>NC_090707.1:36822294-37430987 GCF_040954835.1 Lepisosteus oculatus
AATGGTTTAGAGCATGTAAGTGGGAAAAAGTGATTGGCATTTCTAAACGAGTTATTACAATGTTTAAAAATGCAAGAAGAGAGGCACATTGGCGCAGGCGCCAGCATCGCTGCCTCACAGTGCTGGGACCCTGGGTTCCAGTCTGGACCCGTGGTGCTGTCTGTGTGGAGCTTGCATGTTCTCCCTGGGTTTGTGAGGGTTTCCTCCAGGTGCTCTAGTTTCCTTCCACTGGTGGGTCCACTGGCTTCTCGGAAGACTAGCCCTGGTGTGATTGTGTCTGTCTGCCCTGTGACGGACTGGCGTCCTGTCCAGGGTGTACCCTGCCTTGCACCTGCTGCATGCTGGGACAGGTCCTGGCTCCCCTGTGACGCTCTACTGGATGAAGCAGTGGTGAAACATATTGTGGTGCTTGTCATCCTGCTTTTCCTTCAATACTGCATGTTAAGGACTGCTGTTAATCTCAGCACCCTAGGAGCCTGTGTGAGGAAAGGATGGGAGAGGAGTCACAGGCTGGGGCTTGATATGGGAGAGCAGCAACGGACAATGGGAGAAATCCAGAGGGGCCCTACCCCTTTAACTGCTCAGCACATCCAGCAAAGGTTTCAGCGTTTTTTTTTGCTGCAGTGTTCTCTGTAAGCCTCGGTGACTTACGATTTAATTAGCCCACTTCAGGGAGCACTATTAATTGCTCTGAGTTATGAGCTGAATGGACAAGAGCTTTGTCTCCCCCACCCCCATTAATATGTCCGCTTACAAGGATCCGCATTGTCTCCGGGAGAAGACCGGCAAGTTAACTTCCAGCAAAACGGTCCCATCCCGCAACAGACTCGGCTGCCCAGGGTCATCCGAAAGGATTTACAGCTCAACTAAATATCTCCAGCACAGGAACTTCCAGATACACTCTATTTCCTTTTCTTACAAGAGGGCAAGAAATCTGTTCGCTGGGGCTTTTCCGTTACCCTCTTGCTCAAGATGGGTGTCACAATTTGGGACTATTACACCCCACACCTACCCACACCCCCCCCAACAACACAGGTTTCTCACCCAGCGTGTATTCCACATCAGCAGTGATGAAAACATTTGGTTTCTGAAAACTAAAATCCCACTTTTGTGGAGGTTTTCTCGACCAACTTCTGGACAATGCTTAAAGCTCAAAGAGGGAATTAGGTTAGGAGCACAGAGGTACAAAGGTAATGTCAGACAGAAACCAGGAGGACTTTCTATATACAAGGACTTGTGGTTGTTTGGCGCGAAACTCTTGCCCTCTTGAGAAGGAGGCTCTGGGGTCAACGAGCTACTGAGCAAGTGTAGGAGCACGATGGGCCAAACTGACGCACCTCCTCTCACCAGTAACCCCTCTTCCACCTGTAATCCTCTTTAACGCACAGCCAGTGCCGGATTTCCCATTGTGCCTAAGGCCAACGAACTTTTTAGGGCCAAGAAGGAGGGAAACACCAGTGACAAACGAGAAATGAGCTGAAACAACACACTTGGAGCTAGGTGCTCCGAATCAATGATCATCCGCTCTCTGGCGGCTGTTCCAGAAACCAGCGGTATCGAAGTGATGGCCGCTCGGCTCGCCCCATCAATCACGCGGTTTAGCATTGGAATCGCTGAAAGGGCAGCGTGTCAATCGACATAATTCGGTTGCCGTTTACCCCTCTTTTTGCACATTTGCATGGAGTGAACGTGCCTGGGGCCTACGCACACCAGACTCCGGCCCTGCGCACAGCGGGACAACAGGTGTCACCTGACATGGCTGGAAACTCATCCTGGGCTTCTTCCTTGCGCGACGAGATTTCCGTTCGCCTCCCGCGCTGCGAACCCGAGCGTTGTTCTCAGCACTGGTCAGCCTGCCCTCTCCTTTGTCAATGTTCCTCCCCGGAGGAGCGTAAGAAACAACAGGAGAACATCTCCGAGGGCTTCTTTCATACGGCAGCGCTTTGCAGCCATCTGATTTTTCACCACAATGGCAGAAGTCTGCAATTTCCAACAGGCTCAGATTAATAGAGCGAGCTGTGCAAATTTAAAGTTGAATTCTGCTTGGCCGCGACCCTCCATATTCTTCCTAACGAATGCAAAAAGAGGCTGTGACATGCATTGCCATCAGCATCATCACCACTGCTCAAAGGGCTATTGTGGGCTCCTCTCGGATGGACATTCCTGTATATTGCAGCGTCCCACCCTGAATCATGAATCACACACTTGGTCCCACGATACACGAGCAGCGGTGGCCCCTGTTTCTGCAGACACAGTGCGATGGTTTCCCACTACTTAGCCAGACGAAGTTTCTGAATAAGCCCTGCTGGGGCATCTCCCCGCTTTTTTGCTGGACAGCCTGTGCTCTGGTGCTCAGTGGCAGCGCTGACAGAGAGACAGGCAGGAAAAAAGGGAAAATCGAACCGTATTGATCGGCACAACCGCAGTGTAGACTGGCGCCGGGCTGCTGTGAACACTGTGTACGCAGATAGCAACCCCCCACCCCCCCTCAAACATCACCGCCCAGCGACAATCCAGTCTCCAGAGGCGACCACGACGCTGAAGGACCCCACATACACACACACACAGACACGGGGTAACCCTCCCTCTCCTTTCCCAGAAGACACCACTCCTCTCCACGCTCTGCGCTGGACTCTGTGTCTTCTGCTCCCTGCTCCAGCGGTGCTCGGGATCGATCCGGCTAATTTAACCCTCGCTGATGATAGCGACTCTACAGAAGATGGATGCGGTTCACAATCAGTAGCCACCCACAATCCACCTCCGCCTTTTCCTCCTTCAGGTGTGTGGAATGTCAGCATTCCATGGCAAAGCGCTGATCCCCGCGGGAGTCCGGGAGCTGGCCTTGTTGCTGAAGCCGATTCCCAGGCTTCATTCAGGAAACTGCTGGATGGGATCCTGGGACCAATTCACTCCCATCTACCAAACTAGAGCTAGGAACAGGCCTCCTCTCGTTTGTAATGGTTCTGATGTCCTCATCTGCACTGAAACCCCACTTCTAGGCATTGTCACAGTGTTGTCATTTCATACTGACATACCTCTTGGAGGTGTGTCACCAGACTAGAGGGACTGAGTGGTCTCCTCTTGTTTCTAACGATTCTGATCTCCAAATGATTCGGTTCCATAGAAGAGTTTCTATCTTTCTGAGGGACTTGTCACTCCCACCTGCGCCTGGACATTGTTAATTAGGAGCCCTTGGGATAGAAGTCGTTAAGCAGAGGAAGGATAGGAGCCTGTTAGCTGAATTGCTCTGCAGCTCCCCAGCTGCACCAATGCACCTTTGCTCCCACGTAAAAAGCCAGTTCAAGCAAGATTAATTACCCCGTTCCCGATTCTGACCCCGAGGAACCAAGGATCAATTCGCCCGAGTGACCGAGAGCTCAGTTGGAAAGAAAATCAGAAGACGCAGGGGTCTTCCAGAATCAGGGACGACAGCCCCTTCTGCACTGTGTTAAACCACCCTACGCTACATTGCCCTGCCTTGAGTCCGTCTGTGCTGCACAGCTCTGCACTATACAACTCTACTCTCAATTCTGATGCTCTGAGCTTCTGCAGTCTAGTGTTCTGCACTCTCTTACCCTGCTCTCTCCTTTGATTCTCCAAGAAAAGCGCTGGTACCCCCAGAATGATCTGGCTATCAGCTCCGAGATACCAGGACGCAAATCTTTTCATCTATGAGACCTTCGTCCCATCCCCATTTTTACCCGGAGGATCTCCTCTTCTTGGTCGGATGTCGGTCCCTTATGGCCCGACCCCACTGCATGGTTTTTCATTGAGCTCTTGAATCCAGGCATTGGCAGTCTGTGTTTCCGCTATGTCCAGGAAAGCCCACCCTGGCACCTGGCTCTGGCACAGAGCTGATCAGATGCCACCTGCGCTGGGTGGCATCAGCTATAGTAGCTCGCACTTTGAGCAGCATGGATTCAGAGCATGGAGACTGGCTGATGGTTGCACATCGCCTGTCTAAATCAGCACATGTACTGACCTCTTTCTTGCCAGGGCTGGAACAAAACCTGTAGCCTTGAGCCAAGATCATGGGTGACTCCAGGCTAGGAGATAGCGAACACAGAAGTACTTACTGCCGACTGCAAGTGAGGAAAAAATCTGGTGTGTTCTTTAATACAGATAAAAGTGTTAAAACACAAACTCGCTAATTCACCCCCGAGTGAGCTATTGATTTCCTTAATTGGACATTTTTAATCATTTTCTGCTGCTGCAGTTTTCAGGTTGCGTGTCACCTTCAGCAAAGATAGCTAGGAATCTGCTCGACTGTTTAGCAGAAGTTTAGGCCAATTAAAAGTTCAATTAAGAAACTAAGAGCTCAGCTAGAACAAAAAAATCAAACCTTTAGGAACAGGCCTGGTAAACGCTGTTACAAAACATTGTTGCTCATTGCAAGAATTCTACTCAGATCTACTGATCCATCCAGGCATGATGTAAATTCACAGATGCAAAAAAATAAATGACACCCGTGTGTTATACACCTTTGCCCCAGTATATGTTTATTCGGTAGAATCAGATAAAACAACACCAACACCCAGGGGAGGAGAACAGAGTGATGAAGCCAGTTCAGAGATAGGGATTATTAGGAGGCCATGATTGGTAAAGGCCAGGAGGAAATTCGTCCAGAACACTAGCGTTAACTCTTTGACCAAAAAAAGTCAGAACCTCGGTTTTACATCTCATCTGAAGGACAGCACCCTTTTTCCACTATAGAGTCCCCACTACCATACTGGGACATTGGGACCCACACAGACCGCAGGGTGAGGTCATACAAGTATGGAACACTTACATATATGACCAGAGGGTCATAAACTCTGTGGAACATTTCCATGCCTAACAGATCTCCCTGGTCTCCATCGCTGACAAAAGGTCGAGGTGTCAGAATACCGCCCTGTTTTTCATCGCTTTGACTGGGCGATCGAGAAGAACCACATCAGGGGGATGGCTGCTTCAAACAGCGCCCTTTGTCTCCTGTGCTCAACGCTTTCCAGTGTCTCACATATCCGAATGCCAAAAAGCTGTGTGATCAGTCAGCCCTGCTAAGTGCTGAAATGCTTTTGGAGAATGGATCAATTTTACCGTTGGCATTAGAAAACGCCCCCAAGTGCAACACCCACCTGCACCAAGAGTGGGTCAAGCGAAAAGTTTTGAAAGTCTGGTCACGTATGACATGAGCTCTGGAAAGTGGATTTCAAGCACACCACACACTTCTGTTTTAAGCATGCCTCCTAATCTCCCCCATTTTATTTTGTTTTTCTCACAGAGGGAATTCATTGGCAGTGAGCAGCTTATGTTCACTCAACACGGGGCTGCTGGGATGCCTGCCCTGTAAAGGGCAGCTCTTTGATTGCTACGGGGGCAATGCCCCTGGGAGGGGGTCGCCTGCCTTTCCCATCAGCCCTCCGCGTGCGCCACAGTGACACTGGCGGTGATGACATCGATTTTATTGGTTTGCGGTTTGGGTCAGGAACCAGGCGCCACTCCGGAGGCCGTGTGCACAGACTCTGCAAAACGCACAGCGAAACCAAAGCGGGCCTCGCTGACAATGCAGGCGCCTCCTTCAGCGAGGCTTCAAATAGATCCACCCAGTGGATCTGGCCCATGTCTCTAGACTCTGCACTGTCCTGTCCTCATCAGCGGCTCCCGGCTCTGCTCCTTGGGGTTCTGAACTCTGCACATTTTCTTTGGTTCTTTAAGCCAGAAACAGCGCAAAGCCATGGGGAAGTCTAATTCGGTCCCGTCAAAACTTAATGAGCTCACCTTAGCTCTTCTCCCAGGTGTGGAGCTGCTAGTAACTAACAGAAGCACAGAAATGGCCTATGGTCTAATGGTCTAATGGCCTTCTGACCTAGGGACTGGAGTTGTAGAGCTCCTGCACTAGACTGCACCTTAATTCCCTCATACCAGTTCTCCAGTTTCCTCTTGCAGGGCATGGTCTTTGCCCGCTGTCCTCTCTTTCACTGCTTCTCTCCAGCCAGCTCCTGCTGCCTCCCTGTGCAATGTCTGCTGCCTTTGACACTGCAGATTGCGCTCAACGTCTGCTGACCATCTCTGCCAATCTCCTCCCGCATACGTCACCATCATCTTAAACTCAGCCTTTCCGAGTCTGACCTTCTTTATATCCTTCCTCCTCCTTCTCTCTTTCCCTCTTGATTCGGCTACCACCCTCCCCCTCCGATCGAGGAGGATCTGAGCATCAGGAGTTGATTTTGGTCAAAGGTAGAGACCGTTATGATGGTGCCGGTGACCCTTACTTGTTTGGTTCCTTCTCCCACTGGCCCAACCAAGCCCAGTGGATCTGCCCCTTGTCTCCAAATGGCATATTTGCAATGCCTGGCAAACTCTGAAAACCTGTGCCTCCTGGTTTTTATACAGTCTACAATTATCCTCCTCCAATTGATCAGCGGACATAGGGTGGCGGATCACTCCCACAGCCTTCTGGTGCTAGCCCTGCTGTCTTTTCATTATTATTTTATTATTTACACATTTCTACTTAAATGCACCAGTGGCAGTATGTACCATCGTCTACATACAGTACTGTACATGAATGCAAAACATTCTGGATTGGAAAATCTGCGGAGTGAATCATCAATAATGATGATGTCGTCACAACTCCCGAAGCCTGACTCCTCGAAACTACCTCCTCAAGATCACCAGCAGCCACTTCCTAAAAAGTTCCTTTTGCCGCGGAAAATCTTTTGTCCATGCGGCACATGCTCAGACTTCAGAGGCCGTGAGAGATACCTTGCAAGCTGACCCACGCCTCTGCTGTGCGTGGTGGGCTCGCCCTTTTAGTGCACTGCAGGAAGTGACCTGGCAGCCCAAACCCGCTGCTTAACGCTAACAGTCACAGAAGGTCTGAGTCCACTTTCTGCAGCCGGCAGGAAAGTAGAACTTCAATCCTAAAGAGGCAGATGGGGGGGGGGAGAAGGGAGTGACCTATATAGAAGAGGCTGAAATATTTATGGAAGTGTGTGTCCTAATTGGCACACCATTGGGAGCTGTATCCCAATCCTGTCATCTTTAAAGAAGTCATTTATACATCGTGCGCGTTCGCGCACCAATCGACACTTGCTCACCCCGTTTGACGCCGGCTGAGCCGGAAGTGGACAGGACACCTCCTATATTCCACGTGGAGCTGTGGACAGGACCAAGGCCAAACGCCCCCCCCCCCTCCAAAAAAAGTGGAGGTTGTCCATCATTTGCTGAGCTGATTAAGGTCAAGAAGCTATAGGTTTATGAGATTTTTTGGCATGTTTCAGAGTTATGTCTAAGTACCACTAAGTCTAACCATACTGCTAAGACCTGTAATCATATACAGTAGCTCTGGCTATGTAGGGTCTGTACTCAGTGGACCCCCTCCCGTCTGTAAGAATGGATTAGTCCTTTTGCTCTTCTCTTACAGGAAACTCTCCAGATTCTGTCCAAAACGCCCACAGCCCGTGTTCATCTCTGGGACTAGAGCCTCTGTGAAGAAGGCAGCTCCGCTCCACCCCTGCAGGGACTCAAACCCTCAAAAGCTCTGAACACGTCCGGTATGACACCAGTGGCTAACGTCACCTTTGCCAAGGGACTGACTCATGTCACCAGGGAACAGTGTGGCTATTGGCTCGGCCAGGATTCGAACCCGGTCGCTCGTTCAGAAAATGGATAGCACCACTCTCTGGACGGTGGATAACTGTGCCTCACCAAGAGTCCTGGTCCTCTATCGCCGGGGGAGACTGCACAACACCAGTGACTAGCACGGCTCTGCTCCTGCCAGGACTTCAATCACAGTCACTAGCGTTAGCAAGAAGCCTACAGCTCCACTTTGTAACCACCTGAGCATTTCTCCATTCCACCGGGTCTGCTGTGCTGCCCAGGTCCTCTAGATATTTTTTTTAGAAATCTTAGCATAAGGGAGATTAGAACTGGCTGAGCCCTGGTTTCCTGAGGGGCTCAACCAGTACCGCACTGGTACCAGTACACTTAACCAGGTGTGAACTCAAACCTGGGTCACGTCATTGGCTGGCTAGGATCAGGATTCCCTGAGAGGCACCACAGGGCTCCGGCTCTCTGGCAAAAAGCGCCCCTTGTAAACTGTCAGAAGCCTGCGGCCTCACGGTGAGATCAGGGCTTCCTCCACTGTCAGGCGTGTGCAGCACACTGGGAGTCGGATGACAAATGACCTTGCAGGTAGGCAAGTTGGAGAAAGTGTCCACGTGCCTCATTTACCCACAGCTGGCGTGGAAGAGGCTGGCCAGAAAGCCAAGTCTTCAAACAAGATTAATGAGAACACATGGTCTTCAAGGAAAAAAAAAAAGAAACTAATCAGAGTTTTAAAAAAGAAAGAAACACCACTAATTGCCGTTTGCTGCTATAACTATCACAAACTACGATGGGGCACGTCAGAAAAATGTTTGTCAAAGCCACCAAATTCTTGTGCACAACGCAGCTGAGCAGTTGAACTGACTCCTTTATGGGCTTGATCAGAGACGACTAGGAGGGGATCAAATATTCAAAACAACCTAAAATCCCCAAAGACAAAGCCGACCATATGGACGTCCTCAGGAAGTTCACAAAGCAAAGGACACAAGTGGACACTTGAAGTGGTGGGGGAGTTCATTTAAGACAGGGAATAAGAGGCACAGCTTTACACGGAGAGTTGCAGGAGCCTGGAACAAGATACCCCACCATTTTCTTGAAGCTGATACCCCGGCTGGTTAAGAAACAGCCCGACAGGATTCTCAGAATAAAGAGCAGGTAAGTGAGCTAGAAAAGTGACAATTAAGGTCTGGATGGACAGAATGGCCCTCTTTGATGTGTCCACTTTCTCATGTTCTTGATAACGCTTGCTGAAAGAGAAGGAGATGGGATGTGGCTCCTATAGTTCCTACACATAGGGGGGTACAGATCAGCTCCAAACTGAGCCGCAGGGGCACAGAGGGGGCGAAAAGGAGAGAGAGGTAGGTAGGGGAGTCACAGACAACTTACGTAAGAAGTACTCTGCTGTGTCTGCTTCGTAGTCTGTGTCCTCAGGAAAGTGGTCTATCTGTTTACACAGCCCTTTAAAATTTCCTGCAGGAACAAACAGAAAGGCATGGTTAGGCACCCAGAGCCGAAAAAAATATCTTCTTTGTTCAATTTTTCTTAAGCTTTACCGTGCTGGGGGGGGTTAGGGCTGGGACATGATTTCACTGTCTCATTCTAAAGCACAGAACCAAGCCTGAGCTGCCTTACTGATGCGATGACACACAGACCACACACATGTCTGCGCTACATGCAGGTGGGAGGGGACGCACACTGGAGACATCAAGCAGGTTGCAGTGACCTTAAAGAAGCGACCTGTGAAAATGTTCTATGTGCTTATGTTGATGAATCATCACTGTATTCCTCTAGATGTGGTGAAGTGTTGAGAAAAGGACAGCAGAATGTTAGCATGCAGAATGAAAGGCTTGGACCGTAGGTACAGAGGGATCATGTCGAAATCATCCACATTGACAAATAAGTCTTTCCTGGGAATTCCGGTTTCTAATTTTGCTCACCACATTCCAAAGGCAGGCATTGTTATTTTGGAGTCCAGAGATGAGGAACAGTGAGTGATTCCTGAAGCCAAAGGAATCCCGAAGCCATACTGAGGACAAAGGAACTGAATCTCTTCAGTCCCGATAGTCAAGCGGTCAGGAGTCATAAATTCGTAACCTTGGAAGGCGGTGAAAACATTCCCCCCAAGGGACTGCTTCAAGATAGGCCCTCAAGAGTATAAATTAATATTCTTTCAGCAAAATCAGTTCCTGATGCGATCAACTGGGGGCGTCTCACACAATCTAGCCTGCCATGCTGTTGAGATGGACTGTCTGGGAACCTTTCGTCAAGACACTGGATGGGTTTTCAGCAAGTCAACAATGTGGCGACTTACAGGACTTCCACAAAGCTCCCGACTTTGTGCCTAATTCGAAACTCGGGATTTTCTTCTCTAGAATGCCAGTGAATGGATTTCGGTGCCGAGGTCTGAGAAACTGGGACTGCGGCTCCCCTTTTTAAATGAGGTCCAATGAGGGCAAATGACAGGGAATGGTACCTTTGAGAATGGAATGGCAGGTGAAGGCCTTTGATCGAGTGGTTTGCAATTTTTCACCCCTCCCCCCCCACCCACGCACGCTCACGCGCAAACAAAAAAAAGTGCTGAACTGCTCGTGTCCACCTGGTCCATCAGTCATGAGCGCTGCTGGCCTGATCGGACGGCCATTGATTTTGTTTCCTCACTCTGCCGCAGTGACGCGGGGGGGCGACCGGAAGGGAGGGGGGGGAGGAAAAGAGACAGAAGGGGGCGCTGGAGGCCGAGAGGGGGAGACACAGGGAGAGCCTGGGAAAGGGAGCTAGAGCATTGCCGAGATCCCACTGGAGTCTCTCTGCATCTTCTGCTTCATTTAACGAGCGCCTTAATTACCCTCGCTTTCCACACGCCCAGCCGCAATTAAACGGGGGCTTCGTTAATTGATGATTTGGGGTTCAAGTGAAACGACTGTATCAGTTGAAGCCAGCGCTGTTTCTCTCTCTCACACACACACACAGTCTCACACACAAGGACGTACAGTGCCTATAGAAAGTCTACACCCTCCCGGGACTTTTTCACATTTTACTGCGTTACAGCGTGGATCCATGATGCATTTAACTGAGCATTTTTGCCGTTCATCAACACAGAGTACTCTATAATGTCAAGGTGGAAAAAAAAATCCAGACATTTGACTCGCTTAATTAAAAATAAAAAACAGAAAATAATGGAATGCATATGTATTCACCCCACCCAGAATTAATACTTGGGAAGACCACCTTTGGCAGCAATTCCAGCTGTGAGTCTCTTTGGGTAAGTCTCCCTCAGCACTGCACATCTTGACACTGGAAGTTTTGCCCATTCTTCCAAGCCCCATCAAGCTGGATGGGAACCGTTTGTGAACGGCGATTTTGAAGTCATTTCAGAGATGCTCAGTTGGATTGAGGTCGGGGCTGGCAGTGTGGTCTAGCAGGGGTCCGGCAGTTGCTGGGTTTCTGATTGGTGGGGGAGGACAACTCTGAAGCTTTGCTTTAAGCCAGGCCTTAGCTTAAACTCTTCCACGGGTCTCTTTTGCAGATCCTTCTAAAACCGTGGGTAACCCTCACGTTCTAACCAAAGGAAAAGAAAGGAGGAATGTAGCTACTGCAAGGTCCTGTAAGAATTCTGTTTGCGGGAACTGCTTTGCTTTCTGTTTGCGCGTTCATCCCTCCATTTTCTAATTGCTTTAGCCAATCCAGAGTCGCGGGGAAGCCTGAGCCTGTCCCAGCAAGCGACAGGTACAGTACAAGGCAAAGTACACCCTGGGTGGGGTGCCAGATCATTACAGGGCACACACAGACAAAAATGCCTGCTTGTGCATCACTATTAACGAGGCTCGTCCCAGCCAGAGAGAGGAAAAGTAATTGAATCAGAATACAATTGAAACACGTCCCTTTCTGCTTTTCCTATCGTCAAGCTCCAGGCTCAAAATTTCCTTTAATTTGTTTTTTTAACTGAACAACATCAGCAGATGGAGAACCAATGGACATTTGCCACAGCCCTAACAGGAGCAAGCCCTGCTCAAGCGTACTCCTGCCGAGGATTTGAACCTGCAACCTTCCAGGAACAAGACCAGGGCCCATATTGCTATGCCACACAACAGGAGCGAACAACCTTAACCTCCATGCTGCCCCAAAAATTCCAGGGTATGCTGGCAATCCCCATGAGAAAACAAATGTAGTCATTTAGCAATAAAAGGCTTATTCCACAATATTCCATGATTATTATAATTCTGTAGTTAATCTTGTTACAGTCATATTGCCATTCCTATGACAAACCAATATGAAAGGCCCATTATTGATGCATCCTTACTGGGCAAACCAGACTGTCCCATATTTCACCACAGGTCACTACAGTTTATTGCAGACTGCGCTGATTGCTGTAGTGTGCTGTCACCCAAGCAAGCTGAGATCTGACACCACCAGTCCAATTTCGAGCACTGTCCTCTGTCAGAGAGTTTCAACAGACACACCTCCCTGCAATGATCGAGCTTCTTCAAACCTTGGACCCAATGTTCTGTTGGCGTCTTTTCTAAGCAGTCTTCTGGAGAAAACCCCCTTGGGGGTAGAATCTTGTCCCACGTGTGTTCTTTAAAAAAATGTCTTTTGAGCTTAATTTTGCACACATAAAAGGACTCAATTCTAATTGTAAAGTCCCAAGGCTGTGTCTAGTGTGTCTCTGTACACCTGACATATATAGTCATATCCTGAAAAAACACATTAAACTCCTAAGTATATTAGTTTGTTATAAGGTCAGTTCAGTGCTGCCTTCTTGGGTCAATTAAACTAATTGATAGTCTTGAACCTCTGTCAGCTGGGTGACAGGTGTTTGTTGTTGGGTAATTGATCTCACAGAAGAGTTGTGAACGGCCTATTAACGTGTCTTGCTTAAAGCTGGAGTCTGAGAAGGACACTGGACCTTTTAAAAATTCCAACAATCTTGAATATATTTAAGAAGAAAGAAACTGGAGATAGATTTACCAGGTGCAGGTGAGGAAAGAAGAAATATTGGATTTTTAGGAAAACCCTAAAGACAACTGTCAGTGAAATCACCAGGAAATCTGTCTCCAGAGTGCAAGAGTGAAAGTATTGAAATTCACAGATTGCAGAACGCTGAGACAGCAAGATTTCAAAGGCTACAGACGTATACCTCTTGCCAGCACGAAGATCAGAAAAGCCAGACTTGAATTTGCTCAAAAGGACAAAGATGAGCCGAGAGAGTTTTAGAACAAAGCTTTACGGACAGATGAGACCCGGCAAAGGAACTTCAGATGCTCCCAAATTCACCACCTCATCTGTGAAGCGTTTTGAGAGTAAAGTCATGGCCTGAACATGCATTGGGCCATCACAGAAACTGGCTCGCTCATCTTTCCTCCTGATGGAACTAATGACCACAGCAGCAGACTGAATTCTGAAGTTCACAGAAACTTTGTCTGTCCTAAAGCACATAGCCAAATCAACCAAGATGCTCTCACCATTTAAAGAGAGCAGCACTGTACATGCTGCAGAGATTTGTGACGTCACAACACCCTACCAATAGGCAAAAACGCCAAGTGTCTGCAGCAAACCATCTCTGATTACACAAAGAGTTTGATGAGCTCAGTGCATCACTGATGTAATGAAGATATTTCCTCAAAGGGATATGCAACCAAATACTGACTTTTCCACTCTGAAATGTTCTCAAAGTGATTGCGCTGAAATATTTATGGTCACTTGAACTGACTGACTGGAACAACAAATTCATTTGTATTCTAATCTGATCGAATTCACGGAATTAATCAAACATAAAACAGACTGTACTTGTATGGTATTCGTTTGAATGAGTTGCATGATCACACAGATTGCTTATTGGTTGGTCAAAACTAAGTTTACAGTTTTTACCCCAGTACTTTTGGAGGGCACCGTAACGATCTGTCTCAATTAAGTTCCTAAAAAAACAATAAACAAGAGTTGCAACAGATAGCAAAAAAGGTTCTACACAATGTTAAGACACAGAGCTGTAGTGGAAAAGTCACTATAAATGTAAATCAGAGGAAGAAAACAATTTATAGCTCTTGATGGCTTTAAAAGACTAGTATTGTATAATATGTTAAATTACAATTTCTGGGAAGAAGCCCATTGAAAAGACAAATATAACTTATTATGGAAAAAACAAACATTTTTCCAGCAAGCAAGATGTGTTTTTATTCTGGAGTTAGGCCAGTAATGCGTAGCTCATCCATCCATACGCTAACTGATATATTTCCAATTTAGGGTCACAGGGGAGCAAGAGTCCCAGCAAGCAATGGGCACAAGGTAGGGGACACCCTGGACGAGACGCCAGTTGATCGCAGGGAATGCACAGCTCACCCCTGGGCTCAAAGCAAAAGTTTTCATTTGGCAAAAGCTGCCGACGTGACAGATCTTGAGGTGTCTAATAAACCTGTGCACCAGTGTATAAAGATATATTCAAAGGTCACAGAAATATAGCGAGTGATATAAAGTATCACAGGCGGTTTTAGTAATGTGGCACAGGACCGGTGCTGGAGAGCTGAAAGAGAAAACTATGGGGCTCAGAAGAACAGCATCTCTGTGCGTTACTCCAGCTGTTCAGCTGTATTTTATATAGCACCTTTAAAAGCTATCGTTTCACAGCCTTTCACAGTACTTAAAAACAAATTACACAAAATAAAATTAAAGGCGATTCTAAGCGCACAGCTCAAGAGAGAAATGCTTCTTTCTAGCCCATGATTCAATAGGATTTGTTTTCCTTAGAATAATAGGGGAATTCCCCTAGTGTGCAGGAGAATATTTAAGGCGGACGGAGAAGCTTACACAATGGGCATGCTCCTACAACTCCAGCAATAAATGATGATGTGCAGCTCAATAGGTATCAGAACCACTCAGTTTAGTCATACAGCAAGCAGCAGACCCACTATAAAGACGAACAACAGGAGCTTTCTGCTGAACAATGAAGCCAGTCTGATAATGACGCCCACATCAGACACCCCAGAGTGTGGAGCTGATGCAAGAGACAGATGCAAGGCAGTAATCAGCCTAGCTGACTTAATTAAGACCTGATTTCGCTGCTCTCGCTGGTGAAAAGGGTGCTTAACAAAGACATGGTTGTAATTAATGGTATCTAGAGAATAGTGGATGGGCGACCATCTAAGTAAGGCCTTATTCATTTAAGAATTGAAGATCAAGAGATCCGCAGGCTTCTTAAAATGGCCCGCAACCTCGTTTATAATAATTCTTTGTGTTTATATAGCGCCTTTCATCCAAAAGTGCTTCACACACACAGGAGGGGCAACACACTGCACACAGCAGCCCCTCTACACAGCAGATCAGGTGCAAAAAGGGAGAAATTGCCCCAACACTTGAAGCAGGGGAATTTAGGCAGGCTAGATCCCAAGACAGAATGTAACCGGGATATTGGGGTTAACACCCCTACCCGTACAGTCTGAGCTCTGGGATCCTTTAATGACTGAACAGTCAGGACCCCCATCCAAAGGGGTATCCCTACAGTATGTAGAAATCTGACTTTGGCCTGGGGAACATTGCTCCCGATCTGGCTGGAGGGAATTTTAAGCAGACACCTGCTGCTGTACGTGACCCCCCAGAAAGGCAGGATAACGTCATCAAGAACAGACAGTGGATCATGAGGAGAATGCAGACTCTCAAACAAACTTTCATGGCGATAACATGTCTGGATTCGGACAATCAAACCTTTGTAATACTGTTGCAATTCAGGGCACTGTGGGACATACACTGTATCTTATGTGTGTCTCCTTCGGTGCTCTCCGGAATTGGCCATTTTCCTTACAATTAACCTCATCTCAAACCTTCACTGGACAACCGGGTCCAAACCACAGCACAGCTGATGTATCAGCCCCTTGGTGTGTGGTGTAGCTTCTAATATGAGAACAACACTTGCTGTCTAGGGGTCCACCAGTTGTAGAGAATGATTCTGACGCCCTGGTAGACAACAGATAAATTCACTGTGTTAAAAGCACAAAGTATTGTAATTCAGAAAGCACTGTCAGCTAAAACAATGAGCAATAGTACTGTGAGGGAATCTAGGAATATGCTCTTTACCCTTGATATTATAGAATACTATCTTTAGGCTCAGATTCCTTTTCTGAGTGCCTTCCAGATGCTGCGACTCAAAATGACAGATGGGAAGTTGAAAGGAGGAGCATGGGTCACTGATGCCTATGTAGGCAATGTATTGTATAATTTACTGTCCGATTGTTTTAGGCGCCCGAGCCATTTAAGTAGCTGTCCAGTGAAAACTGCTCACTCAACGATACGGTATTTCACATCCTGGTAGCCACATCCTCACTGAAATCCGGGCTTCGGGAACCAGTAGAACAATGCCGAAGAAAGTCATTAAAAGTCAATTAGCAGCTCTGGCAGACAAATCTCAGGCCCTGGTTTCATGGCCGTAATCAAACAAGGGCCTCTCTCCTGAATTCCTTGGCTACAATAAAAACAAATTGTGCAAAAAATTCATATAATGTCTTCTCACCTTTTTCAAGGGTTGCATGTTCTTACAGGTCTATACAGGTGTACCTGTGAAGCACTGCGCTATATCATCCAAATTTACTAACGCTGACTTTAGGGACCCGGAAATAGTCACTTTGCAAAACCCCTTCTTCATCCACAATATATACATATACTGTACATGCTGTCATCCAATGCTCAGTTTTTTTACTTCCTTGCATTTGGAAAAAGCTATTATTTTTCACCACCATTTAGGCATAAGTTCCAAATGTTAAGCAGCTCAGTCCTTGCAGGCTATGATACAGGAATTGTCCATGATCTATTAGAATTAATGTGCCGCTAACCCACTGCCATCCAGTGATGGGGAGCAGGCATTGGACCCCCAGAGGTTTCGCACCTCTCCCTGGGGACTTTTACTTTCCTCTCTCCCATGCCCACAAAGCTCTCTGCTGCTGAACAAGGTTGTCGACTGCTGTATAATCCTGTAAAGCTCTCTGTGGCAAGCCGTTGAGACGGGTTCTATAGCAAATAAAAGACTGATTGATTTATTGATCGATCCATCGATTGATTGAAGATACGAACTTGGTAGTGATGAAGAAGAAATACACACCTCCTCCAAAACTGAAACTGCAAGGCCTTTCACATGCTAACGATGTCAGTAGCCATCAAAAGGGAATTGGAGCCCATGCATTAAAATAAAGTTTCTAAGTGTTTCTCAGTTGTAATGTACACTTGACCATCTTTGTAAGATTTCGATTTGTGAGACCATAAAAGGGGTATTCTAAATACAGTTGAAGTCTAAGCTTACAGCTTGAAGCTTGAAGTCTAAAGCAGGGAGACAGACACCTGTGGTGTGCAATACTTACATGTGCGACATTTAAAAATGTTTAAGGCATACCATCGTCCCATACATTGAAATCTGTATGTTAAAACTAAAGGTTAATTCTCAATATACAGTATAGAAGTCCTAAAAAATATGCTTCTCTAAAACTGACATTTATAGTAACTGACAGAGATGGTTCAAAGTGTAAAAGTTACCTGTAAATGCACATAAACAAAATGCACTTTCGGGTGTTTCTGTTTGTTTGAAAACAATTTAGAAGTGCTTTCAAGCCTCTCTAGGTGCAAACTGGATTGGCACTGGTGCAGACAGCATGTTACATTCGGGTCAATACACATGCAAACCAATCTAATTACTATGTTTAAGAAAATGATGTGCAAGAGTAATAATATAGATACAGTGGCATAACTTCTCTCTCTTCTTCTTAATATTAACAAGACAAAAGTGGTGTGTTCCAGCGTCGTTGTAGCAGTGCCAGGACATGGTCCTGTGCCAACATAGACTGTGCCCAGTGGGGCACTTTCTCACCTCCCCTGCTCTGTGTCAGCCTCTGAGGTGAGATCTCCCACCAGGTCGCTAATCAGACTAATGGCTAAATTAAAGGCCAGGCTCTGCCACTCTCTCCACACCCTGGGGCGGCGGGTCTGTCTTCTGCCCCTGCACTGGCTAGATCACTGGGGCAGTCGAGCCCATTGTAACCGCAGTGATTGAACCAGTCTCGTGTAGAAAAATCACAGGAGTGCACTGCCTTAATGTGGATCGAATCATTAGACCTCCCATTTTCAATACGCCTTGTCCTTTAATCACAATATTAAAAAAAACATTTAAAAATAATAATCAGCTAAATAAGTGAGCACAGCCAAGCTCAGTTCTCTTTCAAACTTTTTTTTTAGGTTTCCCGAAGATAGAATGAGCTTGTCTGCTTGTAAAGCGCTACAAATTAGTTTTCTTGTTCCCTGCCAAATCGCCCCGGTCTTGGGAGGGAAATACTCCAGACAGTTTCCCAGGTATGCTCAGAGACGGGCACATCTACATATTTACACATTCTTCGTTGCTGGCCTTCGAAACGCCACGCAGTTCTTGGGCAAAAACCCGACAGAAACACAAAATGACTACAAGCTGCCGGCCTGCTGAAGGATGCTGGGAAGACTGCTCTTTTGTGACGATGTGTTGGTCAGGACCCTATGCAGACGGTACAATCCGGAAGTAAGTGGAAACGGATATGGGGAGGAGATGACGAAGAACTGGGCAGGTTGACGAACAGGGGGGCGTGACGACTGTGCACTGGTGCTTGGGGGGGGGGGTGTGTGGCCAGGGCAAACAAGTCCAGGGGGTAATCCAGGGTGAAGTCCAAAAGTCCAGAGCCGGGTGATCCATCCAAGACAAGGTTTAAATACCGTAACGGGATCCGGTGCAGGGACGAGGAATAAAAATGGGTTAACGAGGCCAGGCGCTCCGAGCCCGGGACCCAGAAGGTCAGGACGCCGGGGTGAAGCCGATACCGTTGGGTCTCTCCTGGACCCACTGGTAGGCGGGCCTCTGGGTGTCCATCTCCCAGTGCTGAGGCAGGACTAGTGAGAGCGTCTGGCTTAAATAAGGAGGGGCAGGATAGGAAGGCAGGTGCACATGATCAACTAAATTGTGAAAGATCTGGAGCGCCCTTAAGAGGAGGGATTACGATCCTGACATCTGTGAGGTACGCTGCACGTCATTTTGCATTCTGTACATTTTATGCATTTACTTGATTTGCCTTCTCATCAGCCATGCATGTATCTGATTTGTTAATGGGCTCATGTTGAGTTGTCTTGTGTAATGTCTTCTGTCTTTTACCCGCCCGCAAAGCCCACTGCCTATCTGGGACAATAAAAGGAAGTAGGTAAGTATCTGGCACAGGGCCTCTGAGAGCAAGCAGGACCAACCCAATGATTACTGGGATGATCTGGGCAGTTACAGTGCTGGCTGATGGGTTCCTCACTGTTCTCAGAGCTGTTCTTTAGAGCTGCCCCCACAAGGACTGGCCTACTGTCCTTGTCCTCACAAGCAATCAGAAGAAGGGCAGGATGGGAACTGTCTAGGAATGTAGTCAGACGCTGTAGTCGTCTCTGTCGTGCGTATCTGTAGTGCAGATTGCTCTTCCAAGCCACTCTTACAGTGACTTAGCAATGCAGACCGAATCTGCTGCTTCAGGTGTCGGGGTGTCCAGTTACTCTCATGGCTTTTATCTCCATAATGCACTGAGGAGCAGCTGGAATGTGGAATATAATCGGATGATTTTTTGACACGGTCGTTCTCTAATCCAGTGCTGGAATACCCCTGTGTCTTCTGAGTTTTACAGCAGCTGAGTTCTCAGTTACTTAACTCAGCCCCCCTCCTGTGTTTGAAAGCCAGATGGCTGCCCGGTAGAAAATAACTGGAATGTGTAATTTCGCTGCCCCACATCACTCAGGTTGGGGCTGTACTGCGGCCGTGGATATTGGGGTTCCCCTCTTTACACGTGACACATTATTGCAAAATGTACTTCTGTATTTAGACATTTCTGGTAACGTCATACAGTAATGTTAATTGCACATGCTGTGTTCACATTGTTACTGCCTGTTTACTGCTTATTTTGGGCAGCAGAAAATATTTCTGGTAGCCCAGTGCTGGAAATAAAGTAAAATTAATCAGATTTCTCCTCTTGTAATTGAGACTCAGCGAACAACCTTTAACATCTTTTTGATCAATTTAGGCAGAAGTCTAAATTCATCATGCAGACATTCTAATACTGTCTGTACAGTTGTATTAACATCACACTTTTGTACAAACTTTTACATCTTTTCCTACCCTACCACTTCTACAGTTTTTTACTTTCCTGATATTTAGTGCATAAGCACAGGGAGTACTTAAAGACACTTAGTTTACACTGTTTTCCTGCAGTAGGTAAATTCCTGTGTTTTGCAACAATTTGAAGAATTCAACGATGGAGCACAGTAAATTCTCAGGTCATTTTGGTGTTATCAGTTCTTCCCCATATCTAAATACACACATTGGATTTTGCTCACTGTAAGCTTTGTAAGTTAATGCAAAAACGGACAAGAAAATTATTAATAATCCACTTCTCTGAGCAAAGAGAATGACACCCCATTTTGTTTAATTCCACCTGAAGTTATACTCATTTTTTTTAAAAGCCAACATTTGCAATCCAACATGAATGTGCACCCTGAACGCCTTCATGGCCGAAATCCATTCAATGGCAGCACAAAGTGCCAAGGAAAATGCCCGACTAAAATATGCAGACAAAAGATGAGTTCGGATAGCTCACAGTGGCACTGTGGGCGAACAGCAGCCTGACCCCTTAATTCCGAAACACTGTTGAGAAATAAATCGGCGCTAACCTAATCACCTGGGTTAACCTTCTTGGCTGGAAGTCTTGGTCGGATTCCTCATCTGTTCACTCTCCAGACACAGGCGCTGCTATGGAGAGTATGATCTGTACCAAGGCCATTTTTGTCAAGGCAGGGCGGTCTTTCTTACTCTCGTCATTTCTTGGTTTATATGGCCACCTGTACAAATTACCCAACTCCCACATGCTGACAGTCATTCTATTGTTTTTCTTGTGTCAGTCTCCCGATCGGTCTCTCTGGACTATACACATTTTTACCAGTAAGTATGCTATAAAAGAATACAGTATATAAGCTGCCACTGCTGAAAGCCTCAGCTAAATAAATAAGTCATCTTAATATCTCTCAGTTTGGTGTTACTGGTATCTTCTTGATAGCTGAAGGTTCCACACACGTGAGAGCACTACAGCACTGACTGAGGTCTAATTCCTGTTATCCATACTGTAGTGCTGGATCCTTCAAGCTGAGTAATTCTGTGTTCGATTCCCGTTTCAGAAAGAAGAGATCGGACGCCGGAGGTGGGTGTGTCTCCGTGTGTGTGTGTGTGTGTGTGAGATCCTTCTCCAGGTGGTACAAGGTAAAACTGTTGACAGCTGAATCAGAAAGAGGAAAAGTCCTCTCAGCTCTCGGTCTGGCTCTGCCTCCGCCAAACTCGCTTAAAAATACACCTGACCGGCCCAGAGCCTGCAGCCCTCCAAACCCTGAAATGTTTCTGATTCCCCTGCCTTTTGGAGTCTGGTTTCCATGCCTGCAACGTGATGCTTGGTTTTTTTTTGGGGGGGGGGGCATTTCATCTGTATACCCACTACCCACCCCTCCCCTGTGCACAGATCCACCAACCCCCCCACCCCCACCACGCTCAGTGCAATTTGTAATCATTCCCGCCTGTACAAATCGGAGGCGCCCGGGGTGCTGTTTACTAACTGGCAGCGCGGCCTGCCACGATAATCGATACGTGCGGAGAATGCTCTGGGCCCGGCTGCTGCGTGCAGCTCTGGTGACTCAGCGCAGGGGAAGCTCGTGAGTCACAGTGCCTCCTCCTGCGGGACAGGATGTACCCTTCCGTCCCGGGTTATGAACCCCCGAGGTGCTCCGGGTGGGGACGAGGAGGTGCGTCTCTCGGAGCAACCGAAACGCCGCGTTAGTCCGACGAGAAGGCAGCAGACCTTCTCGGGATGGAAGGGTTAAATTCGTTCCCTGTGCGCCGTGTTCAGCAAAACACCAGCTGCAACATTAAATGTGCCTGCTGTTGGTAAGACTAGAACCAGCAGAGACACCAAAAAATGCTCGTTTTAAGAATCCCAAAGCAGTCTTTTTGTGTGGAGAGCAAATCGCAACTACCCGCTTTTAGAAAACGCAGCTATAGCTCAGTTCCGAAGACGTCTTATGATCGAGGCAGACGTTTGCTTAACCGATAGAAATTAAATATGGTTGAAGTTTTTATCTTTTTGAGACTTCAGCTCCTTTTCAAGTAGGTGTATAAAAGGTCAGCTGTGACTTTTCGTGTTAGAACCATCCTCCTAGTTGCTGGGAGGGTGCTTCTCTTCGGCCAAATATACAATAATCTCCTCTTCTGCGCGACAAAAAGGTCTCCAGGGGATTTTTACTCTTCAGGATAATTCCCTGTAAAAGTGACCTTGGCCGAAGACGACCCCCCCAAAAATTTGCAATGACCATACAAGGTAGTGCCTGCAAAAGTCAGAGTATAAATAATGTAAATAATTTGTCACATCTTCTTATATACAATAGCAGCCACCTTAAAAAAACAGCCTTCAGTGCTGAGGCAAAAAAAAACAAAGGAGCTCTTGCCAGAACTAGAGATACACATCTTTTCGCACACATGAGATGTCAGCCCTCACCATGCTAATTGGTAACACTTCATAATAAATGTCCAGAGTAATTGTACAAAACACAAAGCAATTCCTCACTGAATAAATAAAGTCAGAATGTGTTCAGGACACGTTCCACACTTAAAGTGTCATGGCGTAATGAAATCAGAAGTAACATAAGGAATGCTCGGTAATTATTGCTGGTAGTGACAATGACCAGGAGTCATGAAAGTGTCAATAATATGGATTTTGAAAAGACTGAAAGGTAAATGGAAGTTTCAGATCTATGCAAAACTGATTCCAGTTCTTAAGGAGATGATAAATATAACAGTGTTATCCCGAACTGTCTAAGCCACCCTTGAAGTGTAAACTAATATCCAATTCTACTTCTTAGGAAAGCAAGCAGTGGTGTTCTATTAATGTGTGTAATTGAACATCAGTGACTCCAGATCCTACTCGAGCTTTATCTCTACAGGATCACAGGCCATCAGATTCCAAAGTCTGCCCGGGAAGGGATCCACAAGGAAAGACGGGCAGCCTGTTCTTATGGCCAGCAGCCATATCACCCTGCAACTCCCCACTGGAGCTCAGCAGGTGGGAGCCTGGCCAGTCCCTGGATAGGAGACCTCCAGGGAAAAACTATGGTTTCTGCTGGAAGAGGTGTTAGTGGGGCCAGCAGGGGGCGCTCAACTTACAGTCTGTGTGGGTCCTAATGCCAATTGACACTATAGTGTAAAAAAGGTCCTAACTCTTTATGGTCATTACAAATCCCAGGGTGTTTCTCAAAAAGAGTAAGGGTGTGACCCTGGTGTCAGGGTCACAGTTTACTGTTGGCCTTTACCAGTCATGGCCACCTAACAATCCCCATCTCAGAAAGGGCTTCATCACTCTGTTCTCCTCCATTCTGAGAGCTGGTGTGTGGGGAGCGGACTGGAGCACTATGGTGGCCGTTGCATCATCCAGGTGGGGGCTGCACGCTGGTGGTGGTGGAGGGGATCCCCATTCCCTATCAAGCGCTTTGAATGGAGTGTCCAGAAATGAGCAGATTCTATTCTACCCACATCTATACCCAGTAACTTCAACTCTGATCCACTGAAAATCTTGGGCTGGGAGGAAGTTGGATTCTGAGTTAATTCTGCCCAAACAGTGCTCGAAAAGAGCCCTGCGCTGGTTTAGCGCCCCATCGAAGATGTATCCTGCCTTGCGCCCATCGCCTAAGACAAGCAGTACTTGCAAATCCAGGTGTCCTTGATTTCATTACAACAAACGGTAAACAAGCACGGGAGACTCAACACCTTTCCATTAACATGGTGAATTCTGCCCGGCAGTCCTGGGCAAGCTTACTGACTGTCCAGCACACTCACGTAACACTCCTTCAGAATCCATTTTCTCCCTGTGCTCTGACTTCAAATGAAGACACCAATTCCACTCTTCCCATTAGCATTAATTCCCGTTAGCTATTAATTGTTAAGTTCTACACGTGGCAAGACCAATATACTTAACATCACTTCCAAATGGAACATACAGTATGACTATGTTGCTATTACTGATCCTGTTTCGACTCGCGTAGTCCATTCTGCAATGGAATCCGTTCTCCTGTGTTGTCTACCCCTCTGAAATTGCCTCCATTGATAGAGCTCCCTTTGTGAATTCATTCGTTAACTCTGTAATTCTGCACTCGGTACAGCTCAGCACAGGGATCAGGCGATCTGCTGGCAGAAGTATAGGATGAGGGTGCAACAAACACTGGGGGTCTCGGGACTTTGCCAGCAAAGTAGGCACAGTCTGGTTGGGTCCTATCCAAGAGCTGGCACGCACTAAGGAATTACCCGGGAACCCCCCTAGACAGCCACGCGTCTTTCACAGAAACCCCTGCTCTCTCAGGATTTCTGGTGCGGTCAGCAGGAAGGTCAGGTGACGCTCAGTTCCTGCTGAGCCTGCTGCTGCTGCTTGGCGTTGCTGGGGACACTGTTATGTTAAGAGCCCGGCTCTGATTAAATTTCCTCGCTTGGGGCTTTTACATCGCTCGCGGGCTGGGGAGGCACTGAATCACACAGGGTCCGGCTCCAGGGCATCACAGAGTCTCACAGAGTTTGTGTGTTCAGTGTCAACTATTTAAAACAACCACGTCTGCCACATTCATGGTCGTTAGGGCAGTGGCCTTGGGTGTCCGGTTCCTATAGGAATTGGGGGCACGCCCAGCTTGCTCTGGGTTGAAACCATGGATGTCTGGACTCCTTATCCTTTTAATTGACTCAATGAGGCCATTAAAGTCCAAGATGGAATAAATACCTGATACAGGATTGGCCCCTATGAGTAGGGCTGCCCACTGTAGTTGCAATAGAGGGCATCCAGTACTTCTAAACCAGGGGAAGAGCCCAAGAGTTACATTGGATCAGGGGGAGAGGGTAACTCTGGTTCTGGTTCTGAAGGGGGGCTGTGTCTGCAGGTAGTCCTTCCCATGTGCCCTGACTTCAAATGAAGACCTCAAGACCACTCTTCCTATGAACATGACTGTGAAATGTTGCGTGTGGTAAGTCCATTTCTCCCTCTCCCCCGGTCTAATGTCACTTAGCCCCTTAACGAGCTCAACCAGCTCGTTAGTGGCTTAAAGGGACCAGTCAAACAGCCTCTCCCAGCTCTTTGAGGAGAAACTTGGAAAACCTGCAGACACTTCTGCAGACACCTGCAGAACCTGCAGACACCTCCCTTCAGGAGGAGCACAGCCCAGATCTGAGTCAGACAGACACGCCCCTGAAGGAAGGTACCTCAGGTCACATCCTAAAACCGATGACACTGGAGGAGGGCTCTGGCATGTCTTACCCTGCAAAAGGCGTTTTTCAGCTGCTCTGCGCTTTCAAAGGCCATGCACAGTGTCCTGCTAGAATGTTTTCCAAAGAAAACACGTATTCAAACAAAAGAACCGACTTGATTAGTCAGATAGTAAAGTGCTGATTTCTAAGAGTCGGAGCTATGTAAGACAGCTTTCATTTACAACCCCTCATGGCAATTCACAAACCTGTATCTATGAATATAAGGTGTTAGTGGGCCTCAAGCCTGTCAATCGCTTTTCCTAAAGATTCGGTAGGATCTTCCGCCCAAACCTCTAGCCTGTCTACTGGTTCAATTAAAGGGGAAAATGTACAATTCTGGCCTCGAAAGTGCTTTGTTGTGGCTGAGCCTCTACTCAAGTAATAGGTCTTTGAAACAAACAACTTAAATAAATACTGAGCCTGTCTGGTGAAGCCAAAGCAATCAGCTCACAAAACGAAAGCGATTGAGCCCTTCTCTTGGAACAAACCCGCAGGAACCAGATTTCACACCCGTGGCGGGGACTTATATGGGTGGTGATTTTCTTATTTTTTCCATTTTAGCATCGCTTGACTTTCAACGACGAGCTGGCAGGTCACTTTCCACAATCCCCCAGAGATTACAGTGAACATCAGCGCGCAGATGATCTGAAACAGCTTGCGACAGCAGAGAAAAACCCCCCCTCCTCAGTATTTCAAGAGCCCTAGAGCCCCGATGGCGATGCCCCTTCTTGCCACCTCCTCGTAAGACGTCTCCCCAGCCCACGAGAAGGGAGGACATGAACAGTCCATGCCCACATCTCGGGGAATCGTGACCCCCCGCGACGGACGACCGCATGAAGAAACTGGCCTGCAACGCGGATTAGTCCGTTTTCTCCTGACCCGCCCTCGTCGCCACGCGTTCATCTCCAGAGCAAGCTCCGTGAACAGCTGGCGCTTCCTAATTAGGGCTATAAAAAGAAAAGTAATTGCTAATTCAAATTTAAAAAAAAACGGATGATTGGTGCAAAAGCCTGAAGACAAAATTGAGGCTGGAAATAATGTTTTGTTCACTTATAACACTGGTGCCTTTGTCATTACCTTCAAAATGACCGATGAATAACTGAATAGTTACAGCCTCATATACAGTATCTGCAAATCATTTACACCGTACTCTCCTGGATGGAAAAACAGAAGTGGACCAAACTGTGCAGTGATGTTGTTACAGCTATATGTGACTGGGAAGTGTCTGTAAGGGTTTCGATCACATGTGACCCCGGGCAGTGTACAAATATCCAGCCTCAATGCAGGGGGGGTTGGGTGTTTGCTGAGATGTGGGGGTTCCCCTGATCAAAAAACACTTGGCAGGTTTACCTTGGTTTACCTCGTTAATTAGGTTGCGGGTTAATGACTGTCAATGAGCAGTACAGAAACACGCCGTATGATGATCGCATTAAGACCGCAGAAAAGAGGAGAAGAAAAGGAAGAAAAGGAGGAGAAACGAGGTCAGATCTCAAGAGAGCAGTCAGGAGGAATGGGAACTCGTAGCTTGCGCCAGGAGAGACCGTCAACTTCATGATCATCCCAACGAACCCCGATTGAAGCTACTGTACGTATTTGAACCCTGATAGAGAGAGCTTGCTATTCCGTGGGTAAAAGATACCTTAGATAGAGACATCTTTCCTGCTTAGGGTGCATTTTTAGAACAGGGAGATAGGCTCCCAATTATTTTGTGGCACCCGGATGTGCAGAGAGAGAGAGATTTAACTGCAGGTTGTATTGCATTGATTAAGAAGGCAGCTTATCTCTTATTTGGCCTCTGCAGGCATTACTGAAGAGTTTAATATGCAGTAGAAGTCTGGGGGGGTTTCGTTAGGCCTCAGAACATCTTGTTTGTACATACTGTAAACCTAGTAACTTGTGTGTTGCATTTAGTGTTGTTAGTGTTGAACTTGTTTTGTTCTGTGTAGTGCAGCGTTTGTCTCGTCCTTGATTAATAGATATGTGTTTAACCAAGTGTGCGTGTGGACTATCACTCTTTTCACCAAAGCTGTGCCAAGGAACAAAGAATTCACGTTGCCTCGAATTATACCAAGCGCCCGGGTGTATTCTGCAGAAATCACTTACAAGTTGGGGGTCATGAATATTTATTTATCTTATGGACTGAAGCGCTCGGTCAATTCCGGATTTTCACCACTTGTGTAACCCCCCGTTTGTAACAATATTCTGTTCAGTTTCTGTGGGAGGCTGGGTGACCTAAATTGGCTATTATTTCAAGAGCTGCAGTGTGTCCATTTCCTGTCTTTAATTTCCTCCTTCTCTCACGTGTCAAATACAGCTGCTCTGCTCCCTCGCTACCTCAGTCTTCCTCCCTCGCTGGGATGTGATATCAGGCCCCTGTGCTCTCACTCCTCCCCCCTCCTGCATCTCAGCTTCTGTCTTCTCTGATACGGCTTCTTGTGCAAAACGGGCAGATAAATAAATATCTACGGAAGCGCTCATTTTCTGACATTGTCAGTTGACAGCAAAAGACCCACACGGAGATCACTGTGTGGAGACACACAGGAGCACAAAGCCGACAGTCACACACAGCACACAGACAACATCCCAGAACCACAGGCCTGCACACACCAGAGCAAAGCTTTGGAAATGGAGGAGTCCAGTTTTGAGCTTGCTAATTTTGTAACAAATTCCTGAATTGTAATGAATCGGAAAATCCTCGTTTTCCAGTTTTGCTCTGGATTTTGCCAAGTGAATGTTCTCTTCATGCACGAGTCCATTAAAATGGAGAAAGAATCCTAATGCACCGCAGACTGACACATTCCAGGCTTTACAAAGCTTTACACTGTTATTGACTTTATTTTCGTCTATGTCCGTTTAGTCAACACAAAAGTAACGGATTCTAACATATCCAGCAGCTGATGTGCACATAGTTGCAAGCTGCTATTTCCTTTTAAATCCCGGACTGGATTGGACAGCTCAGCAATGGGACTCCTGTCTGTTTCCATGAAACTCAGAAGTCAAAGAGCCTCAATTCTTCATTATCCAATCGAATCACAACTCTCAGCCTCGTCAGTGCCTTTTCAACAGAAGAACACTGGAGGACAGGAGAGCTGGTTCAGGAGGAGGGTCCACACTGCAGAGAGTTCCGATGAAGAAGATAATGCTCAGGCTGACAAGGCACACACCAGCAGAAGCTTAATGGCCTGTCTTTGTGGGGACCGGCTCTCCTTCTGTTTTCATTGACCGAACCTTATTGCAAATTCACAAGGGGGTGACACTGAACCCCAAACAAATATTGTTTGGCATCTTTAAATTAAAAAAAACAATGTCTTTGGACTTTGTCATAGCCATTGCGGAGACATTTCCTCAGATCTTGTGTGCACATTCACAGCATAATCTGCCCCCACACACTGTACTGATGAGAAAGAGGCAGACAGGTAACTTCTGAAATGATGAGCCAGCTCCTGGCTATAGATGGATCAATGGATAGAATCTCTTATTTTTCAGTGAGCACAGATTATGCAGGATAGGACGCAAAAAACAGACAATTTCAAGTTGTGGTTTCTTTGAAGAACACATACATACACCTCCAGGACACATACTGTACTTATTAACCAGAACAGTCTAAATCATAAACCAGTTAATCTATGTTGCATATGTGTTGTGCAGTACAGTACCTGTACTGCACATGTACAGTGCCTTGCGAAAGTATTCGGCCCCCTTGAACTTTTCAACCTTTTGCCACATTTCAGGCTTCAAACATAAAGATATAATTTTTTTATTTTATGTGAAGAATCACCAACAAGTGGGACACAATTTTGAAGTGGAACGAAATCTATTGGATTTTTGAAACTTTTTTAACTAATAAAAAAATGAAAAGTGGGGCGTGCAAAATTATTCGGCCCCTTTACTTTCAGTGCAGCAAACTCACTCCAGAAGTTCAGCGAGGATCTCTGAATGATCCAATGTTGTCCTAAATGACTGATGGTGATAAATAGAATCCACCTGTGTGTAATCAAGTCTCTGTATAAATGCACCTGCTCTGTGATAGTCTCAAGGTTCTGTTGAAAGCGCAGAGAGCATCATGAAGACCAAGGAACACACCAGGCAGGTCCGTAATACTGTTGTGGAGAAGTTTAAAGCCGGATTTGGATACAAAAAGATTTCCCAAGCTTCAAACATCCCAAGGAGCACTGTGCAAGCGATCATCTTGAAATGGAAGGAGTATCAGACCACTGCAAATCTACCAAGACCTGGCCGTCCCTCTAAACTTTCAGCTCAGACAAGGAGAAGACTGATCAGAGATGCAGCCAAGAGGCCCATGATCACTCTGGATGAACTGCAGAGAACTACAGCTGAGGTGGGAGAGTCTGTCCATAGGACAACAATCAGTCTTACACTGCACAAATCTTGCCTTTATGGAAGAGTGGCAAGAAGAAAGCCATTTCTCAAAGATATCCATAAAAAGTCTCGTCTAAAGTTTGCCACAAGCCACCTGGGAGACACCCCAAACATGTGGAAGAAGGTGCTCTGGTCAGATGAAACCAAAATCGAACTTTTTGGCCACAATGCAAAACGATATGTTTGGCGTAAAAGCAACACAGCTCATCACCCTCAACACACCATCCCCACTGTCAAACATGGTGGTGGCAGCATCATGGTTTGGGCCTGCTTTTCTTCAGCAGGGACAGGGAAGATGGTTAAAATTGAGGGGAAGATGGATGCAGCCAAATACAGGACCATTCTGGATGAAAACCTGTTGGAGTCTGCAAAAGACCTGAAACTGGGATGGAGATTTATCTTCCAACAAGACAATGATCCCAAACATACAGCAAAATCTACAAAGGAGTGGTTCACAAATAAACGTATCCAGGTGTTTGAATGGCCAAGTCAAAGTCCAGACCTGAATCCAATCGAGAATCTGTGGAAAGAGCTGAAAACTGCTGTTCACAAACGCTCTCCATCCAACCTCACTGAGCTCGAGCTGTTTTGCAAGGAAGAATGGGCAAGAATTTCAGTCTCTCGATGTGCAAAACTGATAGAGACATACCCCAAGCGAGTTGCAGCTGTAATCGCAGCAAAAGGTGGCTCTACAAAGTATTAACGCAAGGGGGCCGAATAATTTTGCACGCCCCACTTTTCATTTTTTTTATTAGTTAAAAAAGTTTCAAAAATCCAATAGATTTCGTTCCACTTCACAATTGTGTCCCACTTGTTGGTGATTCTTCACATAAAATAAAAAATTTATCTCTTTATGTTTGAAGCCTGAAATGTGGCAAAAGGTTGAAAAGTTCAAGGGGGCCGAATACTTTCGCAAGGCACTGTATTTGTGTTACTACACATGAAACACGTTACCACCTAACTTTACAGGCCCTATCCCAACAGTATTCCACTGTGTCTTATGGGACAAATATTCCCATATAAAGTAGGTTAAATGGATCTTCCTCTGGTCCCTGTCACCCCTACTTTTCAATTTTATGTGGAAAGGGTTCCCACATATACTGTAAGTCATCACGTTTAGATAAAAGATCTCAGTTCAAGTCCCGGATTGGTTTCTGGGATCTATACCACAAATGTCTAACCCCCCTGTCAACAGATTGGTAGTGACCCACAGAGGTCTCAAGTCATGTTCAAGAACGACACGGGCTCTTCCATTTATTAATAGGAGGGGATGGCTGCTCCATGCTGGACCTTCTGTCATGTCACTATGTACAGCATTGGTTCTGAACCCTGGTCCAGGGCAAATACTGTCTCCTGGGTTTCATTCCAGCTGAGCTCTAAATCTCCAGTGCTGACTGATCTGCTTGCTCATTAAGACTTTAATTTAATTTGTTTGTTTGGTCCGTCCGCAAGCGTCACAGAGCAGACACAGGTGGGACTGCTGCTTTCAAGCACGCCCATAGAAGGACCGCTGGGTGTGGCTCTGTATCACACCCGCCCACAATGAACAATTTGTTCTTCACGTCTGCGGGGGTCCGATGGCTTACTTTTCAGGCCACACAAAATGAGGGCAGTCTGGGAACAGAGCTGATGTCAGATAATAAACCCCATTTGTCACGATTGTAGCCCCTCCCCCTTAGGGGCGCCCCGGCTCTTTCACTTCTGTGTTGATTTTGTACACCTGCTCCCTGTTCCTGCCTCCCTACTGAAGCCAGACGCTCACTCTGTTCCGGGCTCTGCATTGGTTCCAGTACCAGGCGAGTCCGGGATCTGGAGCGCCTGGTCCCACTCCCCCCTTGTTGCCCCCGACCCTCCACCGGATCCCGTTCCCGTTTTTAATCCTGTTTGTCTTTGTCCCGGATGGACCGCCCGGCTTTGGACATTTGCCTCGCCTTGGACTTCCCTTTGGACTCTGCTTGGGATTGTTTGCCCCGGACTCTTCCCCCAGAACACCTGCGCACCATGGACGCGCCCCCCTGTTTTAACTCCTGAACCCTGCATGCCCCTTATCCCCATGTTTTCTTCACTCTTCCCCGGATTGTGTCGTCTGCATAGGGTCCCAAAAGAACACTCCGTTACACCATTTCAGCTAAAGAGCTGAAAGCAAACCCCCAGATAGGCCCCATGTAGAAAACTGAAATCAGTTAGCCTGTGATGAAGAACACAGTGATCCTTCAGGGCTAGGTGTTTGGACCACGGCGATGCATAGACACAGTCCCACCCAGTTTCATCCTGTCCAGAGCTAGGGTAAGAGGTAGCCGTTCCCTTGCCTGAGCTGTGCTGATGGATGGATGAGCAGTGAGACAGATATTTGGTTTGATGTCTGGACAGATAGATCCCTGTGCCGCTCCCTGCTCTGAGCACCGACGCAGTCCAGATATTGTCAGCTTTCATCCAACACACAGTAGGCGTAAAAGCCCGAGCACAACGGCGCCTTTGTTGCCGATTTAAAATTATTTCCAGTAATGAAGCGGAGGTTAGTGCATTCCGGGGGTTCCTGGGTAGGAGAACGAGTGCGTTCGGATTGCTGGAAATGACAGTGCACATTCCCTGCCCCCCCGTCTCTCACGCTCCCCTCCCCCTCCCCATCTCGTCCTCTCCCTCTCTCCCAAACCGCTTGAGGCAGAACGATTAATTTGTGGCTATTGATTCCTCCTCCCGAGCTGAGAGAGAGAGAGGAATGCATCCAGTATTCAAAGTTGTGTCTCTCTGCAGTGTTTTTTTCTGATCCTTAATGTAAAAAAAAGCCAATGGCTGCAGTCCTGATGCGTCAAACTGCCTCCCTCCCTCTCTCCCTCTCTCTCTCTGCAATTGGCAATTCTGCGAGTGTCCACAGGCCTCCTCTTCTCACCCTGCTGCAATGAGGGGGAGAGAGAGACAGGGCTAGAGGAGAAGGAGAGGCAGACGTGGGTGGGCAGGTCCTGAAATGCATTTATTTTATCTATCTTTTTAAATTTCTCTTCTCTCGGGCAGCAGGCAACAGGGGCTGGCCTCGCTCCGACTTCCCTCTCTCTCTCTCTGTCTCTCACAAGACAATCACCGAGCTCCCAGCCACCACCTCTGCCTCTCTGCCTCCCCCACCCCACCCTCCCTGCACTCACCTCTCCCTTTTCAGAATTCCGATCTCTCCGTGCCGAGAGAGACACGGGAAGACATGGGAGCCTCATCCCTCCCTACGCATCGCTGCGCCAGCAGCAGTCGGACTACAGCAGATCGCCGGCCTGCGGCCCGGCCGGAATGTCACGTCAAGAGATCGCTTCTCTCTCCCTCTCAGTTCCCTTGCAGATTTTCCGCAGTGAGGCTGTGTGTCTCTTCTCGAAGGCAGCGCCTACCCAGTGTGAATCTGAGAAAACGTTTAACACCAGTGGGAATGCGAAGTGGGTGGTGGCGCAGGGATTAGCCTCGCAGGGCTGGGGCCCTGGGTTCAATTCCACACCTGGGGTGCTGTCTGTGTGGAGTCTGCATGTTCTCCTTGCGTTTGCGGGGCTTTCCTCTGGGCGCTCCAGTTTCCTCCCCCAGTCCAAAGACATACAGGCAGGTCAAGTGGCTTCTGGGAAAACTGGCCCTGGGGTGAGTGTGTGTGTGTGTGTGTGTGTGTCTGGTCTGTCTGCCCTGTGATGGACTGGCGTCCTGCCCAGGGTGTACCCTGCCTTGTGCCCATTGTTTGCTTTGATAGGCTCTGGCTCTCCCCGTGACCCTGGATTGGATGAAGCAGTTAGAAAATGGACGGATGCTAATTGTGAAAAGGCTGTAATAAGTCTCTATGTGTCTGGCATTGATACTGAACAGAGATGTACCAGGTGTTCATATATACTGGCTTCTGCCCTGCAGGTGTATACAGCGTATGTAGAAAACACATACAATGTATTCTCCACTGATACCCTCGATCATCATTGTCCTTGCATTGGTTTCTTTCTATTTTGTGCAAGCCTGTGCACATTGAGAAATAACAGATTCTCTCTGTCTGGACATCAGGCTGGTCAGAGACAGGCAGTGTGAGCTCTGGCCATTTCTCCACAGAGTCAGTGCTCTCTCAGCGGGTGTGCTTGGATCGTGTCTGGCCCTCTGTCAGTGACAGCACCACACGTGGAAAGCGATCCAGGAGAGAGAGAGAGCTAAACAGAGAGGAAAACCAGGCAGATGCCCTTGAAAAATGTTTTGTCGTTTCTCCCAGCACACAGAGAGCCTGGGAAACATGGGCCGATCTTCAGGATCGGGAAAGACCGAAGAAGGAGTTAATTCTTATCATGGTTCATAAAAAGTGGACTATTTCAGTTTCTAATGGGGGGTTATCTCTGGAAGGAGCAGTGTAGACAATGCTTATAGCCGTAATCCATAATCAGTAATGCCAACCGCATTAATAAACCTCATCAAGCAATTTCCCCATCAATATATTTGCTGACGCCTTGTTCTAGAGAAATAAACTCATCTGACCCCACCTTTGAGCAGACTTCGAGGCACAGGTCAATGGTCAATGAGATGTTAGGAACTACCAGGACTGCTTATTAACAAAGAATCCGTGCATTATCAATTTGAAACTGAACGAACTGAGAGAACATCTGATTGCACCGCAGGCCTTGGACGTATCAGTAAACTGAAAAGTAAACTTCCCATGGCTCGAAGAGATTATGATGGGACCCATGGGATGGGTTTCTGCAAAAGTGTCGAATTTCTGTAACGTCACCCAGGAAGAAGATTAATAGTGCAGATTCATAAAACAGCCCTTTTCTCCTTCAATACCGTTCAGACCTCTCCAGCTGATCAAGAAACGGGGAGTAACTGAGGGATCCTGTTGGAGTGGGAAACCGGGGTTACCCTAACCTTGCAGCCCCTCGTGTGCCAACCTGTGTCTTATAGATCCCAGCAATTGTCGGACTCCATCACGATGTTACATCTAAAAACCCACCGCGAGTGCAGTGATCTTCTCCAGCCTGGTTGTCTATAGCCAGGGGGGTCCCTGGACTCCAAACCCTGAAAGGATCTGAAATCGACGTCGAGCTCAGCCAGGACTGGAGCAGCGGAGTGACACAGGTCAAAGGGCAAAGGTCACACCCCCCAGAAAGCTTCATGTGGAAGCTATTAAGCAAGAATCTCACCCAGCTGATTCCTTAAGGAAGCCAGTGCATGGGATTGAACAACACAGCTTGGTATCTTGTCTCAGTCTGGCACAAGCCTTTGCTTAAATGGACTTCATTGTGCATTTTACTGGTTGGGTTTTATGTGGCAGACTGCAGTTTGTTAGATACAGTATCTTCACTCATTATCGCACTATGTACTGTATTGAAATTGCCCTTGGATTTAGAATGTCACATCCCATATAATGCAGCTAAACTGACTTGGAAGAAGGTGATAGTGTGGCGAATAACTGCTGCTGCTACTTCTTGTTATTATTTGCTAATTATATGATATTTAACATCTCCTGATAACATCACCTACATTTGATGTCTATTAAATTCACAACCCTGGGCCAAACATGTCTAGGATCAGAACCCAGGCGCCCTGATTGTCCATTTCAAGACACTGTATGTTCGATAAGGCTCCTCGGAGAGCCTGGGTGTCTGGCCAGAGGTTAGACGCTAAGCAAAGCTGGATTGGGAGCCTTCCAGGGGAAAAACCAAAGAACAGCAAAAGCGAAAAAAATATCAGAAACACATCATTGTATGAGATTTAAGACATTTAAGACAAGATTCTAAAGTTCTGATGCACTTGCAAGAATTAACAGGGGCACAAGGAGATCATTCCACAGCCTGGTCTAGACTAAGTCCAAAGAGCAAATGGTAACACGTAGGTGTACAGGGAGGTAATAGTTCACCGATACAGTCAGGAGCCAAATCACAAGGCCCTAAATGATGAGCAGCAGTATTCTGAGTTCAGAGCATATTACAACGTGTTGCGAAAAGGCCTGGATACACCAGCAAGCCAGGCTCTAGTTATCAAGACCGGAAAAGGCAGAGGAGTTTGCTCTTCTGCATGAGATCAGGGGAGACACAAAACGGTATGGGCAAACGGTGCACAGATAATAAAAGGGAACCACCACAAATACGAGCTTCAGCTGCAAAGCCTCAGATCAAAGTTGACATCAGGGCTCCTGACCTGAGCGCTTGGACTGAGCCCAGCGCCATCAAGCGTCACACTACAGTGGACAGGGCAGAGGAGGACAGCCTCAGTCGTGTCTGAGCTCAGACGCAAAAGAAATGATTGCACTGGTTTCAGAAGCATCATTTAAGCAATGAGATATCGCAGATGGTGCTTGCTATCCTCCACCTTTACATTTTGATGAACGGCAGAACGTGGTACATTTTCGAGTGGCAAATGCGAACCCATTTGAATGTATTGGTGCACGGAAGAGGGAGGCTTTGATTTCCGATTCTTATCATTTCTAAAATATAAACACTTACGTCTTGGCTCTCCTCTTACTTTTATTCTATTTATTGTCAAGCATCAGTCTAAGGCAATGTGGCTTTCTGTGTTTATCCAGCACAACATACAACTGAGCACCCGGAGGATACCCAGGTGAATGTGGGGGAGAACATGCAAACTCCACCCAGATAATAATAATAATTAATAATTGCTTACACTTATATAGCGCTTTTCTGGACACTCCACTCAAAGCTCTTTACAGGTAATGGGGATCCCCTCCACCACCACCAGTGTGCAGCATCCACCTGGATGATGCGACGGCAGCCATAGTGCGCCAGAACGCTCACCACACACCAGCTATCAGTGGGGAGGAGAGCAGAGTGATGAAGCCAATTCATAGATGGGGATTATTAGGAGGCCATGATTGGTAAGGGCCAATGGGAAATCTGGCCAGGACGCCGGGGTTACACCCCTTCTCTTTCAGAGAGCTTCCATTGCTCTCCTCTTGAATGAGTATCAGACAACTAGAAACACCACTTATAACTTAGGTACCTGACTCAGTGCGAAGTTGCATGATCTCTCCCGATATTTGCCAAACATGTCATCATAGGATACAAATTCTTAACTACCGAACTACAAATCTGCACTGTCCCCGATCCTCTGTTGTCACAGATCTCACAGAAATTCAGAATTTGTCATGATATCTACAGAATCTAATATCTGATGCCCAGCACTCCTCGTGAATCTTCCAGAAATTCACATTACAGAGCCACAGCAAAACCAAGATCATACTGGAACTCAACCTTCAGCTCTTCATCAATCGACTATAAACCACCAGGTGACCTGGTGTAATCAAAGTGTTTATCAGCACCCGGAGGAGCTGTTTAATAAAGAGCCACATCCTCTGATCACAGAAAACAGTCACACTAAATCAACATAATCTCACTCTCGCCCCTTCGCCAGCTCCAGGAAAGAAGACAGACTCCTTTGGAAACTCCCATGCACAAGTACCCTCTTTGGCATGAGGGATTTATTTTCTTTAAAAAAATGGGTTAAATGTTAAAGAGGTGAAAAAATTTAAAGATATACTACCCCTGATTTTTTACTAGAACATCTGCCAGCACATCTGACCCAACTCCTCACAGGATCTCTTAGAGGATGTCTTAAAAGACATAGATCACCTTACAAGATATCTTAGAGGACATCTGACCCAACTCCTCACAGGATCTCTTAAAAGGATGTCTTAAAGGACAAAGATCACCTTACAAGGTATCTTAGAGGATGTCTTAAAGGACATATACAGTAACAAGACTCCCTACAGGTTGTCTTATCCACATTCGGAGACGGCTGACCCAGGATTATCGCTTGGATATGACGAAGCCTTGATCGATCTCCCGAGTGACTTGGCTCTGAAGCTGATGCTCGCAGAGAACCCACTGGCCGACGTTTGGATCCCAGTGCAAGACGAATACCAATGCCAGAGTAACAGGCATGGCACCTCCCATCCACGTCTTCACCTCAGCCCATCAAATCCCCACCTAGCAGTTCTCCCTGCCGCTATGCAAGTGCAACTACTATCTCATCCATCTCATCGAGTGAGTGGGTTTTTTTCCCCAATATTGTTTTATTTTTCATTGAACCCGGCAAGATTTTTCTTTCCCAGGGTCGTGCACTTTCCCACTTGTCCAAAGTGAAAGGGGGTCGCGCTTACAAAAAGATGAAGAACCGCTGTCTTAAAGGACACAGGACATCTTACAGGATGTCTTATGGGACACCTTATAGGATGGCACACAGGACACCACACTCTGTATCGGTACCGAGTGACTGCTTTTTCAGAAAAGCTGCAGATTTCAACCTTGGAAAAACAGAGAGGGTGTCTTCACACTTGGCAGGAGACCTAGCAGTGCTCACCATTAATACTTACAAGCCATCTTCCTAATCTCCACCTGTCAATTCGCTCCTGGCAATATTGCTAGTGGATTAATGGTGGTTCAGTTGTTTTCTCCAAACTGGGAAAAGTTCACAGATTTTTCAACTGAAAATAAAGATGAGGTCTTTGCTAAGTGACAGTATGTACATAATAAATATCAATACTTTCGCCGTCACACTACAATATTGCAAGCAGTTTTGCTCACTGTGTAACACTAGGCAACGTGCCTACGAGACATTTTTGCCAAGTGTAAACTCACCCGTAATCTTCTCCTTACATAAGACACAGCTACCAGAGTTCTTTCTTGGAGACAGCTTTATAATTCAGCGAGCAATCTGGTCCAGCTAAGTCACACCTAGACATGCAGACATGCAGACTCGGAGGAATTTGAGTCAGCCATCTCTGAGCCAAAGCAGTCAAGAACCTGAGTAATAATGATAACAACAACAATAAAAAGAATCATTCGCTTTTCCAAGCCCATGGATTCCGTACAGGGTGATAAAGAAAGAAACAGGATAAGAAATTAAAAACCAAATAAACACAGGGGGTGAATGGTAAGGGAATCAGATATGGGCCCTAGCAGAAAAGGTGAGTTTCAAGTTTAGAGTCTGTCTCTCGAAGGGTTGGAGGAAGTGCATGTCATAGCAATGGAGCAGAGACAGAAACAGCACCGTTTTTGAAAGTCTGAGAGGGAACCGATGCAGAGATTATAACAAAGGAGTACTATGCTGCCAAGGTCTGATAACTGAGCTCTCTCTTACTTATAGAACATTTTCACCTATTTGATCGAACTCATTCAAATGCATGTCGCCCTTCTGAGTTGCACTAAAGGATTGTAATAGTTATTGAGCTAAAAGCAATGCAACACTTATTGGACAGTTTTAGGAAGGGTTCAATGAAGTCATCACTGAAGACCAGCAGACACCAAGACAATACTGAAGTGCATTATCCAACTGTAGGACAAAGACTTTTTACTTCCTTGTTCCTTTTCTGTGGTCATACATAAAGTAGATGTTACTTGTATTAATTGAATAGATTTAAGTGTTTCTTAATAGCCGGTCTCTGGGGACGGACGGGTCTATTATATAAGTTCAACACCACCAGGACATGAAAGGACCAGACCTGCGAACAGAGCAGGGAACAGAGATGGATGAAGGCTCTCGAGCCTGGCTGGGATGTGACCCGAACGTACTGTCGCAGCCCAGCAGGGTCCAACAGGGGACTGTCAATGACTGAGATTCTGTCACAAAGCACTGTTCCAAAGTGATCAAGCCAGCCAGCAGCTTGAACTTGACAGATCTCAAGAACGCAGATTTACCGGCACCCGGAGGATGCTGAGGAAATTTCAGATTGCTGCTTGAAGTGGAGCTGGCCGACCAGTAGGTGGCGCTCTCTGTAATTGATAACTCCATACCCAGTATGGTACAGGTGACCTGCGGGTGTATAATAGCTTCAGAGTTACAGGTGCTTGCCTTCCAAAGATGACTCAAGTCTGCTTTCAATACATCTTAGAAATAGTAATCATATACCTCCTGATAATTTTGGACTTTTTCTTCCGAAATCGGAGCAATGTGTCTTCCATTTTTGCAAGAATATAGACAACCTTGAAATATGAATTTGCGATGTTCCATCCTGCACCAGACACATCACATTCCTCAGCCCCCAGATCTCTGTAATATTCTCTGGCTGTAACGTGTGAATTCAGATCCAACACACAAGGAGACGAGCGCTTTAAAAGCCACCACAGCATCTCCAGACAAGAGAAAAGACAATATTAGCAACCTGCTCTCTTTCTGTCCTGGTCTTGCAGTTCTCCAAACAGAAAGAGACAGTGTCCCTGACAGAAATCCCCAACTCTGAGAAAAGCTGTTTTGGGACACAGAAGAGAGGCTGCAATGGCAGACAGTGTATTATCTAGGCTCTACCTGATGAGGGACATAGGGACAGGGTATACCGCTGCACTGCCCGAGCACAGTGGAATGTCCTTCGTATGGGTGGTTTTGCATCCTGTCATTACTGTTAATTGTTGCATCTCATTATCTCCCTGGAGTCACAGCAGACCGAAGACCAATATCTTTTCTCAGTTCAAAAAAATCTTTAGAACGCACATGGAATTTAACATCCGTTTACACCAGCACTAAACTGACAAATGCATCTTGGAGAAACTGCTGGCATTTCCTTTGCTTCTAATTACGGGCACCTGGTATGGCTTTGAATATTGCCAAATGGACAAACGCTGCAGAGTTTTTTTATAATAGGCAAATGAACAATAAAGCATATTTCATATACTTATTGAAACTGGCCGGCATTGCTGTCTCATAGCACTGAGGCCCTGGATTCAGTACAAGACCTAGGGTGCTATCTGCGTGGAGTCTGCATGTTCTCCTATTATTTATGTGGGAGCCCCGGTTTCCTCCCACAGTCCAAATATGTGCTGGTAGGTTAATAGGCTGCTGGGAAAGCTGGCCCTGCTGTGTGTGTGTTTGTGGCCTTGCGATGGGCTGCTGTCCTGTCCAGGGTGTGTCCTGCCTTGCGCCCGGTGCTTGCTGGGATAGGCTCCAGGTCCCCCACCACACTGTACCGGAGAAAGCTGTTGGAAAACGGATGGATGGGTGTTTATCAACTCTGCAATGTGGACCTGCCACATACAGTATGACTCAATCTCTCATCAAAGAACCTCCAAAACTCCAAAACAGTATCGCTCACGACCGCCAAGCACTCAAAACACTCGAGAAAAATACCGCATTACTCTGAGGAAGCTGTAAAATGTCATTTCTAGATAACCATCCTAATTTCACTGAGAGAAAAACACGGATTTGTCACCCTACTGGGCGCTGGGCTGCTCCGACTTTTTTAGCTGGTGTTTGTGTCACATTTGTGGCTGTGTCAGCACTACTTCTGATTATTCCAAACTGTGGTGGCTGCCGTAGACGGCCCTGTTGCATTTGATTTCAGCCAAGACAAGTACATTTCCTAATTCTATGAAGGGCCATTCAGCCTCAATGTCTTATTTTTGAAAGCCTGCCTGTAGCGGAACAGCAGAGGGTAGTGGGTAAATCCTTGGACTCACGAGTGCCAGGTTGTGGGTTTGAGTCCCGGCTGCAGGCACTGCTCTTGAGCCGTGAGAGACAACTTTATCGCAGTCGCCCAGATCAACACACCTGCAGGCCCTGCTGGCATTCTGCACATTTTCCTTAAGGAAATGTTATTTGAAGTCCACAGCAGAGCACAGCTGCTCAGCCTGGTCTCCGTAGCAGTAAGAGAACATGATTGTCCCCTGGACGGGATGCTGGTTTATTGGTGATTACCCCCTCCAGCCACCTGATCTCCATTTATACAGCTGGGTGGACTGGAGCCACTGGGGTAAAGTACCTCCCCAGAAAAAACAAAGCTTTGGGCCTTTGGACAAGCTGGTCAATATAGCCACTGTACGACAAAACACCAATCACCAATGTAGAGCAGGCTCCAACACAGCGACCTCACTCCAACCTCACTCGCATCATTCAAAGCCAACACAAGTGTGACCCTGCAGATCCTTATCAGACATGAACGGTTTCCCCCGATCGTCCCACCTACTCAGAGAAAAGACGAAGAAACAGAGCTCAGGGAAGCACACTTTCTGTTTGGGGCTTGACACAGGGGCACCGTGCAGGGCCTGAAGCAGACGCACACACACACACAAACACACACACCGAAGGCAGAGGGCTGGGGTAATTCCACACAGCTCCACTGAGCCAGGGTGGGTGGGGACGGCTGGTGCTTATTTTAATATGGCAGGGCTTTGGATTCCCGGAACAAATTTGCTAAAACGAGGTGCCGATGCCCCCAGCAGGGAGGGGCGCCTCTCTCGCGGCCCGCTTTCTGCTGCCCTCTCCCCCAGCGCCGGCGAACTGCAGTTCGAGGGAGGCTGTCGTCCTTGGCCGCAGCTGCATGATAGATTAGGAAACAGCTTGTCAGCACCTATCCCACTAGGTGTTAATTGGGAGCTGCAAAGTGGAAACGTCTCACTCTCCACCTCGCTCGCTTTTTTCGAACCTGCTGGGCGCTGCGTTAGAACCTGCGCACCGCCTGGAAGAGACAGTTCACCGGAGCCTGCGCGTCACTCAGCTCGGACGGACCGGCCATGTGCACCACCCCCCCGGCCACAATATTAGGACCTGCCCACCTGCTCGATTTGATTTCCACAGTATATATAGACCTAAAAAAACGCAGGGGACACAAGCAGGACGACCTCTGCGTTTGGTTTACCCACATCTCCCAAGGCTCCTTTATCTGGACTGCTCTCTCTGCCACAGTCCGATTAATATACACCCCCCAATATGACTTTTTAATTGTGATTCCAATAAGAGATAGCCCATAGTTCTATGACTGTTCTACTATCTACCCAGTTTAATTTATATAAACCTCCAATTCTGCTTTTTTTTTCTATTATGATCACTCTACGAGATATTCCAGCTTTCTGTTATCTTCCCTGGACAATTTGGGGAATAGCATGAAGGAGAGATCAGGACTGTGGCCCCCACATGGAGCAGGCCTGTCACTTCCATAACTCACAGCCTTCTCGCTAGCACAGGGATGTCTTTCTCAGCTCGCTCATCCGGTTAAAGAAAGGGCTGGCCAAGGTGAATTATGCCATGGAGCTCGAGGGAAGCATTAAAAAAAAATGGACTATTTTGCATTCCGCAGGGGATGATATCTCCCAAGTGCTGTTGATGTCATCTTAAGGAATTAGCAAACCTCACCTGACCGTTTCAACTTGTTTCAACAACTATCGTGGCTGGTTTAAGGGCAAACGTTCATGAAAGTCTTCAGGAACTGAAGTTCAAACGAAATGACTGCCACCCATCAAGGTAAGTCTTACTGGGTGCAGTCCATTGAATGAAGATGCTGGAACAAATATTTTCGAAAGATTAAAAATGTTTGTGCAGTTTACGTACTACGTAAGTAAAAGTTGGTTTGGGGAAATAATAATTACTGGCTGTATCCAAAACATTCCCTTGCTTGCATTTGCATTTTTAATGTAACTGAAATTCATTTTTTCAGGGTTAGTTCTCTGCTTGTTGAAAATGCCCTGTTCCCTGAAAACTGTTCAGGGAAACTGCTGCCATTTGGATTTTTGAACGGATCTCCAGGCTGTTGGGACTCATCCCGGACTGGGACCCTGGCTGTGATCTCCAGGCTGTAGAGACTCATCCTGGACTGGGACCCTGGCTGTGATCTCCAGTCTGTAGGGGCTCATCCTGGACTGGGACCCTGGCTGGGATCTCCAGGCTGTAGGGGCTCATCCTGGACTGGGACCCTGGCTGTGATCTCCAGGCTGTAGGGGCTCATCCTGGACTGGGACCCTGGCTGGGATCTCTGGGCTGTAGGGGCTCATCCTGGACTGGGACCCTGGCTGTGATCTGGGCTGTAGGGGCTCATCCTTGACTGGGACCCTGGCTGTGATCTCCAGTCTGTAGGGGCTCATCCTGGACTGGGACCCTGACTGTGATCTGTAGGTTTGTGTTGCATTCTGAGCTCAGAGACTTTCCAGATATGAGCTACTTGGTATCCTGGATAACCCCCACCACCACTTCCACCACCAAAAGACACACAATGTAATCCTTTTCTTGATTGGGATGGATTTGTGTGTGTTTATACAGTGTTCTAATAGACAGTAATACGGGTTTAGAATCAGCCCATTAGCTGTGCTTTGTGATCCCTGCTGATAATCCTTATCTGATCTCTGTATGATGCTACTCTTGGACCGCTTTCTGCAAGCTGGGCACTCTGGCTTGGCCCACGGTTTTCCCTGCGAGCTGAAATGTTTCATTAAGCTTTTAATGTGCAAAACAACAATGAAAAAAAAGGGGAATTTAAGTTTGGGTGTGCTAGATCACAAAAATAAAAAGGAAAAGACTTAAAAGTTTTAAGTGGAAAGAGGGGGGGGATTGTAGAAAATGTCACTTGATGCTAATACTTTGGGTAAGAAAGGTCCATTCAGTTGAGGTTGTGTGGTCTACAGGGTTATAGCACAGGGACACCACACATCAGCCTGGAGTCAATGTCTGGGCTGCATCTTTCCACAGCTTTGCTGAAAATACTGTTCCTGTTGGCAGCTGTCCTATCACATTTACAAGTGTTGCTTTCCAAGCCAAGCCATGAACAGAAGCTGATCTGGAAAAAAAAAAAAGAGCTTTCCAGTAGAACACGGAGCTGCACAAATGCAGTCACCTTCAGCTGTGCCTTGATCACTGTCCATGAAGGTACAGTATTGGATCTCAACGGATGAAGTTTTTTTCAAATGCAGCCCTTTCCTTAACTAAGACATGTCGGTGGAGAACCAAGTCTTGTTTCTCCCATTTCCAACAGTGGAGCATGTAGTAGAGAAGTCTGAGAAAACACACTCTGGTTCTTTGACAAAACGATCCCAGGTGGAAGAGCAGCATTCCATCTGGGATTTGAACCCACAACCTCTGAGAAACAGATCCCTCATCACAGCTCAGCTCTGCTGCCACAGACACCCGAGGATGTTTTTGCCTGAAGGAGATGTTAGTATTTCTGCAGGACGCTTTGCACTTGCAGAGAGCTATCCCGTATAGGTTTCTAACTGACCACAAAGCTCAAAACTGTCAGGATGCAACTGGATATTCCACCTGCCCTGGAGAAATCAGGGAAGGTGCAGATCTTCAGTCAGAAACGTACAATCAAAAAGACTAATGCAATGATGTCATAACGAACTGCCAAGTACACTCTTTCAGAGTATTGAGCTCAGTTCTGGGCGCCCCATTGCAACAATGTGTTGGAAAAGGGTTCGAGGATAAACGAGCAGAATAGAAGCTGATCTCAAAAGAATGCCAACAGGCAAGGTCAAGGGAGCTGGCTGTTTCTGATCCTGGACTGAAAGGGGAAAGAGGAAAGGAATCCTTCACTACAACCCTGCTGTAGATGGCTGTGATTTCTGTGCGTAGCATTTTTTCTGTGCGCTGGGAAAACAGACGTGCTGTGGAAACTCCTGTTGCATTCACAAAGGGACCTGACAGCTCGACTGAGGAAGGCGTAACGTCGCCTCCTATATGGAAATCTGCATGCAGGATGAAAAAGGTTCACTTTAAATGCACTGGTCCTAAAATGTGTGTTTCTCTGCATGGCCGTTAAAAGGAGATGTTTTAGCGCATATAAGGTGTTTGTGAACAACGGTGAGCAGATCGGCCGTTGAGAGCAAATCATCCAGTCAGTCTGATTGCTGGGTGGCCTCTCCATTACAAAATAAACCTAGTTTCAAACCCTCACGCAACTGCGCTGCAGCTCCTTGCACCCTCTACAAGCCTGCAGAATGAAACAGGAAGCCGAGGACAGAGCTGGAAATGAGGACAACAGGAGGCGCTTGCCGAGAGGCATGGTTTGGACACAGGTGAGCACAAGCAACAGCTGAATGAGACTGAGAGGCTAATGAACTGCTGAGACACCAGATGAACGACTGTACACGGGCTGAAGGGTAATTCAGGTGTGTGTTCTGACTCGGGAGCACCAAGCAGTGACTCCTCTACAGGACCGTGGCAGAACCAGTCGATTTATTGCTTGAGTGGCTGCTAACCTACTGAGCTACACAACTGAAGAGGCAGTTATCGCAGAGACCTGCACTGGGTTGGATTGCAGGGTCTTGTTTGCACAAGAGAAAGAAGAGAACAAAATACTTCATATACAATAAATCTGTGGCATGTAACGTTCTGGAACTTTGCATGAGACAGCCCTGTCTCTTTGACTTTAACGCAAGGCCAAAGGTACTTTCTCTGTCCTGCAGCCCCTGCTTCCTGGATTTCCACCTTTAAACATTTCCCATTACTTTCAGAAGTCTGACACAAGATGAAAATGGCAAACTCTAGCCCCAGAGAAGGCTGGGTGGAACAGTGGGTAGCATGGCTGCCTTGCAGCGCTGGGGTCCTGGGTTCAAGTCCAGATCTGGGGTGTTGTCTGTGTGGGGAGTTTGTATGTTCTACCTGAGCTCATGTGACTTTCCTCAGGCTCCTGCAGTTTCAAATTCCCAAAACATACTGGTAACATAATTGGGGAAAAGGGCCTTGGTGTGAGTGTGTCTACCCTGTAATGAACTAGCGTCCTGCCCAGGATGTAGCCTGCCTTGTGCCTGTTGCTTGCTAGAATAGGCTCTGGCTCCCCTGTGACCCTCAATGGGATAACATAGCTGGGCCTGGAATCGCACTCCAGCCTGTTTGAGAACCAGCCCTTGGCTTTGAAAGCCCTCGTTCAGTTCAGCCAGTAATTCCTTTGATTAAATAATCGTAATCTGCAGCGAGTAGCCTAACGCACCAGAGCTAGTCATTTTAATTGCCGCGAAATTGATGACAAAGTGTCAAGACCCTCAGCCGATGAGACATTGAAGGGTGCTCGCAGTTTTAGCTTCTGGATTGAAATCTAATACACAGCAGTAAATGTCAAAAGGGGAGCTGTCACGCAAACGAGCACACTGTATTAATAATGTATCGGCCATTTCCCACCATCTCCCTTGGGAAGCTCCCAGGGAAGACGCCCGTCCTGGGATTCACGCGTACCGATTCCATCTCGGGTTAAGAGCGGAATCAAGCTGGTGGGGGGGGACTTTTCCAAACTGCGGATCTGTTTGCCTCGCCTCATCGGTCTCTCTTTCTCCAGGTCCCTGCAGGAAGCGTGGCACGCGCCTGCGAATGACAGCTCCATAAAGACCCTCTTGGCCGCCTGTTAGACCACACCACCCGGAAAAGCAGAAAGCATCCTGCCAGCCAAGCGCACTGTATAAGGAAAACAAGGGACATCTAGATGGGAGGCAAGCAGCCAGATTAGCAAAGTGGACCGAACGGTTTCTCTGTTCACCGCCGTTCATTAGGCTGCTTTCAGCAGAAATGCTCAGAAACACTTTCATTTATCCATCCATCCACTCGTTTACTGACAATTCCTTAGCACTTCTTCCAAGACAGCGTCGTGGGGCAGCCAGAGCCCGTCCCATCAAGCTATGGGTGCAGGGCAGGGTACACCCTGGATGGGACACCAGTCCATCACAGGAGACACACACACACACAGCAGGGCCAGTTTTCCCAGAAGCCAAATAACCTCCCAGCAGGTCTTTGGACTGTGGGAGGACACTGGAAATCCAGGTGAACACAGGGAGAACATGCAAACTCCGCACAGACAGCACCCCCAGGTCCGGAATTGAACCCAGCGCCACCCAGCGCTGCAGGGCAGCCGTGCTGACCACTACATCAGCATGCCACCAGAAACACTTCCCAACTGCAGTTTCAGATGCAGATTAAGTACAGCGAAATCTCACTGGATCTCTATGGGCTTGAGTCCACAGCCCGAACCTCGAGGTGGAACAGTCGGAAGATCTAAACCTCAGGGGTGATTTGAAATGGCTGGGCTAGCAGACTGAGGTTCACTCTCTCGAACGTACGTGATCCAGTTCACTTCATCTGCCACAGGGAGATTGGCACTTATGTCCTTCAGCTAAATCGGCTGATACTCTCTTAGTGACACAAGAACTTCATTGTGCTTTTTACAGTAGTCCTCAATTGCAGCATAACTATGATGTTGTATGTCTACTGCAGTGTCGTAGTCTAACCTGAATATTCTACTATGTGTTTATAACAACCCCATATACTGACCTTATTGTTTTGTGATAGTTACTCTAGCGCCATACAGTATGTGATATGTGCACTGTACTATATTGTACTTCCTTAAAGCATCCTAGACTCACATCAGAGTCAAACTCAGTTCTGCCCATTTACTAACATTATTATTTTTCTGTTGTTTAACACTACCCTCTCCTGACTGTTCCTAGAGGAAATTCTCAAAAACAAGCACAGGGGCTCTGCCAAGGCGCACAAAGCCCAAGATTTTTTTCACTTGTACTTGGATTTGAACAGCTGTTTGCAGGTTTTCACAGACTAGTAATCTACAAAACATGCCTTGCATGCAGCTCAGGCAGACTGTACAATGGATACTACGCACTATATACACTACAGGGCACATCAACCAGGCTAGCAATGTGGACCGAATGGATCCTCTGAGTTCTGATTTGAATTAGGCTCATAGGTACACAGATGATCAGAAAAACCTTTGAAAAGTGTAGCTCCAGTCTTTAAAAGTCCAGTTTTGCCCCAGTGCAGGAATGCAGACACGGGACTGTTTTGCAGTATGTGTTGAGTAATCATTTAAAAACGCAGCTAGGGTACATGATCGAAGCAGAAGGGAAAAGCAACAGGTGTGATCTGTAGTACAGGTCAGCATACCTCCTGCATTACATCAGGTTGGTGCAGTGTCAGACCAAAATCTCAATAGTGTCGCACATCAGACTGTTAGAACTTGACATACAGACTTCGTCTCCAACACAACGTTACACACTTTTATTAACATGCGCAAGTGTTCATGCAAGCTAACTAAAAGTTACTTAAAGCTGACAAAAGCCCCCTATCGAAACACTGACTATTCTACTGTAATTTTACGACAGCGATCTCTTACAGCAGGACTATCCTACTGTACTTTTAGCACAGAGGTTCGCTGTAATCGTGAGATAAATAAGACACTGCTACTCTGGACTGAGTCCAGAGAAGAGCAACCAGATACATTTCCAGGGCCCGGAGGACGGTGGTACACTGGCGGGCTGAAAGGCCCTGTACACATCCAACGTTCAGCCCAGAAAACTAGGAGAGGAACTCCGCCACGTATCCAAACTCCTCAAAGCCACCGCCAAAGTCTGGACTACGGATTTCTTCCGCATCGACAGCGGAGCACAAACCAGAGGACACAGGTGGAAATGAATGGGGGCTGAGAACAGGGAGCGGATATTTACACACAGCCCTGCCGCTTGAGTCTGGGGGAAGCTGTCCAGTGGGGCTGTTGAAGCCAATAGCCTGGGCTCTTCAAGAAATGGCTGGATGAGACTCTCAGACCAATCAGCGCCGTGGGCTGAACTGCCCCTCTTATTTGTTCTTATGACACACAACTCTTCTACTGCACTTTTACTATAGCTCTCTATTGTAACATGTACTTTTACCACAGTACCCTAACGTACAACAGGGCGGTCCTGCTGGACTCTACGATAGTCCCCTCAAGCTGCATTAGACCCTACAGCCACACCTTGTAACAGGACTGATTTCCATGACTCTCAAGTTGCTCCTTGTTTTAAAACAGTCCATCGTGATTCCCTGGTTTCTTTTGAGAAACGGCTGGATGACATTCTCACAGATTAGCCGAGTGGCTGAATTAGCCACTTAAAACCGAATCAGCTACAGGGGCCGAATTGCCCCCTCTTATTTGTAGATGTTCTTCTGTAACATGACTGTTCTAGAGCACTTTCGCTTATAGCACCTTGATGTGTCATGACTGTTCTAGAGCACTTTCGCTTAAAGCGCCTTAATGTGACATGACTGTTCTAGAGCACTTTCGCTATGGCACCTTGATGTAAACAGGACTGTTCTAGAGCACTTTCGCTTATAGCACCTTGATGTGACATGACTGTTCTAGAGCACTTTCGCTTATAGCACCTTGATGTGACATGACTGTTCTAGAGCACTTTCACTATGGCACCTTGATGTGACATGACTGTTCTAGAGCACTTTCGCTTATAGCACCTTGGTGTGACATGACTGTTCTAGAGCACTTTCGCTTATAGCACCTTGACGTGACATGACTGTTCTAGAGCACTTTCGCTTATAGCACCTTGACGTGACATGACTGTTCTAGAGCACTTTCACTATGGCACCTTGATGTGACATGACTGTTCTAGAGCACTTTCGCTTATAGCACCTTGGTGTGACATGACTGTTCTAGAGCACTTTCGCTTATAGCACCTTGACGTGACATGACTGTTCTAGAGCACTTTCGCAATAGCACCTTAATGTAACAGGACTGTTCAACTGCACTGTTATTATAACCTCCTAATACTACTAGCCTGTTCTGCTGGGTTCTACTATAGTCTCCTAGAGCTGCATCAGACCCTACAGCCACACCTTGTAACAGGACTGATTTTCTTTTCTTTTAAGAAAATAAGATAAGAAGAAGTCTCTGCTTGTTCCATGAAGAGTCGAATACTTGAGGTTGTCTGCGTGGTCTAAACGTAGGTCTCCAAAAACATCTGTAAGCTTGTACATAGAGAAACCTGTGTGCTGTGTGTTTATGTTGTGCGCAGTGGAGTGTGTGCCGCTGTCATTGTTAATGACAGTGACACAGTTTGGTGTTTGGTGTTTCACCAAACTTCCTTCACGTGTCTCTAACTGTACCAAGCACGTTGGGGGCCTGGATCATTACATTTATTTACAAATTCATCCGCTCAGCCAGTCCCCGATTTTCTCCATCTTCGTAACCCACCTCCCACACCTTTCCAACGGGGTTATAGGCAGGTTATTGCTCAACCCTCTTGGCTAAGGCGCAGCCCCCTGGCAATATTGGGAACGATGAGGCTTGGTTCCCCTTCTGAGAGGAGCTACCCAAGTCTGGAGAAGGGGCAGGAGAGGAATGTGAAAAGAGGGGATAGTATTAGATAGATATATAGCTAATTGCGAGAATGATTTTGATTCGGATTGAACAGGCTGATGAGCCGGACTTGTTGTTCTCCATCCCAAACCTCAGTTAATAACTTCCAGAAAAGAAACCTTTCATACAGCCCCCAATTAGAACTGAATGAGGGGGACTTCGACCAATGAGGGCACTAGTCAAATCAAGTTCAGGACGGGAAATCAGCAGGACATTGTGACTATTATGCTGAACAACGTCGAGTACGCAGGCATCCACGAAGGAGCTCATTTCAGTGTGGTAGAGCAACCTGCCGGATTAAACACCCCGAGAAATCAACAGCACCATCCGGTTTCCTCAAGCCCCTTCTACAACCCTTGTAGCATCTGCACCAGAAACTGCATAACATAGCGGGCGGAGGCGATACCTGTATTGGTGTGTTTGTGTCTGCTCCATTTTGTGCTCGGTGTTGTGCCATGTCACGAACGGTCTAACATGAACAGCCCCTTTCATATGGCTGGGTACTGTGAAAATGTAGCACAAGAACAGGATGATACAGGCCTCATAGAGTACGATACGGAACCAAAGCAGAACTGAATTAAACTGGACAGGATACGATGATTTAAAGACCGGGTGAATCATGAACAGCTAACTGCTGGCTTTTCACTAACCACATCATGTCAGCTACAGACTTGAAGCACTGCCCTGTGTTATGCTTCTGCTGGGGGGGGATGAAAAAACAAACAAACACACGAATCAATAAGCATGTTGAATCACTGGCCAAGTTTGTGGGTCACCTCCAGGGTCAGAACGCGTCGCGAACACTAAACGGGAAAGACGCGCTCGGCGTTCCCAACAGCACCCGGGCACCCAGTCGATGCCTGGCTCTCACAGGGGATGAGAGAGGCAAGGAGGGAGGTCAGAGAATCCCACAGCCATCAGAGCAAAAAGGAGGAAATGGAGAGGGCCGTACCACGAGGCCAAGAGAATCAAAACACTACAGTACTCCAAAAAAGAAAATACGGGAGAAAATAATTCCCAGTGTCCGCTACAAACAGATGGGAGTCTCCGATAATCCTGCAAGCGGAGAATGAGCCTGGTGAAATCTGCTAATTGTGTTTGTGTCTGCAGTTTCCATGTCCCGAGCTACAGCAAAAAGAGAAGCTGTGGACACTTCAGGAACCTGTAAGCAGAGATGGGGCCCTGCCAAGTCTGTGTCTGACCCTGTCCCTTACAACTACAGCTACACCTGACACCCTTGTGTGCAACTGACCATTTACTGACACGGTTCACACTGGGAGAGACTTCAATAAAGATAGTTAACAACAGACGAGCTCTGCTTTTTGTAAAAAGAGCTCCTAAGCTACTACAAGTCACCTGTACTACTTACTAGACCTCCTTCAGTTTTCCCCAGCCAGCCTGGGACTCCAGTCCTCGTGTTGCCATGATTTCCTTCAGTTTTAACATCTGTTTTTAGCTGTGCTCTACAATACTGGTTTCTTATACCCTGATACATTCTTACATTCTGCACATCTTTCTACAATACAGTTTCCAGCAGTACGCCAGGGTATTCCTGCGATCCAGTATGGTAAAGCTCAGAACATGCCAGTCAAAGACATAGGCCACAACGACATCATGTCAAATTGAGATCAAAGCACTGAAGTACCCAGAGATGTTCACTAGGACAGTTCTTCAAAGGGCGTGGAAGTTTTCTCCAGTCTGCCATAAGCAGTGCTCTCCCAACAGAGCGTTTACTCCATGATCTCGCATTGTTACTGCCACTCACAGCCCCCAGCTACTCCAAACTGAAAATCGTCCCTAGCTACAACTGAACAGGAAGCACAATTCATTTAGCGATGGCTGCCTTCGCCATTGAAGGATTTAATATTTTAAAACTGTCTTTTTTTTCAAACTGGAATTTCTGCCCATGCACATTTGGAATAGAGAAGTCGAACAGTTTCAGCCCCGGTAAATCATATACACTGCACTACGTGCACCATGAAGAGCACTGACATAAGATTCTCCACTTACTCTACAAAAGGACAGAAAACATTGAGTGCTTCAAATGGTTTGTTATGACAGTGGTTATAGGACCACATGATGGCACGCTGTGAAAATGAACTGAAATGTAATTAAAACGCCTATTGAAAGTCTACACACCCTCTCCAAAGTAACACGTTCTCATTTCTCCAAGCCATTTTTCTAGGCTTTCAATTGCGATTGCTTTTCAGCAGGTCTCTGTATTCCTTTTTCACCTGGTGGTTGTGGGTTATGATGTGTAAATAAAGGTAAAATAAATTTAGATTTCATGTGTCTCGATTTCAGGCTGTGAGGCTGGTAAAACACGTTACTTCGGAAAAGGGGTATGTAGAGTTCCTATAAGCACTGTACAGTATACAGTTACACCACAACATTCCTGAAATATTTACTGGAGTTCCACCACTGTTTCCTCTTCTACTCAAGTCAGCCTTTAAGCTGTTTAAGAAACAGCAGAAATGCTCTGGGGACACAAAGGCAGTCGGCTCAAATAACCATGCAGTTAACAAGAGCTTATCATTCCCCAAGTCTGCCTGTCCTGTAGACACAGGCTGTGCGCACTGGGCCTCGCAGACAGGTGGGACACTTGTTCCTTCTCCGCCAAGACTTTGTGGCGCCTCGGAAGAGCCGTGCAAAACACAACAACAAAAGCGCCCCGTGCGGTTTCAGATCTCGATTCTGTCCGATTCTTGCCCAGGGTCCGACCCCAAGCACAAGACTGCAGTTCACAAAGCTGGGGTGCAGGGTGAGAAGCGGGTGTCACAAATCCATCGACCCGTTACAGTACCCGGGCTCAAGAGAGAGGAAAACACCGACCTCGTCCTTTATGCCGCAGCTAAAAAAATCGAAAAGGCACGTTTTGAACGGAGCCCGGGCCGACGCAAGCCACACAACTCGACAATAATGAGCTCGGAACACATCACCACAAGCCATTTTAACTGCGGTCAGGCGTGGAGTAGGCCGCACACAACAAGAAAACATGGACATGGAAGTGTAAATGCAAACTGCTAGGCCAAATACGATACAGCAGCCTCCATGTTACTTCACAGTGGTGGACTGTAAACTTCCAACAGTAACACACACGAGCGCTGGAATATTTTCTGTACGACACCTTCCACCTGGATGTAGCGGTTACCCACGCTGTGTGGAAATCTTGAATGAGATCTTTCCCCGGGGGGACCCACGCGGCGTGTTTTGCTGTGCGAGTTGCGGGATACTAACTGGAAGGTGTTCGGCGTGGAAGTGGAAGTGGGAGGGAGCGAGGAGGAGATGAAGGGAGGGGAGTGGGGTTAATGGGAGTGCGACAAATGTGGAATCCGATCTCCAAACGTGAGAGGGGAAAAAAAAGATAACGGGAGGTGCGCCCTGATATGATTAACGTAACCGCAAAAGCGGCGCCGATTTTTATTTTTTTTGGTGTGTGTTCCCCACACGCACGAAGAATAAATAAATACCTACACGGCCGCGACAAAATGTCATCCCGGTGGGGGGGGCGTGAGGCGAGGCGAGGGGGGAGAGGGTGACACAGAAGAAGAAAAAAAAACACCCGGCCAAAGCCAAACTTACCTTCTAAGCAGCAAGTCCTCCACAGTCCCGAGTGGGTCATGACCTCCTCGTTCTTCTTGCTGGTCTCGTTCTCGCTGACCGACTTGGTTTTACACACGCCGCGCGAGTACAGCCAGTAGTCCGTGCCCACGGCGATGGTCATCAGGCTGAAGGCGGCGAAGGCCCCCACCGTCGTTAGCAGCATCTGAATCCCCCGATCAAAGAGGCCCATACTGCCGCATTCCATGAAAGGGGAACCCCCTTTCCTCTTGACGTACAGGAAATAAATATTTGAAAACTTAAAAGGACAAATGCCAGACGGAAAAAAAGAGGGGTGTGGGGTGTGGGGTGTGGGGGGGGTCGACAAGTGATGGAGAGGGGAGCGGAGGTGGTGTGTGTGTGTGTGTGCGGGGTGTGGGGGTGGGGGTCGGCGGGAGTGGGTGGCTGTTTGCTACACCGTGTTTCTGGGGAGCTGTGGGGTGTCGGAAAGGAAGAAGATTTTGAGGGAAGGAAAGATTCGGAATGTGAGGAGAACCGCTGAGGAGAGGTGGGGGGGGGGTTAATTCCTTTTATTTGCTTATTTTTGAAACGTCAATCAAACCGGGATCAGAAACAGCCGGACCCGCCAAAACGTCTAGAAACCCGATACAGCCTGTCGCTGGTGCCACTAGACCCTCAGACTACAACTGGTGCAACTAGTTACGATGTCTAAGAAATGAAGCCGATCAGTTGAATTAACTAACATTCACTTCAAAGGAAAACGCTAGATTCGGCCCCGGACAAATAAGCTGTTTTTTTTTTTTGGAGGGGGTGGGGGTATCCGTTATCAGTGAAAGGATTATAGGATCTAAAAAGCCCCAAGTCGCAACATTAACTCGTGAATTTTAGCCTACTTTCGCAAGAAAGAATGAATCTTGCTAGCCTGAGCCAATACGTTCGTGTTTGTGTGCGCATCTACACAGAGGTTTGCTCCCAGGCTAATATAGGATGAAGATTAAATGGCTGAGTTAAGGTAATGGCCACAATTTTACCAAGCACGTCGAGAAGGGAAAAAAGGCAGATCTGCTGTGCTATCTGTCAGTTGTTCTAATGATCTGGGGGGAAGAGACGGGGGAAGAGGCAGGGATGGGAAATTTGAGGGTGTGTGTGTGGGGGTGGGGGAGAGGAGAGACCCCGTAAAATGGAGAAAAAAAAAGAACAGTGAAAATAAAATAATAAAGTTAAAGGTCTGCCGATCAATGAATCAACAAAAACAAAACTGAGTCAAAACAAAATACTCGAACGCCCCCCCCCAAATGAGGAGAAATTGATAAATAAATAAAACGAGGAAACAAAGTCAGGGAACAAAATTAAAAATCAAAAACAAAACGACCGCTAGTTTTCCTTTTTCCTAAAATTCTGATCTCCAGTTTCCATATGTAGCCTCTAGCGCGGAAGAGGGTTCCGTCGAAAAGAGGGATCAGCGGTCGGAAAAGGCGACGACGATCCGGGAAGAGCGCGATGCGTCCGCCGCGACCAGCCCACCATCACTCGACATTCAGCCGGGAGGAAGAGGACGAGGCGCCGGGACCGCTCGCCGCCCGTGCCGCTGTTCCTGGAGCCGCTTCTGCCCGACAACACAAATCCGTACCGCCAAAAGCGCTGCTCCTAGGATCGCGTCGCCGCCCGTACAGCCCTTGCGCCATTAAAAAGAAATAAATGAAAAATCCTTTTTTTGCGTGTGTTGCCTCCCTTGTAGTGTTTTTTTTTCCCCCGTCCGTCGTCCGCTCAGATGGAGAAGAGTGGAGAGTAGAGAGAAGGAGGAAGAGGAGGAGGAGGAGGGGAGGTGGTGGTGGTGGGGGGGTTGAGCGCGGAGGGGGTTGGGGGGGGGCTGCCGGGTTGAGAGAGAAATTATACAACCACCACAAGAGAAGATCCGCGGCACGCCACGCCACGCCAAACCCACACCACGCAGCCCGAGCTCGGAACAGGAGGGGCGCCCGATTGGAGCCGCTGTGTCCAGCCCGTCAGTGCCGCACAGCCGCTTGTCCTCTTCCCGGGCGACGGCTGTTTATTTCATTCAGTCATTCATTCACCCACCGTCTCTCAAGCTCGACTTTCCCCCGCCCGCTTTCGGGGGGCCGTTTCACATGAGCGCCGCGCTGATCTTCGAGTGTGAAGCCCCTTCGCCGAGCGCCTGCCGCTGGGAAGCCGAGCTGGAGAATATGAAAGATTTTAATTCCATTTCGGGAGAGAGAGGGGGAGATGAGGAGGGGGTGGCGGACTGAGCTACGGAGGAGACGGTTGTGTGTATCTCTCTGTGTGTGTGTGTGTACGGGGGGTGGGCAGTGAGAGACGCGGAGTGGAGGTATTTTTTGAGAGAAATGAAGGCGTGCTTGCAGGCAGGGGATGTGTGTGTGTGTGGGGGGGGGGTCGTTCGTATTTCGTATCGGACTCCCCCCTTTTTTTCGGGCGACACAGTGACCCCTTACTTCTTTGGGAAATTCATCCGAGCCGAAATGTAGGGGGGTCGTTTCCTTTTGCACCCCTCTCTCTCTCTCTGTTACCGTCTTCAGATCTTCCCGTCGATCTTATTGACGCGCCTCTCGAATTGACATCTTCTCCCGTTTGTTTAATGACTTAATTATTCATCCGTCGGCCGCGTTGAGTCTGTTGACGGAGGGGCGCTGCTCAGCTCTCCCCGCCGCGAAACCGAAGAGCCTCCTGCCCGATTTGAAATCTAACCATTGCTGAGAAGTTTTTTTTTTTCTCAGTTTTTATTACGACGCCCAGCAGACGCGAAGAAGCCGGTCCACTCTTTTTTTCGAGTGTATTTCTTTGAACAATTCCCAGCGGGGTTTTTTTTTGTCTCTCTCTCTCTCCCCCCTTTCCAACCCCTCCTTCGCCTCTTCCTCTGCAGCGCTGCTCCTCTCCGCCTCGGACGGCCGGGGCTGGGGTTCCGCGGGGTCCGGCCGGCTCTAGTCCGCCCGCGTCACGGCGAGCGTGGTGCTGAAAGGGACAGCTCCCCAGCGGCTGACTCCCCCTCCCGTCCCTCGCTCCAGAAGCCGAGGCGCCGGCTGTGCGGCCGCCAGTGCCGTCGCCAAGCAGGGAGAGCGCGGCGGCGGCGGCGTCCAGCCCCGGTCGTCGCCCGGAGAAATCTTCCGTCTTGGCGAGGGAAGAGGAAAGAAAGACGCCCTACCCCCCACGCACACACACACCTTTTTAAAAAAATCCTTCGCTCGCCTTGAAGTCGAGTCGGAGCCACCCCTATTTCCCTATCCCCCTCACTCTTCTCCGTTATTTCCCCTATTTTAGTGGGGTTTTTTCTGCACTTGTCGTCCCTCCTCCCCTTTCTCCTTCTCTCTCTCTCGCGAACACACTTTCTTTATCACTCTTCCTCTTCCTTTCTCTCTCTCTCTCTAGCGCTCTCTCTCTCTCTCTCCCGGAGCCCTGGCTCTCCGGTGATAATGTGAGAAAACCCTTTGGCGGACGGACTGGCGAAAAAAGGCGTAGCCTAACTCTCTCTCTTCGTTCACTCGCTCTCACTCTCGCCTTTTCTCCCCGTCTCTCTCACTCGTCAGCCCCCCCCCCACACACACGCACACACACACACAGACACACACACTTCACCTCCCGTTATCCGTCTCTCGCCGCCGCCTCCTCCTTAAAAAATCCGTACACAGCGGATCTATCCGAAGCAATCACAGCAGCATGATTAAAAACCCTTCCACACGCACGAAGCAGAAAGCCCGCTGTGGATGCTCCCGAAAAGGGAATTCACCCGCGCCGACAAACGCACTTTCTGCTCCGCTGCAATGTGCATTTCGGTACTTCCTTTCGCGGTCTTAATAACGTTTCCCGGCTTGTCTTCAGCGTCCGAGTCCGCTGGGCGTGAGGTTGTGGAGCTACGGTATATATGAATGTGAAAGGCAAGTCAGCCCCCCACAGAGAAAACAACGATTCGATAAGGTCACCCGTGGGAACAGACTGCTTTGGGACACCCACCTGCTGGGGGTGTCGTGATATAATGATTCAGGGAAGTTAGCCGGTTCTGTACAGGGTCACTTCACCTGTGACCAGTGCTGTCCCACCTCTGTCCAGTTCAAGTCTCCAGTGCAGGATATCCAAACAGCCACAGTCAAGGGTCACCAATCAGGACTACTGTTTTTTTGTTTTGTTTTTTCCAGTGTAGGCTTCCTGTTTTGGAGGGTCAGACACTGCAATCCAGTCGCTGAAGAGCATAGAAAGCCAAACGTCTGTCAAAATAAGAGTTCAACAGAATTGGTGGACTGAAAAGCGAATGCAAAGTTTTGCAGCGGGGGAGGTATTTACTGTTGCACAGGGCTCTGAAAGAAAGACATCTGCCAAACTGTTACACTGGCTTGATGGTTGCTACTGTACATCCATTGCTACACCCATAAAGGTAACTGTTGTTCTTGGGGTCATGCATCCACCCCACTGACTCTGGACCGGGTATGAAGTCAGTGTGGCTGGGGCGTGTTCGTGTGGATGCTGTGGAAGAAACACAAGAAGTTATAAACGAGAGGAGGCCATTTGGCCCATTAAGGCCTGTTGGTATGTTAGTAGTTAATTAATCCCAGGATTTCTTTCTTGAGAGAAGCTGGGGGGTATCAACAGGGTTTCAACACCATGGCCGGGCAGCTTGTTCCACACTCCCACCACCCTTGGGGTAAAGACGCGCCTCCTGTTCTCTGTTTTAAGTGCGCATAGTCTCCACCCGAGCCCTCTGGTTCGTGTTTCCCTGCTCCCCCAGAAGACGCCCGCTGGGTTGGGTGGTCTTTGAGGATTTTGACTACTTGTGTGAAGTATTGTCCACCCCACTGGGAGTAATGGGTTTGCTGGACACACCCTCACTGAGAGGAAGCAGGCAGAAGGGACAGTGACACACCTTTCACTGATAAGGGAGGTAATGGGTAACACTGTGTCATTTGTTTGTTTCATTTTTCGAAAAACCATTCAAAGCGACAGGCACAGGGCTGAATTCATCATCCCAAACCCACCCCTGACTGAACAAATGAAGGATACGAGGGCAGCTGGGAGAGAGACTGACAGACTGGCTTCTGGAAAGGTCAGAAAGTCCTCTCTGTCCCCTCCTGTATCTTTCCATGTGTGAGCTGAGTGCACTACCTCTTCCTGCTAGTCTGTCTTGTATGTGTGTCTGTGAGTGTGTGCTGGTCTGTGTGTGTGTGTGAGCAACAGTGTAATGTATGTTAGTGTGTGCGAGTGTCTATGAGTGAGTGTGAATGTTTGTGAGTGTTAGTGTGAATGCGAGCATGAGTGTGTGTGTGCGTGAGTCTGTGTGATTGTGAGGATTGTGAGTGGGAGTGTGAGTGTGAATGTGAGTGTGTGAGGGTGAGTGTGTGTGAGCGTGCGTGAGTGTGAATGCTAGTGTGAGTGTGTGTGAGTATGTGAGGGTGAGTGTGTGAATTGAGTATATTCCTCTTTGATCTTTCTGACACAGTGAAAGGCTGAGCACTTTGCAGGCAGTGTGAGAGTGTTTTAGAAATGATTGTCCAGACCAGGATGCAGTTGTGCCCCAGTGCTTCTTGAAGCCCTGCTTGGAGTAGGGGACATGTTTAACATTCCAGTCTGCCTATGCTCCACACCAGCCAGCGATCCACAGCGCAGATAGACCACCTTCTGCTGCAGGGAGAAGTTTCTCTGAATGCTGCTGTTACATGGGCTGTTACATATCCTTGATCAGGGAACTGAAATCGCTAGTCCTGGATTTCACCCCAGCTGAGATCCTCCCTCCACAACAAGTTTCAAGAAATGAAAAGCCATCGCCACCTCACCCTAGTTCATCCTCAGCACTCGGACCACGATCAATAGGATCGTGTTGTTATAGTGTTTGTTTAGAAATTGACCTTTATAGATTCCAGCTTAAAATGTAGTGTGGTTTGGGTCAGTAGCAAGTGTTGTAATTAATGGCCAAAGTCACTGCTATGTACAGGGAAAAGGTCACATAGAGATGTTATGTGTAAGAGAAAATGTCACCTGTCTTCATTATGTGCCAACATTTGATTCAATTGGTCTGACAACTGAATATTCCGGGTTTAAGATCTTGTAAGCACATGTCCAATGAAAACGGAGAGAACATGTATATTTGGTCAGAGAGCTTTAGGTGATGAAAAACCTTAAAGGAAGGCTCAATATGGGCAAGTGTGCTTGGTCAGTTTCTGTCAGTGTCACGGTTGTAATCCCTCTCCCTTCAGGGGCGCTCTTTCCCATTTTAGTTGGTTTTGTGCGCCTGCCCCCTGTTCCAGCCCTTCCCTACAAGAGCCAGATGCTCCCACCATTCCTGGCTCTGCACTGGAAGACGGCCGCCCGGAGGCCCGCCTACCACCGAGTCGCCCTCCGTCCACAGCTTGAGGGCACAGGCCTCCTGTGGGTGACCTGGCCCTGCTGAGTCCTCGTCATCCCATTTTCATCTCCCCAACCCTTCACCGGATCCCCCTCCGGTTTTTAACTTTTGTCGTCCTTATCTTGGATGGGATTACCAGGCTCTGGACTTTTGCTTTCTCTGGATCTCCCTACGGACTCCCTCTGGATGATCGCATGGACCACCCCCCCGCCCCCCCGAGCACCAGCGACAGTCGAGACACGCCCCCCTGCTCCTCTACCCGCCCCAACCCTAGTCTTCATTCCCCGTGTTTGTTTCACTCCCTTCCGGATTCTTCTGTCTGCACGGGGTCCTGAGAAACGCTTCGTGACAGGCAGCCTACAGATCAAAGAGCTCCTGCTGTCATTTCTTGAAGAATCTCAAGGCTTCAATAACATTACCTTGTTCCAAACACCCACCATCCTTGTTTCATTACTGGACCAGATTTAGGAAGCCTGGACTAAGCTTTTGTCAAAACATTTCAGGATTTTGAATTGATCTCTTGTATATTCTTGTAGTCTCTGTTAATAATCACTGAAGAGATGAACTTCCTTTGACCTGTACATCCTGTAACCTGTGACCTGTAAGTGTATTAACCTTGTGGCCTTTTCTTATTTGATTCGAGAGCAGCAATATCTCGTTTTAACACAACAGCCTTTATTTGCTTTTCCAAAACCGCACACGTCGGTGTCTAACTCCTGGTCTTGCCAGGGCATCTCAGAGAAATTCATCACCACCAAGCTATCTAAACCTCTCAGTCAGAATGATAAAGGATCCTGGAACAGATACCATTTGCTGTTGGTCTGAACTGTTTACTGAATTAGTCCTACAAACAGATTTGGGGCACCATTAGCCAGATTACAGAAGATTTAGGAATTGAGCAAATACTCTGATAGCTTTGGCCAGCGTGTTAGTTTTTTTTTTTCCCACAGTCCCTGGCAGGAGCCTTGTAGCTCTCCTGATTGGACCCTCCTGATCCCTCTGAGCTTGTCTGTAAGTCACCTCGACTGCTGGTACCTCAAGGAGTCTGAACTGGCTACTTGGCTGAGTCCGTGTGTGTCAATGGACATTCCCATGGAACTCCTAACAGGGGTGCATCATGCTTCAGTCACTGGGGATATAAGGCACAGCTGCTGTTTGCCCCTGGCGTGCCTGTTCTCTTCCCAGTTTTCCAGCTACACTGCAGTCCCAGTGGCGTTCCCTTAAAAACGTATGGAATGCACTCCCCTGCTACCTTTTGCAGTGAAGTTTCTGACCCTGGGTCTTGTTCCTTGGCTCTGCAGAACAATATTTGTGCTTATGGCTCTGTGCCAGTAAGGTATCCAGCAACCTTTATAAGGTATAGTCTTTACTAAAGGTTTATCTCTATTTGAACAACTCCATCCCAGCATGTAGCCATATCTGTTGGAAGTCCACCTAGGTGTGTTAACTTTTAGAGGAAATAAAGAAGGCCAAAAGCAACACTGTGCCCCCACTTGGGTAATGAAGGTGGTCACCACGGGCAAGCTGGTCTGCCTGCGAGAGGAGTGTCTCGGAGAACGAGAGGCTCTGTTTCAGCGATCAGCAGAGCTCAGAGGTGCTGTGAGGGACAGGGCAGGTCCAGGAAGGCTAAGGGTCTTTCCCCACACCTATAGTATCTCTGAGTCATTGTGCCAACGCACAAGGAAGAAATAGCCTGTGCATCTGCCATTGCAGAGCCCGTTCTGGGACAGCAAGCTGGTGGACGAGAGGTGAAGTCGCCGTTGGCTCTTAGCCAGAGAGCATCTGCGATGGGGCAGTGCTGTACTGATCGACGAGTGTCGTTCTGTCCTTCACAGGCCCTGCAGGCCAGCAGCGTGTGATGGCACAGCGTGGTGCAGGGTTCACTGGGAACAGCCCGCCACCCTCTCACGGGCCGCAGTGGAGCGGAGGAGCGGAGGAGCACCCCACAGCAGTCTGTCCAGAGGCTGATCGGGTGCGTGTGTCAGTGCTGTCGTGATCGTGTTAGTGCTCAGGGAGAACAAAACCCGTCACCGACTTGAGTAATGTTTTCATTCCGGCAGCCTGCCACACTTCATTCTGGAAACACATCAGTGTCTTTGATCTGTATTTTTGCTGCCATGTTCTGTGATTTTATTTGATATCTATGTTTAAAATATGTACTCAGGTCCATTAGACCCGAGGCTTGCCTTACTTTTGTGCTTCATTTTACCCCCAGGCAGCAGAGGTACACAGAAGTCTCTCTTTGTAACCCTACAATTTTCTGATTTGCACCCAATCAAGAATCTCTGTGTAATATGCAGGAGTATATGTGACTGGAGAAAGAAAATTATCTGGAGTATTGTGATTTTCCACGCAGGTCTTTATGGTATTCATTAGAGTGATTGCAAAGAGTGTATCAGCTAGTCGGAACCACTGCTTTCAGCTTAGCCTCTCCTTCATCAGTGCACACCTGGCTCACTATTAAAAGCTTGTGATTGCATGATCAGTACATACACACCTGAATCTAGGCGCTGGCAGACTACTGCTTACATGAAACACTTTCATACATTAGTCTGCCGTGTAGAAAAAAGCTCAGGTTTACTGACCTGAGTCCTGAGACCTGAGACCCGAGTCACATCGATATCTGTCCCATTCATTTTCCTCCAGCACCTCCTTCTTCTCTGAGGCCATCTAGCACAACACTAGTTCCAGGTTAGGCATCATTCATGGAAGAGCTTTCTGGGCTACTTGTCATGTAGGAGCCAGCAATTATGGGAAGGCACATTGTAATGAGCTCTGACTGTTTCACAATGCTACAACACAGAAGCTAAATGAGAAGACTTCTACTTGGTGTATTTAGTCAATGTTACTAGACAGCTGTCTGGACCTCACGGGGGCTCATGAGCAGGATGTAGAGAGATAGACTAGATGCCTTTACCCCCTGAGTTGGTCTCCATTCCTCCTTTGCTTTCTATTCAACTTGATTCATTCTCGTCCGCCTCTCTGTCTCTCTCTCGCTCTCTCTCAGCCCTCAGCTAGGTCAGGTGCATTCCCTAAAGCACAGGCTCAATCTAAAAGGGGCCAGGTGTTCTGTTCTCAGGAACTGTGCCGAATCTGATGGCTTCATTCCTAAAAAAAAAAGACAAAAAAACATTATATAACTTTCTCTCTCAACCCTTTCTCTCTCTCTGGACCTAGAATTGTGAGCGCAATGAGAGAGCAAGGACAAATACCACTTTTACCTACTGTGCAATACACGTTGCACTTTAGGTACTAAGAAAAGCTGCGTAAACATTTTGCCATCCACTCGTTTCCTCGTGATGACCGGCCAGGAGACACCTCTCTGGCTGAGGCGAGGAGCACCTGCGTTGCGTCAGGGGGGCGCTGAGGGAATTCTGGGAAACGCCAGTAACCGAATCTTCCAGTGCCCCTGGGCTACAGGGCTGGGAATATCGCGTCCCTGTCTCATGAGGCATTCCATGCGAAGACCCTGTCGCTTTTCTCCGGACGTGGCCCTTCACTTTGGGTTTCTTGCTAAATTCCCCTCAACAGGGACGCGAGGAGTTGTCACGCAGTCCGGTGAAGGTTTGAGATGAGTTTAATCTGTGCTGAAAACGGCCATTTCCAGAGAACACTGGGAGAAGACACACACGTTGGTACACAGACTTCAGTAATCTGCGTTCAGCCATGCCAATGTGTTATTACCATCCCCGTTCTTTCAGCTGCTCCTGAGGTGTCTGTTCAAGATTCACTCAAGCCAGGCCAGATTCCTCCATCACCACAAGCCCCTGAGCGTCAGCTTTAACCAGATCTGTAGAACAGAGCTTCGCGCATCTGGAGGAAGACTTCCTGAGGACTAGACTGTTTTTTTTTTTCTGTGCTGTACGGAGATATCCTCCACGGACCCGGAATGCTTCTGAAAGGATCAGCTCTAACCTGCTGTTCAGGATCTGGGTCCTCCTTGGGCTTTGAGTTCTCTTTAAGGAAACAAAGACTCCGAGTCCTGTACAGGCACGTCCCCAGCTCCAGAGCACAGCAAATCTCCCAGCTGGTCCCCTTGCCCATGATGTGCAGTCCTGTGATGAGCTTGGCCGTTGCTCTCTACCAAAGTGCACGGGTGTCCTTCATCCTGGAGAGACTCTACACAGCTGCTCTTATGGCTCACACTACATTGCAAATGACAGAAAATGAGGAACCCTTAATGATCAATGAAGTGTGAGGTGATCCGGGTTGCCTCAGCTGAAAATAGGTCCTGTTGTCTGGGGGACCCCCTGTTCCATTTCACGTCATTTTTAGTTTTTAGGTCCAAGGCCTCCCAGTTTTTCCTCTTTCCGAAAAAACAGGGGCAAAGAAGTACTTAAAAAAAATGCCAGGGGGTCGACGTGGAGTAGACCTTGAATCTCACCCTAACAAAGGGAGTCATATGGTCCTTTAAGGGAACTGGTCCTTGTATTGAACTGTCCCTAATTTACTTAATTCAACATCGTGATCACGGTGAAAGTGTTTGGATTTCTGAGAGATCTGAGACCTTTCCTGATGAACTGTAAATGCGCTGCAGATGTAGCTGACCCTTCACTATAGAGACATATGTAGCTGACCCTTCACTATAGAAACATATGTAATAAGCTGGTGGTCTACAGCTGCGCTTACAATGCAAAAAGGATAAAAAGGTGACTGCATTTTGCAAGAACCCCGGTTTAAACCCCGGTTTTAATTCTAGAACCCTAGTACTCTCCACAGAGAGAGCCGAGGGTGTCCCGAATGAACGAAACTGTCCTCCTGTTGCAATTGCTTCCCAGGGATCTTTCAGAAAAGTGGGGAGCAGAACAGTGGGATTGATCAGGGACTGAACGGCCACCCGGGCACGCTCAGCTGAAAGAGCCTGTCCCCAGGAAGGAAGAGCCATCGCTGTACCTCTCCGCGTCTGCTATGTCACAGGAGTCGGGCTTGGCGATCACAGCTCACACTTGCTCATCTTCCTCTCTCCCTCTGCCGTGGTCTCGCGACGTGCTCCAAGGACGATTTAAAAATAAAAGCTCTTGCCTCCCCTATTGGGACGGCAGAATATTCGCAGCGTGCCCAGCTCTGGTGCTGACATAATTCACCATCTGAAACGGAGCAAGGTGGTGACCTAGATTATCACTGCCTCTCTGCTCCTGCTCGTTTCAGCTCTGCCTGTGAATGCAGCTGAGAGTGGTGGAACTGGAATCCGACAACCTCCGCCGGGCTGGTCCAGAACACCCAGAGTCTCCAATGGACTTTCATAGGCAGCATCACCTTGTATACATCCCCAACAGGGCTTGTACACCACTATCTGTCCAACTCTATAACAATAATGAGGAGGAGGATGCTGTGGCCATATGCAAGTGCACCATGCTTGCAGGTAAAAGGCAGCTCATCTTTAATAAAAATATCCCTACACTTATATAGCGCTTTTCTGGACACTCCACTCAAAGCGCTTACAGGTAATGGGGATCCCCTCCACCACTACCAGTGTGTAGCCCCCACTTTGTAGCCACAGTGCACCAGTATGCTCCCCACACACCAGCTCTCAGTGGGGAGGAGAGCAGAGTGATGAAGCCAGTTCAGAGAGGGGGGGGTTATTAGGAGGCCATGATTGGTAAAGGCCAGGGGGGAAATTTAGCCAGGACACTGGGGTAACACCCCCTTTTCGAGAAGCGCCCTGGGATTTTTAATGACCACAGAGAGTCAGGACCTCGGTTTTATATCTCATCTGAAGAACAGAGCCTTTTTTTTTACTATACTGGGGCATTAGGACCCACACAGCAGCAACCTGAGCTTTCCCAGGAGGTCTCCCCTCCAGGTACTCACACCTGCTGAGCATCAGTGGGCTGCCAGTTGTGAGCTGCAGGGTGGTACAGCTGCTGCCTATAAACATGCCCTGCCTTGTCCATAATTCTGGTGTGGACTATATTATTCGGGGTACAATATTTCAGCAGAGTATTTTTGCAGCTAGAGTTTCAGTACAGTGTTCTTATTTCCTGGTCATAGTCTAAAGTGATCAGTGGTTCCGACACACTGTTGCACACTGGCGCCACCTGTCTTTGGCCGCTGTAGTTGCAAGCATGCAGTGTCATGATTGACAGCTGGGACAGCTCCCTAATGCTGGGGGAACTTGGCTTTTTTGAACTTTGAAGTTGACAGCTTGAGATGAAGCAGACAGGTAGATTTCAGAGAAGAGGTCAGTCTGCCATCAGTTCTCGAACACCGGCACATTGTACAAAATCATCATTGTCCAAGATGCTTCATCGTTTGAGACAAATGTGGGGCGCAGGGTGGGGTTCCGATTGCACAGCCCCCAAAAATCAAGGAAGACACTAAACTAAGGGTTGATTTCTCACCCACTCCCTGAGAGGATCAGTTGTCTTTCATTGGGTTTGGTTGAAGAGCTTTGATTGCTAGGATCTCCGAAATAACAGTGCGGAAGGCTACGACAGGACAGTGCCAGCAGAACCTCAGACACGAGCTCTGCTCTGTGCTGGGCCGACCGAGGTCTAGCAGAGTTTCCGAGTCCTGCTCAGTCTGATCGCCTGCTGGGTCTGGACTTGGCAACATCGGAATGGAAGAAGGGAGGGATGGCAGTCGTGGGAATGAGACTTTTCCCAAAAGAATGGAGGTGAGATAGAAGTGTTCATCCCCCTTATGTGTCACTGGTGGATTTAAGGTAGTATTTAAGGTTCATCTGTGTAGAACAGCAGGACATTGTGTCAGGAGTGAAGTTGTCTCTAATGAGGTGGGGGGGGGGGAGACCGCCTCGCTATCCCACTCTCTCTCCTCCTTCATCCAGCTCCGTCTCCCATCATTCACTCGTTCTCCCTCTGCTCTTCTCGGTCTTCTCCTCCCACGGCAATCCGCCCATCTCCTACCACCAGGCAAGAACGTCTCTCAGGGCCCGCCTCCGTTTCTGTTCCTAAAGAGCGTGCACAGACAGGGAGCAGGCCGGGACGGCACCTGCCCCCGTCCTCCAGCCTTCCTCTCTCCCCATCCTCTGCCTCTGCCTCTCTCCCTCTCTCCCGCTCCGCGTGCTCTCACAGTCAGCGAGCTGCTGGGCGCACAGGCAGTGGAGAGCAGAGGGGAGAATCAATATGTTTTCAATTTGCAGCAGCGGCCTGCTCCCCTGCATTCTAATTAGAGCTGGCCCTTTTAACTCTGAGTCAGGGACTGGGAGAGAGACGGAGGCAGTGTGGGCTAGTGGTTAGAGCTGAGGCACTGGGAGAGAGAGAGGGAGGCAGTGTGGGCTAGTGGTTAGAGCTGAGGCACTGGGAGAGAGATAGGGAGGCAGTGTGGGCTAGTGGTTAGAGCTGAGGCACTGGGAGAGAGAGAGGGAGGCAGTGTGGGCTAGTGGTTAGAGCTGAGGCACTGGGAGAGAGAGGGGGAGGCAGTGTGGGCTAGTGGTTAGAGCTGAGGCACTGGGAGAGAGAGAGGGAGGCAGTGTGGGTTAGTGGTTAGAGCTGGGAGACTGGGAAAGAGATTAACAAGCCCATCCTCAGACCTGTAAGACAGACAAAAACAAATTCCAACCCATCCACAAGTCCAGTGCACACTTCCACCATCCTCAGATCTCTGACACATTGCACAGCTGCTAGATTATGGGAAAAAACAGCTTTCCCAGGCTTGTACACACTGTTCTGAGCTGCACATTCCTGGGCACACGTTAAAGGGGGTGAATGTACTTTGGCTGGAGAGCAAGGATCTGTATTGAATAAAACACCTCAGGGTATCTGTGTCCCAGAGATCCAGAGTGGCATCAAAAAGATCATTATGTCATAATACAACAAAGGAAACAATACAAGAAATCTAGTCCATAATTGGCACCAATCAAAGTCTAATCAGCTGCAAAGTGAGGTGTGAGATATTATTGCAATTACAGCCATTCCAGCAGGAAAGTGTGGAAACAGTTATTGTCAGTGCTGTGAAATATCCGCAGGATCGCGTCGGGACCAAAACAAAGCAGTTCCCGCTCGCTGAATGTGAAGAAGGCGCGCCTGCAGGGGTTAGTATCTGCCGTGCCGGCTGTTGATCGGGGTCTGGAAATCCGCAGGGAGGTCGGAGCAGAGCTGGATCGCATACGAACCGCGGTCGGCTGGATCCCTGGCCAGCCAATCACAGAGCTCGTTTCCTTCTACCATGCTCGGTAGGGCTCAGGAACAGCTTGGAGAAGCAGAGTAGACCCAGGTTTGCTCCTATGGATTCTATGAAGGGTGAACAGTGAAGAGTTAGCCCTGAGAATGGGTTTTTTAGGTTACTTAAATCAGACTGCTGGGTACATTTACTGTCTTAGCTGAATGGGTCCATAGCTACTCGCTGATCGTGGGCAGTGTAGGAGGCAGTCGTTAACGCAGGGTGACAGGCAGGGTACCACAGCGATGCAGAGCTCAATGGAAAGGGACAGCTGCATACAGATGTGCTGACTGCTCCGTTTCCACGGGAACAGGACCCCGGCAATACCCCATAATAAACACCCGGCTTTCCCAGATCCCCTTCACTGAGGGGTTTCATTGGGTGTGATCCGTTTTTAAGAAGATCCTCTGCCCTCAGTCCTTTTCTTCCTTTCCGAGTTCAGTAACACGCAGGAGATCTTTGCTCTCCTGTCGCAGTGTCTAAAAGCTTCTCGTAGGTTACCTGCTGGCGATACGCGAGAATCACAGCGTGTCCAACAATCCCACAGTAACTCTTCCCATCTTGCTCAGGCCCAGCAATTGATAGGCCAGAAAAATGCTCATTTAAACCATAGAACTACTGTGGATGTTAAAAAGCCACATTATGTGTAGTCCAAAAACCCTGAGTGCTTATTACACTAAACAGTAAATACTTGTCTATACTCACTATTCTCCACCTGCCAATCCATCCATGCATTTGCCTAATTAGTTTTGTGGACTGTTGATCTAATAGCAGTGCAGTGTGTTTCTGAAGGCACTGGAGGCAGTGTGGAAAAGCAGATTAACTGAAGTTGCAGTGATAAAGACGTTCATGTGCATTCTGTGGCTACATCATGTGATGAACTCAGTGGCTACATTTCACATTCCAGGAACACGCTTTTGATCAAATAGTACAGTACAATATTTGAGGGTGCAAACTGAAAGAAATGACCACGGTGTGAGAGAATGGAAGGTTTAGGCAAGATGGAGACTCCCTTCTGACTACACTTCCCAGAAGGCTGTGGGGTGATGATCTGCCGTCCTCAGTCACCTGACCGGTTGGTATAAAACAATTGGTCAAGACAGGTGACGCTTCAAAAGCCAGAAAGTTGAGGCTTTCTGACTCAGTCTACATCTGCTGGCTGGAAACGCGGGGCAGATCCTCTACTAAGCAAGCTACACCAGAGGGAATGAGGGAAACGGAAAGAAAAGGGAAATTTTTGTCAAAAAAGACAAAAATGCATACTATAGTCTGGCTTAGCAGCCCAGAAACAGAGGCCTGTGAAGATGTCAGAAGTTCAAAACAGTTAATAATTGAAAGAGGAGCTTAGGTTTTGTGAAATGTGTTCATTTGCAGTACGTCACACTGCACATGAAAGAGCACTTTCTTTTCACCTTCTGGTGGTTTCGTGTGCCTATTTTCGTGCTCTGTCTGTAGGGCCGTGTCTGTGTCGGTGCGCACACCGCCGTCTGTGTCCTCAGGGAGAGCTGAAAGCTGGTCCCTTCTGGTTTTTAATGAAATGGACTGGAGACGGCGAGAGGGAGCAGGGAGTTGGGGGGGAACGAGAGTGAGACCCAACTGGGGGGAGTCGGTTATCAAGCAGAGTGGCTCTCCCGCTGTAAATCAAGGCGCCATGCCTGGACCGTCAGGATGGCAGATCCCCACTGCGTAGTACCACTCGGACACACACACACACACACACACACACACACACAGACTGAGTCCCGGGAGGTGGGAGCTGTCCACACTGCTGCCGCGCACACAGTGGGTGTGCAGCAGAGTTGAGCCTCAGAAGGCCGCTTGTGCGTGTGCGCTTGACACCACTGACAACGGCGCACGAGTGGTGTGTTCGTGCCCCTGCGTTCCTGGATGCTTGTGTGCGTGCGTGTGTGCGTGTGTGCGTGTGTGTGTGTGTGTGTGTGTGTGTCTGTGTGTGTGTGTGTGAGAGCTGGCTGCAGTTGAGCCTCAGTCTGATTTGGCAGGACGGGAGCCTGTAAGGGGGGGCTGTCTTGGGGGAGGGCGCCTCTGATTACTCTGCCAGCCCCCTCGCGCAACGCCCCCCACTTCAGCGCCGCGCGGACGGACGGCCTCCCGCTGCCCCGCGCTCTTAACCCCCGCCCTGCCTGGGGCCTGGCAGGTAAAGCACCCCAGGTCCCGACGAACCCACTCACTCGCTCAGCTCCTTCTGCGACCTGGAGCTGAATTCGCCCCCCCGCCTCAGACGTTGAATGTGTCCCGAAACCCTGCAGCAGGACAGACACCTCGTTCAAGGCCACCGCTGCCTCGTTCACCCGGAAGAATTTGCCTGACCACGATCCGGGAAACCTCCTGCACCTCCAGAATGTCCCGCGGAGCCCGAAGCCATTATAAACGTGCCTCAGACATGGTCCTCCAGGAGCAGACTGGCGCGATCTTCTGAAGGGCTTTCTTCGCCGGTTAGTGTGTGGCTTGCCATATTACACGGACTCCGCAGTCTGTGCTCTGCCTCTGTGCTTACGGGCTGCCCCTTGGATAGAACCGTTGCCTCGGCAGCGAAGGAGGTCTGGAGAAGGGCATTTCGGTGTGTTTTTAAACAGGCGTTTGGCACTGATGTAAGCTTCCAGCCTAGTCCTGCTAAATGCTTTTGCGCCTTTTGTACTGCTGCTCCTTCCAGACCTTGTTCTCTTCCTCTGTCCCCTCCGCTATCTCTCTCTCTGTCTCCCCCTGTCCTCTTCCTCTCGCTCTGTCTCATCCTGTCCTCCTCCTCTCTCTCTGTCTCCCCCCTGTCCTCTTCCTCCTCTCTCTCTGTCTCCCCCCTGTCCTCTTCCTCCTCTCTCTCTGTCTCCCCCCTGTCCCCTCCTCCTCTCTCTCTCTGTAGCTGAAGCACTAAATCACTGGCCTGCACTGTCTGCCTGCTCTGTATGCTGTGAATGCACCGTCTGCCTCTTAAACATATTGAACTATTTTTAACCAGGCTGCATCGCTCACCTTGACTGACTGAGTGATCGAGTGAGGAGGGGAGGGGGGAGAGAGAGGGAGGGAGCGGGAGAATGAAGGGGTGAAAGAGAGACATGAACAGGGGGGAGTGAGTGAGTGAGTGAGTGAGTGAAACAGAGCTGGTCAGGCTTCGGGTGCTGACTGCCCAGCTCACAGATCTCCGAGGTCACATCTTCCATGAAAGCCACAGGTAAACCACATGCTGGGCAAGATTGCTCTTACTTTATTAAATCTTTATTAGACCAGAAAATCCATTCAGGCAAAGGTCATTGTCTCACGTGAGCTGTCTTTATCTCAGGCAATGGGAATTTCAGAAAGTCGTATTTTATAACCTGTTTCCCACTTTGACCCCTGACCTGAACTGTGCATACTGGTTTACAGATTACCATAAAATAACGGTATCTGTACAGATTCCAGATGACCATCACAGTCCATGATGCTGTCAAAACCTCCGTCTAATAACTCATCCAAAAGGTGGCACTTTCAGCAGTACAGTGCCTCTTCCTGCTTAGAGGAAAGAGGGAGATGGGGTGGCAGAAAGAGAGAGATAGCTGCCACCTGCTGGTCTACCAGCGACATTACACTCACCACAGCAGCTTCACCGAGCTTTCAGAAGATGGAGACTCGGAGGGGCCTACAGGTTTTGCAAGGGTCTGGGTCTGGTAACTACTACTGGGTTGATCCTCCAAGCACGATCAGGTCGCTGCTGCAGTTGGTGTTGGTAGGACCAGCAGGCTTTGCTCTCCCCTCTGGAACACTGAACAGCAGTGCCACAGTGCTCTGCTGTGCGTTAAAGATCCAGTGGGGATGTTTGTAAGAGTAGGGGTGTTGGCCCAGCAGACCTGGCTAAATTCCACCCTGGGCTTCAGCAATCCAGCTTTCTTAATTCTCCCTTGATGCAAGCATTAATTATGAAGCAATTACTCCTCCTCCTGATCGACTGGGTGAGCTGGGTTCTCCTCCTATAGCGTTTTTTGAGTCCCTTAAGGTATCATTATCAATTGTTCCTGCTTTTGTACCAGAAATGTACTGGAAACATGAGACTGAATCACGTCACCCCCTTCACAGTCTGAGGAGCTACAGGGAGCTGCAGTATCACTTTACAAGTAATACAGTGGCGCACATTGGATAACCGAGAGCACCACTGTCATAGTATTATTCCATCACGGCATAATCTGGACCAGACAAAATTGAGCTATGTGGGGTCTGCATGCTGTAATACACCTGCTTCCCGAATACAGATACAGACGAGCACAGGCAGAGCTCCCCTGTCCTGTACAGTACTGTGTTTGCCCTATGGATGGCTAGATGGACAGAAAGGCTGCCTGGATGCATGGTTCTCTGAATTTCTCTGAGAGTGTGCTGCTCCAGTGCTCTCTGGCTCAGTGCGGCAGAAGCAGCCCTGTTCTGGTTATTATTCCTGAGGGAGGGCTGCGTTCCCTGCGCCAAGAGTGATGGCGTGTGGCCCCCTTGTGGAAGGCCGGCGCACTGCACCCGTCTGTATTTACAGGATGATTTACAGTGAGGCAGACGTGACCAATGTACAAACGCGCTGTCCATGGTAGTGCATAGATGTGAAACTCGCACCATGAAAATCCACACAATCAAAGGACACCTCCCCTCCCTCCTGAGACAAAAGGAGGCACAGATGTGTGCTCAGAGATCTAAATAGCAAAGAGACAAAAGGTATTGTCAATAAGGGCTCACACTGGTATCTTTCAAGCTGCTGTGAAGAATAGTGCTGTTACAAAAGAGATCTGTGTGTCAGTGAATACACAGGAAGCACAGCTAGCACAGATCTACAGTGTGAGAATATCACTTTGCCGGCTACCTGGCTGAGGCTGACGTATCCGGGAAATCTCTGCTACCACATCCTGGATTCACACGCAGGTGAGAGCACATGACATCGTCGGCCTCCGCTATCCCAGGAGAGTCCTTCCGAGATGGACCAGGGAGAGCCTCTTCAGACGGGACGGCCCAGGAAGTAGAAGGCTTGGGAAGCCTCGAGGAGACCGCTGAAGACGAGGCGGGAACCACGCAGACAGCCGCCGTTCGCCAGTAGATCAGGATCGGAGGCAGCCTCCAGCTGGTTCAGAGCCGGAACCGGCCCAGGTTCACCCTGGCAGTAAATCCATGAAGGGTTCGGTTGTGTGACTGAGGCCTGGGCTGGAACAGAAACCCGCAGGTGTGCTTGGAGGCACCAGGACTGGGGACACCTGCACTAGATAACGAGTCACAAACCCTCAATGGAGCTACGCTTTAACCTCAATGTGAAAATCCAGATGCCGCTGTAAGTGGCATTGGGATCATGGATCAGGATTTTTAAATTAATAGTGAGAGGACCAAGTGAGTGGTAGGGCAGGGTTGCTCAGTCCTGGTCCTGAAGGCCCCCATATCATCTGGTTTTCTTCCTAGTTAAGCTCTCAGTTACATAATTGACCCCTTAATTGACCTCATCTTGGGATTCATATCAATTCTTCAATTGTTCTGGGTTTCTAAACAAGGTAGAAGTTGTGTGTTTAACTGCTGTATTTTGTAAGTGAATCAGGAGCTCAACACTTGCAGGTAAAGATCAGAGAAACTCCTTACAATGTGTCAGATCTTCCCTAGAGTCAGTCAAGCCCAGACTGAACACAACAGAGATCGGCTGAGAGGTTCTTACAGGCTGGAGAATTGGAACTACAGTTTGAGACTCCATCTCCGTCTCCTCAAATTCACATTACAGCAATGTTGTGACTGGCACACTCTTCTGCATAAGACTGGTTTGGGAAAAGATTCCCAAGCCTCTGCACTCTCCCAGTTCTGCACCCTTCTCTGAGACCCGAGACACACTGTCAGTCTGTCACAGTGCCAGCAGAACCTCAGACACGAGCTCTGCTCTGTGCTGGGCCAACTGAGGTCCTGCTCAGTCTGATCGCCTGCTGGGTTTGGACACTGTTCCTCATGCTGCCCTGCTGAGTATCATCCTCTCCTGAGCCCAATAACCTCAGAAACAAGCACTCACCGGCACAAAACCCCAGACAGAGATTTGAGCTCATCATTGAAACCCATGCACATATTAATGCATGCAGAGTGTCCCTTACCAGGGGAAAGGCTGAAAGTGCTTTCTGAGTTTTGCGCTGTCTGGCCCAAATTTATTTAAAGAGAAAACCTTTTATTGTACAACTCAAACACACATACATCCCAGATTTTCAGTATTAACAATGTTTGCAAATACACTAACGCAAAATGAATTCTAAACCAAGAGGCTGTCAGAGGGCCTTGAAAAGCAATCGATCTACATTTTGCACAGATCTGCTTTCTGACCTGCAATAACTTACAGTTACGAAATCCTAAACTAAACACAGGTCTTGTGATGCCATGAGGAGCGGCCCTTAAACACAGACATACCCCACACACAAGATTTAAAGTGAAACAAGGTTTTTATTTTTTGGGTTATTTGTAATAATCTTGTACTGTGTCTTTTTTTTTTAATAGGCTTCTTCCAAGGGAGCCTGGGAAAAATAAACAGCCTGCGCTGGGGAAAGCCGCCCTTCAGCTGGAGCTGAAGGAAAAAAATAGTCAATCAGCCATTCATTCTAGCAAAACACAACTCTTCCAGCTGCCTAGCTGGGAAAAAAGCCACCTTCGTTGTAGCTGTAAGAAGTGGCTTCCGGGCTCTCACACCGGAAAACAAAAAGCCTCCAGCCTCCTGGAACCTGTCTGGGGCAGTAGGTAGGGTGATCTGGCAGTGTTCCGATTCTGCTCCTGGGCATCACCCTCTCCATGTCTGCTCTGTGCTCCATTGATCCTGTCTGCCACTAGGATGTGTAGCTGATATTGCTCCATTGATTGCAGGTATCCAGTCAAACTGCCCGTGATCTGTGCATTGCCATCTTGGGCAGGGGAAATATTAGCAAAAGAAAGATCTAAACCGCAGGTAAAGCTTCAAGATGGGTTGTTATAACGCAAGTGATAAATGCAAAATGGGAAACATATTAATTACTTGGTTACTTGTGAAAAAGACTTAAGGTTTTTTTACAGTACTGTACAGTATGTTGGCACATCATTTACATCTTCCAGGCAATGCGGGAATCAATACAATTTGCGAACTGGGTGTGAGAATACCTAATCAGAAGTGTAGAATGAAATTATGTTATTTAAAAATTGTTTGATTTACTAGTAAGGCTTCATTGAGAATATTTTGTACAATTTGGGACAACACGTGTGAGTTTTGAATAGAGAAGACTAGGAGGGGGCCCAGATAAAAGTGTTCAAGATCTTCAAAGGCAGTAAAAAAATTAACTACAGACTCTGATACCGTGGTAAAGTTAGCTTGAAGTTTAAAATTCATTTTGGAACGTCAATAACAATAATTAGAGTTATGAAAACACTTACATTGTGTATAAGGTGATTTGTGAAAAGTCTGAGGTTCTGCCTAGTGTGTAAAACACTCAGATTGAGGCTTTTGGGTTTGATTCTACAAAAGCTTTTGACTCGTGAAGTCCACCCCCTTATCCCAGTGTATTGCCTCTCTAATTGTGCCATAATACAAAATCATAAAAAAATAAATTTTAATAAAACAAATCAAAGCAAGGCTGTGAAAGGTCAGTCTTCTGTTTAAAACATTTGGCTTGAACATGATGGGCACTGCTTTTGAGTACAGAAGAAGATGTTTCCTGCTGTCAGCAGTATTGCATATGTGGTTGACCCTTACCTGAATGAAAACAGGACATTAAAAAAAAGGGTTTCAGAAATAAAATAAACTTTAATCCCAGTCCTTACAGGCTGGAAAATTGGAGTCTACTTTGAGTTCGTCTCTGTGCTGTTCTGCTTCTTATGTACGTATGCAGGTGGTTCGCGTGACCACCTGTTGAGCAGTATTTCTCGCACTGTGAACTTGTGGACACGGCTGTCCTGCAGTGCTCCTGTTGGTGCGTAATTGCGCATCAATCAAAAAGCAAAGGTTTAAAAAAGATAATTAGCTGACTGCTAATTTTATGTAAATGTTGTGAAAACTTTCACAAATCGCGGTCTTTAAAATGCGTTTGGTTTGAAGGTTTTACTGTATGTGTTTCCCTTCCAAAGGTTTTGCCAACAGGAAATTTCGTGTGAGGGCACAAAAAGACGGCGTAAAATCCACAAAGTGAGAAAGGCTGTGAAAAACATTCACAAATCGTATTATGCACAAGACCAATGTTTTCATGAGTCTCGAAGGTTTCGTGACAGCGCTCTTTACTGCGGTGAGCAAAGGCAGTCCATGTTTGTAGACCAAGCCGATACGCTATCTTAATTCCTGCGCGGCTATTTACACAAACAATGCCAGAATCGTCCAATGACAGTGTAGGGGAGGCGGGGACTCCTGCTTATTGTAAGGATTGCTTCTGTAAAGACCGCGACTCGCACGGACCGGGCGCTCCACTGAGCTCCGAGCTGCAGTTTTGTCTCCTGCGCGTCGCCCGTGCGCCCTCGTCCGCCCGCCCGTCTCCATGGCCACCGGCTCCGAGGTCGAGTCCATCGACGAGTTTCTCTTCAAGTACAAGGGCTTCGTCTTCCCCCGAGAAGGCGACATCTCCCCGGAATACATCGACTCGCTGGAAGACTTCGAGATACGCGACAGTGATGTGTTCCTGGTAACTTTTCCCAAGTCTGGTAAGCTGTTTTCCAAAATTTCCAAGAAAGGATCTATAGGGCAAGTAACGTTTCAGAAGCGGGCAATATATGAGCTTCAGTGTCTTATTAAGACTTATTAAGGCAGCTGTCTTGATCCAGTGCTGATACAGTCCCACCTGTGTCTGTCCATCCTAAACCATTCAGCAGTTAAGAGCTGTTCAGTCATCTATAGGGCAAGTAACGTTTCAGAAGCAGGCAATATCTGAGCTTCAGTGTCCGAGTGGTTATTAGCACTGATCAGTGTGGCCATTGGCCAGGGACTGGGTGTGATTAATACAGTACAGTATACAGGTATGCTACTGTACAGGGCTGGCAGCCCCAACCCACGAGTGTCGGATTCCTGCGTGTTTTAAATCAGTGTTTGGAGGTGGCTGGAGGAACGCTATGACTTCTGGATTTTGATCCTGTGAAGTTCTGAGTCACAGGCTAATTTCTTTCAGCTCTGATGTGAATCACAAATGAGTTGTGCCATCGGTTATGAAACCTGTGCTAGTCAGTGAGGTCTCAGGACAGTCTTCATTCAGGTGCGCGAGGTGAGATACAATGACTGGACTTCAGCAGAAGGAAAAACAGACTTATTAAGGCAGCTGTCTTGATCCAGTGCTGATACAGTCCGTCCATCCTAAACCATTCAGCGGTTAAGAGCTGTTCAGTCAGTAGTGTAGGAGCAAATGCTTGTGCAGAAATCAGTGGGGAACTCGAACACCGTCGCCTTTCACCACAGTGCAGCACACACAGGTCAAGTCTGCTGTGCAAGCTTGTGAGTGTCTGCTAGTGCTCTGAATGGGCAGACAGGGTATGAAAGCAGGTAATAATAATAATAATAATAATAATAATAATAATTGCTTACACTTATATAGCGCTTTTTCTGGACACTCCACTCAAAGCACTTTACAGGTAATGGGGATCCCCTCCACCACCACCAATGTGCAGCCCCACCTGGATAGGTAGCAGCAGCACGCTCAGATGAAATACAGTGTTATAAAGCTGTCAGTAAGTATCCAGCTCTCTAAAACCTGTTCTACAAATGCTGTGTGTCTTTGAATATTCTGTAAGGTATGGCTTGTTGTACCATTGCCAGCTGGCCTTTTCCATAAGTCCTGTGACAGCGTGGTGTGACCCTGTCAAGCCAGGTGATCCGCTGGAATCTGTCTCATGCGTTTGCTGTCTGTCCCACAGGCACCGTGTGGACCCAGCACATCATCACCCTTCTGCACGAAAATGACTACCCAGGCGCCCCAGAGATGCAGACCACCTACGAGCGCATGCCCTGGCTGGAGTTTCGGGGAAAGGGGCAGGACTACACCGCGCGCCCCTCGCCCCGCCTCTTCGCCTCGCACCTGGGACACTACCTGGTGCCCAGGGGGCTCTGCGAGGGGAGGGGGAAAGTGAGTCTGCTCTGCCTGAGTGGGGGGGGGTCTCTGTGGTCCAGACAGGCCTGGAGCTCTTCCCAGGGAGCTGACAGCACAAGACGTAGGGCCACAGGGCACAGGGCAGCTCCAGTTGATTGGCTGTTACACAAGAATAAAGCTAAAACACACCCCAGCTGGGCTGTGTAGGCTCTGCAGCCGCTGCACAATTGTGTGAAAGTCTCAGTCACACACGGATGTGACCCCCACAGTTTGCTCAGTTTGCCTCCACAGGTGTATTACAATAGCGTTGAGTGGTACTGGTGCAGGTCAGTCCTCTGTACTGGACAGGTGTCCCATCCAGGGTGTACACACTGCCCTGTGTCCTGTGCCCGCTGGCTCACCACAACCCTCAATTGATAAAAGCGGTCAATGAAAACGGATGAATGGAATACTAGAGCTTCTAATTATCAATCCACTGAAGCAATAACAGAATAGAACTGACCTCAGGCACAATCAGAAACAGAATTAACTGAAAATCAGTCTGAGACCATGACCAAAAGGCTCATGGCTCATGGCTCACATCTGCAGCTGGGGGATACAGTTCAAGTGACCAGCTATTAACTGGACTTCTGAACTGAACTTGGACCGGAGACTTTGGGGGCGTTGACCTGTTCTGGCGTGTGTTTGCACTGTGACACTGTGCTCTGCTGAATCTGATTTGAGAAAAACTAATGTCAGGGTGCAGACAGCAACCAAAGGTTACTATAAAAGGCTCTGTGGTCATACAGTGACGTCATTGCCCTCTCTAACTCTTCTCCCAGTGGCGAATATGTCCCTGTGGATCAACATGTTGAAGGTCCAGGGTGACAATATTTACGTCGGCAGCTCTGTGCAGTTTGCAGTGCAGTCAGATACTGTAGATATCGGTGAAAGTCCCTTGTCCTATTAGGGAAGTCTGTACACACAAAGCTCACACAGACTCTAAAAGGTAAAGTCTAGGAAGGTTTATTTCAGTTCCTTTTCAGGCCACAATACAAGAAACACAAAGACAGCTTTAAAAACAAGACACCCAACACCACTATATCTATGCACACCCTTTTTGCACTAAAAAAGCATCATTGCACCCATGTGACAATGTACATTCCTAAACATCTAACCGATTAACCAAATAATCCCCACAGAGAGAGAGATCTTTGTGTATCATTTCAATTTTCTACTTGTAGCGCATTAACAGTTTTGTTGTCTCCTTTTGCTTTGTCTGCTTGGTTTGTTTATTTTAGGTCATTTATGTCATCCGGAACCCCAAAGATATCTGCGTTTCTTACTATCATTTCTCCAAAATCATGGTCAGATCTGTTACACCGAAGGACTTTGATGAATCGCTGGATCGGTTCCTGAGTGGCAGGAGTAAGTTCAGTTCATGTTTCTCCAGGCCTGGAAAAGAAGGGCTAGGATTCAGAGGGGTTTTTCCATTAAGGAGCCTGGGATCACAAGAATGATCCCCTATAGCCTGGAGATCACAGCCAGGGTCCCAGTTCAGGATGAGCCCCTACAGCCTGGAGATCACAGCCAGGGTCCCAGTTCAGGATGAGCCCCTACAGCCTGGAGATCACAGCCAGGGTCCCAGTCCAGGATGAGCCCCTGCAGCCTGGAGATCACAGCCAGGGTCCCAGTCCAGGATGAGCCCCTACAGCTTGGAGATCACAGCCAGGGTCCCAGTCCAGGATGAGCCCCTACAGCTTGGAGATCACAGCCAGGGTCCCAGTCCAGGATGAGCCCCTACAGCCTGGAGATCACAGCCAGGGTCCCAGTCCAGGATGAGCCCCTACAGCTTGGAGATCACAGCCAGGGTCCCAGTCCAGGATGAGCCCCTACAGCCTGGAGATCACAGCCAGGGTCCCAGTCCAGGATGAGCCCCTACAGCCTGGAGATCACAGCCAGGGTCCCAGTCCAGGATGATCCCCTACAGCCTGGAGATCACAGCCAGGGTCCCAGTCCAGGATGAGCCCCTACAGCTTGGAGATCACAGCCAGGGTCCCAGTCCAGGATGAGCCCCTACAGCCTGGAGATCACAGCCAGGGTCCCAGTCCAGGATGAGCCCCTACAGCCCGGAGATCACAGTCCAGGGTCCCAGTCCAGGATGAGCCCCTGCAGCCTGGAGATCACAGCCAGGGTCCCAGTCCAGGATGAGCCCCTACAGCCTGATGTTAAGTGCTGTAAAAATCCACAAAAGGGTCCAGTGTCCAAAAAAGTATACAAGACTCCATAGGGTATAGATCCTTTAAAATCATTTTTCACTTGGTGACTCATCATCTACCTTCTTATTGACAACGTGAGTCATCTTGCCTGATGAGGTGACTGTGAGATCTCCCTTGATCTTTTCCAGTGGTCTCTGGATCCTGGTTCGACCACGTCCGGGGATGGTACACTCACAAAGATGACTTTAACATCCTCTTCTTAACCTATGAGGAGATGGTCAAGGTACGTATCGGCTCTCCATGGCTGTGATCATGTCTGTGTTAGGTTCCTGACAAATCTTGCATCATGAGGACGCTGGAGAGCACTGTGGGTTTTAAGTCTTACAGAGGAGTTCTCAACTGATAGAAAAGCATGTGCAATCAGATTGTCATTAGAAAACATGGTTGCTTATCTTCTGTTTTTTACCAAAGTTGATTTCTTTCCACTGAACAGCCCCACCGGTCACACACACAGCAGATCAGTGCTTTCTGCATAGTAGCTGCAAAGGAGGGGTGCAAAATACAGTATGTGCAACTGCTCCAAAATCTAAAATGCATTTACAGAAATATTCAGGCTGATGGATGTAGAACGGTGGGTAAAGAGCTGGAGCTAAAATTAAATTTTATTTAAATTTTTGAAAATCCCTCTGTTGGGCTCTTCTCAGAAAACCACACGACTCTGGTCCATCGAGCTGGAGATTTGTTTATTATAATAAAGGCAGGAGGATGTGAGGTCTCTCTGTTCCCCTCAGGATCTGCGCTCCGCGGTGGTGAAGATCAGCGAGTTCTTGGGGAAGAATCTGGACGACTCGGCCATTGACAGGATCGTGCAGAAGACCACCTTCAAAAACATGAAGGAGGACCCCAAAGCCAACTACGAGTTACTGCCAGAAGATGTCCTGGACAAGAGCAAGGGGAGGTTTCTGCGCAAAGGTAAAAGCGAAAGTGTTGTCCCACTCATTGCTGTGCTGCTTGTCTGCTGCACTGGACCTTGGGACAGCACAGCATTTGGCTTCACCTTCTCAGCCAAGGCTGGGCATCTGTAATGGTTCTTTCCCTGTTGCATCTTGACACGTTTTTTTCAACTTGGAGGAATATCAGATCGTATTCAGTACAGCAATGTCCTCCTGATGAGACTGTTGTCCAAATATTACATCAAGTTCTGGAAGAAAGTTAGAATTGCTATTATCCCCACACGTGTGTGCTTCATTGTTTATTATGGTTCATTAGTTTTAGTACATTATATTGTTGGGGATAATTGATGCAGGTGCTTCTGGCACCAGCTGGGAAGTAACTGAGGGGCTGACAGCAGAGGACTCACAAACAGGACAGTTCCAGGAATAGGACAGATGCATCCTGGGATAAGAGTCTCAGTTCTTCCTCTCTGATTCTGCTGTTGGAAATGCAGGTACCATCGGCGACTGGAAGAACAGTTTCACCGTGGCGCAGAACGAGCGCTTTGACCAGGTGTACCGGGAGAAGATGAAAGGGCTCCCCCTGCAGTTCATCTGGGACATCACCGAGCTGCAGGCCTGAGGCGCCAGCCCTGTTGCCCGGACAACGGCTATGGAAGGGGGCGTGTCTCACATTGCTTTCTGGGCATCCGTGCTAATGACCGAATCCGTACTGTGATCAATCTCGTTGTCTGTCTTTCTAGACAACAATTCCCAAATTGTTCTCCAAGGAGTTCTGGAAGTCTCTTAGGCAGCTCTGTGAAGTTGGCCCTCTACAAACAGCACACACAATAAAACACAGCAGGAGAAGGAAATGGTGCAGGAAAACTGAACCAGTCTCATTCGGTAGCGATCAGCCAGTGCTGGTCTGTACTGCTGCAAGCAGCACCCGAGATGCTTTCGTTTCCAAAATATAGCGCCTTCCTTAGTGGGGAGTCACATGACTCTTGGTGCTGTCATGGGGGTGGGTGGGGAGAGTTGGAGTTGAGTGATGTTATACCCCCAGAAAAGAAGGTGCTACTGTATATCCCTGGAACAAAAGCACCTCAGACACTACTTTCAACAACACAACCCCCCCTACAGACAGAGCACTAGTGAATGTGGGGTGCGTTTCATTGGTTGTGCTGTTTGTAAGGGGGCCAGCTTCACTGTGCTGGGACTCTGCCTCAAAAAGAAACTTCTCTCTGCCTCTTTCCTGGCTTTTTCCTCATAGTGCTGAATGAGTTCCTTAATCTCCCTCCTGTGTCTCTCTTCCTTCTGTCTCCTCCCCATCTCCCTCTCCTCTCCCAGTTCCATATTCACTCTTTTCAGCCTCTGTCTCTCCACTCGCTCTTTTGCCAGCTCCTCCACCAGCACTCTCCTCCTCTCCTCGCCACTCTCCTCCCTCAGCCTCTTCTCTAGCTCTGCAATCCGTTCCTCCAGCTCTCTGATCTCCTCCTGCCCTTTCTGGATCTGCAGATCCTTCCTCTTGAGTTCATTCTGCATTTCCTGCTGGTGCTTCTCCCTTAATCCCTCCACTTCCCTCTGCTTGACCTCTGCCCTCTCCCTCAATAGCTCCTCCTGCCTCTGTCTGATCTGGGCCTCTGCCTGCTGGTGCATCTCACTGCTGTAGTTGCTGCCCTTATTTCCTGCGACCACCTGCTCTACTTTCTCCAGGAGCTCTGTGACCTGACTGCTGTCACACCCTCTGCAGCCAGAGGGCGCTCTTACTCTGTCCTGTCCCTTGTTTCCTGTGCTTTGCTCTCCTTCCGGTGTCTCTCTCTCTGGGGCTATATATTTCTGGGTCTCTCATTCACCTTCGCTTAGCATTGACGTTCGGATGTCCTGAGACCCGCCAGGCACCAAGTCGCCCCACATCCGCTGCCTGAGGACATTGGTTTCTATACGACTCCTGAACAGCTGAGCCTGGGCTAACCTCCCGTTCCACCACTACTCACATGGGTCTTTTTCCACTCTCCTGCCATTCCACGGTTTGTCCCTTCCGACATCCGTGACAACTGCGATCATCCATGTTGTTGTTGTTGAGGACGTGATACCTGTTCCCACATCTCTCCACAAGCCATTTCAGGTCTGTGCTGCCTTCCTGGAGAAATTCCTCGATTGTCTTCCCCTTTAGCTCATCCATGTGAGTGAAAAGGACCAGGGTGTGCTCCACAGCCCCCTCCCCGAAAATCTCCTGGACCATCTCCAGTAGGCTCTTCTCTACCCCTGATGACCGCCCCACTGGAATCACCAGGAGAAAAGCGTGGGGGCCTGGGGAGGACAGGTTAATACAGAGCCCCACATCCTTCTTCACTTCTTCCTGAGAGAGTTCTGTGTGGATCCAGTCCGGCTTGTCCACCACAGCCACCCGCCTCCTGGCCACTCGTCCCTTCCTCTTCTCACTGTGTCTCGTCACCGCAGAGCTGCTGGCTTCAGAGGGAAACAGCTCTGCGCCCAGAACGGTGTTTCCTGCTGCACTCTTCCCAGCCCCAGTCTGTCCCAGCAGCACCAGTCTGAGGTCAGACTTACTGGAAGGCTCTGGGATGTCAGGACTGGAAGACAGACCAGGGCTTGTCTCTGGAACTGCACCTCCAGTCACTGCAGGACAACAGCAGAAGCATGGTTACAGCTTTTGGACAACCCTTGTCACTTCTTGGGCAGTGTAAGCTGCAGCCTTCTTTGCTCTCATGAGTGTAGAGAAAGGAAGTCACTAGCAGTTTCTGGAGGGTTAGTATTTCTCTTTAGCTGGAGCTAACCATTTACTTGACCTTAACCTTACTTGACCTGATTTCATTTAAGTGTCACATTTTTCTACTCATGTATTTACAGCATCTAAACAGATGGTGGTTTGAACGAAAGCCTGAAGACCCTAGTTTAGAACCTGCAGTAGCTGAGTGTATTGCCCCTGATACATACTAATGAGGAACACCAGTACAATCATTGGCCGATCGTTTATACAGCATTAATTGCACTCACCGTTAGGACGGTCATCATCAAAACTGCTCCTCCTCTTCTTCGGTAGAAGATCTGTCTCTGCCTCTCTCGTCATCTCCTCTCCCTCCAGTGCTGTTCTGATCTCCCCCTTTCTCTCTCTCATTCCCTCTTCGTGCCCGAGTTCCCTCTCTCTGCTATCAGCCCTTATTTTCAGCTCCTCCTCTTGTGCACCCAGGCTTTTCTCATCTTCAAGATGACTCTTTTCCCTGAGGAAGACCTCTCCTTGGATTCCTGCCATCATGTCCTCTATTTTCTCCAGGAGCTCTGTGACCTGGGTGCGATCCTCCACATTTTTGTTGTTGAGAACGTGATCCCTGTTCCCGCATTTCTCAATAAACCTTTGGAGGTTCACTCCTGCTCTCTCGGTGTGCTGTTCAATGCTTGTGTCTCTCAGTTCATCTCTCCCCAGCAGCACGATCCTCAGCTCTGACAGAGGGCGTGATTCATGGGAAGCAATGTGGTTGTCTTCTTTTTCTGCAGGTTGGACTCCCTCGTCTGTCAGAGAGAAAGAACACATGGACTCCCTTTCAGAATTCAGTCAGAAACTCAATTCTTAAATGAGGGCATACTGACAGTATGCAAGTACCCCCACTGTCATGTCATAGATACATCTGTGATAAAAAGTGATGGCTCTCACTGAGACCCAGTGTTAATGTTGTGCAATTTGGGACAACACGTGTGAGTTTTGAATAGAGAAGACTAGGAGGGGGACCAGATACAAGTGTTCAAGATCTTCAAAGGCAGTAAAAAAATTAACTACAGACTCTGATACCGAGGTAATGTTAGCTTGAAATTCGAAATTTATTATGGAACGTCAATAACAGTAATTAGAGTTATGAAAACACTTACATTGTGCATAAGGTGATTTGGGAAAAGTCTGAGGTTCTGCCTAGTGTGTAAAATATGCAGGTGGTTCGCGTGAACACCTGTTGAGCAGTATTTCTCGCACTGTGAACTTGTGGGCACAGCTGTCCCGCAGTGCTCCAGTTGGTGCGTGATTGCGCATCAATCAAAAAGCAAAGCTTTAAAAAAGACAATTAGCTGACTGCTAATTTTATGGAAAGGTTGTGAAAATGTTCAAAAATCGCGGTCTTTAAAATGCTTGCGGTTTGAAGGCTTTATGTGTTTCCCTTTCAAAGGTTTTGGCAACAGAATATTTGTGTGTGGGCAGAAAAAAAAACGGCGTAAAATGGACAAAGTGAAGGCTGAGAAAACAGTCACAAATTGCCTTATGTGTAAAGAAGACCAGTGTTTTCATAACTCTCGTAGGTTTCGTGACAACGCTCTTGACGTTCCGAAGTGAATTGTGATCTCCGAGCTAACTTTACTGCGGTGAGCAAAGTCCGCCCAGGTTTGTAGACCAAGCCGATACGCTATCTTAATTCTTTTACGGCTATCCACACAATGCCAGAATCGTCCAATGGCAGTGTAGGGGAGGCGGAGAGTCCTGCTTATTGTAAGGATTGCTTCTGTAAAGACCGCGGCTCGCACGGACCGGGCGCTCCACTGAGCTCCGAGCTGCAGTTTTGTCTCCTGCGCGTCGCCCGTGCGCCCGCGTCCGCCCGCCCGTCTCCATGGCCACCGGCTCCGAGGTCGAGTCCATCGACAAGTTTCTCTTCAAGTACAAGGGCTTCGTCTTCCCCCGAGAAGGCGACATCTCCCCGGAATTCATCGACTCGCTGGAAGACTTCGAGATACGCGACAGTGACGTGTTCCTGGTAACTTTTCCCAAGTCCGGTAAGCTCTTTTCCAAAATCCCCAATAAAGGATCTATAGGGCAAGTAACGTTTCAGAAGCAGGCAATATATGAGCTTCAGTGTCTTATTAAGACTTATTAAGGCAGCTGTCTTGATCCAGTGCTGATACAGTCCCACCTGTGTCTGTCCATCCTAAACCATTCAGCGGTTAAGAGCTGTTCAGTCAGTAGTGTAGGAGCAAATGCTTGTGCAGAAATCAGTGGGGAACTCGAACACCGTCGCCTTTCACCACAGTGCAGCACACACAGGTCAAGTCTGCTGTGCAAGCTTGTGAGTGTCTGCTAGTGCTCTGAATGGGCAGACAGGGTATGAAAGCAGGTAATAATAATAATAATAATAATTGCTTACACTTATATAGCGCTTTTTCTGGACACTCCACTCAAAGCACTTTACAGGTAATGGGGACTCCCCTCCACCACCACCAATGTGCAGCCCCACCTGGATAGGTAGCAGCATCAGGCTCAGATGAAATACAGTGTTATAAAGCTGTCAGTAAGTATCCAGCTCTCTAAAACCTGTTCTACAAATGCTGTGTGTATTTGAATATTCTGTAAGTAATGGCTTGTTGTACCATTGCCAGCTGGCCTTTTCCATAAGTCCTGTGACAGCGTGGTGTGACCCTGTCAAGCCAGGTGATCCGCTGGAATCTGTCTCATGCGTTTGCTGTCTGTCCCACAGGCACCGTGTGGACCCAGCACATCATCACCCTACTGCACGAAAATGACTACCCAGGCGCCCCAGAGATGCAGACCACCTACGAGCGCATGCCCTGGCTGGAGTTTCCGGAAAAGGGGCAGGACTACACCTCGCGCCCCTCGCCCCGCCTCTTCGCCTCGCACCTGGGACACTACCTGGTGCCCAGGGGGCTCTGCGAGGGGAGGGGGAAAGTGAGTCTGCTCTGCCTGAGTGGGGGGGGTCTCTGTGGTCCAGACAGGCCTGGAGCTCTTCCCAGGGAGCTGACAGCACAAGACGTAGGGCCACAGGGCACAGGGCAGCCCCAGTTGATTGGCTGTTACACAAGAATAAAGCTAAAACACACCCCAGCTGGGCTGTGTAGGCTCTGCAGCCGCTGCACAATTGTGTGAAAGTCTCAGTCACACACGGATGTGACCCCCACAGTTTGCTCAGTTTGCCTCCACAGGTGTATTACAATAGCGTTGAGTGGTACTGGTGCAGTTCAGTCCTCTGTACTGGACAGGTGTCCCATCCAGGGTGTACACACTGCCCTGTGCCCTGTGTCCTGTGCCCGCTGGCTCACCACAACCCTCAATTGATAAAAGCGGTCAATGAAAACGGATGAATGGAATACTAGAGCTTCTAATTATCAATCCACTGAAGCAATAACAGAATAGAACTGACCTCAGGCACAATCAGAAACAGAATTAACTGAAAATCAGTCTGAGACCATGACCAAAAGGCTCATGGCTCATGGCTCACATCTGCAGCTGGGGGATACAGTTCAAGTGACCAGCTATTAACTGGACTTCTGACCTGAACTTGGACCGGAGACTTTGGGGGCATTGACCTGTTCTGGCATGTGTTTGCACTGTGACACTGTGCTCTGCTGAATCTGATTTGAGAAAAACTAATGTCAGGGTGCAGACAGCAACCAAAGGTTACTATACAAGGCTCTGTGGTCATACAGTGACGTCATTGCCCTCTCTAACTCTTCGCCCAGTGGCGTTATAATGAATATGTCCCTGTAGATCAACATGTTGAAGGTCCAGGGTGACAATATTCACGTCGGCAGCTCTGTGCAGTTTGCAGTGCAGTCAGATACTGTAGATATGAAAGACCCTTGTCCTATTAGGGCAGACTGTACACACAAAGCTCACACAGACTCTAAAAGGTAAAGTCTAGGAGGGTTTATTTCAGTTCCTTTTCAGGCCACAATACAAGAAACACAAAGACAGCTTTAAAAACAAGACACCCAACACCACTATATCTATGCACACCCTTTTTTCACTAAAAAAGCATCATTGCACCCATGTGACAATGTACATTCCTAAACATCTAACCGATTAACCAAATAATCCCCACAGAGAGAGAGATCTTTGTGTATCATTTCAATTTTCCTACTTGTAGCGCATTAACAGTTTTGTTGTCTCCTTTTGCTTTGTCTGCTTGGTTTGTTTATTTTAGGTCATTTATGTCATCCGGAACCCCAAAGATATCTGCGTTTCTTACTATCATTTCTCCAAAATCATGGTCAGATCTGTTACACCGAAGGACTTTGATGAATCGCTGGATCGGTTCCTGAGTGGCAGGAGTAAGTTCAGTTCATGTTTCTCCAGGCCTGGAAAAGAAGGGCTAGGATTCAGAGGGGTTTTTCCATTAAGGAGCCTGGGGATCACAAGAATGATCCCCTACAGTCCGGAGATCACAGTCCAGGGTCCCGGTCCAGGATGAGCCCCTACAGCCTGGAGATCACAGCCAGGGTCCCAGTCCAGGATGAGCCCCAGCAGCCTGGAGATCACAGCCAGGGTCCCAGTCCAGGATGAGCCCCTACAGCTTGGAGATCACAGCCAGGGTCCCAGTCCAGGATGAGCCCCTACAGCCTGGAGATCACAGCCAGGGTCCCAGTCCAGGATGAGCCCCAGCAGCCTGGAGATCACAGCCAGGGTCCCAGTCCAGGATGAGCCCCAGCAGCCTGGAGATCACAGCCAGGGTCCCAGTCCAGGATGAGCCCCTACAGCCTGGAGATCACAGCCAGGGTCCCAGTCCAGGATGAGCCCCTACAGCCTGATGTTAAGTGTTGTAAAAATCCACAAAAGGGTCCAGTGTCCAAAAAAGTATACAAGACTCCATAGGGTATAGATCCTTTAAAATCATTTTTCACTTGGTGACTCATCATCTACCTTCTTATTGACAACGTGAGTCATCTTGCCTGATGAGGTGACTGTGAGATCTCCCTTGATCTTTTCCAGTGGTCTCTGGATCCTGGTTCGACCACGTCCGGGGATGGTACACTCACAAAGATGACTTTAACATCCTCTTCTTAACCTACGAGGAGATGGTCAAGGTACGTATCGGCTCTCCATGGCTGTGATCATGTCTGTGTTAGGTTCCTGACAAATCTTGCATCATGAGGACGCTGGAGAGCACTGTGGGTTTTAAGTCTTACAGAGGAGTTCTCAACTGATAGAAAAGCATGTGCAATCAGATTGTCATTAAAAAATATGGTTGCTTATCTTCTGTTTTTTACCAAAGTGGATTTCTTTCCACTGAACAGCCCCACCGGTCACACACACAGCAGATCAGTGCTTTCTGCATAGTATCTGCAAAGGAGGGGTGCAAAATACAGTATGTGCAACTGCTCCAAAATCTAAAATGCATTTACAGAAATATTCAGGCTGATGGATGTAGAACGGTGGGTAAAGAGCTGGAGCTAAAATTAAATTTTATTTAAATTTGGAGACATCTTTTGAAAATCCCTCTGTTAGGATCTTCTCAGAAAACCACACGACTCTGGTCCGTCGAGCTGGAGATTTGTTTATAATAATAAAGGCAGGAGGATGTGAGGTCTCTCTGTTCCCCTCAGGATCTGCGCTCCGCGGTGGTGAAGATCAGCGAGTTCTTGGGGAAGCATCTGGACGACTCGGCCATTGACAGGATCGTGCAGAAGACCACCTTCAAAAACATGAAGGAGGACCCCAAAGCCAACTACGAGTTACTGCCAGAAGATGTCATGGACAAGAGCAAGGGGAGGTTTCTGCGCAAAGGTAAAAGTGAAAGTGTTGTCCCACTCATTGCTGTGCTGCTTGTCTGCTGCACTGGACCTTGGGACAGCACAGCATTTGGCTTCACCTTCTCAGCCAAGGCTGGGCATCTGTAATGGTTCTTTCCCTGTTGCATCTTGACACGTTTTTTTCAACTTGGAGGAATATCAGATCGTATTCAGTACAGCAATGTCCTCCTGATGAGACTGTTGTCCAAATATTACATCAAGTTCTGGAAGAAAGTTAGAATTGCTATTATCCCCAAACGTGTGTGCTTCATTGTTTATTATGGTTCATTAGTTTTAGTACATTATATTGTTGGGGATAATTGATGCAGGTGCTTCTGGCACCAGCTGGGAAGTAACTGAGGGGCTGACAGCAGAGGACTCAGTAACAGGACAGTTCCAGGAATAGGACAGATGCATCCTGGGATAAGAGTCTCAGTTCTTCCTCTCTGATTCTGCTGTTGGAAATGCAGGTACCATCGGCGACTGGAAGAACAGTTTCACCGTGGCGCAGAACGAGCGCTTTGACCAGGTGTACCGGGAGAAGATGAAAGGGCTCCCCCTGCAGTTCATCTGGGACATCACCGAGCTGCAGGCCTGAGGCGCCGGCCCTGTTGCCCGGACAACGGCTGTTGAAGGGGGCGTGTCTCACATTGCTTTCTGGGCATCCGTGCTAATGACCGAATCCGTACTGTGATCAATCTCGTTGTCTGTCTTTCTAGACAACAATTCCCAAATTGTTCTCCAAGGAGTTCTGGAAGTCTCTTAGGCAGCTCTGTGAAGTTGGCCCTCTACAAACAGCACACACAATAAAACACAGCAGGAGAAGGAAATGGTGCAGGAAAACTGAACCAGTCTCATTCGGTAGCGATCAGCCAGTGCTGGTCTGTACTGCTGCAAGCAGCACCCGAGATGCTTTCGTTTCCAAAATATAGCGCCTTCCTTAGTGGGGAGTCACATGACTCTTGGTGCTGTCATGGGGGTGGGTGGGGAGAGTTGGAGTTGAGTGATGTTATACCCCCAGAAAAGAAGGTGCTACTGTATATCCCTGGAACAAAAGCACTTCAGACACTACTTTCAACAACACAACCCCCCCTACAGACAGAGCACTAGTGAATGTGGGGTGCGTTTCATTGGTTGTGCTGTTTGTAAGGGGGCCAGCTTCACTGTGCTGGGACTCTGCCTCAAAAAGAAACTTCTCTCTGCCTCTTTCCTGGCTTTTTCCTCATAGTTCTGAATGAGTTCCTTAATCTCCCTCCTGTGTCTCTCTTCCTTCTGTCTCCTCCCCATCTCCCTCTCCTCTCCCAGTTCCATATTCACTCTTTTCAGCCTCTGTCTCTCCGCTCAATCTTTTGCGAGCTCCTCCACCAGCACTCTCCTCCTCTCCTCGCCACTCTCCTCCCTCAGCCTCTTCTCTAGCTCTGCAATCCGTTCCTCCAGCTCTCTGATCTCCTCCTGCCCTTTCTGGATCTGCAGATCCTTCCTCTTGAGTTCATTCTGCATTTCCTGCTGGTGCTTCTCCCTTAATCCCTCCACTTCCCTCTGCTTGACCTCTGCCCTCTCCCTCAATAGCTCCTCCTGCCTCTGTCTGATCTGGGCCTCTGCCTGCTGGTGCATCTCACTGCTGTAGTTGCTGCCCTTATTTCCTGCGACCACCTGCTCTACTTTCTCCAGGAGCTCTGTGACCTGACTGCTGTCACACCCTCTGCAGCCAGAGAGCGCTCTTACTCTGTCCTGTCCCTTGTTTCCTGTGCTTTGCTCTCCTTCCGGTGTCTCTCTCTCTGGGGCTATATATTTCTGGGTCTCTCATTCACCTTCGCTTAGCATTGACGTTCGGATGTCCTGAGACCCGCCAGGCACCAAGTCGCCCCACATCCGCTGCCTGAGGACATTGGTTTCTATACGACTCCTGAACAGCTGAGCCTGGGCTAACCTCCCGTTCCACCACTACTCACATGGGTCTTTTTCCACTCTCCTGCCATTCCACGGTTTGTCCCTTCCGACATCCGTGACAACTGCGATCATCCATGTTGTTGTTGTTGAGGACGTGATACCTGTTCCCACATCTCTCCACAAGCCATTTCAGGTCTGTGCTGCCTTCCTGGAGAAATTCCTCGATTGTCTTCCCCTTTAGCTCATCCATGTGAGTGAAAAGGACCAGGGTGTGCTCCACAGCCCCCTCCCCGAAAATCTCCTGGACCATCTCCAGTAGGCTCTTCTCTACCCCTGATGACCGCCCCACTGGAATCACCAGGAGAAAAGCGTGGGGGCCTGGGGAGGACAGGTTAATACAGAGCCCCACATCCTTCTTCACTTCTTCCTGAGAGAGTTCTGTGTGGATCCAGTCCGGCTTGTCCACCACAGCCACCCGCCTCCTGGCCACTCGTCCATTCCTCTTCTCACTGTGTCTCGTCACCGCAGAGCTGCTGGCTTCAGAGGGAAACAGCTCTGCGCCCAGAACGGTGTTTCCTGCTGCACTCTTCCAAGCCCCAGTCTGCCCCAGCAGCACCAGTCTGAGGTCGGACTTACTGGAAGGCTCTGGGATGTCAGGACTGGAAGACAGACCAGGGCTTGTCTCTGGAACTGCACCTCCAGTCACTGCAGGACAACAGCAGAAGCATGGTTACACCTTTTGGACAACCCTTGTCACTTCTTGGGCAGTGTAAGCTGCAGCCTTCTTTGCTCTCATGAGTGTAGAGAAAGGAAGTCACTAGCAGTTTGTGGAGGGTTAGTATTTCTCTTTAGCTGGAGCTAACCATTTACTTGACCTTAACCTTACCTGACCTGATTTCATTTAAGTGTCACATTTTTCTACTCATGTATTTACAGCATCTAAACAGATGGTGGTTTGAACGAAAGCCTGAAGACCCTAGTTTAGAACCTGCAGCAGCTGAGTGTATTGCCCCTGATACATACTAATGAGGAACACCAGTACAATCATTGGTCGATCGTTTATACAGCATGAATTGCACTCACCGTTAGGACAGTCATCATCAAAACTGCTCCTCCTCTTCTTCGGTAGAAGATCTGTCTCTGCCTCTCTCGTCATCTCCTCTCCCTCCAGTGCTGTTCTGATCTCCCCCTTTCTCCTTCTCATTCCCTCTTCGTGCCCGAGTTCCCTCTCTCTGCTATCAGCCCTTATTTTCAGCTCCTCCTCTTGTGCACCCAGGCTTTTCTCATCTTCAAGATGACTCTTTTCCCTGAGGAAGACCTCTCCTTGGATTCCTGCCATCATGTCCTCTATTTTCTCCAGGAGCTCTGTGACCTGGATGCGATCCTCCACATTTTTGTTGTTGAGAACGTGATCCCTGTTCCCGCATTTCTCAATAAACCTTTGGAGGTTCACTCCTGCTCTCTCGGTGTGCTGTTCAATGCTTGTGTCTCTCAGTTCATCTCTTCCCAGCCCATTTTCTTCCCAGCAGCACGATCCTCAGCTCTGACAGAGGGCGTGATTCATGGGAAGCAATGTGGTTGTCTTCTTTTTCTGCAGGTTGGACTCCCTCGTCTGTCAGAGAGAAAGAACACATGGACTCCCTTTCAGAATTCAGTCAGAAACTCAATTCTTAAACGAGGGCATACTGACAGTATGCAAGTACCCCCACTGTCATGTCATAGATACATCTGTGATAAAAAGTGATGGCTCTCACTGAGACCCAGTGTTAATGTTGTGCAATTTGGGACAACACGTGTGAGTTTTGAATAGAGAAGACTAGGAGGGGGACCAGATACAAGTGTTCAAGATCTTCAAAGGCAGTAAAAAAATTAACTACAGACTCTGATACCGAGGTAATGTTAGCTTGAAATTCGAAATTTATTATGAACGTCAATAACAGTAATTAGAGTTATGAAAACACTTACATTGTGCATAAGGTGATATGGGAAAAGTCTGAGGTTCTGCCTAGTGTGTAAAATATGCAGGTGGTTCGCGTGAACACCTGTTGAGCAGTATTTCTCGCACTGTGAACTTGTGGGCACAGCTGTCCCGCAGTGCTCCAGTTGGTGCGTGATTGCGCATCAATCAAAAAGCAAAGCTTTAAAAAAGACAATTAGCTGACTGCTAATTTTATGGAAAGGTTGTGAAAATGTTCAAAAATCGCGGTCTTTAAAATGCTTGCGGTTTGAAGGCTTTATGTGTTTCCCTTTCAAAGGTTTTGGCAACAGAATATTTGTGTGTGGGCAGAAAAAAAAACGGCGTAAAATGGACAAAGTGAAGGCTGAGAAAACAGTCACAAATTGCCTTATGTGTAAACAAGACCAGTGTTTTCATAACTCTCGTAGGTTTCGTGACAACGCTCTTGACGTTCCGAAGTGAATTGTGATCTCCGAGCTAACTTTACTGCGGTGAGCAAAGTCCGCCCAGGTTTGTAGACCAAGCCGATACGCTATCTTAATTCTTTTACGGCTATCCACACAATGCCAGAATCGTCCAATGGCAGTGTAGGCGAGGCGGGGACTCCTGCTTATTGTAAGGATTGCTTCTGTAAAGACCGCGGCTCGCACGGACCGGGCGCTCCACTGAGCTCCGAGCTGCAGTTTTGTCTCCTGCGCGTCGCCCGTGCGCCCGCGTCCGCCCGCCCGTCTCCATGGCCACCGGCTCCGAGGTCGAGTCCATCGACAAGTTTCTCTTCAAGTACAAGGGCTTCGTCTTCCCCCGAGAAGGCGACATCTCCCCGGAATTCATCGACTCGCTGGAAGACTTCGAGATACGCGACAGTGACGTGTTCCTGGTAACTTTTCCCAAGTCCGGTAAGCTCTTTTCCAAAATCCCCAATAAAGGATCTATAGGGCAAGTAACGTTTCAGAAGCAGGCAATATATGAGCTTCAGTGTCTTATTAAGACTTATTAAGGCAGCTGTCTTGATCCAGTGCTGATACAGTCCCACCTGTGTCTGTCCATCCTAAACCATTCAGCGGTTAAGAGCTGTTCAGTCAGTAGTGTAGGAGCAAATGCTTGTGCAGAAATCAGTGGGGAACTCGAACACCGTCGCCTTTCACCACAGTGCAGCACACACAGGTCAAGTCTGCTGTGCAAGCTTGTGAGTGTCTGCTAGTGCTCTGAATGGGCAGACAGGGTATGAAAGCAGGTAGCAGCAGCACGCTCAGATGAAATACAGTGTTATAAAGCTGTCAGTAAGTATCCAGCTCTCTAAAACCTGTTCTACAAATGCTGTGTGTATTTGAATATTCTGTAAGGTATGGCTTGTTGTACCATTGCCAGCTGGCCTTTTCCATAAGTCCTGTGACAGCGTGGTGTGACCCTGTCAAGCCAGGTGATCCGCTGGAATCTGTCTCATGCGTTTGCTGTCTGTCCCACAGGCACCGTGTGGACCCAGCACATCATCACCCTTCTGCACGAAAATGACTACCCAGGCGCCCCAGAGATGCAGACCACCTACGAGCGCATGCCCTGGCTGGAGTTTCGGGGAAAGGGGCAGGACTACACCGCGCGCCCCTCGCCCCGCCTCTTCGCCTCGCACCTGGGACACTACCTGGTGCCCAGGGGGCTCTGCGAGGGGAGGGGGAAAGTGAGTCTGCTCTGCCTGAGTGGGGGGGGTCTCTGTGGTCCAGACAGGCCTGGAGCTCTTCCCAGGGAGCTGACAGCACAAGACGTAGGGCCACAGGGCACAGGGCAGCTCCAGTTGATTGGCTGTTACACAAGAATAAAGCTAAAACACACCCCAGCTGGGCTGTGTAGGCTCTGCAGCCGCTGCACAATTGTGTGAAAGTCTCAGTCACACACGGATGTGACCCCCACAGTTTGCTCAGTTTGCCTCCACAGGTGTATTACAATAGCGTTGAGTGGTACTGGTGCAGTTCAGTCCTCTGTACTGGACAGGTGTTCCAACCAGGGTGTACACACCGCCCTGTGCCCTGTTCTGTGCCCGCTGGCTCACCACAACCCTCTATTGATAAAAGCGGTCAATGAAAACGGATGAATGGAATACTAGAGCTTCTAATTATCAATCCACTGAAGCAATAACAGAATAGAACTGACCTCAGGCACAATCAGAAACAGAATTAACTGAAATCAGTCTGAAAATCAGTCTGACCAAAAGGCTCATGGCTCATGGCTCACATCTGCAGCTGGGGGATACAGTTCAAGTGACCAGCTATTAACTGGACTTCTGAACTGAACTTGGACCGGAGACTTTGGGGGCGTTGACCTGTTCTGGCATGTGTTTGCACTGTGACACTGTGCTCTGCTGAATCTGATTTGAGAAAAACTAATGTCAGGGTGCAGACAGCAACCAAAGGTTACTATACAAGGCTCTGTGGTCATACAGTGACGTCATTGCCCTCTCTAACTCTTCGCCCAGTGGCGTTATAATGAATATGTCCCTGTAGATCAACATGTTGAAGGTCCAGGGTGACAATATTCACGTCGGCAGCTCTGTGCAGTTTGCAGTGCAGTCAGATACTGTAGATATGAAAGACCCTTGTCCTATTAGGGAAGTCTGTACACACAAAGCTCACAAAGACTCTAAAAGGTAGAGTCTAGGAGGGTTTATTTCAGTTCCTTTTCAGGCCACAATACAAGAAACACAAAGAGAGCTTTAAAAACAAGACACCCAACACCACTATATCTATGCACACCCTTTTTGCACTAAAAAAGCATCATTGCACCCATGTGACAATGTACATTCCTAAACATCTAATCGATTAACCAAATAATCCCCACAGAGAGAGAGATCTTTGTGTATCATTTCAATTTTCTACTTGTAGCGCATTAACAGTTTTGTTGTCTCCTTTTGCTTTGTCTGCTTGGTTTGTTTATTTTAGGTCATTTATGTCATCCGGAACCCCAAAGATATCTGCGTTTCTTACTATCATTTCTCCAAAATCATGGTCAGATCTGTTACACCGAAGGACTTTGATGAATCGCTGGATCGGTTCCTGAGTGGCAGGAGTAAGTTCAGTTCATGTTTCTCCAGGCCTGGAAAAGAAGGGCTAGGATTCAGAGGGGTTTTTCCATTAAGGAGCCTGGGGATCACAAGAATGATCCCCTACAGCCCGGAGATCACAGTCCAGGGTCCCGGTCCAGGATGAGCCCCTATAGCCCAGAGATCACAGCCAGGGTCCCAGTGCAGGATGAGCCCCTACAGCCCAGAGATCACAGCCAGGGTCCCAGTCCAGGATGAGCCCCTACAGCCCGGAGATCACAGCCAGGGTCCCAGTCCAGGATGAGCCCCTACAGGCCAGAGATCACAGCCAGGGTCCCAGTCCAGGATGAGCCCCTACAGCCCAGAGATCACAGCCAGGGTCCCAGTCCAGGATGAGCTCCTACAGCCTGGAGATCACAGCCAGGGTCCCAGTCCAGGATGAGTCCCTACAGCCTGGAGATCACAGCCAGGGTCCCAGTCCAGGATGAGCCCCTACAGCCTGGAGATCACAGCCAGGGTCCCAGTCCAGGATGAGTCCCTACAGCCTGGAGATCACAGCCAGGGTCCCAGTCCGGGATGAGCCCCTACAGCCTAGAGATCACAGCCAGGGTCCCAGTCCAGGATGAGTCCCTACAGCCTGGAGATCACAGCCAGGGTCCCAGTCCAGGATGAGCCCCTACAGCCTGGAGATCACAGTCCAGGGTCCCAGTCCAGGATGAGCCCCTACAGCCTGGAGATCACAGCCAGGGTCCCAGTCCAGGATGAGCCCCTACAGCCTGGAGATCACAGCCAGGGTCCCAGTCCAGGATGAGCCCCTACAGCCTGGAGATCACAGCCAGGGTCCCAGTCCAGGATGAGCCCCTGCAGCCTGATGTTAAGTGCTGTAAAAATCCACAAAAGGGTCCAGTGTCCAAAAAAGTATACAAGACTCCATAGGGTATAGATCTTTTAAAATCATTTTTCACTTGGTGACTCATCATCTACCTTCTTATTGACAACGTGAGTCATCTTGCCTGATGAGGTGACTGTGAGATCTCCCTTGATCTTTTCCAGTGGTCTCTGGATCCTGGTTCGACCACGTCCGGGGATGGTACACTCACAAAGATGACTTTAACATCCTCTTCTTAACCTACGAGGAGATGGTCAAGGTACGTATCGGCTCTCCATGGCTGTGATCATGTCTGTGTTAGGTTCCTGACAAATCTTGCATCATGAGGACGCTGGAGAGCACTGTGGGTTTTAAGTCTTACAGAGGAGTTCTCAACTGATAGAAAAGCATGTGCAATCAGATTGTCATTAGAAAACATGGTTGCTTATCTTTTGTTTTTTACCAAAGTTGATTTCTTTCCACTGAACAGCCCCACCGGTCACACACACAGCAGATCAGTGCTTTCTGCATAGTATCTGCAAAGGAGGGGTGCAAAATACAGTATGTGCAACTGCTCCAAAATCTAAAATGCATTTACAGAAATATTCAGGCTGATGGATGTAGAGGGGTGGGTAAAGAGCTGGAGCTAAAATGAAATTTTATTTAGATTTGGAGACATCTTTTGAAAATCCCTCTGTTAGGATCTTCTCAGAAAACCACACGACTCTGGTCCATCAAGCTGGAGATTTGTTTATTATAATAAAGGCAGGAGGATGTGAGGTCTCTCTGTTCCCCTCAGGATCTGCGCTCCGCGGTGGTGAAGATCAGCGAGTTCTTGGGGAAGCATCTGGACGACTCGGCCATTGACAGGATCGTGCAGAAGACCACCTTCAAAAACATGAAGGAGGACCCCAAAGCCAACTACGAGTTACTGCCAGAAGATGTCCTGGACAAGAGCAAGGGGAGGTTTCTGCGCAAAGGTAAAAGTGAAAGTGTTGTCCCACTCATTGCTGTGCTGCTTGTCTGCTGCACTGGACTTTGGGACAGCACAGCATTTGGCTTCACCTTCTCAGCCAAGGCTGGGCATCTGTAATGGTTCTTTCCCTGTTGCATCTTGACACGTTTTTTTCAACTTGGAGGAATATCAGATCGTATTCAGTACAGCAATGTCCTCCTGATGAGACTGTTGTCCAAATATTACATCAAGTTCTGGAAGAAAGTTAGAATTGCTATTATCCCCAAACGTGTGTGCTTCATTGTTTATTATGGTTCATTAGTTTTAGTACATTATATTGTTGGGGATAATTGATGCAGGTGCTTCTGGCACCAGCTGGAAAGTAACTGAGGGGCTGACAGCAGAGGACTCACAAACAGGACAGTTCCAGGAATAGGACAGATGCATCCTGGGATAAGAGTCTCAGTTCTTCCTCTCTGATTCTGCTGTTGGAAATGCAGGTACCATCGGCGACTGGAAGAACAGTTTCACCGTGGCGCAGAACGAGCGCTTTGACCAGGTGTACCGGGAGAAGATGAAAGGGCTCCCCCTGCAGTTCATCTGGGACATCACCGAGCTGCAGGCCTGAGGCGCCGGCCCTGTTGCCCGGACAACGGCTGTGGAAGGGGGCGTGTCTCACATTGCTTTCTGGGCATCCGTGCTAATGACCGAATCCGTACTGTGATCAATCTCGTTGTCTGTCTTTCTAGACAACAATTCCCAAATTGTTCTCCAAGGAGTTCTGGAAGTCTCTTAGGCAGCTCTGTGAAGTTGGCCCTCTACAAACAGCACACACAATAAAACACAGCAGGAGAAGGAAATGGTGCAGGAAAACTGAACCAGTCTCATTCGGTAGCGATCAGCCAGTGCTGGTCTGTACTGCTGCAAGCAGCACCCGAGATGCTTTCGTTTCCAAAATATAGCGCCTTCCTTAGTGGGGAGTCACATGACTCTTGGTGCTGTCATGGGGGTGGGTGGGGAGAGTTGGAGTTGAGTGATGTTATACCCCCAGAAAAGAAGGTGCTACTGTATATCCCTGGAACAAAAGCACCTCAGACACTACTTTCAACAACACAACCCCCCCTACAGACAGAGCACTAGTGAATGTGGGGTGCGTTTCATTGGTTGTGCTGTTTGTAAGGGGGCCAGCTTCACTGTGCTGGGACTCTGCCTCAAAAAGAAACTTCTCTCTGCCTCTTTCCTGGCTTTTTCCTCATAGTGCTGAATGAGTTCCTTAATCTCCCTCCTGTGTCTCTCTTCCTTCTGTCTCCTCCCCATCTCCCTCTCCTCTCCCAGTTCCATATTCACTCTTTTCAGCCTCTGTCTCTCCACTCGCTCATTTGCCAGCTCCTCCACCAGCACTCTCCTCCTCTCCTCGCCACTCTCCTCCCTCAGCCTCTTCTCTAGCTCTGCAATCCGTTCCTCCAGCTCTCTGATCTCCTCCTGCCCTTTCTGGATCTGCAGATCCTTCCTCTTGAGTTCATTCTGCATTTCCTGCTGGTGCTTCTCCCTTAATCCCTCCACTTCCCTCTGCTTGACCTCTGCCCTCTCCCTCAATAGCTCCTCCTGCCTCTGTCTGATCTGGGCCTCTGCCTGCTGGTGCATCTCACTGCTGTAGTTGCTGCCCTTATTTCCTGCGACCACCTGCTCTACTTTCTCCAGGAGCTCTGTGACCTGACTGCTGTCACACCCTCTGCAGCCAGAGGGCGCTCCTACTCTGTCCTGTCCCTTGTTTCCTGTGCTTTGCTCTCCTTCCGGTGTCTCTCTCTCTGGGGCTATATATTTCTGGGTCTCTCATTCACCTTCGCTTAGCATTGACGTTCGGATGTCCTGAGACCCGCCAGGCACCAAGTCGCCCCACGTCCGCTGCCTGAGGACATTGGTTTCTATACGACTCCTGAACAGCTGAGCCTGGGCTAACCTCCCGTTCCACCACTACTCACATGGGTCTTTTTCCACTCTCCTGCCATTCCACGGTTTGTCCCTTCCGACATCCGTGACAACTGCGATCATCCATGTTGTTGTTGTTGAGGACGTGATACCTGTTCCCACATCTCTCCACAAGCCATTTCAGGTCTGTGCTGCCTTCCTGGAGAAACTCCTCGATTGTCTTCCCCTTTAGCTCATCCATGTGAGTGAAAAGGACCAGGGTGTGCTCCACAGCCCCCTCCCCGAAAATCTCCTGGACCATCTCCAGTAGGCTCTTCTCTACCCCTGATGACCGCCCCACTGGAATCACCAGGAGAAAAGCGTGGGGGCCTGGGGAGGACAGGTTAATACAGAGCCCCACATCCTTCTTCACTTCTTCCTGAGAGAGTTCTGTGTGGATCCAGTCCGGCTTGTCCACCACAGCCACCCGCCTCCTGGCCACTCGTCCCTTCCTCTTCTCACTGTGTCTCGTCACCGCAGAGCTGCTGGCTTCAGAGGGAAACAGCTCTGCGCCCAGAACGGTGTTTCCTGCTGCACTCTTCCAAGCCCCAGTCTGCCCCAGCAGCACCAGTCTGAGGTCGGACTTACTGGAAGGCTCTGGGATGTCAGGACTGGAAGACAGACCAGGGCTTGTCTCTGGAACTGCACCTCCAGTCACTGCAGGATAACAGCAGAAGCATGGTTACACCTTTTGGACAACCCTTGTCACTTCTTGGGCAGTGTAAGCTGCAGCCTTCTTTGCTCTCATGAGTGTAGAGAAAGGAAGTCACTAGCAGTTTCTGGAGGGTTAGTATTTCTCTTTAGCTGGAGCTAACCATTTACTTGACCTTAACCTTACTTGACCTGATTTCATTTAAGTGTCACATTTTTCTACTCATGTATTTACAGCATCTAAACAGATGGTGGTTTGAACGAAAGCCTGAAGACCCTAGTTTAGAACCTGCAGTAGCTGAGTGTATTGCCCCTGATACATACTAATGAGGAACACCAGTACAATCATTGGCCGATCGTTTATACAGCATTAATTGCACTCACCGTTAGGACGGTCATCATCAAAACTGCTCCTCCTCTTCTTCGGTAGAAGATCTGTCTCTGCCTCTCTCGTCATCTCCTCTCCCTCCAGTGCTGTTCTGATCTCCCCCTTTCTCTCTCTCATTCCCTCTTCGTGCCCGAGTTCCCTCTCTCTGCTATCAGCCCTTATTTTCAGCTCCTCCTCTTGTGCACCCAGGCTTTTCTCATCTTCAAGATGACTCTTTTCCCTGAGGAAGACCTCTCCTTGGATTCCTGCCATCATGTCCTCTATTTTCTCCAGGAGCTCTGTGACCTGGGTGCGATCCTCCACATTTTTGTTGTTGAGAACGTGATCCCTGTTCCCGCATTTCTCAATAAACCTTTGGAGGTTCACTCCTGCTCTCTCGGTGTGCTGTTCAATGCTTGTGTCTCTCAGTTCATCTCTCCCCAGCAGCACGATCCTCAGCTCTGACAGAGGGCGTGATTCATGGGAAGCAATGTGGTTGTCTTCTTTTTCTGCAGGTTGGACTCCCTCGTCTGTCAGAGAGAAAGAACACATGGACTCCCTTTCAGAATTCAGTCAGAAACTCAATTCTTAAACGAGGGCATACTGACAGTACGCAAGGACCCCCACTGTCATGTCATAGATACATCTGTAATAAAAAGTGATGGCTCTCACTGAGACCCAGTGTTAATGTTGTGCAATTTGGGACAACACGTGTGAGTTTTGAATAGAGAAGACTAGGAGGGGGACCAGATACAAGTGTTCAAGATCCTCAAAGGCAGTAAAAAAATTGACTACAGACTCTGATACCGCGGAAAAGTTAGCTCGAAGTTCGAAATTTATTTTGGAACGTCAATAACGATAATTCGAGTTATGAAAACACTTACATTGTGCATAAGGTGATTTGGGAAAAGTCTGAGGTTCTGCCTAGTGTGTAAAATATGCAGGTGGTTCGCGTGAACACCTGTTGAGCAGTATTTCTCGCACTGTGAACTTGTGGGCACAGCTGTCCCGCAGTGCTCCAGTTGGTGCGTGATTGCGCATCAATCAAAAAGCAAAGCTTTAAAAAAGACAATTAGCTGACTGCTAAGTTTATGGAAAGGTTGTGAAAATGTTCACAAATCGCGGTCTTTAAAATCCGTTTGGTTTGAAGGCTTTATGTGTTTCCCTTTCAAAGGTTTTGGCAACAGAATATTTGTGTGTGGGCAGAAAAAAAAACGGCGTAAAATGGACAAAGTGAAGGCTGAGAAAACAGTCACAAATTGCCTTATGTGTAAAGAAGACCAGTGTTTTCATAACTCTCGTAGGTTTCGTGACAACGCTCTTGACGTTCCGAAGTGAATTGTGATCTCCGAGCTAACTTTACTGCGGTGAGCAAAGTCCGCCCAGGTTTGTAGACCAAGCCGATACGCTATCTTAATTCTTTTACGGCTATCCACACAATGCCAGAATCGTCCAATGACAGTGTAGGGGAGGCGGGGACTCCTGCTTATTGTAAGGATTGCTTCTGTAAAGACCGCGGCTCGCACGGACCGGGCGCTCCACTGAGCTCCGAGCTGCAGTTTTGTCTCCTGCGCGTCGCCCGTGCGCCCGCGTCCGCCCGCCCGTCTCCATGGCCACCGGCTCCGAGGTCGAGTCCATCGACAAGTTTCTCTTCAAGTACAAGGGCTTCGTCTTCCCCCGAGAAGGCGACATCTCCCCGGAATTCATCGACTCGCTGGAAGACTTCGAGATACGCGACAGTGACGTGTTCCTGGTAACTTTTCCCAAGTCCGGTAAGCTCTTTTCCAAAATCCCCAATAAAGGATCTATAGGGCAAGTAACGTTTCAGAAGCAGGCAATATATGAGCTTCAGTGTCTTATTAAGACTTATTAAGGCAGCTGTCTTGATCCAGTGCTGATACAGTCCCACCTGTGTCTGTTCATCCTAAACCATTCAGCGGTTAAGAGCTGTTCAGTCAGAAGTGTAGGAGCAAATGCTTGTGCAGAAATCAGTGGGGAACACGAACACCGTCGCCTTTCACCACAGTGCAGCACACACAGGTCAAGTCTGCTGTGCAAGCTTGTGAGTGTCTGCTAGTGCTCTGAATGGGCAGACAGGGTATGAAAGCAGGTAGCAGCATCAGGCTCAGATGAAATACAGTGTTATAAAGCTGTCAGTAAGTATCCAGCTCTCTAAAACCTGTTCTACAAATGCTGTGTGTATTTGAATATTCTGTAAGGTATGGCTTGTTGTACCATTGCCAGCTGGCCTTTTCCATAAGTCCTGTGACAGCGTGGTGTGACCCTGTCAAGCCAGGTGATCCGCTGGAATCTGTCTCATGCGTTTGCTGTCTGTCCCACAGGCACCGTGTGGACCCAGCACATCATCACCCTACTGCACGAAAATGACTACCCAGGCGCCCCAGAGATGCAGACCACCTACGAGCGCATGCCCTGGCTGGAGTTTCCGGAAAAGGGGCAGGACTACACCGCGCGCCCCTCGCCCCGCCTCTTCGCCTCGCACCTGGGACACTACCTGGTGCCCAGGGGGCTCTGCGAGGGGAGGGGGAAAGTGAGTCTGCTCTGCCTGAGTGGGGGGGGTCTCTGTGGTCCAGACAGGCCTGGAGCTCTTCCCAGGGAGCTGACAGCACAAGACGTAGGGCCACAGGGCACAGGGCAGCCCCAGTTGATTGGCTGTTACACAAGAATAAAGCTAAAACACACCCCAGCTGGGCTGTGTAGGCTCTGCAGCCGCTGCACAATTGTGTGAAAGTCTCAGTCACACACGGATGTGACCCCCACAGTTTGCTCAGTTTGCCTCCACAGGTGTATTACAATAGCGTTGAGTGGTACTGGTGCAGTTCAGTCCTCTGTACTGGACAGGTGTTCCAACCAGGGTGTACACACTGCCCTGTGCCCTGTGTCCTGTGCCCGCTGGCTCACCACAACCCTCAATTGATAAAAGCGGTCAATGAAAACGGATGAATGGAATACTAGAGCTTCTAATTATCAATCCACTGAAGCAATAACAGAATAGAACTGACCTCAGGCACAATCAGAAACAGAATTAACTGAAAATCAGTCTGAGACCATGACCAAAAGGCTCATGGCTCATGGCTCACATCTGCAGCTGGGGGATACAGTTCAAGTGACCAGCTATTAACTGGACTTCTGAACTGAACTTGGACCGGAGACTTTGGGGGCGTTGACCTGTTCTGGCATGTGTTTGCACTGTGACACTGTGCTCTGCTGAATCTGATTTGAGGAAAACTAATGTCAGGGTGCAGACAGCAACCAAAGGTTACTATACAAGGCTCTGTGGTCATACAGTGACATCATTGCCCTCTCTAACTCTTCGCCCAGTGGCGTTATAATGAATATGTCCCTGTAGATCAACATGTTGAAGGTCCAGGGTGACAATATTCACGTCGGCAGCTCTGTGCAGTTTGCAGTGCAGTCAGATACTGTAGATATGAAAGACCCTTGTCCTATTAGGGCAGTCTGTACACACAAAGCTCACACAGACTCTAAAAGGTAAAGTCTAGGAGGGTTTATTTCAGTTCCTTTTCAGGCCACAATACAAGAAACACAAAGAGAGCTTTAAAAACAAGACACCCAACACCACTATATCTATGCACACCCTTTTTGCACTAAAAAAGCATCATTGCACCCATGTGACAATGTACATTCCTAAACATCTAACCGATTAACCAAATAATCCCCACAGAGAGAGAGATCTTTGTGTATCATTTCAATTTTCCTACTTGTAGCGCATTAACAGTTTTGTTGTCTCCTTTTGCTTTGTCTGCTTGGTTTGTTTATTTTAGGTCATTTATGTCATCCGGAACCCCAAAGATATCTGCGTTTCTTACTATCATTTCTCCAAAATCATGGTCAGATCTGTTACACCGAAGGACTTTGATGAATCGCTGGATCGGTTCCTGAGTGGCAGGAGTAAGTTCAGTTCATGTTTCTCCAGGCCTGGAAAAGAAGGGCTAGGATTCAGAGGGGTTTTTCCATTAAGGAGCCTGGGATCACAAGAATGATCCCCTATAGCCTGGAGATCACAGCCAGGGTCCCAGTTCAGGATGAGCCCCTACAGCCTGGAGATCACAGCCAGGGTCCCAGTTCAGGATGAGCCCCAGCAGCCCAGAGATCACAGCCAGGGTCCCAGTCCAGGATGAGCCCCTACAGCCTGGAGATCCCAGCCAGGGTCCCAGTCCAGGATGAGCCCCTACAGCCTGGAGATCACAGCCAGGGTCCCAGTCCAGGATGAGCCCCTGCAGCCTGGAGATCACAGCCAGGGTCCCAGTCCAGGATGAGCCCCAGCAGCCTGGAGATCACAGCCAGGGTCCCAGTCCAGGATGAGCCCCAGCAGCCTGGAGATCACAGCCAGGGTCCCAGTCCAGGATGAGCCCCTACAGCCTGGAGATCACAGCCAGGGTCCCAGTCCAGGATGAGCCCCTACAGCCTGGAGATCACAGCCAGGGTCCCAGTCCAGGATGAGCCCCTACAGCCTGGAGATCACAGCCAGGGTCCCAGTGCAGGATGAGCCCCTACAGCCTGGAGATCACAGTCCAGGGTCCCAGACCAGGATGAGCCCCTATAGCCCAGAGATCACAGCCAGGGTCCCAGTCCAGGATGAGCCCCTACAGCCTGGAGATCACAGCCAGGGTCCCAGTCCAGGATGAGCCCCTACAGCCTGATGTTAAGTGCTGTAAAAATCCACAAAAGGGTCCAGTGTCCAAAAAAGTATACAAGACTCCATAGGGTATAGATCCTTTAAAATCATTTTTCACTTGGTGACTCATCATCTACCTTCTTATTGACAACGTGAGTCATCTTGCCTGATGAGGTGACTGTGAGATCTCCCTTGATCTTTTCCAGTGGTCTCTGGATCCTGGTTCGACCACGTCCGGGGATGGTACACTCACAAAGATGACTTTAACATCCTCTTCTTAACCTACGAGGAGATGGTCAAGGTACGTATCGGCTCTCCATGGCTGTGATCATGTCTGTGTTAGGTTCCTGACAAATCTTGCATCATGAGGACGCTGGAGAGCACTGTGGGTTTTAAGTCTTACAGAGGAGTTCTCAACTGATAGAAAAGCATGTGCAATCAGATTGTCATTAGAAAACATGGTTGCTTATCTTCTGTTTTTTACCAAAGTGGATTTCTTTCCACTGAACAGCCCCACCGGTCACACACACAGCAGATCAGTGCTTTCTGCATAGTATCTGCAAAGGAGGGGTGCAAAATACAGTATGTGCAACTGCTCCAAAATCTAAAATGCATTTACAGAAATATTCAGGCTGATGGATGCAGAAGGGTGGGTAAAGAGCTGGAGCTAAAATTAAATTTTATTTAGATTTGGAGACATCTTTTGAAAATCCCTCTGTTAGGATCTTCTCAGAAAACCACACGACTCTGGTCCGTCGGGCTGGAGATTTGTTTATTATAATCAAGGCAGGAGGATGTGAGGTCTCTCTGTTCCCCTCAGGATCTGCGCTCCGCGGTGGTGAAGATCAGCGAGTTCTTGGGGAAGCATCTGGACGACTCGGCCATTGACAGGATCGTGCAGAAGACCACCTTCAAAAACATGAAGGAGGACCCCAAAGCCAACTACGAGTTACTGCCAGAAGATGTCATGGACAAGAGCAAGGGGAGGTTTCTGCGCAAAGGTAAAAGCGAAAGTGTTGTCCCACTCATTGCTGTGCTGCTTGTCTGCTGCACTGGACCTTGGGACAGCACAGCATTTGGCTTCACCTTCTCAGCCAAGGCTGGGCATCTGTAATGGTTCTTTCCCTGTTGCATCTTGACACGTTTTTTTCAACTTGGAGGAATATCAGATCGTATTCAGTACAGCAATGTCCTCCTGATGAGACTGTTGTCCAAATATTACATCAAGTTCTGGAAGAAAGTTAGAATTGCTATTATCCCCAAACGTGTGTGCTTCATTGTTTATTATGGTTCATTAGTTTTAGTACTTTATATTGTTGGGGACAATTGATGCAGGTGCTTCTGGCACCAGCTGGGAAGTAACTGAGGGGCTGACAGCAGAGGACTCACAAACAGGACAGTTCCAGGAATAGGACAGATGCATCCTGGGATAAGAGTCTCAGTTCTTCCTCTCTGATTCTGCTGTTGGAAATGCAGGTACCATCGGCGACTGGAAGAACAGTTTCACCGTGGCGCAGAACGAGCGCTTTGACCAGGTGTACCGGGAGAAGATGAAAGGGCTCCCCCTGCAGTTCATCTGGGACATCACCGAGCTGCAGGCCTGAGGCGCCAGCCCTGTTGCCCGGACAACGGCTGTGGAAGGGGGCGTGTCTCACATTGCTTTCTGGGCATCCGTGCTAATGACCGAATCCGTACTGTGATCAATCTCGTTGTCTGTCTTTCTAGACAACAATTCCCAAATTGTTCTCCAAGGAGTTCTGGAAGTCTCTTAGGCAGCTCTGTGAAGTTGGCCCTCTACAAACAGCACACACAATAAAACACAGCAGGAGAAGGAAATGGTGCAGGAAAACTGAACCAGTCTCATTCGGTAGCGATCAGCCAGTGCTGGTCTGTACTGCTGCAAGCAGCACCCGAGATGCTTTCGTTTCCAAAATATAGCGCCTTCCTTAGTGGGGAGTCACATGAATCTTGGTGCTGTCATGGGGGTGGGTGGGGAGAGTTGGAGTTGATTGATGTTATACCCCCAGAAAAGAAGGTGCTACTGTATATCCCTGGAACAAAAGCACCTCAGACACTACTTTCAACAACACAACCCCCCCTACAGACAGAGCACTAGTGAATGTGGGGTGCGTTTCATTGGTTGTGCTGTTTGTAAGGGAGGTCAGCTCTCTGATCTCCTCCTGCCCTTTCTGGATCTGCAGATCCTTCCTCTTGAGTTCATTCTGCATTTCCTGCTGGTGCTTCTCCCTTAATCCCTCCACTTCCCTCTGCTTGACCTCTGCCCTCTCCCTCAATAGCTCCTCCTGCCTCTGTCTGATCTGGGGCTCTGCCTGCTGGTACATCTCACTGCTGTAGTTGCTGCCCTTATTTCCTGCGACCACCTGCTCTACTTTCTCCAGGAGCTCTGTGACCTGACTGCTGTCACACCCTCTGCAGCCAGAGGGCGCTCTTACTCTGTCCTGTCCCTTGTTTCCTGTGCTTTGCTCTCCTTCCGGTGTCTCTCTCTCTGGGGCTATATATTTCTGGGTCTCTCATTCACCTTCGCTTAGCATTGACGTTCGGATGTCCTGAGACCCGCCAGGCACCAAGTCGCCCCACATCCGCTGCCTGAGGACATTGGTTTCTATACGACTCCTGAACAGCTGAGCCTGGGCTAACCTCCCGTTCCACCACTACTCACATGGGTCTTTTTCCACTCTCCTGCCATTCCACGGTTTGTCCCTTCCGACATCCGTGACAACTGCGATCATCCATGTTGTTGTTGTTGAGGACGTGATACCTGTTCCCACATCTCTCCACAAGCCATTTCAGGTCTGTGCTGCCTTCCTGGAGAAATTCCTCGATTGTCTTCCCCTTTAGCTCATCCATGTGAGTGAAAAGGACCAGGGTGTGCTCCACAGCCCCCTCCCCGAAAATCTCCTGGACCATCTCCAGTAGGCTCTTCTCTACCCCTGATGACCGCCCCACTGGAATCACCAGGAGAAAAGCGTGGGGGCCTGGGGAGGACAGGTTAATACAGAGCCCCACATCCTTCTTCACTTCTTCCTGAGAGAGTTCTGTGTGGATCCAGTCCGGCTTGTCCACCACAGCCACCCGCCTCCTGGCCACTCGTCCCTTCCTCTTCTCACTGTGTCTCGTCACCGCAGAGCTGCTGGCTTCAGAGGGAAACAGCTCTGCGCCCAGAACGGTGTTTCCTGCTGCACTCTTCCAAGCCCCAGTCTGCCCCAGCAGCACCAGTCTGAGGTCGGACTTACTGGAAGGCTCTGGGATGTCAGGACTGGAAGACAGACCAGGGCTTGTCTCTGGAACTGCACCTCCAGTCACTGCAGGATAACAGCAGAAGCATGGTTACACCTTTTGGACAACCCTTGTCACTTCTTGGGCAGTGTAAGCTGCAGCCTTCTTTGCTCTCATGAGTGTAGAGAAAGGAAGTCACTAGCAGTTTCTGGAGGGTTAGTATTTCTCTTTAGCTGGAGCTAACCATTTACTTGACCTTAACCTTACTTGACCTGATTTCATTTAAGTGTCACATTTTTCTACTCATGTATTTACAGCATCTAAACAGATGGTGGTTTGAACGAAAGCCTGAAGACCCTAGTTTAGAACCTGCAGTAGCTGAGTGTATTGCCCCTGATACATACTAATGAGGAACACCAGTACAATCATTGGCCGATCGTTTATACAGCATTAATTGCACTCACCGTTAGGACGGTCATCATGAAAACTGCTCCTCCTCTTCTTCGGTAGAAGATCTGTCTCTGCCTCTCTCGTCATCTCCTCTCCCTCCAGTGCTGTTCTGATCTCCCCCTTTCTCTCTCTCATTCCCTCTTCGTGCCCGAGTTCCCTCTCTCTGCTATCAGCCCTTATTTTCAGCTCCTCCTCTTGTGCACCCAGGCTTTTCTCATCTTCAAGATGACTCTTTTCCCTGAGGAAGACCTCTCCTTGGATTCCTGCCATCATGTCCTCTATTTTCTCCAGGAGCTCTGTGACCTGGGTGCGATCCTCCACATTTTTGTTGTTGAGAACTTGATCCCTGTTCCCGCATTTCTCAATAAACCTTTGGAAGTTCACTCCTGCTCTCTCGGTGTGCTGTTCAATGCTTGTGTCTCTCAGTTCATCTCTTCCCAGCCCATTTTCTTCCCAGCAGCACGATCCTCAGCTCTGACAGAGGGCGTGATTCATGGGAAGCAACGTGGTTGTCTTCTTTTTCTGCAGGTTGGACTCCCTCGTCTGTCAGAGAGAAAGAACACATGGACTCCCTTTCAGAATTCAGTCAGAAACTCAATTCTTAAACGAGGGCATACTGACAGTACGCAAGGACCCCCACTGTCATGTCATAGATACATCTGTAATAAAAAGTGATGGCTCTCACTGAGACCCAGTGTTAATGTTGTGCAATTTGGGACAACACGTGTGAGTTTTGAATAGAGAAAACTAGGAGGGGGACCAGATACAAGTGTTCAAGATCCTCAAAGGCAGTAAAAAAAATAACTACAGACTCTGATACCGCGGCAAAGTTAGCTCGAAGTTCGAAATTTATTTTGGAACGTAAATAACGATAATTCGAGTTATGAAAACACTTACATTGTGCATAAGGTGATTTGGGAAAAGTCTGAGGTTCTGCCTAGTGTGTAAAATATGCAGGTGGTTCGCGTGAACACCTGTTGAGCAGTATTTCTCGCACTGTGAACTTGTGGACACAGCTGTCCCGCAGTGCTCCAGTTGGTGCGTGATTGCGCATCAATCAAAAAGCAAAGCTTTAAAAAAGACAATTAGCTGACTGCTAATTTTATGGAAAGGTTGTGAAAATGTTCAAAAATCGCGGTCTTTAAAATGCTTGCGGTTTGAAGGCTTTATGTGTTTCCCTTTCAAAGGTTTTGGCAACAGAATATTTGTGTGTGGGCAGAAAAAAAAACGGCGTAAAATGGACAAAGTGAAGGCTGAGAAAACAGTCACAAATTGCCTTATGTGTAAACAAGACCAGTGTTTTCATAACTCTCGTAGGTTTCGTGACAACGCTCTTGACGTTCCGAAGTGAATTGTGATCTCCGAGCTAACTTTACTGCGGTGAGCAAAGTTCGCCCAGGTTTGTAGACCAAGCCGATACGCTATCTTAATTCTTTTACGGCTATCCACACAATGCCAGAATCGTCCAATGACAGTGTAGGGGAGGCGGAGAGTCCTGCTTATTGTAAGGATTGCTTCTGTAAAGACCGCGGCTCGCACGGACCGGGCGCTCCACTGAGCTCCGAGCTGCAGTTTTGTCTCCTGCGCGTCGCCCGTGCGCCCGCGTCCGCCCGCCCGTCTCCATGGCCACCGGCTCCGAGGTCGAGTCCATCGACGAGTTTCTCTTCAAGTACAAGGGCTTCGTCTTCCCCCGAGAAGGCGACATCTCCCCGGAATTCATCGACTCGCTGGAAGACTTCGAGATACGCGACAGTGACGTGTTCCTGGTAACTTTTCCCAAGTCCGGTAAGCTCTTTTCCAAAATTCCCAATAAAGGATCTATAGGGCAAGTAACGTTTCAGAAGCAGGCAATATATGAGCTTCAGTGTCTTATTAAGACTTATTAAGGCAGCTGTCTTGATCCAGTGCTGATACAGTCCCACCTGTGTCTGTCCATCCTAAACCATTCAGCGGTTAAGAGCTGTTCAGTCAGTAGTGTAGGAGCAAATGCTTGTGCAGAAATCAGTGGGGAACACAAACACCGTCGCCTTTCACCACAGTGCAGCACACACAGGTCAAGTCTGCTGTGCAAGCTTGTGAGTGTCTGCTAGTGCTCTGAATGGGCAGACAGGGTATGAAAGCAGGTAGCAGCATCAGGCTCAGATGAAATACAGTGTTATAAAGCTGTCAGTAAGTATCCAGCTCTCTAAAACCTGTTCTACAAATGCTGTGTGTCTTTGAATGTTCTGTAAGGTATGGCTTGTTGTACCATTGCCAGCTGGCCTTTTCCATAAGTCCTGTGACAGCGTGGTGTGACCCTGTCAAGCCAGGTGATCCGCTGGAATCTGTCTCATGCGTTTGCTGTCTGTCCCACAGGCACCGTGTGGACCCAGCACATCATCACCCTTCTGCACGAAAATGACTACCCAGGCGCCCCAGAGATGCAGACCACCTACGAGCGCATGCCCTGGCTGGAGTTTCGGTACAATGGGCGAGACGACACCGCGCGCCCCTCGCCCCGCCTCTTCGCTTCGCACCTGGGACACTACCTGGTGCCCAGGGGGCTCTGCGAGGGGAGGGGGAAAGTGAGTCTGCTCTGCCTGAGTGGGGGGGGTCTCTGTGGTCCAGACAGGCCTGGAGCTCTTCCCAGGGAGCTGACAGCACAAGACGTAGGGCCACAGGGCACAGGGCAGCTCCAGTTGATTGGCTGTTACACAAGAATAAAGCTAAAACACACCCCAGCTGGGCTGTGTAGGCTCTGCAGCCGCTGCACAGTTGTGTGAAAGTCTCAGTCACACACGGATGTGACCCCCACAGTTTGCTCAGTTTGCCTCCACAGGTGTATTACAATAGCGTTGAGTGGTACTGGTGCAGTTCAGTCCTCTGTACTGGACAGGTGTCCCATCCAGGGTGTACACACTGCCCTGTGCCCTGTGTCCTGTGCCCACTGGCTCACCACAACCCTCAATTGATAAAAGCGATGATTAAAAACGGATGAATGGAATACTAGAGTTTCGTCTAGGTGAGAGGAATCGAGCTCGCCCTTCAGGAAGATTCAGTTCACCTTGAACAGAAAGATAATGAGGTGCTGTACACGTGGGGAACGAGTATGAAGTGTAGCAGCTAATCCATAATCATATCTACCTGGTTTGTCCGCATGAATATGATTTTGATCCTCTCTGCACACTGTTAAAGGATTCCTTTTTGCACAACAGAATAAAGATCTAACATGGCCGACCTGTTCTTATGCATAACGAAGGAGCAGCAATGAGTTGAGCTGAGAAAAGTCCAGTGTCTAAGACTTCTGCACAGCAGTGTATATGTGCTGCGATCTGTTGACTCGGGTTTGCTGGTTCAAACCTGGGCAATATCATTGGGTCACGGTGACTGGAATTGTTCAGGCTGTCCTGTATGAGTGCTGGAGATCTGCCAGGATGGTGTGGGATTATAGTTGGAAAGGATGCAGAGTTATCCCCTGGCAGTTAACAGTGTAGTTAGATCTCTGTGAGACCTGGCAAATCCAGATTGGGTGTGCGTGTGAAAGGGTAATGGAAGGATTTAAAACGAAACAAATAAGCTGTAATTATCAATCCACTGAAGCAATAACAGAATAGAACTGACCTCAGGCACAATCAGGAAGAGATTTAACTGAAAACCAGTCTGAGACCATGACCAAAAGCAGATCTTCATGGTTCACATCTGCAGCTGGGGGATACAGTTCAAGTGACCAGTTATTAACTGGACTTCTGAACTGAACTTGGACCGGAGACTTTGGGGGCGTTGACCTGTTCTGTTGTGTGTTTGCACTGTGACACTTGTGCTCTGCTGAATCTCATACGAGAAAAACCAATGTCAGGGTGCAAAGAGGAACCAAAGGTTACTATACAAGGCTCTGTGGTCATACAGTGACGCCATTGCCCTCTCTAACTCTTCGCCCAGATGTGTTATAATGAATATGTCCCTGTGGATCAACATGTTGAAGGTCCAGGGTGACAATATTCACGTCGGCAGCTCTGTGCAGTTTGCAGTGCAGTCAGATACTGTAGATATCGGTGAAAGACCCTTGTCCTATTAGGGAAGTCTGTACACACAAAGCTCACACAGACTCTAAAAGGTAAAGTCTAGGAGGGTTTATTTCAGTTCCTTTTCAGGCCACAATACAAAAAACACAAAGAGAGCTTTAAAAACAAGACACCCAACACCACTATATCTATGCACACCCCCTTTTGCACTTAAAAAGCATCATTGCACCCATGTGACAATGTACATTCCTAAACATCTAACCGATTAACCAACTAAACCCACAGAGAGACAGATCTTTGTGTATCATTTAAATTTCAAGTCAATTTTCCTATTTGTAGCGCATTAACCATTTTGTTGTCTCCTTTTGCTTTGTCTGCTTGGATTGTTTATTTTAGGTCATTTATGTCATCCGGAACCCCAAAGATATCTGCGTTTCTTACTATCATTTCTCCAAAATCATGGTCAGATTTGTTACACCGAAGGACTTTGATGAATCGCTGGATCGGTTCCTGAGTGGCAGGAGTAAGTTCAGTTCATGCTTCTCCAGACCTGGAAAAGAAGTGCTGGGATTCAGATGGGTTTTTCCATCAAGGAGCCTGGGGATCACATCCAAGGCCTTATTCCAGGATGAGCCCCTACAGCCTGATGTTCAGTGCTGTATAAATCCACGGGTCCAGTGTCCAAAAAAGTATACAAGACTCCTAGGGTATAGAGATCTTTTTAAATGGCAGATTTTCAAGCAAAATCATTTTTAAACGACAGATTGTAGAGGATAGGAAGACATTCTGCTTTTCATTTTTCACTTGGTGACTCATCATCTACCTTTTTGTTGACAAGTGACCATGAGATCTCCCTTGATCTTTTCCAGTGGTCTCTGGATCCTGGTTCGACCACGTCCGGGGATGGTACACTCACAAAGATGACTTTAACATCCTCTTCTTAACCTATGAGGAGATGGTCAAGGTACGTATCGTCTCTCCATGGCTGTGATCATGTCTGTGTTAGGTTCCTGACAAATCTTGCATCATGAGGACGTTGGAGAGCACTGTGGGTTTTAAGTCTTATAGAGGAGTTCTCAACTGATAGAAAAGCATGTGCAATCAAATTGTCATTAGAAAACATGGTTGCTTATCTTCTGTTGGTACCAAAGTGGATTTCTTTCCACTGAACAGCCCCACCGGTCACACACACAGCAGATCAGTGCTTTCTGCATAGTAGTTGCAAAGGAGGGGTGCAAAATACAGTATGTGCTCCAAAATCTAAAATGCATTTACAGAAATATTCAGGCTGATGGATGTAGAACGGTGGGTAAGGAGCTGGAGCTAAAATTAAATTTTATTTAAATTTTTGAAAATCCCTCTGTTGGGCTCTTCTCAGAAAACCACACGACTCTGGTCCATCGAGCTGGAGATTTGTTTATTATAATAAAGGCAGGAGGATGTGAGGTCTCTCTGCGTGCTGTTCCCCTCAGGATCTGCGCTCCGCGGTGGTGAAGATCAGCAAGTTCTTGGGGAAGAATCTGGACGACTCAGCCATTGACAGGATCGTGCAGAAGACCACTTTCAAAAACATGAAGGAGGACCCCAAAGCCAACTACGAGTTCATGACAGAAGATGTCCTGGACAAGAGCAAGGGGAGGTTTCTGCGCAAAGGTAAAAGCGAAAGTGTTGTCCCACTCATTGCTGTGCTGCTTGTCTGCTGCACTGGACCTTGGGACAGCACAGCATTTGGCTTCACCTTCTCAGCCAAGGCTGGGCATCTGTAATGGTTCTTTCCCTGTTGCATCTTGACACGTTTTTTTCAACTTGGAGGAATATCAGATCGTATTCAGTACAGCAATGTCCTCCTGATGAGACTGTTGTCCAAATATTACATCAAGTTCTGGAAGAAAGTTAGAATTGCTATTATCCCCAAACGTGTGTGCTTCATTGTTTATTATGGTTCATTAGTTTTAGTACTTTATATTGTTGGGGACAATTGATGCAGGTGCTTCTGGCACCAGCTGGGAAGTAACTGAGGGGCTGACAGCAGAGGACTCACAAACAGGACAGTTCCAGGAATAGGACAGATGCATCCTGGGATAAGAGTCTCAGTTCTTCCTCTCTGATTCTGCTGTTGGAAATGCAGGTACCATCGGCGACTGGAAGAACAGTTTCACCGTGGCGCAGAATGAGCGCTTTGACCAGGTGTACCGGGAGAAGATGAAAGGGCTCCCCCTGCAGTTCATCTGGGATATCACCGAGCTGCAGGCCTGAGGCGCCGGCCCTGTTGCCCGGGCAACAGCTGTGGAAGGGGGCGTGTCTCACATTGCTTTCTGGGCGTCCAAGCAAATGACCAAATCCATACTGTGATCAAGCTCATTTTTTGTCTTTCTAGACAACGATTCCCAAATTGTTCTCCAAGAAGTTCTGGAAGTCTCTCAGGCAGCTCTGTGAAGTCGCCCCCCTACAAACAGCACACACACAATGAGACACAGCACAGACCAGTCTCATTCGGTAGCGATCAGCCAGTGCTGATCTGTACTGCTGCAAGCAGCACCCGAGATGGTTTAGTTTCCCAAATATAGCGCCGTCCTTAGTGGGGAGTCACATGACTCTTGGTGCTGTCATGGGGGTGGGTGGGGAGAGTTGGAGTTGAGTAATGTTATACCCCCAGAAAAGAAGGCGCTACTGTATATCCCTGGAACAATAAACGGCAATAAAGGACAAGAATGAAATCGCCATGTCTGCCTGATTTCCTCAACCGATTCAAACTAGAACAAAAGAAGATCGTTGTTATTATTTTTATTATTGTTGTTGTTGTTGGTGGTGTTGTTGTTATGGAAATGTATTTTCACACACATAGACAAGTTTGCCTTTGCAAATCATCAGATTAGGATTTTGTCTGGACGTGAAGAGTCCAGCGCTCTGAGTTCACCCGTCTTCTCGAGTGGTCGATATGGGCAAGACTGCCGGTTACCGTGAGGTAAATTCTGATTTCTCACAGTATCACACAGCCGTCTCGCAAACCCATCAAGACGCTGCTCCACTCTTTCGGTCCAAGCTTGACAAGCGCGTCCGGTTCAGCGACTTTATTTGCGATAGCTCGGAATAATAATTCAGTGGAACTGAGGGAGCCGGCTACCAGCTAAGCAAACGCCTCGGGTGTTTTGGTTTTGAGAGATTTCATTCTCAAGCTATGTATGAGGAACGGTAGGAGTGAACCCAGCAAAGGCGCGGTCGGGACCTCATATCTGGGTCACAGCTGGTAATAGTTGGCAATGCTTCTCGCGCAAAAAAAAACAGGGAAGCAACAGACTGGTTGATCTTTAATCCACAATAAACCCCCGAGTGTGGTGTGGTTGCATAATCATTATAAGACCCTTCCGGGCGCCCCTTCTCGCTCAGACCCGGCAATCCGCTCAGCTCGGAGCCATTGCTCTTTAAGACAGCGCGTCCGCTGCGTCCGCCCGCCCGCCCGTCCGTCTCCATGGCCGCCGGCTCCGAGGTCGAGTCCGTCGACGAGTTTCTCTTCAAGTACAAGGGCTTCGTCTTCCCCAAAGAAGATGTCACTCCGGAATACATCGACTCTCTGGAAGACTTCGAGATACGCGACGGTGACGTGTTTCTGGTGACTTTCCCGAAGTCCGGTAAGTTCGGAGGGGGCGGAAAGCGCAGTGATCCTGTACTGTATATAACTAGTAAGGAACAAGTAAGAGGTTTATTCCGTGCTGAAAAAAAAGAAGGAAGAAAACAACGTTTCGGCCGTGGAGCCTTCTTCAGGTGTGGAAGAAGGCTCACACCTGAAGAAGGCTCCACGGCCGAAACGTTGTGTTTTCTTCCTTCTTTTTTTCAGCATGGAATAAACCTCTTGTTCCTTTGCAGCCTACGCATGCTGATGCAGCTCCCCACCTGAACCTGTATATTACTGTATCTGTCACTGCTCACCCTAACCCCTGCTATAGGCCGGAAAGGCTCCGGATCACTTTGACTTGTCCGGGAATCAGCATACTGTATTTCTACGGTAGTTGCGGTATTTTTAGTCAATAAGTATAGACCTCAGAATATGCAGTATGAATTTTTCAATGTTATTACTATTCCAAACATACACACACATAGATAAAGCACGCCTTCATTTTACTGCTGATAGCTGGTCTCGACACCCTGTTATCTTCTAGACTATTGACTGATTGATTGATTTCGGTCAATTTATATTGTGAGGCGCCTTCTTTTTCCACGCAGAGCAGAATGTCAAAGCGCTGTGCCCGGTGAGGGAGAGAATGAGTTAATGGAAGTGAGGAGAGCTCGCCGTGACACCCACACCGTGTTTTTTTTTTCTTGTGTGTGTGTGTGGTATAATTCTGATGTGCTGTGTCCGCTTCTGGGGTCACATTAACAAATTGGCTGCGTGGAACGGACTCGCTGTGCCACGCAGGGCTGCATTCTTAACCGTGGGACTCAAAACGAGTTCATTTGCGTTTCCTATATAGAGGAGCTGTCTTTGTGCCCCAGACGTGCAAGCTTTTCGATGCCTGTTGTGCTTAGGGGTTTGATGTGTAGCGTATTTTCCCAGTTCGCAGATTCGATACTCTAGAAACCTGAAACCAAATCCAATCCCATCTCTGACCGGAAGTTCCCCAACGTGAGGAAACAACTCGTGTTATAGTACCTTCGTTTCACTAAGGAAGCTGAATAAAACAAGCTGTACTATAACAACTCAGGTTCTACACGGGTTGTACTCTTTTGTTGGCCCTAGAGATTTTTTTTCTGTGCTTTTCTGAGCTCATTGATTCCCCATATTTATTGATAGGCACGTAAATCTGCCGATCGAATCTCGTGTGGGAATAATTCCAAGACAATCCTTTGAAAACCCCAGCATGATTTCAAAGAAACCAATAAGGATCAAAATAAAACCTAGAAGAGCATTTAAGCCTGGGTGCCAGCATTTAGAACACAGATTCTTTACTTTTAGAGACCTTATACAGATCTGCTTTTACATGGAAATCTGCTTTTCCCGTACATTGTCGCGGAACTGTGCGTCCGATTCCCCGGGCGATAGTTGGGAGAGCCCGCATGTTTACTGCACACTGGTCTCGCCACAGAGCCGACAGATTAATCATGCACCTCTCGTATTAATGCGTTAGTACACCGAGTCAACTGTGAGGAACAACAACCTCTGGACACGCGAACGCTATTCATTTACACGGATTGTGTGTGACGCTGGCTTTTTATTGACCTGTATGGAAGATTAATTGATTGTTACTGTGTCAGGAGAGAGCGGCTCCCTCTCTCACCGCCTGCCATGAACGTAGACACAGTGCAAACTCTGCCTTTGGGTTTACTGCCGGTGCGTGTGTGTGGGCAGTGGGGGTCCATGCACACGGATGTCAGTGCTGCTGTCTTACAGCTCTTGGGTCTGGGGCTCAGTACGTCTTCTCCTGGGGTTCTCTTTGGTTCAAAGTCCATGCTGTCCTGGTGAATCGATACCTCCGGTTGAGAACGTTGTGATTAATAGAAAGTGATGATTTGTGCCCCCAAAGCAGAATTTCCGCCAAAAGTTGTAAAACTTTTTTGACAAATGCGGAAATGCCAGCGACGTGGGAGATTCGTCACGAACCTCATCATCACCCAAGATCCATGTATTTTCCACTTCGAAGCAATTAAGAGATGTCACACTGAACTTTTTTTTTTCAGAGAGAGACGAAACGGAGCAAATTTCACAGCGGAGCAAAAAAAAAATGCCCCCCCGTGAGTCTTAAGGGAAAACGTTTTATTTTTGAGAGCAACACGGCGCCCTTTCCAAGCAGAACCAGTGGCTGATTTTGTTTTGGGGCGACGGACAGACAGACTGGCTCTTGAGTGGCTCAGACTTAGGCACTACAGCCAGGCAAATACCAGTACAGCAACACACGTGAACACGGCTTCATCAGAGCCCAGCCAGTCCAATCAAGAGTACAGTGGAGCTGTGATTGATAGTGTATTGTCAGCGCTCAGAAAATCATTCCGATTGGCTGTGCAGCAGCAAATGACAGGCTCATGAGGAGCCAGGTTGTTGGAATAGGATGTGTGCATGTCAGTGGATGCTAAATGCTTTAAAATGAATGTGCTGTACACTGGCAGTGTTCCTTCAATGTTAGGTGTCTCTCACTGTATCATATGGTTTGCATTGGCACGTTTGTACAGGTGCTTTGGGAAAGCTGGTGGAAGAATGAAACCGGAAGCTGATTTATTTCCCACCCAGACGTCTCCCTTTCTGCTTCTCTCTCTGCACACCCCCCCCATCCCCTCCACCCTCCCCGCCGTCCCACAGGCACCGTGTGGACCCAGCACATCATCACCCTACTGCACGAAAATGACTACCCAGGCGCCCCAGAGATGCAGACCACCTACGAGCGCATGCCCTGGCTGGAGTTTCCGGAAAAGGGGCAGGACTACACCGCGCGCCCCTCGCCCCGCCTCTTCGCCTCGCACCTGGGACACTACCTGGTGCCCAGGGGGCTCTGCGAGGGGAGGGGGAAAGTGAGTCTGCTCTGCCTGAGTGGGGGGGGTCTCTGTGGTCCAGACAGGCCTGGAGCTCTTCCCAGGGAGCTGACAGCACAAGACGTAGGGCCACAGGGCACAGGGCAGCTCCAGTTGATTGGCTGTTACACAAGAATAAAGCTAAAACACACCCCAGCTGGGCTGTGTAGGCTCTGCAGCCGCTGCACAATTGTGTGAAAGTCTCAGTCACACACGGATGTGACCCCCACAGTTTGCTCAGTTTGCCTCCACAGGTGTATTACAATAGCGCTGAGTGGTACTGGTGCAGTTCAGTCCCCTGTAACAGGTAGACACAGTGCCCTGTGTTTCCTGTGCCCACTGGAAAACTGACAGCACACGACTTCCTCTGGGGTGGAAGGCGGTAGTGCATCCTGGGATGTTACATCTGGACAAAGTAAAATGCTGAGCTGCTGAGGTAGTGAAGCTACACAGCTGTGCGGAGTTTGTTAGACACTCATGTATGTGACGAGACCCCACAGTTTAAAGTATTAAAGATAGATTCAATGAAGGGGGACCTTGGTTAAACATCCCATTCAAAAGATGCAGTAGACTGGAATCAACAGTCTGTAATTTTGGGTGTAGTGGGAAAAGAAAGAGTAGGGAAGTAAATGCTACTGGTGTCAGAACACCCTCTCACTCACTGTAGCAAACTGATGCTTCTGTGGCTCGCTTTTATCAAATACCATATTTCTGATGGAAGTTCTCATAGGATACGTTCTGTATTTGTCACGCCCGGTACACCTGGACTTCTGTCCTGTTCCTAGTTCCCTGGGATTATTCCTGTCTTTCCAGTGTGTCTTGTTGTGTAGCCTATTTGGTTCCTGTGTCTGCTCTGCTCCTGGCTCAGCATTGAGGGTATGGATGTCCTGAGACCCACCTAGCACCAGGTCGCTCCTGTCTGTGGCCTGAGGGATAGGTTTCTTACCGACATCGTCTGACCCCCTGAGCCTGAGCTAACCCCAGTGTTGCCCCTTTTTCGCTATGCATGGGGTCTTTATTGCTCTCCTTGTCATTCCACAGCCTGCCCTTCTGTGACAGGCTTCACTGGTCAGGGTTACCTGTCACACTGCTGAGCCCCAATAAGGGTGAACCAGTCCATGGCTGCTGCTTCTGACTTAATTAACACAAAAGCCGAACCGGAACTCTATTGAAGAGGTTCTGCTTGGAGAGTTGTAAAACAGCGAAAGCTAATTAGTGTTCCCTTTGACACAATACATAGCCACTGATTCACTATTATATGACCGCCATAATCCTGAATGGTGTTCCCTATCGGATAGATAAGTGACCCAGTGCTGTACTTCTAATATCAGCTGATTTACTGCAGTGTGCGAACAGATAAGCTTTCTAAGGTTAAGGTTGTGACCTCCACAAAGGTGAACTGAGTATATTAGAAAAATAATTTACCTGTGCAGTGAACCAGCTAACAGAGACAGGCCTCGGCATTCTTTTCTGTTCTCCCTGTGCCCATCGGTCTTGGGGAAAAAAAATAAAGTCACACGCAGTTTTATTGCTGGTTAAACCAAAGTTCAGGTTCCTACTATATATCGGGCACTAGAAATATGCGAGTTTAACACATTCCTTGGTGGTGTACTAACTGGCACTCAAGCTCAGGCCAAACTCTTCATACATTGATTTGCTGGTACTATTGATTAACATAAACCGGAAGACCTTGCGTTAATTTCAGCCTCTGGTAGTTCTGGTACAGCAGCGCAGTTACTTGGCAGAACAGGTGGAGAAGCAAGGAATCGTTGAGCCAGTGGCAATGGAAGTCAGTTAGAGTCAGGTTGACAAGACTTCATGTTGCTAGTTCTTGTCAAACTATTATAAATCCCTTTGTGTTGCTTGATCCCTTTTGTGTGGTTATTTACAGATCATTTATGTCTCCCGGAACCCCAAAGATGTCCTCGTCTCTTTCTATCATTTCTCCAAAACCATGATCAAGCTCACCACACCCAAGGACTTTGATGACATGCTGGATATGTTTCTTGGCGGCAGAGGTAGGTCTGCTTCAGGTATCACTAGAACTCAGGGTGTGCTTATGGTTAATGTCTTCTAATGCTCAGATTGCCCAGCTCTGCCCTAGATCATGAAGTTTTGCTTCTTTGGAGGGCTTGGTACTGTAGCTGCTTGGGAAAGATTCAAATGGATCAGTTTCGACAATGTGGTAGTTACTTCCAAACACAAACCTCTTGTGATGAGTCATCTTGCCCAATGAGGTCACCATGAGGTCTGCGTTGGATCTTTTCCAGTCATCAGTGGGTCCTGGTTCGACCACGTCCAGGGGTGGTACAATCACAGAGACGACTTTAACATCCTCTTCTTAAGCTACGAGGAGATGATCAAGGTAACTGATGGGATTGCAGTCACCTGCTACGCCTTGTTTGCAGGGAATGTGTTCCAGAACTGTCTGCGGATAATGAACATGGCTCATACTGGTAAAGAGCTCTCCTATACCAGGCATATACCATGGGTGTACCTAATACACTGTGCAAATCATCAGAAATATTCCTAATATTAAAGACCAGGACAGAAAATAAATACAGTACTGCCCGGTTGTCTTAAAGTGACTTTACAGTTAGTGAGTGCCATAATCTTCAGCAAGACATGATGAGACTACAGTGTGTACATGATTATGATGATGTGCGCTAGTCATCGAGACAGGACACTTTTGCAGGTGTCCTTCGACTGGAAAGATGCCACAGGGAGCAGTGTGTGAGTGGGTACACTGGCTTACACATCTGTTTACCAGCTGATGTTGGTAGGATTTCCTCTACTGGGCTAACTGACATAACCAGCAGATCCGAATCACACCTTTTCCTGCCATTTGTATTTGCAAAGTAGGATGATGTATTCATGAACTGGAGATGAGCCTACGTCTTAAACAGGGAAACAGCAAGCAAAGGAAAACAATGGACATGCACAATATGCAAGATGATGTGATTTGTTTTAGCTGTGATTGCATATGAGACTTTTCACGCTGCCTGCTGGCAGTTAAGTGATAATGTCACATTGGCAAAGATCAAAGGCTCTAAATCAATGCTTCAAAGACATTTATTTATTTCTGTTTCAAGACAACAGCAAAAAAAATACAACTTCCTCTCTCTTGAATGCCTGGAGGCCATTACCCTGAAGATTCAGACTGGTCTAGCTGTGCCAGATCTTGAATATCTGTGCCGGTATTGCTCTGCGTGCTGTTCCCCTCAGGATCTGCGCTCCGCGGTGGTGAAGATCGGCGAGTTCTTGGGGAAGAATCTGGACGACTTGGCCATTGACAGGATCGTGCAGAAGACCACCTTCAAAAACATGAAGGAGGACCCCAAAGCCAACTACGAGTTCCTGCCAGAAGATGTCATGGACCACAGCAAGGGGAGTTTTCTGCGCAAAGGTCAGCGAGAAGAGAATAGCCCGGATGTTCTTATTCAGGCTCTCAAAAAATGCAGTATTACACCTCACCACATGGAACAAGTAAAGGTTTATTCCCTGCTGAAAAGAGAAGAAAAGCAACACAACATTTCGGCTGCAGAGCCTTCTTCGGGTGTCTTGACACCCTGTGTTTCCTTTCTTCTCTTTTCAACATGGAATAAACCTTTACTTGTTCCTTTGCAGCCTGCGCGTGCTGACACAGCTCCCCACTTGAGCTACCACACCCCAAGGTGCTAGAAGCATTTAAATACTGTGCCTGGGACTGTGATGATCTTTTGTTCACATGCCGGGAGATCTCCCGGAAGAAACAGTAGGCTCTTTCATGATTCCAGCTCGTGGTCAGGGTAGCAGACGGATGTCATTCACAGAGCTGGGAGGTAGCAGAGGGGTGTATCTCCAGTAGGTCGTGACGTTAGCTGTAGCTCAAGAGTCTTGCACAGAGCTGAATGAGTGCTCCACAGCACTTGAGCTGAGGCAGAAATGAAAACTCCTGAGTGACTCATGTGATGATACAGGCTGGCGGTGCTGCCTTGTGCCTTGAACTGGGGTTCCCAATTCTAGTCCTGGGGTCCGACACAGCAGCTCTGTTTTTATTCCAGACGAATTCTCCAATCCATAATTGAACACTAACAGATCTAATAACTGGGTGCATTTGAATGTAATCGCTTTCAGTTCCTAACCATGCTGGAGGTTATGTTTTATTGGTAGCTTTAAATCTTCAGCTTTAGAGTAGAAAAAAAAACAACTTGTCACGCTTACAATCTGGTGCCTTGTTAGTTTTATTAAGGATTAAATTTAGTAAAGATCTCTGCTGCAATGAGAGCCGTAGCCGCACAGCACATGAATGACCTAAAATCTTCAGCCCACATGACACTGCATGAGAATAGTGTTCTGTTGAGCTGGTGGCTTGTTAGTCGCCAATGCAGAAATCATGTTTTCCACATACCAAACGTATGTGTCTTGTGTGTGATCTTAAACCGGTATCTCTGTTCTCTGTCCTGTTGGCAATACAGGCACCATCGGCGACTGGAAGAACAGTTTCACCGTGGCGCAGAACGAGCGCTTTGACCAGGTGTACCGGGAGAAGATGAAAGGGCTCCCCCTGCAGTTCATCTGGGACATCGCCGAGCTGCAGGCCTGAGGCGCCGGCCCTGTTGCCCGGGCAACGGCTGCGGAAGGGGGCGTGTCTCACCCTGGTGCTTTCCGCGAGTCCAAGTGATCCTATCTGCGTTCTGATCAGAGCTAACACTTTTCGTGTGTGTAAGCAAATAACAAAACAACCACAACATCCACAAATTAACACATTTCTTCATGGGGAAGCTGGTACCGAGATGACTTTGGGTGTCCACAGAGACCGTCCAGAGCGGTTCCGCTGATTTATAACATCAATCTCATCCACAGACCAGCTCAGAGCGTCAGTCCGCAGCTAAACTCTCGTCACCAGACATGGCTTTGATCGTACCTTAAAGAAGCCTCAAGAATCACAGGAGCCTTTTAAAATATTTTGAATACTTTTTAAAACACAGTGTTAACTTGTAGATTATACTGTAGTCTTTTGATGGGGTTTTGATTTTAGTTTAAATGAGGAATCCTCCTTAGTGAAATAGGTTAAAAGAAAAATCCACCGTATTAGAAGCATACCTTATTAATTTTTTTTTAATCCGCTGCTATTTTGTATTGCCGTACCAATCAACTATACAGCAGGAAAAAGTCGATTGTCATCGTTCAGCCAGCAACACTGACACAAGCCCACCTCCTATTTCTCCCAGGTGTGTTGCATTTTCACCAGGTGCATTGTCTGTAGTATTTACTCAATCTGTATATGTGCATCACACACATGTATAGGCTGTACAGCAGGGGGACTGTAGATCGCAGTCTACATCGATCCAGGCACCAGCCGAACCCGGGGGATCACAGTCCACACTGGTCCGGGCCAAAGCCCTGCACCTGGGAGATCACTAGGCACACCTTGAGGACCTACCAGGATCCCCCCTGATCTTGCCCGCAGAGAAAATCACACGCCGCAAGCGAGGGAGGGTGACTGCTCACATTGTTAAGAAGTTAATGCAATTACCCGGCTCCTCATATCGCTCCAATGATCAGTAGTTGCATTTCTTCACGGCGCGAAAGACAGTGCACAAATCGGATGAAATGAACTTGTTTTAATCTCCTTTGCGGTGCGATGAGATGTAATCTGTAGAATATAACCTACAGTTTATTAATAAAGTACACTAATAAAAGTCTCATCGGACTCTTGGCAAAGGCTTGTTGTCTCTTTACGAACAATGGCTGCTTTGACTTATTTGACGTGACTTTTGGGGGGAGACCAGAAGAAATGTCGAGCTTTACTCAATTTTAGGTGGGGAGCTGCATCAGCATGCGTAGGCTGCAAAGGAACAAGTAATAGGTTTATTCCATGCTGCACAAAAGAAAGAGAACACAACGTTTCGGCCGTGGAGCCTTCTCACACCTGAAGAAGGCTCCACTGCCGAAACGTTGTGTTCTTTTTCTTTTTTTCAGCATGGAATAAACCTATTGCTTGTTCCTTTACTCAATTTTATACGACTTACCCGAGGGAACTGGAGCTGGATGCATTTTTAGGTGCGAGTATTTTATAGCTATACAGTACCACTAAAATGTTATTGATTAAACTTATATTTAATGAAAATGCTCAAGATTCCCGCATTTGGTGATCTCGATATGCACACAGTATGTACCTACTCCTCATCCATAGGCGATGGATGCAGAGTCAAACGCGCCAGTCGGAGTGGGCTCCGTGGGGCTGAAAACTCGCGTGAACGCGAGGATAACCTGCAAGCGGCACCCACGGAAAACCCCAATCCTGGCTCAAGCTCCTGTAAGAGGGCAGGACTACGCAAGCCGAAGTCGGTCGGTTTAGCAGATATCTTTATTCAAGGTGCTTTACTTTACATACTGTAGAAGCGCCACACTTTGTACCGACTGGTAACGCAACAGTTACTGCACTGCAATACTGCATGTGCAGCAGTGGTACTGTATAGCAAAGCCACGGAAATGCAGCGTGATGAGCCTGTAATTAGACCATCAAAGGGCACGCACGCGTTTTTGACAAGGCAGTTACTCGGGTTCAAATCGCGCCCGGGAGGCTGCATTGAGAGATACTTTAGCATGCGCTAAATTGTTCCCAGTTGACTCACTGTGTCTGGTTCAGTAAAGCTTTAAATAAAATAAAACATTAAAGATGGAGCAGTGAGCGACACTGCCGGGAAGATAACAGCGCCCCGTCTATAGGGGTGTCTCTATCTTTTAGAGTTAATTATTTCCTAATTGACGGGGGGTTCAATTAACTACAGCTCTGCGGCAGGAGCTCCCGCACGCTCATGTGCGTATTTTCCGGGGCGCGCCCGTTAGCCGCGAGGCGCTGCGGCGTTTTGAAACCCGTCCCGACGGTTAGAGGGGGGACAAGCGCCCCGAAAACAGAGCCGGTCCCTACGGGCTCCGTCCGCTTCATTTCACAGAAACCTGTCGGTTTCGGTTCAGCCGGAAGCGATGGCGGGTGACTGTGTGAAACTGGCCCTCCGGGTCGTTCTGCTAGTGTCTGTCGGATTATCGCCCAGTAAGTGACGAATTAAGCTCTTAAATACTGTTTTCAGAAATAATTTGCCAGGGGGGGAAACACCACAATAATAACCATTTGTGGGTTTATGATTGGTAATAAAAAAAGAAGTATTTTTTTTTCTACTATTCGCCTGTAGAGGGAGCCACAGACTCAATGAATTCGCGATTTGAACCCGCCGGGGATCCGACACCGTAATGTGAAGGGGCGGCATCACTGAAGGTCTTGGATTGTAATTAATTCATTTATTATTATTATTATTATTATTATTATTATTATTATTAATCTTTTTTTGGCTCTGTTGTCTAAGGCCTCAGCGGTTAGCACTGCTGGTCCTGGAGAGAGACAGGAATTGCAGAGGCTGTAGATACAGTAAAGACCGGAATGTGATGGGGGGAAAAATACCTGGAATACAGTGCTCATTTGTACCAGTGAAGTCGATCCGTAATTTAATGAGTTAAGTAAACGTTTTGTAGCTCCTAAGGACTATGAGTGGTGATCACTGATCCCGAAACAATTATAAATTATTTGAAAAAAGTTCTTAGCTTTGAACCTTCGAACATTTTTAAAACTTATCCTCAACATCCTTTTCAGGTCACCTTGCGCACATACTATTGTCATTATGCCTGGACACCAGCTCCTCTCACGGATGTTCTGTCTGGAACACACACACACACACAGACAGAGAGACATCCACTCCTACTGTGTTTCTGGTACCCATTGTGTCTTGCTGTTGTGTGTTCACAGTTCCAGCTCACTGTCCCCCAGGCTGGCTGTACTACAAGGACTCGGGCTGCTTCCTGATCTCTCCTGACCCCTCCACCATGTTTGAGAGCAGATCTGCCTGTCGGGCTGCTGGAGCTGACCTGGTGGTCATTAGAGACCGAGACAAACACGTACGTCTGCCCCTCCATTCTGTGAGTCGGCCAGGCCGGTGATGTGCCAGACCGCTCTGTTCCTCCGAGGGGTGCAGTCACACCTTTTAGGTACAGCTACTGTACAGCCCTGGATGGAAATCAAGCAGGTTCTGTTGGTCTTTTTAGAGATTCCCTTTCCAGCAGGTATTGTAGTTTCCTCTTAAAATACCACTTTCTAATAACTGGAAATCACTAGTCGAACACTCAACAAGTGATATGTGAAGGTAGTCATTTTGAGATTATTTGGGATCAAACCCAGGTAAACCCACCAGCCCCAAAAGACAAGAGTTCTTGTGAGACACTGATGTTTTGCTTGATTCATCAATGTTGTACTGATGAGCAGGTGACCTACAAGGATAACTGGACTGGAGCTCTTTCAGGACCTGGGTTGGAGACACCTGATTCAGGGTGACATCTAAGATCAACTGGATTGGGGCTCTCCAGGGCCAGGGAGTGAGACCCCTGATTTAGGTTGACCTCTAAGAGTAACTGGATTGGGGCTCTTCAAGACCATTTTTGGAGACCATTGATTTAGGGTGACCTCTAAGATTAACTGAATTGGGGCTCTCTAAGACTAGGTTTGGAGACCGCTAATTGAAATCAGCAATAACTTTAAGAACAGGAAAAAAAATATTAAATTGGTCGCATTACAGCAATAATTAGTTGCATTAAGTGATGAGTACCTCTTATGGAGTGACAACTGGAGAGACAGCTCAGTCATCCAAGGCAGGATGTATAATGCAGAAATAGAAGTGATCTTCATAAGCAATGTCTTGTAAGACTTTTAGAGACAAGAGAGTCTCAGGCTCGCCCCCTCATCTTACCATAGGGCCTTCATGGTTTATGAATATAATTCATGGCAGGGCAAGTAGGGGTTGCCACTAGGGAGCGACTGAGAGCACATATTCCAGTCATACAGCGTACACTGCATTACCCTGAAGGGGAATGTTGTCTCAATTGCCCTAAAAGCAAAAGTTTGGAAGAAATTGACGACACTGATCAAACTCTTTCATTTTTGCATTGAATGTACAGGTATTTTAACAAATAAAGCCAGCATTTATTAGGAATTCCTGACTGTTACCATTGTTGAACCTGATACCATGCTCATTGAGAACACCATTCAATGCAAAAGTTCCAATCACAGTATACTTGCCCAAAAACAAAATGCCTTCATTGCTGATATGTTCTCTTCAGTTTGGCTTGGATTCTCGGTCCCTTTAGACTGATATTTTTATTGAGTGAATCATATTTTCCACTTAAATGAGTGGAAGATTGTGGAAACCCTGAAGCAAGCCTGAATCCTAACCCTAACCCAAATCCTTAGCTAGGGTTAGGGTTAAGACTTCCACAAAAGGTAGACAGTTTTGGATGGTATCGCTGTGTTTGAGGACAAAAATGATATTTAGGAATAGTGATATATCAATGTTATCTGAACATTTTTTTCCTTCCGTATATGGACATACTGTATACACTGCATTACCCTGAAGGGGAATTTTGTCTCAGTTACCCTAAACATAAAAGTTTGGAAGAAATTGACGACACTGATCAAACTATTACATTTTGCATTTAATATAGAGGTATTATAACAAATGACGCTAGAATTTATTAGGAATTCCTGACTGTTACTATTGTTGAACCTGATACCCTGGTCATTGAGAACACCTTTCAATGCAAAATGTCCAATCGCAGTATACAGTTACTGAAATGAGTGGGGCTAAACAATATTTGGAGCATGGAGCATCCACTAACACTTCAGGATCCAATACAGTGTGACACTGAAAAACTCAGGACCTGATGCACAGGGTCTTCCTGCTATAGCTGTTGACAGCTCTTCCCAAATATGTACCTTAAAGCTCTTCCCTGTGCCTTCACAGAGTTGTCTCTTTTCATATTGCCACCCCATTACATAACACCGCTGTGCTATTCAGTTTCATTCCGAATCTAAGGGTTGAAGACTAATACAGTTGAAAACTGGTTACTCTTTTAAACTGCGGAATTAGCTGTGGGTGTATCTGACATCTTCCTGCTGCATTACCTTCAAGGTGACAACCTGCTGTTTTCTTCACTGGTCTAGTTTAATGCTAGCCTTTAAATTCATCTGAAGCTCTGGCTAATTGCTGGCAGTGAGCAGAAACCAGGAGAAGGCTGTTCATTTGGGAAAACATTTGATGCTGGTGGCAGACCAGTTCGGTAATGAGACTGTGAAAGCAGTGACTGTATGCATTGCAAGTAAACTGGGCTGACCCTGAGTTCTCCCCATTGAAAACCTGTCCTCGATTCTTTTCCCCAGGAGTTTCTCAGTACCCGAGTCTACTGCTCCGACTGCTCCTATTGGATTGGACTGTTTTCTCCCTCTGGAGATCCCCAGCTTTTCTGGGTTGATGGCTCCCAGTTTGCAGAGGATGAGCCCAGGTAGGGAGTCCGTGAGAGCGAATTTGCAAACTGAGGGCAGTTCGTTTGTTTTTTTCTTCTTCTTCCCTTTGATAATTCCAAAGGGAGGTTAATTGGCTTCTGGGAAGACTGGCCCTGGTGTGAGTGTGTGCGTGGGTGTGTCTGTCCACCTCACGCTGGACTAGTGTTCTGAACAGGGTGTACCCTGCCCTGTGCCCTGTGCCTGTTGCTTTCTGGGATGGGCTCTGCCTTCCCCATGACATTGTATTGGATGAAGCAGTTAGAAAATGGATGAATGGGTGGTAATGACATTCAAATGTATTCACTATGACCTAAAACTCATCAGCGGTGATATGAAGGTTATTGTGCTTATTGTAAGAAACAGCATGCATGATACACCTGTAACTAAGCCTCAACCCATCCAAATGTGTAAACCTTTGTAAGGTGTGTTATTTTGTTGGACAGGTGGAGATTTTGATTTAGTCTGGACCTGAAATCTTTGGGGTTCAGTGTCTCATATTAAGCATTATGCCCACATCAGAACTGCTCTTTTTAGTATAGCAAAGCTTTGTGGTTGTAGGCTGTATCTTTTGGCAGAAATCGCCCAAGATTGGTGTCCTGTCCAGTTTCTTCACAGACATGGATGAGCAGCACTACTGTGTGGTGATGGAGCAGAGAGCAGGGTTGGTCTGGAAGAAGGAGGCGTGTGATGCCCTCCAGGGATACGTGTGCGAGATGCCCAACACAGGTGAACTCGGGGTCTTCTTCCCTCTTTGGGGGGGTAACAGGTCCTGTGTTCAGCTCTCACCCCTTCCTTGAACCTGTACTGGCCTCATCCTCCCACATGTAACCCGCCCACCTAACCTCAACCCCTGTCACCTCACCCAGCCCAGCGTGTCCAGAATGCTAACCCTCCCTAACCCTAGCTTTGCATTTCAGGCTACCACTGTCCTGAGGGGTGGGACCCCTGGCATGGGAGCTGCTATCTCCTGCAGACCAGTACTCCCCTGCCCTGGACAGGAGCCCTGGACATGTGCAGGGCCTACAGGGGAGCTGACCTCCTCTATCTGAACAGCACAGAGGAGAAGGTACTCCAGCCTCTCCCAGCCAGAGGACTGTAATCCGAGACGTCTGTGCCGTTGGTGCAGTAGTTTGACCGTTGAGATCGTTCCTAGATGTCACACTGAATCAGGGTGAATATTACTCACATGGTCGATGCAGTTTTAAAGTCTGTGCTCCTGACATTTTGGTACAACTCCTTCAGTGCTTAGATTAGTTATGTCTACTCTCAGCCACAGTACAGAGCTGGCCTACTGGTATAAAGTTTCTCTGCTTTAGCGTGGTCTTGAGATGAATTGTAGTAGGCATTTCTGAGATTATTATTACCCATAATTAGTGACGAATCATTTTAGTGAAGGATAAAATAACTAAAAATGAGTGCTTGTGTGAAAGGTGGGCAGGGTGCCTAACCACAGAATGTTTTGTGGGGTTACAATTCTAACATGAAGTTTTTTTTCTCTTCCAAATGAGACTAGATACTGTAGGCGTTATTTGTCTGTAATTGTTCATATTAATGTAACATATTAATATTAACCCAGATTGCCAAACTGGAGGGCTGGCATTACTTCTGGCCTTTTTCAATCTGATCCGTGCTTGTTGGTTAATCATTCTTTGTCTTCAAACACTTGACAATGCCATAGTTCATTTTTTCGGGTTCTATTCTCGGTGTTCAGTATATAAAGACGTGAGCAGAAGTAAGGGAGATCCCAGTCCTGAAGTGCGTGAGAATGCCTCACACGGATTGTCAGGAGCTGCAGGCAGGCTCTGGAGTCTCGGGCCTTGTCCTGCCACCCTCTGCGTTTTCCTACTGTCCGTCTCTTAGGCCTGGCTGGGGTCAAAGGTCAGTGACTCTTTCTGGACCGGGCTGAACGACATTGAGACCGAGTCACGGTTCTTCTGGACTGCTGGAAACTCCCTCCACCCATCACTGGCTGCGTGAGCTGCTAATTGATCAACTCATCAGTACTTATTTTACATACTGTATAGAATTGCATAGGTGCAAAACCAGTAATGTCGACATTTTCTGGCTGCTAAGTCTGAACTTCATGCCATATCCTAAAGATTCCAGTAAACTTTACAGGACTCCTTTATGATTTATTGATTTGCTACATAATCCAGTGAGCACATTTTTAGACGCATTGTCTCATAAAAATACATTGTAAAAGAATGGAAATTTGAGTCACAGAATTCACATGTTAGTCTTCAGTCGTAGAAGTTGCATGGACTTTGATTTTGGTGTCTCCTTATTTTTTTTCTCTGGATTCATTTGTCTTAAATAATCCAAAATAACACAAAACATATTCCTAGAGAAAAGAAAAAAAATACCTTTTCTCAGTTTCTCCAGACAACTGTGTCTCTTTCTCTCTCTGGTCAGAGATTTCCATGAAGACAGGGTGTCTGGGGGGCCCAGGGACTGCGTGAGTCTGGACACGCTGACGGGCATCTTGACAGACACGGACTGCAGGCTGCACAGGCCCTACATCTGCAAACGCAATGAGTGTGAGTGTTGATCTGTGTACAAAGAGCCATCCGGTTCGGTATTCCCTGGAGCACCTTGGACAGGACTAGGTTTCAAAGCTGTCTCTGGAATGAAGGCGATGGCCATGTAAATTCAGCAACAAGCCTTTCGTAAGGAATTACAACGCAGTCTTGTATGAATGTCAAATAATCTTACAAAATTGAGTATTAGTAATTATTGTAGCATTACATTTTAGAATTAATTTGCTGTTACTTGTACTTTTAAAGTTCTATTTACAGTATCTGTTACATAATGCATGATATCATATATTCAGGCTGTAGTGAGTTTCTAAATCAAATAAGCAAATCTTAGCAGTTATGATGCACAGAAAAACCCCCTTAAGAATAATACGTCTGACCAACACCAGGAGACCAAACTGAGGCTCAGTTTTCACCCCCAGCCTGGTGCAGATTTAAAGATCAGCAGGCTGTGTGTAAGCAAGGAGCCCAGAGCAAACAAACCAAAAATAAACACTGGCTGAGCATGTTCTACACAAGACATGTGCAAAGGCAGACCGTTATTTCACTACTACTGCATGACTCCACCTGCCCTGCCTCTCTGTGACCAGAGTGAGCAGTGTTGAAATATCCAGGCTCAACTTTGTGGCAGAAAGGTTTTGTGTGACGAGAGGCTGAAGACACCTGCTGAGGCCCAGCCTAGATGGGGCCTAGAGGAGTGCTCCTTTGCTTCAGTAGATCACCCGAAGGAGACGTGGACCCAGTGCGTGGGAGTCAAGGAGAACGTAACTTAATTGCACTCTACAGACATTGAGGGTGTCTATTTTAAGTATAACTCTTGAGGTTCAAAAGGCTCTAAATCCTAACTGAAAGCAAATGCCAAAGAGTCCTTAGATACCGTTGTAAAAAAAATAATTTTAATCAGTGCAAACTGATCTCCTCACTAATAAAAATATGATACCATACTACTAAACAACGAAGAAGTAACTCAGTACATTTAAATAAGCATTATACAGTACCAACAATAATCACACACTAGAGAGACATCAAGATATAGATATAAAACAATCCAAATGGAAAAGCAGAAGGACCTTCTCGCATCACCCTAAAGCACTTTGCAGAGTGAAGAGTGAGCATAATTGTTTTTAAATTGAAATTAAGAAACAACCACAAAAATCCTTCTTTTGGTCTTCCGACGTTACTCGTCTGAAATTCCCTTCAGCGAAAGTAGCTTGTCCCAGGAGAAGGCCAAAGACAAAAAACAGAACTGGGCTTCAGCTCTGTAAAGCTCTGCTGTGCACAACAGAAGTCTCCCTCCCTCTGTCCGCACTAGCAGGATGGGTGTCAGGATTAACAAGATTGATGTTAGACTGACAGAAAGGAAAAAGAACACACGACAGTGGTCATACCATGACTCCACAGAGTCACAGTCCTGTGGATTGCAACACTAATGAAATTGGGATTTCCATATAGTTGCATCCCTATGCCTATCACCATTACACTTCTTTGTATCCTCCACATGCTTATTTGGATTTTGTAACTCGGCCACAGCGGCTGTGTAAGAGTATTATGCTGCCATGAGAAAGCACTCTTTATCCCAGTTTTAAATCTTCTGCCCAGTTTTTGGTTGGTTCTTGTTTTCTAGCTGCAGAGTGGTTTGAAGAAGTGTCCGGCCAAGGGTTAGAGGGTGCTGTTGTAGATGCCTTTGTGAACACGGAAGAGCTGGCCCAGGCCGAAGAACGGTGTCTGGGGGACAGGCAGGCCTGCACTGCCATCCTGCTGCAGGACTCGCGCTACTATCTGCTGCCCCCTAGTGTCAGGACCGTACACAACCCCAGCACCACCGTCTACTTCAGAACAGGCAAGTGGAGAGTACAGTGAGTACACCCCCTCCCATCCCTCTGACACTGGATCCGAACACAATGTATCCATCCCTTTCCTGACCAATACAGGGTCAGAAGGGAGCCGGAGCCTGTCCTGGCAAGCAATGGGTGTACCCTGGATGGGATGCCAGTCCGTGGCAGGGCAAACACACAGACACTCACACACTCACACCGGGACCAGTTTTCCCAGAAGCCAGTTAACCCGCCAGCATATCTCTGGACAGCGGGAGGAACCTTGGGCCCCCGGAGGAAAGCCACGCCAACACAGGGAGAGCATACATGCAGACAGCACCCCAGGAACTGTAGTCCAGAGCCCCAGTGCAAACCGTTGCTTCCCTCTGCTGCACCTGGACAAAACCATTTCCTGCCTCCTTCTCACCAGAGTGATTTACAAAGAGTGGCAAATGGTAATTGAGTGCAAATGGCAGTTCAATGAGATTTCCAGCTAGCCCTGCCACCTTTCAGCAGGGCTTAATCTGTCATTGTGTCACGTGCAATGTGTTCTCCGCCTTGCCTTCGTCTTCGCTCTCTGCCTCTCCGCTCCTCTCTCTCGTTTTCCCCTGCAGCTCTCCCTCGCCGTGCGTTCTCATTCTCATTCCCTCCGTCTCCTGACCTGGTTAATATTTCAGGCTGTGTTCTTCGTTTCCAGAGTGCTCTGCGGGCTACAGTGGGGCGCAGTGCTCGGTGTTCACCGAGCCTGTTCAGTGCGACTGTAAGCCGGGGTTCATCACCACCGCTCAGAAAGGTGCAGTAGTGTTACTTTATTTTAAAGTGTAATATGCCTGTCATCACAAAGCCCCTTTTGGAGAGCGTATTGTTCATCAGGCTGAACCTTTTACCCATTGACGTTTTTACTGACTATTTTACTGAGGCAAGTACTGTACCTTGCTCAAGGGTACAACAGCACTGCCCCTCACAGGGTGTGAACCTGCATCCTTCCTTTTACAAGTCCAGAGCTCTAAACACAGCTCATGCTTTCTGAATATATCGTATAGGTCTTAGGGGACACACCTCCAGTGGACTGACATCTCTAAGACTGATGGATCTTGGATGATTTGTTGTGATAACTCCGATGATAATCTCAACTCTCCACATAAAAAAAGAGTCTGGAAGATGCTGGAATTTCCTTTTTTTGGACACAAGATCAATTAGCAGCATTTTAAAACCACAGATTAAGGTGGGCTGCTTTAAATGCCTACGTAATGTGATGCTCTTACTGCGTCCACAACCTGAAATTCAAGTATTAAACCCATCAGGGTGTTGTCAGCCGGCCTTCGATGCAGCAGAGGTGCGTTCAGGAGGCTGGTGTCTGTCCTATAGCTCACACTGCTGCTGGAGAAACAAGTCTGCTTTCATTGCATCCCGGTTTGGAGATAACAGTGTGAAGGATGTGAGTCAGAGCTCTCACTTTAAGATACAGCCCTGCTGCTCAGACAGTAAGATGGTATCTTGAAAAGAAGTGCAATGGACATAGACCTTATATGTTTTATGCACTTATCTGGATGTTAACAATGAAAGGCAGTTACAGTCTTTGCTTGTTTCTCTTTCTCTCAGCGTGTGGAGTCCCTGTGTCGTTATGTGACTCCTCAGCTGGTTGTCTGCCTGCGTGCCCAGGTCAGTACACACCCCCACTGTCTCATCTCCGCACGAGAACTTGCAAATGGCTCAAGGTTCAAACTGGCCGTTTCCTTCTGGGGATTGTGGGCAATACAGACATCTAGAGCACTGCTTCTTTTCACCCTTTTACAGATCCATCCTTCAATTTGCCACTTTCTCCCAGTCAGGATCATAAAACTTTTCTTTGGCATTACAGAACTCAGACTGACGTACAGTAGACCACCATGAGGCACTCCATGAGCAGTGCATTTCTCTTTCTACTATGCATTTCCCTTACCTGTTGAGACTTTTCTTTCCCAACTACCAGGAGAAACTGGCTGTCGTTATGCTTAATCAGTGGGATACACAGAGCGACACACAACCAGGCAGTCGAGGGGTGTAGCAAAGAGTTTGCTCATAGTTTACTGTGAAAGCGTGCTCCTAGTGTGAATTGTACTGTTGGCCTTCTTCGGCACAGGGGGCTGCCAATTTAATATGTGCAGAAGAGGGCCCAGACTCTAAGAGAACACTACAGATGAACCTGTCTGTGACACAGGAAAGAGCAAACTCGGTGAGAGGATGGAGGCTCTGATCCGTCAGCTCCAGACCCGGCTCTCTCAGAACCAGGACCTAGTGGACTTCCGTGCGGCCCCAGAGAGAAGGAACCTGTTTATTGCCTATGAGCAGCCTTAAAGGTGTAGTCATAAACCATAATACATCCTGATCTAGCTTCTTACTTTCCAGTTGTTTATTCTACACATGTCAGCACATCACCTGACACTAATACTGTATATATAATTTACTGTACAGATGCTCATGTTGCAGGGCTGCCTCACAGACCTCCTCTGAAGTTTCTGTAAGCACTCCTGTGTATGGTTATTGGAGATCTTTTTTATCTGATATTTGTCTGTTCAAAACCACTCTCCGAGATGGCTTGAAAAAGCAATATTGTATTTCATGATGTTTATATCAAAGTCTTGCCCCGGTAAAAGACCAGATGTTATAGGACATCTCCTATAGTCCTGACATCTCGCGTCCGAGTCTGGCCTATGTGATTAGCCTACACTGACTGAGACTGACAGAGCAGAGGTGGACAGGTGGCCTAGCACCACCAGGGTCAGATCACCTCTGGCCTGCTGTGCAACAGCGACTCCCTGTGTCAGAGCTGGGAGTACTTAGTGAGAGCTGGATGAGTCCTCGGGCCAGCTCTGGGCCAGTGCTGTGCCGGCTGTAGGTACTGTGCAGCCCGCAGTGGGGAAACAAGGCATGCGTGCAGTGTTCAGCAGCATGCATGCGTGACGCCTTCAATTGTCCTGTGCTAAAAAGATCCAGAATCAGAATGTCGTCCTGTTCGTTCTGGAGTCTAAACTAAAAACATCTACAAGTGTGGATTCTTACTTCTTTTCCGTACACAGCATGACTCAGATGTCGCTTATGGTTCAAGGCTGACTTCCTCCTTCCCCTTAAAAATTACAATGACCAGATTATTCACAGCTTAATCCTTGAACCTCCACTCCTCTTCCTTATGATGAGGGTCTTATTAACAGATTACCAATGTAGTTCTTAATCCCTCCATCGAAACACCTAGTCTCAATATTCCAAACTATATTTTGCAAAGTTGGAGAACAAATGGTTAACACATGTTATGTTACCTAATCTATGTGTAACAGGTTTTTTTTTTTGTCTGTCAGTTTCTTTCATACCCCGCTTCCTTTTGTGTCTTTGTGGTTTCCTGGTCTTGATCAAGCAAGAGGAAGCTGGCGAAATTTGGAACAGACAGAACGCAGGACCGCTGTCTACTTTGATCATGTCCCACCGGCCATTAATACTGCTGCAGCAGCAGGAGTCAGTGAGGCCACGCGCCTGGACTGGGTCAGACACTTCAAGGTGCAAAAGCACTGGCAGAGGTGGCGATTAAGTCATGTACGATTTACTAGCAAACAAAGACAAATTGCGGAATTACAGTTGTTAAACAAAAAGGCATGTTTTCATTACAGAACATAAATTGTGCTGATAGTTGATGTACACTGCTCCTGGCGTTACATTCATTCCAGATACTGTTAAGTGCATTATTATACTGAATATTGGATTTTGCTCTACAAATAATTGTATGTCATTAAGGGCAAAACAAGTTTCATCACCTTTTCTGTCGTTTCATTGCATGCATTGATTTCAGCAATAGTTTTGAAAAAAAAAATCAGAAATCTATACTTAAAGTTCATAAGCTGCAACAGTTTATTGGCTGGATATGTGAGGGATTAAGAAAAGGTCAACTTAAAGGCACATTAACTGCCTTTTATTAAGAGGATTTAAATGATTTAAACACAATATGAAATACCATCGCTGGTTTCTTATGGTAGCTGTTTTGTAGCTGCACTTATTTGTCATGGCCACACTGTGTATTATATTTGTAATAATAATGAAACGTTAGTGCAGTCTGATGAAACCAGCAGCAATTCCATATTTTGCTTTGGGGCCCTGGGGTTTTCCGTTTTTGCTGCAACCCGAGCTCTCGCTGAAGCTTATTGGTCAGCTGGACTGGCCTGCAGAGCAGTGCTAAAATATGGTATCAAGCAAACTTTTAGTCCACTTCAGCAATTAAGTGTGTAGGGTCTGAGTGCGTCTAGCAGTACAGGTGGCCCACAGCTGAGATGGTGTATGGGATACTCCTGTGACCTGCTCACTGGCCGTGAACTCGCGGTGACATTAGTGAAAGACCAGCCGGTCCTTCTGCAAAGCACAGACCACGTCGAAGAGTAATTGGCTCTAACTGGTGTGTGTGGTGGAGGAGTGAGCTCACAGCCCCTTGTTCCCCCCATGCAGACTCAGAGGTTAGCCAAACCAATTAGCCCCAGATACAGTAGGTGATCCACAATTATAAGGGTATAAGACAGAAACTCATTGGCAATTTCACAATAAAAAAATAGGTCAAGGCTGTAATCAGTTGCCACATGGCATCGGTATCTTGCCCAGCAATCTCTTCTTGAATCCGAGATCCCTCCGGGAGCTCCACCTCTCCTCTAACAAGCTCAGCAACCTGGACACACTGCCCTTCTCCCATCTGAGCAATCTTGGAGAACTTTGGGCTGACCGAAATCTCTTCAGAGTGTCCACGCTTCAGGGGCTGGTGCTCGCCAACAACATGATCCAGGTTGTCCCGGGAGAACTTGACCTCCTCTTGCCCAGCCTCCGATCCCTCGACATCCGTTTCAACCCCCTGGCCTGCATCTGTGAAAACGAGGCCTTCCGACTGTGGGCCCTGCACTCACTCACGCACGTCACCCTGTTTCACAGCATCAAATGTTCCTGCCCGGCACCCAACAGCACCCGCTACCTCTCCCAGAATGAGCCTGCTGTGCGCGCAGCCCAGACCGATCTCCTGGCATTTTGCTCGAGCGCCACCCTAGTTCTGGCTGTGCTAGTGTGTGGCCTTGGTTACAGTAAAGGCAGGTGGCACTTCCTGTATGGCTATTACCTGCTAAGAGCCCGGATTAAGGAGACCCAACTCCGGAGGTCAGGACCTAAAACTTACAAGTAAGTGGCCATCTGAATAGGTCATTCTGTGATCACCTCAATGAAAGTAGAACTACATCTCTGCCTGGGTGACCTCTGTGTCCACACTTGGAGAATTACTGCCTTAATGTGCCATCTTTATGAATGTGTCTGGCCTATGGGGTTGGAATTGAAACACAATTTCAACAAACAGGTATTTAGCCAATAGCCTGTTTTTGAACCTGTGTATTTACAGCCCTAGCTGTGACCCATACTCTGTCTTTCGGGACCATCTTTCATGATTCTCGCAGTTTGTTCTTGCATCTCTCTCGACTTTTGTATTATGACCACCTGCAACTTCTAAAGTACAGGATTTGACCATCTATATTGAACATCGGTTGCTTTCGTAAATTAATTTGTGACTTAAAGCATGCGCCTCTAGGGTTTTTATGTTAATCAAAATTGATTAGTTAAAAGGAAAATGGCTTGAATTAGGATCAAGGTGATTGAATGATTTTACCTTCTATGAATTTAATTATTAAAATTTTAACAAGAGCTTTAAGTGCCCTATAAAGTATAAAGTATAAGGAATCAATGTTTGAAAAAATATTTTTACAGAATGAACAGCCGCTCAGAGACAGTGACATGCCTAGTTTTCTGAGACTGATGCCTATCATTTTACCAAAATTAGCCAATTATAATTGCTGTATTTAAATGTACTTATGCTAGGACAAAATAGGAGACTTCCTTGAAAATCACAGCCTTTTCCTTCTGAAGCTTATATGTCTTGGCTGCAGGAAGAATTTGAGATTCTCCATAAATGCTTTTACATCTCACACTAAAGCTTGCTTGTTGAAAAGAGTATTTTCTAAATATTAAGCTTAAATATGTATGTTGTTTGATCATCTCTTCTTTTATATTTTGTTTCTCTGAGCATGCCTTACACAATCCTGTTTAACAAGAAAGGGGCTTGTAAAATGTGGATTATTATTCAACTACCCAAGTCATATGAAGATAACCCATAGTGCAAAAGGAAGCAGAGTTCTGGCACAGTATAAGACACAGAGCAAAAGCATTGCAGTGAGTCCCACAGTGAGGCAGATACACAGTGCACACAGACCACAGCAGACGCGCTCCTGATCTGAGTGCTGATGCCCAGTGTATTGGTTTCACTGTTTTACCAACACTTGCAGCACAGCTCTTTTTTCCCCATATGGGAAAGTGCGATTTGTCCAATCTCCAATGACAAACAAAGAGGGAACAATTCAGACACTGTAAACTGCTATTGCCATCTGTGTCTCGCCCTCCCTCCTCCCCTGCCTTTCTCTCTCCTATTTCCTCTCCCTCCTTCTATCTTTCCCTCTTCCCTTCTCTCTAACCTCTCAATTCTTCCTCTCTGCCCACCTCGCCCAGGTACGATGCCTTTGTGTCCTACAGCTCCCAGGATGAGGACTGGGTGTTTAACCAGCTGGTGCCCAATCTGGAAGGGAGTGGAGGCGCCGGGGGGGAGGGGCCACCAACTGTGCCTCCATCACCGCGACTTCCAGGTGGGCAAGACCATTGTGAGCAGCATCGTGGAGGCGGTCTACACCAGCTGCAAGATGCTGTGCGTGGTGACGCCACACTACCTGCACAGCGAGTGGTGCTCCATGGAAGTGCACGTACGAGCAGCTGCCTTCTCCTCCTCCCCCTCCCTGGAGACGCACAATGAGCAGTCACCCACGACTTTGTACAGCCCCGCAAACTGCTTGGAGTTCTGAATTCAGTTCCCACTTCATTTTCTCCTGTGCAGCAAGATGGCGTGCAGCTTACTGTCTCTGCCTCACAGCTCTTGGCTCCTGGGTTCTGTTGTGGACCAGGACACGTTCTGCCCGGAGTCTGCATGTTCTCTCCTGGTGTTGTTGTGGAATTACTGCTGCGGTTTTCCCCTCTCCTTTTTAAACAGATTATTTTCTGAAATTACCGAGCAGACAGTGAGACTCTGCTTCTCACTGTAGAGTTCTGTCTACATATTTCTCAGGTGGAGAAAAAACAGCAGAAATCGTTACAAGCTTTTCGGTGAAAAGATCGCAGAGTGTTTTTAATAGCGCTGGGGAACAGATCCGTAAAGAGCCAGTGATATTAATGATAGTAACGTGTGGTCAACACATTTGCACCGGTGAAGGTGTGGTCCTGAGATTGCTCTTTACGCTGTGATATTTAAGCAGTGAAACTGGTCTCCCGGCAGGCAGCAGGACTCTCAAGTCACTACACTGGCAAAGTTCTGTGCCTGTAGCTCAGCTTGCCCTCATGTCCTGAGGTGTCGTTGGAGAGTTGTCCCCCGGACTCCCCTGGGAGACGGTGCACAATTCACCAGCTCATCTGGCCAGTTAGCTCCCTACACAGCCTCAATCCCTGTGTGATTGGCTCAGTCCAACTACTTCCACTGGATGACTCTCACCCTGGCTGCCCCGTGGGGCTCTCAGTGTGCGGAGAAGCTGATGGCCCAGTAACGTGTTATAGTAGTGAGGTGCATTGATTACCAACTGATGGTTCAAAATCTGGGGACACATAAAAAGATCATTTGTGGTTCCTATCATGACCTGTCAACAGCTTTGCGATCTAGTGCTTCCCTCTAGTGGCAAGAGACAACATAGTCTCTCATGGTGTTAACACATTAGTGGTGTTAGTTATGTTCTAGGATGTCCAGTGTTCAGTATCCAGACTGGATTTAGCCTTTTTACTAGTTATCATGCAGAAGGGGTACTAGTCTTTGCAGTATGAAAGACAATGTGTTTTAGTTTCAGATACTGTGGCAACCACAGTAGATGGCTTTTTCTGCTTTTCTGTGTGGGAAGGTGTGTCTTTTGTTCCAGGGAGGTGATGATTTCAGGACTACTCGATCTCATTAACAACATATGCATGCCTAGCCCCTGTCTAGGGTTAAATACTCTTCAGCATAAATTCGCTATGAAAATGATAAAGATCTCTCTGTCAGACCTCAGGGACCTTAGTTTCAACTGAAAATGGGGTATTGAGACAGGCAGGTTTTTAAAGCTTCCTCTAAATGTTAAGAATATAGCGCAATGAGCTTTTGCTCAACTGCAGTAATTATAGTACCTTGAGACAAAATGGTATTGCGTAATTCTTCATGAAGGGTAGAATGAAATGCATCTGGAATATTTTATTATTTTCAAGGTGTATTGTTTGGGTTCTCTGTTTAACAGATTTGCAGTGAATGGCAGAATGTGCCCAATCAGAAGAACAGTCACGATAGTCTCTATTATCAGCTGGAGTGGGACACGATAATGGAAAACCCCAGGTTTTTGTCCTTCACATCAGGAATTGGCAGAACCTACTGCGCCCTTATGGTAATATCTGCCACGTGGCTAAGACACCTGGGCCTGAAGAGCTGCTTTTCCAGTTGCATCTAAAATTAAGCAAATTTGCCTGGAATACACTGACCTTTTGGTATATTGACACCTTTGCATAATCACCACAAGGCAGCAATGGCGTATTCTCCTGTGTAAGAAAAAACAAAACAATCAGTGTATAAGATCCGCAATTTCTTTATTGTTTTATTTTTTAAGGTTGGTGCCCATATTCAATACATTGTCACTTCCTGTTCATTAATAGGCTACCGTGTTCCCCACAAAAATGATAATATTGGTCACGTAGCCCTATTGGTTAACGGTTTTGTCCAAGAAAATGATCCAGACCAAATGTTCCCTCGTGTTCGACCCATTAACTCCTTTGCAGTCTCAGAGAGGTTAATCTGAAACTAGTTTAGGAGACCATTATCTGATACAATTTCCTGCAAGAGGAGCACGGACAGACAGCAGCACAGGAGCTTATTTCATTACAGGGGTCCTCAGCTGTGGGTTCTTGTGTATCCAAGCCAGCAACAGGTGTGGGATCTGTCCGAGCTCTGCGCCATACTCTGAATACCTTTGCACAGACAGATGTGTGAGAGGGTAACATACTACAGCCCTTCAGCTTATAAAACCTGAAATGGTTCAGCCAGCTGTCTAATGGAAGACTAAGCTGGGTTCACTGTGACTATAACTGAATGGTAAGACAAAGGTGTGTGGCCATTTTTTCCAGGAAATTTTGAATTATAGAGCTAAGGGTGGATGCTGCACACTGGTGGAGGTGGAGGGGAGTCCCCATTACCTGTAAAGTGCTTTGAGTGGAGTGTCCAGAAAAAGCGCAATATAAGTGTAAGCAATTATTATTATTATTATTATTATTATTATTATTATTATTATTATTATTACTGTACTCCTGGACTTTGAGGTCTGCTGTGCCTGTGGGATTTTACTCTACTCTGGAGGCTTTATGACTTGATTTCAATCAATTGTTTGCGTCATCGGTCTACATTGCCACGAATGCCAGGTCTTTATAAATCGCGATAACACTGGTAGGGTCCAGAAATCAATTTCGCAGGCATGGCATTGAACTGGTTTGTCTTAAACACAGACTTGAATACAGTCTGGTTTTCAAAAGAGCCCAGATAAAAGCTTGTCCAGAAAATGTTTTTTAAACTCTGATTTTGGTCACCAAATTAATTTTTGAATACTTTTGTATTAAATGCATATGGTAAAGTATTTGGTTTAGTCACTCTTAGAATCATAAACAATTTATTTAATAATATATTTTTTCCTAAATGTATTAATTTAGTTTGTTTGCAACTAAAAGACACCCAAACGATATTAGAATATGTGCTGCTACCATTTTGTTTTGTTGTTGGGATACTGTAGCAGTATTTTTGCAGAAGTTATGATTTTATGTTTTTATGTTTTTTGCCCTGGGTAAGTGCCTGTTCTTCATGGTCTATGTGCATGACCCTGCTGTTTACTTCCATAGTAGGTGCCAAAGTGAATATGACTAGTCCTTCCTGTGACGCTGAAGTCTTGCATAAAGACTGAAAGGGTTTGATCCTGCGTTTCATTGTCCGGGCTCAGGAGCTGTGTCCTTCCTCTTGTAAAAGGGTCTTTTGAACTAGGCCGTAAACCGATCCTGGGCCTTTCCTAGCCAGGGTGTGCCCAGGCTTCTCTGGTATACCTGTGGGACCATGCTTGAGGAGGTGGTGCTGTGCTTTCTGGGGAGGGGAGGAGAGGAAAGAGGGTTAGAGAGACACAGCAGCTGGTGAGCAGAACCTTTCAATGGAAGATTGTAATTTGAGATTTCTGAGAAAAAAAATAATAATAACGGTGGTAACAAAAGTTCTCCTTTTTAAAAAAAAAAACCTTAAAGAAAAAAACGTCCATGGGGAAAACAGCAAACATTCTGTGGTACACAAGAAAACGTGTGTTTTGTCATTTTCCCAAAAAAGCATTGTGAATGTAGCCATCATAAAATCATTCCATTTGTTGTTTCAGAAGTCAGATATCTAAATTGCATCTCTTCTTAGCACATAACAGCTATAAATATATATTTTTTGCTGATGCTGCTTGAATGCATATTTTGTTTTGAATCTGCAGTTGCCTTTTTTTACTGTCTATGTGGAGTTTGTATGTTCTTCCTGTGTTCACATGGGTTTCCTCTGGGTCTCCGGTTTCCTCCCACAGCCCAAAGACATGCTGGTAGGTTAATTGGCTTCTGTCTGCCCTGTGATGGACTGGTGTCCTGTGCAGTGTTTATCCTGCCTTGTGCCCGCTGCTTGCTGGGATAGGCTCCAGCTCCCCCAACAACCCTGTGCTGGATGAAACTCACAAGAAAATTGACAAATGAATGAATCTTCTGCCCCATCCAATTAGCCTCTTCTGTGTTACCAGTAATGAAGTCCTGACCACACCTGACAAATGGCACAGACAAGGCTTGACTCCGGTGATCTTCATGGAACTGGACTCTCATCCAAGTTCAGAATGAGCCCATTGGAGTTTGCCAGAGAATTCAGAGCACAGATGCCAGAGCACATAAGATATCACAAGGAGCACAAGTCTATAGCTGCAGATGTGCAAAACTGGGCTTCTCCCTCTCCTACTGCTCTGCTGACAATGGGAGTTGGAAACTGTAATTCTGAGCTGGCCAGGCTTTCATTGGTGGAGTTTAAAGGGGTTTGTTTTGCCAGTGTTGCCTTTACACTTGTGACATGACTGTGCAATGACAGTCAGCACAAACAGAACTTGACAAATTAGAATAACATGCCAGATTTGAGGCTGTGCAGCCCTTTCACAGGCCGGATAATTCGCAAGCCCTGCCGAGTCCAACTTCTCTCCCTCTGCTCCCGGCATCAGTTAAGCTCTCCTCCTTATCGGAGATCAGGGAAACCTGTTTAGGATTAATTCATAAACAATCTGCTCCAGTGTCCACTGCAGAGCTTTCCAGGGGCTCAGACTGCACCCCAGAGAACCATGGGGGCGGATACAAACAAAGAATTCATACATAGGGAAAAAGAACGGGAATCTGTCCATCTGACTGCTAATCTGTCTAGATTTTTCTGGCTCTGTCTGTAGATCTGTCCTCCCTGTGTATACTATATCTGATGATTTGACTCTTTGGTTTACTTGTTGGACAGACAGATGGATTGATGCATCAGAGACGAGCATTCTGAGGCAATGATCAGAAATCTAATCGTATTGTAGGTGTTACTGCTGTGCTGCTTTCAGTGTCTTCATTACCTGTAATGACTGCTGTAGAATTGTGCTGGACTATTCATTTAACAGAGAAGTCCCTACCCCAGTCCTGGGAACTAACTTACATTACTGAACCCATCATTTATCTATTATGATACTTGTTTATATCTAAAATGATCAGAGCATAGAAATGGAATTAATCTGAACTCCTTAAACACACAGGAGACTGTCTTTTAACTGTCACATTTTACATGTAATGTCAGATCTCCAGCTCTTCGATAGAAATAAAAACACATGTGATTTAACGGACATAATATCTGGCCAGTATCCAAGAAAGCCATACAGTAGTTACCCAGTTCACCGTTACTGGCTAGTGAATATTAAAGCATGAAGTTATTTTAACCTGCTTTGACTAATCTCCATTGTCATGTCATTTACCAAACCACTTTATACCATACTGGGTTGTGGGAAGCCGGAGCCTACCCAGCAAGCAACAAGCTCAAGGCAGGATACACCCTGGGTGGGACGCCAGTCCATCACAGGGCCAGTGCAAGCCAATCATACATGGGGACAATTTGGAGGCCACGGTAAAGGCCGAGCAGGGAAATTTGGCCTGGACACTGGGAGAACTCCCTTCTCTTATCGAGAAATGACCACTGCAAGTCAGGACCTCGGTTTAACGTCTCATCCGAAAGACGCCGCGAACTCCTGTATAGTGTCCCCGCCACTATACCGGGGCATTAGGACCCACACCGCTGGTCCTACTTACACCATGTCCAGCAGCAACCTTTGTTTTTCCCAGGAGGTCTCCCATCCAGGTACTGACCAGGCTCAACCCTGCTGAGCTTCAGCCGGTATCCAGTTAAGAGCTGCAGGGTTAATCTCCATTGTCGTCATCACAAATTAATAATTGGGGAGAGTTACGGTGGCTTAGTCTGTCTCAAGAGGAAATGAAGTACTTGCGCAGTCACCATGACATCCCAGAATAAACAGAAGTGAAACTAGTGTACGTCATGGGTTTTCACTGCAGAATGTCTGTGATACTCACTCGCACTACAGCAGGCATCGTGGTTCATCACGATAAAAGCAACGTGATTGTACCATGCCCAGCTCTGATAGAATCCCATAAGGCATGATCACGCCAAAATAAAATTACCAGGCGGTAACTCTGCTGTTTTCAGCGGCATCGAGGCCCTATTTCATGTCTGAACCTCGTTCAAGATCACAGATGAAAAAAAGTAATTGTGTGGATGTTATCTTTTAATAAATTTGAGTTGATTAAATCCAGCCTGGGCGTCCCAGTGGCCCTGAGGAATGGAGTCCAGGGTTCGAGCCCCAGAGATCCGATTGGTCTTGAGCAGTACCGGGACAGTGGCCAAGCCCGGGTCTGGACAGACACGCCCCAGTAGGCTCTTTAACCAGCTCCTTATTCTCTCAGAACGATTCCCCCACTGAAGAGAATTGCAGATTAGGGATCATTGGGAATGAAAATCCTCACAGCTTGTAGCTCTCAAGAACCACAGCTGGTCACGCCTGACTTAATTGAACTAATTAACTCACTATTATTGGTCATTCCTCACATGGGACCCCTCTGGTTTGGAGAGAGCTGTGAGAGACTCTGCAGCAGGGGTTCCCAGTACTGGTCCAGGGTGCCCACACACCTACAGGTCTTCATCCCAGCTTGGCTTCATTCCACCAGCGAAGCCTGAATTGAACAAGCGAATGGCTGGATTGGGATATGGGCTGTAAGTTTTTTTTTTCTTCTACTCTGAAGGCTATGCATTTTGTTTCACTTCTGAAATGCGATATTTAAATGGCAACCTCTAACACGTTTTAATGCTGAAATCCATTAAAACAGCTCAAACGGATCTCAGTGTGCAGTGTAGGAAGAGCTGAGAGCTGGCCTTGAAGAAAACCCAGTGAGAGAGGGCGTCCGGTCCCAGACAGCGTGAGGGCTCTTCATTGCCAGCGTCCTACATACAGACAACGTGCGCCATTTATCATCCTATCTGGAGCTGGTGCTGCACTCCAGACACCCTTCCCGAAGTTATTAAGACCCCCTTTACCGTCTGCCCTCGTCTTATTGAAACACTCCCGAGTTTCGCTTTGCAGAAATCCGGGGTCCTGGCGCCTTCTGAGGGACGCATCTCCAGCGAGAACGTCGAATTCCAGGCCAGCAGAAACAGGATTCCTCCGCCACTGGGGTTTAAAACGCTGCAATACACGCAGAGGACATGAGGGTTTCTTGTTCGTTTGGTTTTTGTTACAGCCGCTCGAACTCCGTCACTGAAGCCGGCTAGCGGGGCCCTGTACTGCGACAGTGGGCGACCCGCAAACACCTGGCGTCGCCTCTACGTCCGCTGGCCACTGCGCCTATCCCAGTAGCCTCTCGGCTGGGCTAAATCCGTCTAGAAATTACCCCTATTGAAAGTGAGAAACACAGGCCGTGTGTGTGTGTGTTTCTCCGTGCGTTCGCCCCAGCTCCTCGCCAGGAAACTGACAGAACAAGCTCCTGCACAGGAACCAGCCCCAATAACACTGAGCAGACGGGAAGCAAATATCGACCTTGGTCATTTATTCAAAACCCGTGTTACACCAGCGGGCGTCGGTCTGATTTCTGCGAGCGGGGGGTTGTTAGTAGTGATGGAAGAGAGACGACACTAACTTTAAATTCTGACGAGACCGTGAGGAGTATTCATCCCGGCCAGGCTAACTCTGGAGAAGACTGTCAGGGCTGGGGGGAAAATCGTTCAAACCGAAATTATAGAAACATTTCACCCCATCGTTTCCGTTATTTCCGCTCCGGGCGCCGCAGGTGGCAAAGGAGAGGAACGCGGGGTAAAACTTGACGGGGAGGAAAAACACAACATTTCGTCCGCCACCGTCACTTCCAGCTTTAAACTTGTTTAGCGATTGTTGCTGTTTCTGCTGAGCGCTAATTCAGCTCTTGAATGATGCTCAGTTTCTGTCAGGAAAGACTGCGCTAGCAGGGCGCTCGCCAGTTTCAGTTTTGACGCACACGACCCACGCCTTTGTCTTACACTGACTTGCGGAAATGTGTTTTTTTTTAATACCAGCACATGAAAATTAAATTGTAGCCCAGGACACAGCAGGAGAGGGGCGGAAAGACGACAAAAAGAATACTTTAGAACTTGGTTCGGAATATAAATGATTTTTGGACTGGGGTGGGGGGAGAGACGCTCAACACGAGTACAGTACTTACAGGGAGTCATCTGTCACTTGTGCGGCGTGTGAGCGCGTTTTAACAAGATGCTACCGCTGATAATGACAGGCTTTACTCGCCGGAAAGAGAGTCTTTAAACCGCGCTCGTTCGCTTTATCAGTCCCTGGGTATATATTCTATTAGGGTTACAGGCGACGTTTTTCACCATGTTGATCAAAAGGATGTTACTCGCTCTCTCGGGGACGTCTCTGACGCTTTTCCTCGTCGTGCTTGTGGACCTGCAATTGCGCACGGAGGAGCGACTGAAGCCGGGCACCGCTGGGGGTCTCGGCGGCTCCGGCCCCAGACAGCGCCCGTCGGCGGAGCTCACCCGCCCCGAGAGCCACCCGGCGCGGCCGCCGGCCGGGAAGTCGGTCCGCTCCGCCCAGCGCCCGGACACCGCCGCCGCCGCGATGAACCGGAGCCTGGCGGACCTGGAGAGGCAGATCGAGGACAGGAGGCGCCGCTTGTCCGAGCGCGCCGGGCAGCGGCGCACCCCGACTCCGGCCCCCTCGGGCGCCTTGCGGCTGCAGGACGTCTTCATCGCCGTGAAGACCACCGAGAAGTTTCACAGCACGCGCCTGGCGTTGCTCCTGGAAACCTGGATCTCGAGGACCAGGGAACACGTAAGTGTTGTTGTTTTTTTTTCATTGCTAGAATCATTACCAGCTCGGAAACTCGGATTTGACCGTGCTGGATTATCACGGGATTTCCAACGTGAAACAACATAGAAACTCGGAAACAAAAGCGAGCTTTATCTCCTTCAGATTCCGAGATGTTGGTTATTGCTACAGTACAATGGACATATTTTCACCTGGACTGCCTCCCGAAAGTAGCGCTATATAATGACATCCTTGGGCCAAGTACAGAAAACATTGACTGTAGAAGCCCATTCCGTTTTCCCTTTCGAGAAGACAATCAGGCACACAGCTTTAATCTTCCAAAATGCATGCTGAGTGTCCCTGCAGAAACTTAAATTTGCTTTTGCTTTTCCAGTTCAAAGTGGGGATTTTTTTTTCTAAGATTAAAACACAGTACAGTACACGGTACATGTAGGGCCCTATTATCTGAGACGCACTGTATTGCATCTTCATGAATTTTGTTGTTGCTTAGTCAATTCAATGTACATAAAATCGTTTTTGGCAAAACTCTGGATAGAAGAGGAAGAACTTCATTCAGTGCAGATTATTAGAGCAAAGCACAGAAAGTAATTAGCTTTCAGATGACATGAAGCTACCCAGAATTACGAAGCTGGTTTATCTCCGTCTCAGTCTTCATCTTCTATTGCTATATTTCTATCGGTCCTGGGGCTGCACAGGCTTCTTCCTAGGATAATGGGGAGGATGGGGACTTGCCTTTAGATGACAACATTTTTCAAGATCGGAACTTTTAAAAATTGAGCATGGGAATGCTCAAGAGCCGGCCGCACAGGACAGTGGTTTGTGATAAGGAAACGGGAAGGTTCTGGGTAGGGCGTTTGGTTTTTCGCTGTACTGCTCGTTAGGGAGGGACTGGGGTGGGTCCAGTGTCCGAGAGCCCTGTGACTTCTGCAGCTGCAGCTGTCTGTCCTCCCCTCCTCCTCCTCCTCCTGTGTACGTCCGTCCAAATCTTCAGCTTCAGGGCCGTGGGTCTACAGGACACGGTGCTTGGATTGACCCCCTTACTCGACCCAGTCAGACTGAGACTTCCCCCCTTTGTCTGTCACACTTCCGAGTGAAAACGCCATAACAAGGCTCGCGGGAGTCCAGCCCTGCAGAAATGGACCGCTCACCCTGGAGTTCCAGGACTGAGCACGCCGTGTTAACAGAGGAGCTGAAAGCACGCATTGCCCATTTCAGACTTGTCACCTTATTCCTAGTAAATTTGCATGTGCAGGTGCGTGTTATTATAATCAGTATCAACCCTCCTCCCCCGGCCTGCCATAACAGAAGGAAAGCTGAAATATGAATATGTCCACGCTGGTTTCTTATCCCCTTGTCACATTTCACCGTGTATACCTCATTCCAGGTGGCTACGCTGACTGGTTCCCGAATTCGGAACTGCAGGCGTTCATGCTCAGTGATTCCTCTGGAGGAGAGCTGTCTTTCTGGACCTCAAACGGCACTTTTATGATTTGTACAACAGCCTGCGGCCGGTAAACCGTGCTTGAATTGGCTCTCCTATACAGGACTAGTTTGCTTGTCTGTTTAATTATAGCAGTAGGCCCGATGCCTTGTCTGCGCCCTCGGTTGCGGGCACCTAACAGAACGCTGAGCTGAGCTGTTTCCTGTTATGACTGCTTGTGTTTCTTGCAAAACAAAATGGCCACTTCCTCCTCTGTGATTGCACTTCACCCTGCTGTGTGCAGCACAAACGTCCCTCCTAGAGAATCGCTTTGTGTGTGTGTGGTGTGTCTGAATGGAGAATACGATGAATCGGGGGACAAAATTGGCAGGAGGTTGTCAATTAGATGACGTGAACGTGTCCCCACACTGAAAGAGTAAGATGGGATCATCTTCTGAAACTAATAAACATACCCCCTAAGTAGTGAGTCAGTGTAATATGAAGGAGAGAATATGGTAAAAAGAAACTTTACCCAGCTATCAGCTATTAATTCAACAGGTGAGGGCCTGTTTTGAAACTCATACTCTTTTTATAACAAGATCTATTTTTCTTAAAGATTCACTGATGTATAGTTTGACAGTATGTGTTGAGCAGCAGCTCACACGCCTATAAAATCACTACTGATTACCACTGGAGGTCTGTGAATTGACAGGAATTGTTTCCTTATTGCTGCAAAATATAAAATCACCAGTGCATGATCAAGTGTTACAAAAGAACCAGACAATCACTGTCAATGAAAGTTGGTACAATTCGACACTGTTGCTGCACATTCTTCCACTTAATGTTACAAATTAAGTAGAGGAGGAATGGCTGCTGTGTGTCTCCCAGCTGGGAGTGCTGGTGCAGAATGATCACTGTGTGTCTCCCAGCTGGGGCTGCTGGTGCAGAATGATCACTGTGTGTCTCCCAGCGGGGGCTCCTGGTGCAGAATGATCACTGTGTGTCTCCCAGCGGGGGCTCCTGGTGCAGAATGATCACTGTGTGTCTCCCAGCTGGGGCTCCTGGTGCAGAAGGATCACTGTGTGTCTCCCAGCTGGGGCTCCTGGTGCAGAAGGATCACTGTGTGTCTCCCAGCTGGGGCTCCTGGTGCAGAAGGATCACTGTGACTCTCCCAGCTGGGGCTGCTGGTGCAGAATGATCACTGTGTGTCTCCCAGCGGGGGCTGCAGTTCAGAAGAGGGTCCCACTTCAATGGGGAAAGTGTTCAGGGGATCCTTAAGGGTGCAAAGGTCTATACTGTCCATCCAGTCCATTACTGTAGCTGGCGTACTGATGAGCAGCGCAGTGTCAGTTGTGACAACAGTGTTGGAGGTTCTCCTTGATTCTCGGGTTGACTGGAGGAAGTGCAGCCGTGCCAAGAGGAAGTTGTCACCGCAGACCGACCCCTGTTAGAGAACGGAAACCGTTGTGAAAGGGAAGTCTGCAGCTCAGGCCAGAACAAAGAGCCCGTTCCCTGCTCCCGTGTTGACTCACCAGGGCTCTCTGCGAGTCGCACAGCACCCTGCCTTATCGCAAGTGCCCCCCCCCCCTCCCCTCGTCTTCCACTTCTAATGAAACGCTGTTTGTTTTCATGAGGCCCGGTCGTGTTTTGTTTAACCGAGTCGCGGTGTTGTTTTTACAGGGCTGTGATCTCGCTTAACCGACCCTCATCGTTTGAGGAGGGCCATGCCGGCGCTGGCCAGTAAAGGCTGTATTCCTAGACCTAGAAAACCCGGGACATCCGGGAAAACACAAAGGAGGCTAGGAATAGCAGCCGGAAAAAACAGGGGAATTTAATGACGTCGCATTTGGCTCTGCCCTGATACCCCCCGGGTTTCCTGTTTACACAGGTAACCAACTGACCTCCTGCCTGCATCCTCCTGCCTTCACTGCTCCCAAAGAGCCCCGATCTTTTATTTTCTGCCTGCTCCCATTCCTCCCCCCGGATGGCTTGTGTATCCCGATGAGTTTCACCCCGATCCCTCCATACATGCCCGATTGGAAAGCCGCTGGTCTGAGAATCGGCTGCCACCAGCCAGTGTCAGGCACATGGTGCTGTTACGTGTGACGCCGTGCCTGGGCGTGTGTGTGCGTGGGCGCACATCTGTGCTCCTGAGCACGTTGCGGGCATGCATTAGCCTGCTGTGCGTCCTGGTAGAATTTTTTTTTTCCCCAATGATCTACCTGATTTTGAAACGATTTAAAGCCTTTTTAGAGAAAGGGGCTTGGGAGGTTTCCATTCTGTACCTCAAAAAGATGCTGGAGTCTGGGCCATGACTTTCCCTTGACTAGCTCCCCCTTCTCTCTGATTGTGCTTTTATTGTCCAGTCCAATTGCATAAGTATCTTCCAACACATGTGTAAAAATCAAACGTGCATCTCTGAACGACTAGACCAGATCACAGCCTCCGATATACGTCTGCATGCATTCCTTGTACAATCAGCCGAGTGGAAAAATGGCCTTCACATACACAAGCCTTACTGCAGGCCTGCCTGAAAGAAGCTGCTGAAAAATTGAATTTTCATGCATTCTAATAATGGAGGTCAGATGCAGGGTCCCAGAAAGTTCAGTGTTTTTTTTTTTTTTTGTGGCACTGATCCATATCCTTCTGGAATACTGGACGATGTTTAGTGGTAGTAACAACATGCAGCCTTTTTCCTTGAATTCAAGGAAATTCCAGTCAGAAATGGCCCGAGTTGGGGGAGAGGTTAGGGGACGACCTTCTGGCTGCGGTGATAAGCAGGGGTGGTGACCACACTCAAAAGCCCTCGCTTTTCATTTGTTTAACCTCTGACCTGTTTTGTAGTCCTGTAGAACGACTGACGGTTAGTAAATTGTCTCGCCTGGTTTCTTTGAATTACTCTGCGCGAGATCGGTGATTTGTCTTCATGCGGTGGGACATGGTCTTCCCAGCCGATGGAATCCGAGATGAGAACACGGCGCACGTTGAATGCATCAATCCTGAGCGTTTTCAGGGCACAGCAGTGACGTCCCCGACAGCTTCTTGGGGTGCCACACAGCAGTGTTGGGGTCTGGGGAACCATTCTGCATGATCTGCTGCACGTGGACTGGTATCAATGCCATTATGAATTGGGTTCTCTGGCTATTATAAATTGCAGTAAAAGGGTGATCCCTTGATTATTTTCCAGTGGAACATTCCGGAGGGAACCCGGAAGGATTTTAGCCATGTGTATTGTTTTTTTGGTTTGAGTACAAATGAACCGCGGCTCTATGCTCCCCATCACATATCGTATTTTGTTTTTGCAGACATACATCTTCACAGACAAAGGGAGTGAAGACGAAAGCTTGAGAGGTGAGACTGAGGGGCTTGGGTTCATCTCCTCTTCTTGTTTGTGGGTGCTGGGATACTACCTGATTAGGAGTGTTTGTAAGCAGAGTCATTATGTTTATTAACTTTTTTTTATGAACCTAAGGATAAAGAAAATACAAAAGATACAATAAAAAGTAAAAGAGAAAAAAAATGAGAATATACTGTTTTTTACAGACCGAATGTAGGCCAACCAGACACAGTCCCCCGAGTGTGTTCAGACTTGGGGCCTGGCCTGTGCTATTCAGGTCACGCTCAAACTCCCAGCCAGTGCTTTAAGGTCCTCCTGCACTGTGGAAAGTCTTCTGTGACCTGTGAGTTTTCAATGCCACAATACACACAAGGCAGTAGTCTTACTCATGTGTCAGCAGTCGGGGGTAAAGGTGTAATGGTGCATAGGGGTTACAGGCGCTTGGCTCTGGTTCTAACCCCAGATGATTTCTGTCTTAAGGTTATAATGCGGTGATCACCAACTGCTCCTCGGAACACAGTCGCCAGGCCCTGTCCTGCAAGATGACGGCGGAGTACGACGCCTTCATGTCCTCCGACAAAAAGTAAGTCCCGTTTCTCCAGCCCGCCGCAGGATGGGTAGCCAGCACTGCCATCTCATCCGCTCGGAAGACCGATATCTGCAGTTCCAAGAATCTCCACGCCACATCGCACGCAATCCCGATCCCCGCCCTCTGACACCAGCTCTAACCTCCCCCCCAGACCCAGAGCACAGCGCCACACGTTTTAAAAACCCAATCGCTTCTGAGCAGCAGTGATGATTGTTTTTGGAGTTGTGTCACGCATAATAAGTAGGCAAAGAGAGATCTGCTTCTATATTGTACGCGTCGCCCGTATACTTCACTATAAGTTCCTTTCATTACAGACAGCGCTGCGGAAGACTGGCGTGATACTTGCTTTTAAAACTTGCCAGGAGTTACGGAGACTTGCTGATGCGTCTCTAATATAATATAGAGCTATAGATACTGGTTTATTTCCAGCAACTCTGCAGTCAATTTATGGACTTTCCAGATCTCTGTAATGAGGAAGAGAAGGCTTCCCCTGAGGGCTGCAGCCCTTCAGCTGAAACCAGTGATGAAGGCTTTTAATAAGGGTTTTGTAAGTCTGGGAAGCCCCTCAGGTGTGCTTAGTAAAGACAGCACAGTTTTGTGCAATGTGTTACACTCGGGAGGTAATGAGCACCAGAAACGCAGGGCCTTGTGAAGATGATAGTATCAGCAGATTTGGAAATCGGTGCTGAGGACTAGGGTTTCTGAAGCTTCAGAAGGCGATGAAGAGCAAGGCTCCCACAATAGCGCGCGCTGTGGCTGCCGTCATCCAGGTGGGGGCTGCACATTGGTGTTGGTAGTGGGATTCCCCGTTACCTGTAAAGCACTTCGAGTGGAGTGTCCAGAAAAGCACTATAGAAGTATAAGCAATTTATTATTTTTATTATTGTTATTGTTATAATAACAGTGTTATTATGTGTTTTGGGGCGCAGGTGGTTCTGTCACGTGGACGACGACAACTACGTCAACCCCTCCGCGCTCCTGGCCGTCCTGTCGGCCTTCCCGCGCGACAGCGACGTCTACATCGGCAAGCCCAGCCTGGACCGGCCGATCAGGGCCTTCGAGCAGCTGGATGACAACAAGACGGTGTGTCTCGGGGCCCCTGTGTCCGCATTCTTCATCTCCTTTCCTCCTGGGGGAATCCTCCCTGCCGGCCTGTAACCATCCTGGCAGATTCAAGTTGCCACCAACACAAAAATGGACAATGACAACGAGCCTCCCTCACAAACTCCATTGCGACCAATTCAGACTTCAAGAGCAAGTAACGGGGTCCTGACAAAAACCACCCGCTGCACGAACCATTGGAGACTTGGTCATTATCGCAGCTTATTTCAACTGGGCCCGTTAAATGCATAATTCGTTTCTCTGCTAAATCTGCACGAATGCAAGCGATTTTCTTTTTATGCGTTTTTGCAGACTTGGCAGAAGTGCCTAGCTCCCCTGTAAATAGACGTTAAGGTCATGCAAATAACTTTGTAGCCATTTGTTAGAGTAGAATTCTCTCAAAGAAGGCCTGCTCTATTTCATGAAGTCTGTACCTTTTTCAATAAAGCAGTGATAAGCAGGGATAATCAGTGTATGTAATCAGGGAAGGGCAGTGAATATCAGATCCATTTGATTAAGTTTTATCTAAAGGTTTTGCTATTTAATGTCTGTTTTCTGAAATAAGTATTGCAACTTGCTTGATTTGGGGTACGCTTTTGCTGATGTACACGATTGGTAGGACTAGAACTTGGTGTCCTGCTCACTGTATGAGCACAGAGGGGACTGGAAATCCAGCAGCCCTGCATGAGACACCAGTCTGGTGTCAACGTCTGGTATCCTAAGGAATAAACCCCCTGCATCCTCTCTCCTCTGTTGCAGAGAGAGGTGCGTTTCTGGTTTGCGACCGGCGGGGCTGGGTTCTGCTTGAGCCGCAGACTGGCGGAGAAGATGGCACCCTGGGCGAGGTAAGGGGCCGGGTCGAATCAGGGGAAGGTGTGGGAGCCGGGGGGCTTAGCTCCCTCACCCCGATTTCCTCTGCCCGTGCCGGATTTCTTGGGCCGCACTGAAAATGTGGCTCCCGCTCCAGTCTTCCAAGGCCAGAATCCTGTTTTTCTAGGTCTCCTGCGATCTTGAATGAGAGTTATATTTGTGCAGTGAGGTCTAGGAGGAGCAGAGAGAGTGGACCAAGACCCGCTGTTTTGTAGGAATCGGGGTGTGTCCCCCCCCCCCCCAGTGCAGAGCTCCTGCAAGTGTCTGTGTGAGATCTCGGAGCTTGCGTGGGAAGTCTCTCCAGCCCCGTTTCCCACGCTTTCGCCTGTGCGCGTGCTCTGCCCAGGTCGGCCCGGGATGAGGTCTTGTATCACCTGGCCTCTCGTGGCCGTATCTTTTCCAGCAACGTTCCCAAGCTCAACTCTCCTCTCCGTGGGCCGGACAAGCATGCTCTCGATGCTGACGCCCTGCTTTTTCTTTACCCCCGTGTCTCCCGTGGCACAGCGGCCCCCGGTTCGAGCAGTCCTCGGCCGCGATCCGGCTGCCCGACGACTGCACCGTGGGCTTCATCGTGGAGCGGAAGCTGGGGGTCCCCCTGGTCCACAGCCCCCTCTTCCACTCGCACCTGGAGAACCTCCTGCTCATCACCCCACAGCAGATACCCTGGCAGGTTGGTGACAGCATCCTGTCTGACACCCTGTACCCACTGACTGCATGCTGATTAGAGCAGGGCGCCATTGAATGTGTTGGCTATACCAGAGCACATATTTTTCGAATGACTACTTTATGATGAACTATATGGTTCCAGTTAGCCCAACTGTGCGAACACATATGTCTCCTTTGCTATGATAGTGCAGCTACGATGCTGGACCTGTGCTTTCTCTGCATCGTAGCCTAAGTGCATTTGCAGTATGGTGTGTCTCGTTAACTTGAGTGTGTTTGTGTGCAGGTGACTCTCAGCTATGGGATCTTTGAGAACAAGCTGAACAGCGTGGAGCTGAAGGGAGTCTTTTCAAAAGACACCGACCCTTCCAGGTCAGTGTGTGTGTGTGTGTCAGAGCATCACCTAGTGGTCAAACAATGCCACTTCAATTTCCACTGCAGGGAAACCTGTCCACATGTTGCTTCATCTGTCAGAGTAACACACCTGTATCATTTGTCATTGCTTATCCCCTCACGTTTTTGATTTTTACAACAACTGGTCGGGCACTCATTTTTATAGCTGTGTTCCCCCGTAATTCATCAGCACTGCCTATTACTACAGCCCTCGAGGGAGAATAAGGACCTCTTGCACAAAGTCCTGGTTTACAAAAGGGTTTTGGGAGAACGGGGCATTGCTTCAAGATGCTGTAGGCAGTACTAATGCACAGTTCTAAGATATCCAGGATAATTGAAGCCCACCTAGTCTTGGCAGGATTGGTAAGAGAGTTCATGGGATGGACATTTCAAGCTCGTCTGGATAGGAATGGTTTCTGACCTGCTCCTGTAATGCACCGACAAGCATCGCGCAACGCTGCAGCCCCCATGCCTGCTCTCCGAGACCAGCCTTCAGCTGCTCCAGATGCTCTGTCTGTTAAGGCCCGCGCCCAGGTTAAAGATCCAGACCGTCCGCCACACTGTGAGCAGCGCGTTTGCTGAAAGGAAGTCACATGGCTGTTTCACAGGGTTACGATTGGCTGATTCCCCGGGCCTGTCGTGAACAGAACTTGAGGCATGTGTGCTGAACGCAGGGTCTGATCAGACCACCAGTAAGCCACATACACAGGACAGTGGAGGGTAGCAACAATCCCGGCGGAATTCATAATCCCACGTTCCTTAATGGCCCGGAACAACTGCGTCTGGATGATTCCACCTGGTTAATTAATTGAACAACCCTGATCACCTTCCAGACCTCAAGGGGTAGTGAGTAGTGGTGGCCAACGTCTGGGTTCGATCTTGCAAATGGATCGGATCAGCACTTTTGTTTGACGTTTTACAGATGTTGGATTACTTACAAGTGATGAATAAAACCAGCCAGCACACCGTGAACTGATCAGTACAAGCTACCGAGCACCTGAAATTGGACCAGACTGAGTCAAGGTGTCAGTTCTGAGGTTTCAATACTCTGAAAGACAAGCTGAGGTTTATTCAGCTCAGGATTGCGTTGAAAACCAAAGGAGAGGAATAAATTAGCCTTCTTTGTTGAATACACAGCAAGCTGTAAATACATCATTCTTTTATTATAGATTGTAAAGCAGAATTTGAAGATAAATGCAAACAATATCTCTATACTGTAACTGAAGTGATGGACATCGACTGAAAATACAATTGCACTGATACTCCGCTCTGTCACTTTGCAAATTTAATAGGTTCGTAAGACTGCTATGTTCTGTGCAAACGTTTGACAGAAATCAGGGAAATGGATGTTTAACCGTGTATCCTGTCATAATTCCAGGTTCAAGACAATCCACTGTCTGCTGTTTCCCAGCACCCACTGGTGTCCCCGACAGTATGCACTTTGACCCTGGTGCTCCTGGACGACAGCGTACCAATCCTGGGGTCCCTAGTGCCCGGTGAAAGACGAGAGCCCTGGCTGGAAGGAGACTCGGACCAGGAACACTGTTCCCAGTAAAACAGGACATGAGCTCTTTGGGAACGCAGTCCGTTCTGCGGCTTCCAAGCATGCGCACAGAGGCGGGCCCTGGCGGCTCAAAGGTGACGTCTCCCACAGCTTCCTGCGCTGCTTCCGGTTTGCCAGACATTCCGTTCAATAAAGATCGCGTTAATCTTCAGGGGTGTGACGTGACTTTCGTGCGAAAGGTGGGTTGTAAGGTCCTTTTTATTGGGTCATCGGGTTGTGTGAAAATGAGGGGCGGGAGGAGCATCGTCTTTTATCTCCATTTTCGAGAACGGTGCCAGTGACGCCCGAGTCCTGTTTCTAAAATACAATGCCTGCATGCAACATTTTGGGAGGTTAAAAAAAATTAACCAATGTCTTGATATACTGCAGCGTTGATCAACGGCACCTCGAAGTCCTCTAATTTTGCAAGAGCGTGACGAGCAGTATTTAGCCCTGCAGACGGCGAAGACAGCAGTAGGCATGTTCGCGTCGCCGCAGTTGTCTAATAGTGTTCGTCGCGGGTTGGCGCGACGGTGGTTCAACACCCCGCCTGTACGGACGGGAACTGGATGGAGACGAATATTCTTTTTACAGTTTGTAGCTGAACGTGCACGCTGCCTCTCTTCCTGCTCTCCCCCGTAACCAATCCGAAAACACAGCAAGTCACATCACCGTTAACCCATCCCCACACTGAAACGGAGAATTCTGTAGAACTGAAAATATTTGAAACTTCTTAACTACATAAAACAACACTAGCAGACCCTAAGCTTACAATAGTAGCCGTTTCAAAGACGAAAAAACGTTTTCTCTTAGTCACGTGTACTGGGCTGCAGGCTCGCTCACGGAGGCGCTCCCGGGCACGTGGGGGGTAGAGAGAGGGGTCAGAAACCAGAGAGGAAGTGCATTTAAAACCAGGAAGGGAAATCACTTCTTTACACAAAGCGTGGTGGGGGGGGTGCATCAAGCTGCCCCGCCGTGTTGTTTTAGCCAATAACCTGGTTTCAATGAAGAAGCAGCTGGATGAAAACCTCAGATCAATTATCTCACGTCGGCTGAAGACGTCGAATGCTCCCCTCTACCTTTCAAGACTTCTTGCATCTACCAATAAACCCAAATTAAAACCGATGGCATCCTTGCACGTCACCATCCCTTCTACCCCCGTCATTAGCATTCACAACCTTTAAGGGTCGATGCGTTGATAAAGGTTCCACTTCAGCAACATATGAGCTCGATCAAGGGTTCAGGCAAATATCTGAGCTCAGCTCGGGGGCAGCGGGCGCCAGCAAGCGGGCAGGCTGCAAGAGTCGGGCGTCCTGTGGGATGAGTCCGGAGGGCAGCTAAAAAGAGAGCTACTGTAGATCAGCAACATCGCTTAGACCGCTGGGGGAAGTGTCACGTCCCAACGTAAACGAGCTTTTCTTAATTGCCGCGCGGGGGCTGGTGTTATCAATCAGGTGGTGTCTGGGGTGTAGAGAAAAAAAGGGGCGATTCTACCGCAACTGAACTGAAAGGGCAGAATCTCTGCTGGGCGCCTGAGTTGCCGGAGCACACGGAAGCCAGAGGCGGCTGGGTCTTACCTGTTGAACCCCTGAGGAGTCACACAGCCTGAGGTTTGAGAACAGACCGCCGTTAAGTGAGTTTACACTCTGCCGAATCTTTCTTAACCCCCGCCGGAGGAATCTGTTGTTATAATCTCTTCTGCCTTTCCTGGCGTTTCGAGTGAAGGTTAATCTTTGTGTACATTTTTTTTTAATAGTAGATGTGGTTAGATCGTCAAACTGACGCACTGACACCGCAAATTGATGAGCGGGGTTTTCGCGGCCTGGTTTGGTAAACGCTTGCGGTGTGTAGCCGCTCCCCGGTGTGCGATTAGCGCGGATGGGGATGTGTACACTGCAATGAATGTGGAGTTTTTTCGGATTACAGGGAAGTGTAATTATGCGCGGTATTACACTGATGATTTCTGCGCTGGGTGTGTTTTTTTTTAAATTTACCCCCACCTATAACCGTGCAGTTTTTCATCTTGGGGGGTGAGGGAAGACGGACGGTAAGCCGATAAATAACCAGTGATGGGTGGGTGCGGATCATTAAGTTACAAGGGTGTCCCTCGCTTGTGGGAAACCCGGAGATGCTCTTTAACTCCTGGAAACCCCGCTGCGGCTGGCCGGCATCTACACGTCATCTCATCTCTCTGCAGGGGCCGCTGTGTTGGGAACTAACCCCTCTCCCAATACTCCACCACCTGTGGGTGCGGATACGAGCCCCCGCCATTGTACAAGCGCAGTGTTCGCGTCCTAATAACATTGCGTCCGTTTTCCTGCCGAGGGACGTGTCGCTAACACTACTCTACCAGATATTGTGCATACACAGTACACATTAGAAAGGACAGGTCTGCTTTCTTTCTTAGAACGATCCTGCGCCTTAGGGCAACCTTGTTGTGAAAGGCGCTATACAGATACATTGAATGGAGTTGAACGATCACTTCGGTAATGGCACATCGCCCTTGATGAGGAGGTGAAGACGGGATGAAAAGAGCACAGACGTCTCTTGCTTCTTTCCTCGCTGGTGGTGTTGATCGGAGGACGGTATTTGTCCCCCACCGGTCCGCTTTCGCGCGCTGACTCGCGGGCAGGCGGGCGGCCGGCCGGCCCTAATGAGCTGGCAATTAGCGAGCGCGCGCACGGCGTGTGATTCATGCCGGAGCGAGGCTGTGCCCGCGTGCGGATAATTCCATTAGCGGTTCATTATTACTGCCATTAAAGCGAGCCTTAAAAAAAACAACAACAAAACAAGAACACATCAACAAACAGCCGAGTTCATTCATTAAAGGTAGTGTCAGTCTTTGAGCCAGCCCCGGGGCTGTTTAAGACATCACGGCGTAAAGGTGCTGCCCGAGAAACGGGCGGGGATGAAGAGCTCTCTGATTTAATCTGGCCTCGGGTCACGATATAAAACCTCTGAGTCAACAGTACACAATTCTCTCAACGCCTGCATATGCAGAAAAGCAGGAAATGCGATCTCGGGGCACTGTGGAAATGTAAACACGGTTTGGTTTTCCTCCATTGTTTCATACCGGTATTTTTTTCTTCAACGCTGTACAAAAAAAGTATAACACTAAAAACATGTCTATCCGGACGATGGGCCATGGAGCAAGCCTATCAGGCACCTGACTGACTGACAGACTATTTGCATGGTATTTCTCTTTTTCTTGGGTGCCTTTCGGATAGGATTTGTGTACAGCCAGTACACCTCGCACAGGTGTGGGTACTGGAAACGCGGGTTCTAAACACTGTGGAAAAGGAGGCGGGATTCCACGACCAAGGAAAATCATGTGAGAAACTGGGGGGGGGAGGGATGCCGACAATGACCACACGGGGGCAGAGCTACATCACTGTAAACGGTCGTGATTGACCCAGAGCTCCCATTTCAAAGCAAACCTAGAATGATTTGATTGAGCTACAGGAGATTCAAAAAAAAAACGCCTAAGCAGAGATGCATAATAAAGGAAGCAATATTATTCACTATCAAGTGTAATAACTGTGTCACTCTATTCTTGAATTTCCTAATTTTGTTCAATATATACTCTTCTAGGGGTGTAACCCTGGTGTCTTGGCCAAATTTCCCATTGGCCCTTACCAATCATGGCCTCCTAATAATCCCCATCTATGAATTGGCTTCATTACTCTGCTCTCCTCCCCACTGAGAGCTGGTGTGTGGTGAGCGTTCTGGCGCACTATGGCTGCCGTCGCATCATCCAGGTGGGGCTGCACATTGGTGATGGTGGAGGGGATCCCCATTACCTGTAAAGTGCTTTGAGTGGAGTGTCCAGAAAAGTGCTATATAAGTGTAAGCAATTATTATTATTATTCCTTGCAAGAGGTAGTGAGGGTGTTCTTCGTGTATTCAGGTAACTTAGCCTGAAGACTGACTACTTCTGCCAGCCACTCCAATCTGTAACCATCTTTTATCTTTTTGCTGTGTCAGCGCAATTTAATAACCAGATCTGCAACGAGGGCCTGACGCTTGTGCAGTCAGAAACGGACCAAGCTGCTGTGCCCTGGGAGTCTGTTTGCCATCCCGGTTGCTCTGTGAAAGTGGTCTGGCGCGGAAGCAGGTGCACTGTGCTTTCAGGAAACCCATCTGCAGCAGGCAGACACCGAGGCCGAGCTGGTATGAATGTGACTTAGCACTTCGATTAAAGCGATGGGCTGGTGGGCAGGCTAATCAATTTCACACAGGACTGTCAAAACACCATCTGCTGGTGCCGAAGTTGCAAAGCAGCTCTCGATTTAAAATGGTAGCCAAGAGCTGTTCTGGCACACCTCAGTGCATGGCCCTGGATGGCTGCGATTGGCGGCGGATCTCGGTTTCAATTTTCATCATCTCAAATCACACACGAGTCAATCTGGGAAGCGCACGCTGTGGTCAGTCGCGGACATTCAACATGGTTTCGATATCCATGATGATGCGCTTCTGAAAGGTGCCTGTAGTCAGTTTGCTGTGGTTTAGTGTCGGGGTTCCTCTTGCAGGGCCTTGGGAACAGGCGTTTACTTTGGGGAACTGCTGTAAAGGGAGTATAATATTCACAGTAGTTCAAGTAGGGGGCTGTGTCAGCATGCGTTGGCTGCAAAGGAACAGGTAAAGGTTTATTCCACACTGAAAGGAAAAGACACAACGTTTCAGCTGTGGAACCTCCTTTAGGAGTCATGTATTCATGTCGAATATTGCCAGGGCTGCTTTAATGAGGTGTAGCATTGCTACAAATTGTTTTGTTCAATCCATAAAGCCATAGGAGGTGGAACTTCATACACTGTCTCTTTCCACTTTTTTTACTCCCATAAAGTGAAAATTGGCAGCAGCTTCGCTCTTATTAGAGCTCTCCAGCCACACATGTCTGCCCTTGACCAATGATACAGGCTTATTTACACATCTGTGCGCTGAGCACCCTGTTAGGATCGAGTCTGAGCTAGCATAAAGCTAGCGAGGTCACACTAATGAGCCCAGATAAGTGTGGAAGAACTGTCCTCGGATTCTCGCTGTGACTTCATTCTGCGCAGCTCGGCCAATGACAAGGCCGCGGGAGAGGGAAGAAATAATATTCATGTCCATGATGCACTGCCCCCTCTTGTCTGAACTGACCGCTCTAACGTGGAAGATGCCTAAACATGTCTGCGTCACAGATCAGTGTTAACTGATGAGCCAAATATAGGCACAGTATTTCACCGCAGCATTAGAACTGGATGAAGACCTAACTGATTTGTTCTTAATGCTCACACTGGGAGCATTTATTCTGTGACAGACCCCACCATTGCACCTTGTAACCTAGATAAGGTTAGATAAAGGTCATACCGACAATTGAGAGCAGGGGCACTTTCCTAAATAAAGGGTTGTGAAAGTTTGGAACAACCTACTCAACCGTGACTATGAGATCTTTGGGCCAGTTATACAGGAGGTTTGAGCCTTATTGTGACCTAGACTACAGAGAAATGTATACCATCATTCCTCAACAAAGCCCTATTACGCAGGCTAATTGCATGAAATCATTTCACAAAAGTTGCGAGGAAGGTTTTGAATGCAGACGAGCAGCAGATCGGGCTCCTTAAACTCCACCTCCGACGGGTCTCCAATCACAGGCATTGAGAATTCACTGCAGGTGGACTCGCACGTGCAAATTTCAAGACCGGCACCTACGGGGACCACAAGCACCTGCAGAAAGCTTTTTCCTCCCGCCCCCCCCCCCATTCCCCCCAGTTCATTCTGTCCCGTCTCATTTTTTTTTGTCTCAAAGAACAGCTCCGACTTAAGCCTGCGTGGGGGAAAAAAAGGCATTTTGCGAGCAGAGTTTTGGATGTGTAGCCAATTTTGTATGATCACTAAACATCTATACCTTATAAACTGGCTTTTACTTTTTTACTACCTGCCTGCGATACCATTTAATGCTTCCACAGTGCTTTCTAACCCTATTACAATCTAGATCGGGGCAACACTTGGCCCTTGGGGGATCCCCAAATCCAGGGGCTTTCCTACGTAACCGCTACAAAAGAGGCCTTTCTAAAGGCCTCTGAGCCATTTGATGTTGATCCATCAAGCTGGTGACAGAGAGGACATCTGAACACTTCAGGGATTAGGGCTTCCTTAATTAAGCAATCAACATGCTTATTTGAAACAGGTGAGATTCAGGGTAACCAGGGTGTTTTTGGATTGGGGCTCCTCAAGAATGGGGTTGGAAAACCCTGATCTCTCTACAGTATGACAGGAATCTTTATTCCCGTCATACTATATTCTTTATGTAGTCTACATTACATTTACCCTTTACCCAGTCTACAGTATATTCCTTTACCTTTCTAGTCTTTGAGCACATACAAAACGAGTTCTAAGCTGAGGCTGAGGCTGAGGCTGAGGCACTCAGTGTTTTATAAAGTCCATTAAAACTCTTTTTGGTAGCGGCCCAGAAAACAAACAAACAAACAGACAACTAAGTCTTCTTAAGTGTTTCTCTGAAAGAGCGAGGCCGGAAACGCAGAAACGGCAGCGAGCTGCGAGGCGCGCGCGAGGCTTTTCCTTGTTCCGCCTTGGCGCGCTCGCCTCGCTGCTGTGCTCAGTTGCCATGGGAACGCGGCAACTGCTCCGGAGTCGTGAGGTAGCCGCGCTCGCACGGGCGGCGGGAGAGAGGTGGTGGTGCGGGGGGGGGCATTGCATCTCCGCAGATAGAATCCGCGCGCGACTGAGGGATTACCGAAGGATCCAGAAACGTCTATCGCGTTTCTCTTTCGCCTTTAAGCAACCGCAAGCTACAGCTCCCTGCCAGAACAAATTAATAACGCATTCTAATCCAGCTGTGGCCAGGGAAGCTGAACCAGGGCGCTTGTGGTGTTTGCGTAAGGTCCCAGCTGCCTGTTAGTTGGTATATTGGACGCCACGGTGTATAATATAACGATATGCATCAGGCACAATACAGATATCAATATTTTCATCCTGTCGCCTCCTTTTGGTATTTTGGTATTCATAAAAAAACTACAGCTGGAATGCCTTACAATATTTCTGCCTTTCACATATAGTTTTTTCATCTGTCTTAAGACATACACAAAAACCTCCAGGATGTCTGTGTATTGCACACGTGCAGACACCCCTTGAGGCCTTGCCAAATACTGTACTTCTGCAAATTACAATTGTACTCCCTTATACTGCTGACAACACCCTTCAACGGATTTTGTTTGTAGCCGAATGTCTGGGTGTCTTGCTCTGTCTGCTGAGGGGTGTCAGCCTTTCCCCTTTCCCCATCATTTCTCTTGTGTTCTGCGTTTAACCTGAACCCCTTTTCCAATTCCTTTGTTCAGATGCTGTGACTTGAGATCTGTACAGGATAAATAAGAGAGCATCGCTGGATTACTGTATCACTCCGATTCATGTTATAAACAATTGAACAGTGTTGCTTTAGACTAAAAACTAATATAAGTCTGAGCTCTATCCATTTTGTTTTTTTGGTTATCATAATACACAGGTGTATTTATGTCAATATAAATCGATATATCTATGTTATATGCTGTAATGCCTTTTCTTACAGTTAGCCACAAGTTTTACAGCATTATATAGCTCTTGACAATAGCGGAAAGCAATAGTAGACCATGTGGATGCAGAGGAAAAAGCACACAGTTGGAGGAAAGAAGCCTCTGGGGGGTCCCAGGCACCCCATTGTGTCAACCATTGTACTCCCCTTTCTCCTTCAGGTAATGGCTTGGTGTTACGTTTAATAATTGTGCATAATATGATAATAATTCCTTACACTTATACAGCACTTTTCTGGACACTCCACTCCACGACCACCAGTGTGCAGCCCCACCTGGATGATGTGACGGCAGCCTGAGTGCGCCAGTCCGCTCCCCCCACACCAGCTCTCAGTGGGGAGGAGAGCAGAGTGATGAAGCCAGTTCAGAGAGGGGGATTATTAGGAGGCCATGACTGGTAAAGGCCAGGGGAAAATTTGGCTAGGACACCGGGGTAACACCCCTACTATTTTCGAGAAACGCCCTGGGATTTGTAACGGCCACAGAGAGTCAGGACCTTGGTTTTTATGTCTCATCCGAAGGACTGGCTTTTTTTAGTGTAGCATCGCTATACTGGGGCATAAGGACCCACACAGACTGCAGGGTGAGCGCCCCCTTCTGGCCCCACTAAAACTTCTTCCAGCAGCAACCTTACCTTTCCCATCCAGGTATGGGCCAGGCTCACCTGCTGAGCTTCAGTGGGCTGCCAGTTGGGAGTTGCAGGGTGATATAGCATCTTAGGTCTAGCATGCTGGGCCTAAGAATCCAGTACCTGGGTCCAGGCAGTGGAAATGAGAAGATGGTACAGTTACGCTGACTGGGCAGGACACAAAGGTGTGAGGTGGATAAAATTGCGAAATACACTCTGAACATCGGCTGTCCTATCAAACAACTGGCTGGGAAAAAAAACAGAGGCTACAGAAAGGGGGTCCTGAGCTTTAAAGGCAGAAACTGTAAACAACAAACCTGATGTACGCAACGTGCGTGCAATTTCGTTACGCATTCCAGTCTACGGTTGCAAAACGCCAGGCCCTGGCCACACATGCAAGCAGAAGCAGCTGCAGGCCACCCAGGGAGCAGGCAGAAAGAGCAGCCGGGGGCGGGGGTGATGGAGAGAGCTGGCCAGGCTGCAGGCGAGAGCCCATGACGTCAGCGAAAGTGTGAAGAAATTAAAATGGCATCGAGCCAGGTGTGCAGAAGAATGGGCCGTCACCGGGCCAAGAACGCACTGGCACAACGCGGCAAAGAAGAAGACCTGTAAGACTGCCAAACATTAACGAAGGTTTTGCAAGAGCAATTATTATGAGCCTTGCTCGTATGTGAGGGGGCAGGCTGATTAATTTCACTCCCCCACCCATAATTATACTAATCATTTGTATTATTTTAATTTGTTTTTACATGCTTTGTCATTTACGAATTCGGAGGTAATATACAAGTGGAGGGCTTTTGTATCAGCTGGCCCGGTTAGCAATTCATCCAGTAGCCCTTGTCCAGAGTTAACGGTAGCTTGTTCAACAGTCCCACAACCCTTTGCAGGGAAAAACGTGCATCCATTTGTTGGTTTTAAAGGCACTTTCACGTAGCTCCCACTGGTGCTTCAAAGCTTGATGCTGAAGAAATCCGCCGCGTCGATTTTGTCAGTGCCATTGAGGCACACGCTAAATTTCGTTACACATTTTACTGCAAGCTTGTGCAATGGAAGCTTTTTGAAGGTGGAAAACCAAAGACTGGATTTTGCAGAAGAATGGTGAGGAAGTGATCCATCGACAAAGCGCAATAATGAAGAGCTCAGTGACGGTCACGATGTCGCAGGTGATGGTGATGAAGATGATTTTGCTGCTGATTATATTGGGAGGCTCTGGAGGAAAACCACTGCTCCATTTTAATATGGATTCCTGATTGCTGGGTTACCTCGTTCCCTAAAAATATCCACCGGTGTGAGCTCTATGGCGTCAGAAGTTTGGTGACCAGGATAACCGGAAAAGCCGCACACAATTGAGAGTACCATTATGGTTATAGCTGGGATTAGTCAACCATCTAAAAAAGCATTGACCAGCTTTATAAGGTTCAAAATCTCAGTGCTGGTTTTTGTCCCTCATCTGTGTTTGGAGTCAAATGTTCTAAAACGACTGAGCAGTGTAAATTTTCATTTATGTAGCGCTGCTGGCTTATAATTTTCTGTCTGTCTGGGGCTGAGAATTCAGGTCGTGGCTGTGTCTTGTCCATAATTGACAACTGTGGTTGTTTCAGCGCAGTTATTATTTTAACAATGTGTTTGTTACTATTTGTCATCGTCAAATGAGCAACTAAACAGTCTCTTTCTATTCAGTTACATTGTTTGTACCACAAAACATTTTCTCTATGTTGTCCTGTTTTTTTTCTTTCTTTCTCCCCACTTCAACTCTGCAAACAGTCTCACTGCAGTCAATTGTGACTGGATGTGGTGGACCAATGTGTGCTGTGCTGTTTTTGTGTCAGGCTATCAGAAAGTAAGTGCTTGCTTGTGGGTGATGGTCTGTGTCTGTGTCATAACTGTATCAGTATCTGAGTTAGTTTATAGGCATTTACATTTAATTTCATTTATGTATTGTGTGTGTGCTCATATCTGTGCTTGTATAAGCCTGCTTATCAGTGTCCATTTGCTTTTTATCGTGTTGTTGTGTCAGTGTGTACATACTCTATATTTCTGTGTGTATCAGTACTGACTAAGCATGGATCACCGTCCACTCGTGTCAGTGTTTTACAAACTATATACATACCTACAGTATGTGTGGTTCACTGCTGGTGTATCTGTATGCACAGTACCTGAATGTCAGTGTGCTGAAGGTATTAGTGTCAATGTGTGCCAGTGTGTGCAATATATGTTAGTACTCGAGTGCCAATGCCTGTACATACATGTCCCTGTTAATGTGTATGTCTACATCAATGTTTATCAACAGCGTGTTTCAGAATCTGTATCATTGTGTGTGTGCGTGCATATCGGTGAGTCACAATGTCACTACCACTGTGCATTTCAGCCTCTGTGCTGAATTAATCTATTAATCTCAATGTGTTGGCTTTCAGGCAGTACGGTTTGTCCCTACCTACGTGTGAGGGTTTGTGAGTGTTAGAATCTATGTGTGCCGGTACCTATGACTGTCGCTTGGTTTTTATGTGCATAGTTGCAGCAGGACAGTTATAACCCACTGGATTACATTGGATTAGCCGTTGCCTGCTGTTTACAGGGGCCCTATGTGCTTAACCTCAGGAACGGCACAGAGACACGCAGACCAGAGGTCTGGAACACAGTGAACACAGCTCATCCATAACTTCACATTAGCACTGCCTTTGTCAGATCTGCAGAGCTGTTGAATACCGAAAGAAACTAACAGGAGTGTTAATCTGAATTTCTGGAACAGATAGAACATCACTTAACAACTCTACATATCTAATAATGGAAGTGTTAATTTGAAGTTATGGATGAGCCATGCTGAATTTCTTTCAGTGCTCAACAAATATAATCACACTGTGAGTGTTAACTTGCAGTAGTGGACAGAATTTTTTTATCAGGATTTGCACAAGCACCAGCAATAACTGTACTTTAAGAGTGAAAATGTTATTTCGGCAAATGGGGACAGTGAACCCACTGTGTGTGGAAAGTATATCATTGTCACTTTACTATGATATATGCAATAAACCAACTTGAGTCCTGCTCTGGTCAGCTTTGAGATGTTCTGAAGATGCCTAGGAAAACTGCAGTGCTGGCGTTTTTGGAGAGGCACTAGTAGACCAGAGGCTCTATTTAAATTTCTGTCTCTAACTCTCTCGGCTCTCATCACTGGCCCACACTGTCACTTCCCTGTTTATCGGTCGCCCTCTCTTGGCTCTATCTACTGGTCCACGTTGCCTCTGTATCTGTCTAACCCTGGTCTGGCTGTCTAGTCCCATAACTCTCAAACACACACTGATGGCAGTGGTCTTCATGGTCAGTGTACTAATGTGGTAAAAACACCCTCTGTATGGCTCCAGAGGTCAAACCAGGGCACAATTCAGAGTAGCCAATCAAGGAATTGGCTTTTGGAGGTGGTTGGAAATCGGAGCAAATGGCAAAACCCCCCATGTGCAGGTAGAACATGCTGGCTCCATGCAAACAGGTGCCCACTGTTGGAACTGAACCCATGTCTCTGGGGACATGAGACGGCAGTGCTAATCACTGTATCCAATGTACGGCCCCCTAACCCTGGCACCCTATCTACAGTATATTTATGCAAAGCCATTTTCTTTCCATCTCCAGCGGTACAACTTGGTCAGCAATTCTTCGATTCTCCACCGTATCCAAGTTAAGATGCTGGAAGAGGTGTTAGGGGGGAACAGTAGGGGGCGCTCACCCTGCAATCTGTGTGGGCCCTAATGCCCCAGTATAGTAATGGGGACAGATGTACAAGTGAGGTCCTGGCTCTCTGTGCTCATTAAAAATCCCTCAGCTGCTCCAGGGGTGCCGTATAAATGGCTGACTCTGAACTCTGACCCCAAGCTTCTCTCCCTGTCTGTGTGTCTCATCGAGAGCAAGTTGGGGTCTCCGAAAAGACAAATTCCTAATACAATAAATTGTATATGGCCAATTAAGTGATCTTAAATCTTAATAACCCCCATCTCTGAACTGGCTTCATCACTCTGCTCTCCTGCCCATTGAGAGCTGGTGTGTGGTGGTGCACTCTGGCTGCCATCACATCATTCAGTTGGGGCTGCACACTGGTGGTGGAGGGGATCCCCATTACCTGTAACCCCATTACTTTGAGTGGAGTGCCCAGAATGTATTACCAGCTGAGCTGGGGGTGCAGAGTGGGAACTACTGTGCCCCACCCCTTCCTCAGCCGGATCCCTGCTTCCCAGGGGTGTGAAGTGAATCCAATCTTACCTGTTAAGTGCCTTCGTCTCCTTTGGGATGATGAGCGCTACATGAGAACAACGCCTGTTTAGCTAACCACAATCGTCTGTGTGCTCGTTGATTCCCAACAGACTTCTGCAGCCATTTTCGCTGCGAATAAAATATCTCGGTGAGCTCACAAGTGAGCTTTCACTACTGCCGAGAGGCAGAACAGATCCAAGCGCCTGTCTGGCTGCCGATCCGCGGTACCAATATTGACACGGACATATCCCACAACGCCTGTCTTGGAAGCAGCAGGCCTATTTGTCTGGCAAGACCTGTACAAACAGGCTGTAACAGAATGAATGTCCCAATACAGTGCTCAAAGGAAAGCCACGATCAACTGTAAGGCTCAGAAACTCTAATCGGTGTCCCTACTGCGGACGTCTGTCTGGTGACTTTCACGCAGAGGAAGTAAAATGCTCAGATATCTGTTTTTAAATATTTTTTTTTCTTGATCCATTCATCTAAGATCGAATAATTAATTTGTAATGCGCCGTTATATATACACAGCTATAAGCTTGAATTAAATATCTATATAGGGCCCAAATGTTCTTCTCCAACCTCCAGTGATTAAAGTCTGGGCTGATCTAATCAATGTATTTTGAGGTTAGGAGCAACGGAACAGGAGTATCCCCCTTAGGCTTACAATCAGCGGAGACTTTTTTTTCCCCCACTTCTAGCAAGTCACCTACAAGACGAGCGCAGTGCGTTACTTCCAATTTGATTATTTTTAATGAGAACTTGTTTGCAGGAGTGTTGCAGAAGCCAGAAGTGATACAGTAGCAATACAGTACGCGCAGCCGGCTGCCGCTTCGGGCGGAGAGACTTGTAGATTGAAACAGAACTGAGGAATTCCCTTTTGCTCCTCCTGCTGTTCCCCTCCAGATCGATTCCATCTTCAAGTGCCGCCGCCGCCGCCGCAGCAGCGCTTCGGGACGCCTGACCGCGCTTGTCCGCTAGGCCGGCCGGCCGCTGCCTGCCCTCCTCTCTCAACTCCGCTCGGCCACAACAGCTTCAACTCTCTCACTCAGTCACACCACCAACACCGCCTGAAGACCGGCGGCGCTTCTGCGGCTGCCGGTGCGACTGCCGCTGTTGCTCCGTGGAATTAATCACAGCGAAACGCCAATAAAGATTTATCCGGGCTGGGGAGAGGGAAGGGGGGGGGGGTGATATTTGGTGCAATGAATTTGTAGCGCCTGGCCTCTGTATCCGAGCGCCCGCTCGTCTATTGATGCTGTTACAGGCAGCTGAGCTTAGCCATCTCGCCTTCTGTAACACACACACACAGAGAGAGAGGTTTATTTGTGTGCGTGTTTAGTCTGAATGACCACAGCCCCGTGCCGCGGTGTGTGTGTGTGTGTGTTTTTGCGGGCGGCTGTGTTAGGCCAGCACAATGCAGCGGTGGTCTCTTACGTGCTCGGGGTTCAAACGAGCTTGGCGCTGGTGTGCCCTGTGAGGCATATTACTGAGAGGTTTCATAATAATTGAATGAAGATTAGTCCGTTGGTCTCTCGCTCTCTCACGCACGGTCTGTCCCGACTGCCTGTCGGCGTCCAAACCCTCAATCAGGCCAGATGTCATTCTTAATCAATATCCGCTCAATTTATCGCTCCCTTTATTAATTCACACATTCACAGATGAAACAGCGATTGCGCGAGGAGGCTGGGGGTTGGGCGCACCCCCCCCCCGTCCCAGGTTCTCGCCTCAGAATTCTTCTTTTATTTTTTGTGAGTTTCTGTAGTTTTGAGGGGAGAAAAAAAAAGTTACTTTAAATGTTTAATTCTCCATGTGGTGTTTGGGGACTGATGTCGATTTCGGCAATAATATTAAAAAAACACACCCGGCGAGATAACGGAGCAAACCCCGGTTTGCGATTGATTGTTTTTTTTATTTATTTTCCCCGCTACACGTGCTGAAATCAATTTATGATTCGTCATCGGGGCTGTGGACCGCATGTCTTCGGCTGTCGCGCGTGTCCTCCCCTTCCCAGCTCGCCGCACGAGCCTCTAGGTAGACCTTCCGTGTTCGCCAGCTCCGTTTGTCAATATTATTACTATAATTGGTTTAATTATAGATATTATTAATTTCCTCGGCGCTGCAGTCAGCTCCAAACGGGAGTGGCAGATTCTATTCTCTCTCTCTCTCCCTCTCTCTCTCTCTCCCCCCCCCCCCTTCAGCGCACTCAGCGTTGTTGTGGGTAAAAGCGTTATTTCTCGGTCCACGCTGGAGAAAGAAACCCACGGATGGGCAAAAAACGAATCGACCATTCCAGGTACCGTGACTGCGTTTGAATAGATTTTTTTTTTACAGTTATTGTTACTGTTATCGTAATTATTTTAAAAAGGGGGTGCAGACGCCGCCGTGACAGTTAATTGATTGACGCCGTGGAGGATGGATATGGGGGGGAGTGGAGGTGGGAGAGAGATTCAGGCACCTCGTTTTGTCGTCTGTGTTTTTTTTTTGGGATAACGCAGAAAAACGCCGTCACCTACACGGCGAGCGCGTGGCGCGACTTCCAGTTTTATTATTTTTAAGGGTAATTTGTTCCTTCCGTCGTTCTCCGCCTTTTTTTCCTTCTTGTGTGTGGTGGATTTCGTGGGCTTGTGAAGTGTTGCTAGGAGATGCGCGCAGCGGAGCCAGGCTTCCGAGGGGATGCTACGACGCAGACACTGCTGTGTACCTGACCCGTCGCGTCTAACGACGAGGCTGGCGTTTGTGTTCCTGCTCGTAGCGTGTTGAATGCTGCTCGCCGAGCAAACCAAGCTCGGAAAACTATACCCTGTACGTTTCGTTCTGGATGGGTACGCTGGACTTTTTCTTTAGCGAAGTAAGGCGCTGAAGGCGAAGGCAAATTGACAGCTACCGCCTGATAAAACCCATGAATTAATATCGTGAGGCAGAGAAAGCGGAGGCTCGGCGTTGGGTGTTTTCCCGTGTTTTGTTTTTTTAAAGACCGAGATGTGAAGTTTCTACAGAGAGACAAACACACTGCGTACTGCGTCTCGGGGTCGGTGGTCGCAGGCTGTCCGGAGTCGACAACCACCCGGTCTGATACAACACGTTTTTGCGTCGGCTGTTTCTTTGCGAACACACGGGTCTGATACAGCCTCGAAAAGCTGAACTACAGCTTCGGATACCACAACATTTCTCTCTTGTCTGTGCGCGTTCTCCAGCTGTCCGAATTAGATTTACGGTCTCCCAAATACGCAACTCCTAGTGTCCCCCTGTTCGGCGGTCTGTCGTTTAATAGCGGAGACACAAATCGCCACAGAAGGGGTAGCGCGCCCACAGCCATGGGCGTCAGGCAATAAGTTAACCGAAGTAAAAAAATATTATTTTTTTTCGTCCGAAAAGTGTATGGCAGTTGAGAATCGCACTTTATTGAAAATGCTAATTCTGCAAACGTTACCTACTGTAGCTGTTTAAGTGAGTTCGTGGGCTTTATTTCATTTTCTCACACGGATGCAAGAAAACGCCAAAGGTTGTTCTCGGGGACCAACAGTTGATTTTTATTGCCAATACCAGAGATTCGGGAGGAAGGTGCCCGATCCAACCCGAGAATTCAAGACCAAGCGTCAGGTTGAAAAAGCGCTTATAGGTCATGACCGGTTTTGCTTTCCACGTCGCTTTTTTTAAATTATTTTTTGGGGGGCTGTTCAATACCCGATAAGGCTGTCTTCTCTGATCTATTAAAACGGGGCATCGCACCGAGTCTGTAGGGTGAATAGGGTGCGCAGAAGCAGTAGATCCAGGCTGCTCCTTCTGCACCGCTGGACAACCAGAAACGTGACCCAGCGATTACAGTGTGGGAGAATCCGCCGGTCAGTGCCTCCCTTTCAACAGATCTTAACCTATCCCCTTAAATTGGGAGCTCTCCACTACGGTGCTGGAGTGCCTCATTCCCGCTGGTTAATGGTAGGTCTCTTTAAATCGGCGTCTTCCGGGGCGTTGAGAATCTGCCCGGACTCTCCGGATTAAGACAAACAGTTGAGATCAGATGTATGCTGAAATGAAAGGGCTGCAGGCCTATTTATTACAGCTGTCCTGTAGGTTTAAATTTGGTACAGCATGAGGAAAGTAAGATTTTTGACTTGTTGAATTTGTCTGCGTGGTTAGGATCTATATATATTTATTTTTGTGTGCATCCTGCAGGAGTGATCAATGAGGTGCCGGCCCGGCGCTATGTGGGGATCAGTGCTGTGGGCTCGGGGTGTTTTCCTTGCTAACGCAGGGCTTGTAACTTAAGCAGCTATGTCACCCTGCAACTCGCAACTGGCAGCCCACTGAAGCTCAGCAGGTGTGAGCCTGGCCAGTAGCTAAGGCAGCTGCCGGAACAGGTGTTAATGGGACCAGTAGGGGGTGCTCACCCTGCAGTCTGTGTGGGTGCTAATGTCCCGGTATAGCGATGGGGGACACTCTGCTGTAAAAAAGGTGCCGTCCTTTGGATGAGATGTAAAACTGAGGTCCTGACTCTTTGATAGCTGGTGTGAGGGGCCGTCACATTATCCAGGTGGGGCTGCACACTGGTGGTGGTGGTGGAGGGGAGTCTCTATTAACTGTAAAGCGCTTTGAGTGCAGTGTCCAGAAAAGTGCAATATAAGAATATTAATTATCCTTATGCTTATTATTAATTATGTTGCACTGATGAGCTCTCGGTGGGGAGGAGGACAGAGTGATGAAGTCAGTTCATAGCTGGGGTTATTAGGAGGCCATGGTTGGCAAAGGCCAAGGGGAAACTTGGTCAGGACACATTCAGCTGTGGGCTCTTGTATAATATAAATTACACTGATTTAAACAAGCAACACATTTAATATATTTCAGCACTTCATTACTGCTATACAATTTTCCATCAAGGTCCACTCCCCTCATTACCTGATGGAGCCAGAGTATTGACCTCAGCGGGATGGCTGTGTATAGCCTGTTCCAGACTCCCACCATTATTTGTACAACAAAGTGCCTCTTCTCGCTTGAACTTCCCCCTAATTTCTACTTTTTTCTATTCTGTCAACGAAGCTGACTGGAGTAAGCTAATGTACTGCCATTCTAAAGCCTTCCATCTATAAGTGCCATTACTTCTATTGTCTCCACTGATGGCAACAAGACTCCCAGTGCACAGCACTTGAATCCAGCTTTATACCAGCTGGATTGAATGCGTTATACTCCTTATAAGGCAGCACCAGGTGTTTGGGATTTCATGCTTGTTGCCTTGTTTCTGAGTAAATGCGCTAGACGGATGAGGAGCCAACGTTAAAAATACTGTACGTTTGCTTTTCTGCTTCACCAGTGCGATCTGAACGAGAGCCTGCAGCTCCTATAATCACCATTGTGTTTGCCTGTGGTGCCGGGGGAATGCTGCCAATCCGAAGCAAAAAAAAAATTAAAACAAAAATAGATTTTAAGAAATGGCACAGCTTTTGTCATGGAAGAATACCCCAAAGCAGCCTGTCCAAATTTGCTCATTTATAAGAGTGCCATCGAAATCGAATTACAAGGCAGTGCAAACATTGTAAGGTTGACCAAGGCAAGCCTGGATTTCCAGTAGAGTACAAGTGGTGTTTATATAGCGTGTAGTGTAAGATGGGAATTTAAAAAAAAAAGGTTTTGTTTTTTTGTTCTACCCAGGAAAGTTGCAAACTAGAGAAAACCAATTAGGCCTATCTTGTCTTCTTGGCTGTTTTCAGAGTAACGCCTACAATAATCTAGCTGCTTAGTTTGTTTCAGACTCCCACAACTCTCCTGTTTTAAAGAAGAATGTCCTTTTCTCAGGGCTGAATCCACTGGTGCTTGGTTTTCAGTCATGTGCTCAAGTGCTCGTTTCATTATTTAGCTTGAAGTAGTCCCTATGGGGTGATTGTGGATAATTGAAAAAAAGTCTCCTGATAATCTCCTCTGCTTGAGACGAAGTTACCTACTGTAAACGTGTTCCTTCTTGGAGACAAAGTTGAACTTTCAGGGCACCAGCAACATTCTTGTAATGTTGTGGCTGAAAATCTAACATTATTACATATTATAAGTCTGCTGTTTCCCTGTGTGCGGTAGGGTTTCAGCCTTACGTTCAGTCATTTCAAATCCAATTACAGCGAAGGTCGTATTTTTTTCCCTTTTGTTCTGCATTTTCCTCCCCACCACCATGTAAGTCTTCATCACAGCATCACTAAGAGCTTGTCACAGTGAATTTGCCAAGTTGTGCATTCCCAGGGTTTAAGAATAATTTCCCTGCCTCAGTATGCTAGATGCTGAGCTATGATGTCATAGTTTTTCCACAAGTATTGTTTAGAAGGGCAGTATCTCGCAGTCCTTTATAGCATTTACCCTAGCAGATTGTCACATACTGGTACAGCAACAAACCGCAAAAGCAGGTTAACACTCAGGAACTTAAGGTAAAGCAGACAGCTGGTAAGTGAGGTCAGCAATGCAGTATGGAGGTGAAGGAGATCATGAGAGCGCTGTGTTGGACAGTCTCTGCTTAATTGAGCTTTGCAGATTTATTGCGGATACATGGTGTTCTCACAGTGCTGTGCTGGGTCCCTCCGTGGTCAAGCTCCAACACAGAAACTGCTGTACTACTTTGAGCTGACACTGGATTCGGCTCACTTGGTGGCTGTTCACTCCCCCAAGAGTTTTAGAAAAGCAGTGCTCGCCTTCAGCAATCACACCTCAAAGACAGACTGCTAGCAGTGTCAACATTTGCTTTGCTGTAGCTTAGAAAATGCAGAATGTAACGTTTGTCCACAAGGGCTTTGGCGATTCGGCTGAAATCAGAGCTGAGGACATTAAGCAATGACTGCGGTGTAACGAATATTGATATTCTTTGGCTCCCACTGCAATATTGCAAGCAGTCTTAATCACGTAACACTGGGCAATTTTCTTTTCAGCAGTTATTGCCAAGTATATATCTATACTGTGTTTTGGGGAAAATGTTAGATTTGTTTTTTTTTTGTTTATTACCAGAATATAGCCCAGTAAGGCCATGGCCTAAAAACCAAACTAAAATGGTCATGAGTTACCCAGAGCTCATAATGTTTGGAAGTGTCATGTTTTATTGGAAATTGCTTTCTACAAGAAAAATGTTTTGATAGAAAGAAGTTTAGATGACTTCAGGGAAAGTTGTAGACCTTTAACCTTGTATCTGAGTGGCCTTAAGCCCACCAAGAAGCAATATTGAGCTCGTTTATGATGCTGGAATCCCTAGTTCAAATAGTTCCTTGTTCAGCCTTTGCAACGGGAGGGTGGCACTGAGTTTGTCACAGCAGGTGATGTCGCCCTCCTAGAACATGGATAGAGCTGAATTCTGAAGCCAGGGTTGACCGCTTCAACTGTAAGCAAATCCCAGATTCTTATGCTCCAAGATGGCTGGCACAGAATCCAGGAATTCCTATTCCGATATCTTCGACCACTTTTCATGGCAAAGCTTCCTGACAAGCTCAGTACAACATATTGGAGCTCTTGACTTTCTCTCCATCAGGCAGAAGTTTGAATGGTCCCCATTTACCAGCCTGCACAAACACCCATGCATTAATAATTCCTCGCATAGGGGTTTCTCTTAGGATCACGGCAAAACTTTCCTGTTTAACACGTATCCATCTATGACCTCAAATCCTGTTAGGCTACAACTGGGGATAGTCTTGTTTCTTTTTTCCAAACTTTTAAAAACGTCAATCCAAACTTCCCCTTAACTGGCTTTCACCAACGCTGAATTAAAATCCCATCTGCTCTCACTCAGCCTTGTCCCTGTATCCTCACACAACCCCAGCTACTCCTCTGTGGTAGTTCTTTAATATCCTTGACAATGTATTCTCTTTCACCCTCTCTCTGGGTGCTACTGTTTATCAATAACCTGCTTCAGTGAAGAGATGGCCCTCGTGGATTTCTGGGATCTCTTTGGCAAGAACAGCAAGTGGATGGAAAGTCACTGTTGTTGTGGTTGAGCAATCTGCAGGTCACAGCTGATGTGTTGTCCTCATTATGTCCACTGACACACGGCAACAACAGCAGATCCAATTGTTCTTCTCCAAGGTTGCTTCTTGCTGATATCAACCTTTTTTTGGTCTGAATTGGAACCCTGTGGGGTCCAACTGGGTCAATCATTATTCGACTTGAAGTGGGTTTCTCCAGGAGTTGCAGTACAATGCGCCTGGCGTACCCGGGTAATCTTTAGTGCCCAAAGTTTTTGACGCAATCATGTCTTCAATGACCTGCTGTGAGTCTGCAAGCTTGCAGAGATACTTGTATCAAAGGTAGACATACTACTCCTTTTGTAAGTCTAATGCATGCATGTGGGTGTGTCAGAGAAGCATACCCAAAGAGGCTTAAACTGTTAATTCATAGAGCCAGGGGTTCATGAGCTCAGTGAAAAAAGGAACCCCACCAGCCTACTTCTGCAGCTGCTATAGCTATTGGAGCATAAGCAAACAGGCAAAACTCATTACCCTTTATTGCTTTTTACTTAATTTATGGTCTCCTTCCCATGCAGAATGGAGACTGCACAAAAAAGAGTTTTTTTTTTTTAGCCTTCGTCAATTTTTTTTTGATGCCCCCCACACAGAGGAAAATCGAACCGAAAGAAAATTATGAACATCAAGAAATCCGACGGCAACGCACAGGTTTTTAGCGTGCGTTGTAATGTGTGATTTTTTAAAAAATTTATGTTCCTGGGGCCGGAAGATGAAAGGAGAAACGGCGCGTCCGCAGAAGCGCACAGATTTATCACAGCCCCCTTGTGGCTCCTGCGCTCCAGATTCGTGCTGCACAGGAAATGAAGCTGCCGGAGCCAAAAATTCTGGGTAACTGTCGAAAGGGGCAAGTTATTGATTGTACAATTTTATTGACGACTTTAATATGCCGGAATGTACAGTTAATTTAGAACACGAAACCGGGAAGGAACAGGGAGCCACAGATGATGAGCTGCCTGGGGACTTTTTTAATAGAAGTTGTTTACACTGCCTTATTAAAACTGCACGAAGAAAGCGATCCAACAAGAAGCGGTGATTTTTGAGAAACCGTGTTGACAAGATGCACAACGTGTGCAGATGTCAGGAGTTCTCTTTCAGACGGAGCTGTTTTCTAACTTTTAATTGGTTTCATGTGAAAAGGTTTTGAGGGGAAAAAAAACACTGTAATTTGTACAGTGAGCGGTCTTGTTTTGCGCGTGTGTGTGCTTCCAGAGCTCAATAGAGGAAGGATTTTGAGCTGTCCTTGTAAACCAGCACGTTGCTGAGCACAGCCAGGTTTTCCATCAGCTGGAAACAAATGAGAAGAAATACGTCTCTTGGTCCCGGGTCTCCTTGCATCTTTTGGCTTTTGTTCAAGCACTTCATTACTCGGGTTAATTGCAATCTTAATTGTTCTTTTTAATAATTAGATTTTTGTAACCTTTTTTTGCACTCCAGTCTTTTGTTTTAGAAATACTCCAGCATAACAGTCAACAGAATGCCTACTACTAATTCTCTCTTCAGTCTTGGGTAATGAACATTTTTTTTTTCCCTTGTGGCTGTCCAAATAGCTCTTAATATATTTTTATTTTATGGACCCAGGTTGGAAAAGATTTTTCCTACATGTTGTTATTGACAGTATTTCATAACTGCTATGCAAATGGCAACAGCCTGAAGCTAAACCTACCTGACTTGAATCCACCAACAATCAAACTGCTCACAATTCACATGCTCCAAGTCTTGGGAAAAACTGATGACTTATGGGGTTCTATCACTTGCTAGATTGTGGCTTCAATAAAAATAGTGCCAGCTACTTGGTATTGTGGGTTTAACGCTATTTCATCAGTGATGGCCACAGCACCCTGCAGCAGGGTGCTGTGGTATACAGTAGGTGGTGTGACAGAGGAATGTCCATTTTAGAGGAAGGCCTGCATGGGACCCATTCATTCTACAGTGGAATCAAAATCAACAGTCAGTCAGGTCTTCCTGTAACAATTAGTAATTTCATATTCGAGGAGCTGAGTGCGTTGGGGGGGAGTGAGGGTTTATATAAAAAAAATTCCAAATTAAAAAGGGAGAGGGGAAAATAAGTTTTATCTCAACTGTACACTCACTTACAGCACAGGGAAAAGGATTAAGTCTGTTAATCTATGACGGAATTGCTGTATTTAGTGGGTTTTTTTTTTGGCCTGAGGTTTGCAAATTCTGAAGGAACACAAGTTCTAGACCAAATGCTGTAGAAATGTTTTTACCCTTATCTAATATTGGTCCTGTCAAACTAGACATCAGTGATTGAAATGACTGGGGAAACTCGCTCACAGGCAGCCAAAAGTAATTAAGAGTTCAAAAAGGTGTTAAATTCCACTAAATATGGATATGTATTGAGAAGACAATTTTTAGACTTTCTAACTGTTACATTCTGGTAATCCACAAAAAAGATATCCAAATTAACAAGGTACCTACAGTATACAGTTTGATCTGATCAATAATAAGTGGCAGCATCTGTGCTACATAGGCTTACAGTGGTCAGAAGTGAATGCTTCAAATTGAATCTGGGAAAAAAAACATACATTTTACTAATAAAAATGTGTCTGCCTTCCATGAAAGGAGGGAACAGATGCTCTTCTAGCCCAGCTCTTCATTATGCTCCCTCTCTCTATAACCTTAATAGTTGGCAGCCTGTCTTTCCTGTAGGCGCCAAGCTTGGGCCTAGCTGAAACAGAGTTAGAAGCGGACCGTTGTGACTGGAGGGGAAAGCAGATTACTCACTCTAGGGATTGCAAGGGACTTTCTGCTGGGCGGCAGGATATTGCTCACTGAGCTGAAGTCTCTCTCGCACTCGGTGGCTCAAGCTGCGAGAACATCCAGTGTTGTGATCAGCCTTACCATCTCTGCAGGCACCTTCTTTCCTCCTTCGCTTTTGTGCTCTCTGGGACCTTCAGCAATCTGCCTTTCAGACAGGTGAAACCTCTTGTTGAGGGAGAACACAGCTCTTATGTCCTTACTGTGTCGGGGGGAGGAGAAGAGAAGGGAAGAATACTATTACATGTTATATCAATTTGTAACGTTTTAAGATTCAAAGAATAATTCGAGAAGGACTTCAGGTGTTGCAGCCTTATCGGCATATACCGTACTTAATTTACAGCAACAGCGCGATCTCGGCAGGACTGAGCTCTTCTCGAGCGCGCTCCCGCGCCCGGGCTCGGCAACTTAAGTGCGGTCCCCATGGCAACCAACCCACGCCGTCTCAGCCAATCGTGAGGGACCAGTTTTGGCGCCCCGAATCAGTCCAACGGAGCCGTTACACACACGCCATACGGCAATACGCCATTAAACAGGCGCACCATGGCATTGTCGCCACAGTACTGTTCCCTCACACAGATTTAGTATTTATCCACATAAAAGCCCAAGTTCTCTCAAACTCCCCTACAGATCTAAAGTCTTAATTTCGAAAAATCGTTTTCGTAAGACATTTCTAACTTGTCTTAAAATAATCCGCTATTGAAACGCATTCGGAATTTACGCTCATTCATTCTAACGCCGTTGCGATTTGGTTGCGCTTTGAGCTACAAATGGGCTGAATTACAACTTCTTGCCGAGCACGGTGAGGGCCTAAGTTATTTATCAAGACTGTCAACCTTGAACGAAAGCTTTATTTTTTATTTTGTCTCGTACACTATCATTTTATTGTCTGATGACAACCGGAGAAATAATACTAAAGCTTTATCAGACCGATTTACAACGTTCAATTACGGCGTTATGGAGTGGCAAAACACAGCTCGGAAGGCTCAAATTCGTTGTGTCGCTAAACGAAACGGTATACCTACTCCTGTTTACCGACGATGTCACTAGCCTTAAATCCGTCGATTGAAAGTCGAGCAGTAACTATTACTATACGTTACTCACAACCAATAGGAAAGCACCATCGTCTGGTGAGAGCCAAGAGTACTTCCTCCAGGGGTTTGATGGACCAATCAAAATCCCCGAGGCAATAGCGTTTAATATTGCGTGAATATGATTGGCTACGGAATGTAGGGTCACGATGAAGGCGTGGCCTCTCCCTTTGCCCTTATTTGGTTACAGGAAGTGCTCCTTCCTGCAACAGCTCGGAAGGCACGTAGAGGCGCACGGTTTTATATGATAAAATCACAGTCTAAAATTACGCTGGGCTCTAATTATTCTCAGGGAGCACTCACTTACAGATTCTGTACTACCAGATATTGAAAATTCGTTATTTTAACTTTTATTAAACGTTAGAAATATTTGATCATTGTTTTCTTTGGTAAGAAACAAAGTTTGTCTCTAACACAGTGTATTGCTTTTTTAACCGATACAGTAGAAAAACACCTTAAGAAACACCCGGTACATGCGCGAAGTACAAACTTTCTCAAGCGCAACTAACATAACTCGACTTTTGCCATCACAATTCATTTATTTCAAATGTGTTAATTAATTAATTGGATATTTTTTTCCCTTCTGTTTACCCTGCAGTCACTCCCCGTTCGGTGGTAAATGACATCTGATTATCCTTCCTGTAGGGAGGCTCTTAATTACCTTAATTATCGTAATTAATCAACGGGGGGCTGATGACATGCAGATCTGTGTGTGAATTCTTAACGAGCCGTTAAGTTGTAAAAAAGTAGATATGTTTGTTTTAAACATTCTTACATGTACTGTATGGAGGGTCAGAGCGTCAGAATTTGGAGAGGAATTTCCTTTTTGGGGTTTTAATTTGTTCACCGTTCTGGAATCCTCGAATGGAAAATAATCCTGTTGACCTTCACACTGTCTGCCATAGTAGTGCAGGTGACTGTAATAGTGATCACGATGACAAAGACGTTACATCTGAGAGTGTTAGTGACGGGACGGTAACACTGAAAGGGATATTGATGCGACTAGTGACGAATAGTATTGTAATGAAAGCTATCGCGATGACGGTGATGGTGATAGAGTAATGGTCACAATTAGGTTTACAGTGATAGTGACTGATTATGTAATGGTGAAAACCACCGTGATAGTGATAAAAACCGAGTAATGGGGTGTTGACGCTGATAGTGACAGATATTGTAATAGTGAAAGCTATGGTAATAGTGATAGTACTGGTCACAGTGGCGTTTACACATTTTCATATTGTAATAGTGACGATGATAGTAAGAATGACTGATGTAGAGCGATGGTGATCGTGTTAGTGACAGCGAAAAAGCAGTGGTGACACTGGTATTGACACTAAAAATAACTGATTATGATGGTAACAGTGAGAGGGAGAATGATCACATCTGTAATAATGATAGTAACATTGACACTACTATTGAGTGATATTGTAACACTGATGGTGACCATGAGTGACAATGATCATTGTGGTGAGAAGGACAGTGATAGAGACAGTAACAGTGACATTTGAAAGGACGGAGACTGTTACAGTGAAGGGGGGATAGCAGTAGAAAAAGTGGCAGTAATATTAACAGGGAGAGTGGGAGTGATCGAGGCAGTGCAAGCAATGATAGTCACAGTGTAGTGACACCGTGTTAGTCACGGTCACAGTTACAGTGTCAGATACAACAAGTGGTGGGCACCATGAATGATGGCGACCGTGCAAGTAATCAGGTCAGTGACAGAAACTGCGATGGTGACAGCAAGACAGACAGTGCCAGTGAGAATGATAATAGCAAGAGTGAGGGCATTTGTCACTTTTGTGGTCACTATGGCATAGTGATAGTGACAGTGTCTGATACACTGGCAGACTGCTCGGCTGTGTAATATACTTTGCCAGACATGCTGGTTGACACCTGCTGATTTCCTGGCCTGTGCAGTCCCCGACTTGTGGGCCATCTTTGTGAATGCTGAACGGGCACACGGACTCCAGTCACTATCCCACTCTGCCTCCCCTTTCCTCTCCGAAGAAAGTGCGCAGTCTCCTTCTCTTTCTGTCGCTCCCCACCCAAAGTCTCAGCTCTGACCTCTGCCTTCCTCTCTCTCTTCCTATGCCTCACCCTCTCTTTCTCAGCCACATCTCCCCCCCCACATCCAAATACAGGGGGAGCCATCTGCCAATTGCAGTGTCTGCCTGCCAGAGGCACTTTTTTAATCATTTGCTGGTGATTTGACAAGCAAGAGAACGCCAACCAGAGAGATCAATTTTGCTTGCCCCTGGGCACGCTTCTCTCTGCCTCTTCATCTGTGATCGCCATAATTAAAACGCAGGCCCGAGGGCGACACACACACACACAAATTTGCTGTCTGCAGAGATGTGACTAAACGGTAGGTAAACCAACAAAAGCAGAGAGGCTGTGTCACTGAAAGTAACAAGCAGAAGGGGATGCTGATAAATAGAACATTTCTCCATATGTTGCGACCTCTGTTTAGATAACATAGCTGTTAAGTCATCTTTCTGCTATGAACATTCCAGCAAGCCTTTGGGTTCATAGGGAAAGTGGTTTTGGATTGTACGTTATGCACGATACAGGGGGAAGAAGTGGGTGGCATTTGTTGCCTTGCAGTGCTGAGGTCTGGGGTACTATTTTCGTGGAGTTTGCATGTTCTGCTGGTGTTCGAGTGGGTTTGCTCCCACAGGCCAAAGACATACTGGGTTAATTGACTTCTGGGATAATTGACCGTGTGTGTGTGTGTGTGTGTGTGTGTGTGTGTGTGTGTCTTGTATATCCCCTGTGGTGGACTGGTGTCCCATCCAGGGTGTTAGAGGTTGGAAAATGAATGGATTTTGTATGATGATCCTGGCTACCCATCTGTGTGAATTCTTCCTGATACTCCAATCTGCTCCCACTTCATTTCTCTGCTTTGTCAGGCCTAGCTGTGTTACTTCTTTGACCTGAACTCAGATTTGACAAGGGATGCAGATACTGTACAGTATATTAATTAGCTCTTAGCATTTCACAATAGTAAGAAAACAGCACTCTGTAATGAAGCTATTTTCTTCTGCTCCTGAAGCAGCTACTCTTTACAATGACTAAATATGCACAAAGAAAAATTAGAAGACTCTTTAGACTGTCCTGCTTTCAAATGTTGTGAAATGGCCCGAGTTAATTTTAATAATAATTCCTTCCAACCTCTGCTTGCTTTAAAAATCCCTGTCATTTTGAAAGACCTTCCTTATAAGAATTCAATAAATCGTTTTCAGTGGGCAAAGCCCAGCTATGCCATACTGGTAACACAGCTCTTATAAGGGCAAAACAGCTGTCCTGGGCTGCTTGCTTTGTACATTTAGTCAAAAGTAAAGTAAAATCTTAACTACTGTATATAGAGGCGGTTGCCTTTTCTTAAAGTTCCATAACCCACGTATCGTAAAATTCAGTTGTCCTGCAATGGTGACATCTTCCGAGATGTAGGTTTTGTAAGAAACGGCCTTTTCTACTTAGTTATAGATCAGTCAGTCAATCCATTGAGATGTTGAAGTACAGTATTCCCGGCTGTAGTGGTGCTGAGCTTTCCACACATCTGGGGAATTTCTATCACAGCTGGCTGTTGATGTAGCCCTGGCAGTGCCTGGTCTGCAGGGACACAGCCGGCACTCTGAGTCCCTTGGGGTTGGGGGTTCTTAAATAGCACCCCCCCCCCACCAATCACAGTCATTTAACAACCACAGCGCTTGGAGTTTTGAGACTTGACCAAAAACGAACTGCCCAACTGGCACTTGTTGACCGCTCTGCGCCTCTCGCGGTTCCGAAGGGATCTCGAAGGTCAGTCTGGAGCTGAAAACCAGATACCCCCCCTCCCCCTCCGCCGCGACCGAAAAAGCAGGCTGTGATGGCGTTAGCTTCAGAGACAGCTGTGGCAACTGCCAGGGCGATAATCTGCGGAGAGGAACGCAATGCGCAGCTGCCTCCTGCGAATCGGTCTTTATCTCGTGTTTAACAAACCGTATTTCAGGTTTTTTCCACTCTGTGGGGCATGAACGACTCGCAAAACCAACACGATGCCCACTCGGGTAGCTAAAGGTACCTTTGGCATTTCTCTCTGATGCTGGCCCAATTAAGCTGAGCTGTGAGGGGATACAGCCAGAGTCAGTTGGCTGCTTGCTTGCTTCATGCCATCTGGACCAATTAAAGGGCGAGATCTCCGCTCTCCCCTCCCCCCCGCCCCTCTCCCCCAGTTGTGAGGCGGTGCTTCCATCTAGTATAGATGGAAGACTTGCTTTCCGAAGGCCCTCGATCTTAATCTCGCGAAAAGGTCACTCGTGTCTGGAGGAAAAACGCATCAAGCCATGCCTTTCCAACCAGCTGCATTTAAAAAAAAAAAATTCAAAATAAACTTTATTGCACATTTTATAAATTAATCATACAATGAGTACACACTCTAACGGACATCAAATCTTTTATCAAAAAGTTCTTAAAAAGGACAATTGCCTCTGCAGTCCATTTACTGTGCAAGAGGTTGCAAGGGGCTGGGTTTGTACAATAAGAGTCACTCCAGGCCCTACTATGTGCTGCAGTCTCTTTTCCCTGTCTCGTGAGCCTCCAGTCCTCTGTAGGAAAAACCTCTTCCTAGGAGCTCCTCCTTTATCCTTGTACAGAGCCCACAGTCCCTTTCAGCGCTCCATCTCCAACTAAGCATGGACGAGCTTTGTAGGCATTGTGGTTTCATGTCGGCCCCTCATGTCCATATCTCTTTCTGGAATTGCCAGGTTTTTATCCACTTTTTATCCAGCATACTCTCTGGTAGGCTCAGTCAGGCTGCCTACTACTACTGTGGGTCATTTCTGCACCATGTTTACATAGCACAATTATAAGAGTTTACAGTTATAATCTAGTTATATGAACTATTTGCACATGCTCACCTGGGGAACTGCACTTCAAGCAGTATAAAGTATTGGGACACAGCAGTCTGACTGTGAATGTTACTGCCACTTTGCCCTGTATTGCCCACTGTTCCCCAGGTTCGAGACCCGGTGCATAAACATTGTTTTCAGCCAGACCGGTAACTGTCAGCTCACATCAGCTGCTTGAAATGTTATTTCTCCAGACGGGAAGGTTGACGTGTTTATAAATTAATTGAAAATCACACTGCGGAACGCCACCGAGATGGAAGTATTGGTACTGAAAGATTTTGCTGTGAGGTGGTGTTATTTTGGCAAATAATAATCAATTTCAATGCATCTAGGATGGATATCCTTTGATGGGCTGAGATCCCTGGTCTCAGGGAGCTTTATTTATCAGATTTTGAACTCAAGTGGAGCATGCTTGCTGTTTGACTGTCAGTCTCCAAGGAATACAGCTCAAAGCCCCTAGGCCTATGAAGCAGAGCTTGTCAACTCTGCACCTGAGTTAGGGAATCCCCTTGCCATTTCCCGTAAGGCCTATTCCAACTAATCTGCCGTTTCAAATGAATTTGAGGCGTATCTTGAGGTGCGATGATTCTGTGATTGCAGGTAATTTTTCAAGTCTCGTGTTTCTTGCTTGGAGGTATTGCGAAATGCATTACTTGGTGATCTTTTTTTTTTTTTTGTCGTGGTAGTGCGATAATGCCGAGCTTTCCTGCCGAGATATTGTATCTTATGATAGATTCAAAGTTCAGAGATGGGGAACTGGACGCCAATCGGAGAGCAGTTGGGACCCACTGTCCGAGCTGCAGGGCTGCTTGTACGGGCTGTACCAGGCGCCGCTGAAAGATAAATAAAAATTCTAGTTTTTTTTTATTATTTTAACTGCCGTGCATGGCTGTGCATACATATGCTCACTTATGAACAAAGCAGAGTATTTCAACCTTGGTGATGCCTGCATCTTGTGTAATAAGACAAGGAAATGGAGTAATCTGCCGTGCAATGGAACTTATTTGCATCCTTACTCTGTGTTTGCCTGTCATGACATTGCAGCTGTGTTGCATGCAAATTAAACTCCTCCTTGCCCATGTCGGATTTTCCTAATGATTCAATAAATAAGAAAAACCTCCATTTACATAGCGATTTCACACTCGATATTTCCAAAAGGCTTTCCTGGTAGGAGAAGACTCCCTTCAGCACCCATTAAGGGGCATTATGAAGAATTATATTCCAGATTTCATAGGTAGCTTTAAAGAGGAGAGATTCGGAAAATGTTAGGCTCTCTTAATTAAGCAACCAATTGGTCCATTGAAGTGATGAAGAGCTCACGAGAGAGGGGAAATAAAAACGGAATACTCCGTGGCTGTTGGAGTGAGGATTTCAGATCTTTCATCTTGGACGTCGCAGGCAGTCTGAAACAGTAACTTTTCAGTAATTCCTCATCAAGGAATTACTGTGCAAGATTACCGAGGGGGGGGGAGGTGAATATAGGTCATGGCAGACAGGAAGCCCAGATTGGGATTTAGCCAGATTTCATACCCCAAATCCTCAGAATAATACCATGGAATCTAACAAGTAGTCACGAGCTCTGCTCAGCTCCTCATCTGAATGGCGAGCACGCACACTCAGGGGGAAAGAGAGCCCATTCACAAAATCGGCATCGCAGACCGCGCCCACACGGATCGATGGCCAGTCTCTGATCTCAGCTGTGTTGGATGGGTGTAGGAACTTCTAATGCACCTTTCAGAAACTGCCTAGGGATACTGCATACACACTGAAATATGATCAAAAGGCTCTTGCTTGGTTTAGGTTACATCCTTTTTTATACGTTTTAAACCATAACAAAGCTGAAGGCTGTATGAATTCGCAGTACAATATATAGCAACGTTTCTGCTTCCATGCCAAGTTTATGAATTGTATGGAAATTCCTGGACTGCACATTCAGTAAAATGACTAAATGATAATGAAGGCTGCAGTGGGTCGCAAAAGAGGTTATAATTTAATTTAGCCAGCACGGCAAGCTTTTGTATCAATTTTTTTTTCCAGATTTAAATGCAAAATCTCCCGACTGTCTTTTTTTCTGTCTTGCAATTTCAAGACAAATTCATGTCTTGTTTATTTTTCGTGGCAATTTAATTAATCCACTGTCGTGTATTAATCCTTTTTACCCCACATTTTAATAAGCCTTTCCTTTCAAAGCCCTTTACTGCCGTTAACTCCAGTTGAGCAAGGCAAAATTGCAATAGACTAGCCATGTTTCTCTTGTTTCTACCACCTTGACTCCTTATATGCAGGTTTTTGACTTACTGGTGTTGAGTCATAATGCCAAAGGTAGAAGCTCCTCACCACTGACTTCAACATCTTCAGTATCTGTATAACAGACCATTTCCACCAAGGGGCTATAACAAGGGTATAGCAGAGCTGTCATGTTACAAAAAGAGGTTGTAGGAAAAATACAGCAGATGTCATGGTTCCAATATGGAGCTGGAATAACCAAATACAGTACATTCAAATGTTATAGCAACATATTAGCAACAGGGGTTGTGGTAACGAGCAATGATGTTATAGATGAGGGTTCTGTTTGTGTCTTTTTTTTGTGTTTTTGTGTTCTTGGCATTGTGAATCTCCCGTAGCCTGTTGGCTATGGGGAAAACGGTCATTTCTGTAGAAGCAGGGGGAGTGCAGTGCCCCCTACAGGGCGGCGCCGGCCGTTGACTCTTAATCGGCGCCGCGGCGGTCCATCTGCGGTCCTCGCCCCACGCTGCTGTCGGCTGCGCCGGGCGACCCCGCGGTTCCGGGGGAGTTATTGACCTGCGACTGCTGTGATAAAAGGCTTCTGTCAGCCTGCTCTTCCGGGAGCCCCCCCAGGTCTGGCTCACTTCCGAACAGGGGGGCTGTAAGCTGCCCACCCTTCTGCCCCTTTCTCACTGCAGCTCGCTCTCGCGTTCAGTGAGACGTGGGAAGATCTGAAACGACATCTAAAAGCCAGATCAAAAAAGAGCCAAGATTGATATCGGCTCGTAACTCGTGGACGCGACTGCTCATCATTCCCACCACAGATGGATGGGCTGGCAACTAGGATCGTTCAGCCTTGTCTGTTTTCCAAATATATTGTCCGGGGTTAAGCCTATAAACTCTCTGAAGCTATAATTATGAAATACAGTGTCTGTGGTTGGATGGAGACAAGTCATTCAATACATTGAAGGTAACCACTAAACTCATCCTGCATTTCCTTCCTACCATGTCATGGGTAGCCAGTGTAAGGAGGCCAGAGTAGGAGCTATAGGATTTATCCTTTATTTTTTAGGACCTGAGTGACACGGCTTTGCAGCTACAGCAGCCTTGTATTCAGCACATGCTTAGATGCACGTAAACCCTCCCAGTAACCGGTCCTGCAGGATCACAGTAAGGCGAAATGATGTAAGTGGGAACAAGAAAAAATAAACTACTGACACTTTAAAGACCTAATTCCGTCTGGACAAGATTGCTTACGTCTGCTGGTGCCAAGCCAGCCCACACACTGGTCTGTGCGGTGGTTTCCTTTCTGTGGAGAGAACAAGCTGGGTTTCTACGCCCAGGTGGTGGCTCTCAGGTTAGGCGTTGAAGAGAACCTTGCTAAGACCCCAAAGTGGAACGAAGCGATGATGACGCATCTTGAAGAAAAAAAAAAGCGCTGTAAAGGCGAAAACCCCCAGAAGATAAATCCAGTTAAACTGGGATTAATGTGCTTAGCTCTGGAGATAGCGTGGCACCCCTCTAGCTACCAAAGCAACAATGTAACAATCCCCTGCCAAAACCTTCGCTGAGCTCATTAGCTTTAATGAGGTATAATGGCTAAGCTGCTTATTCTGACATGGATTAGGGTATATGTTTAAAGTAAAAGAGGTAAAGAGAGATGTGTGCAAAATTCATATGAAGTCACCCCTTTCTTCTCTCTCTCTCTGTCACAATCTCTTCCTCGACATTTCTTCTTTCCTGACACTTCTTTCCTGCCTCATAACACTGACAGAGACTGGACTCAAGGAAGGGTCGGCTTTTCTGGAAAATCTACCTTCCACTGATGTAAATGTCAAATATGGGGATATGGCCACTAGCCTGGAGATCACAGCCAGGGTCCCAGTCCAGGATGAGTCCCTACAGCCCAGAGATCACAGCCAGGGTCCCAGTCCAGGATGAGCCCCTACAGCCTAGAGATCACGGCCAGGGTCCCAGTCCAGGACCAGTGCAACTCGACTCTCTCTTAGCCTTTGCCCTCTTGCTCTTGGCTACTACCAGTATTGCTTCATTAGTCATCCCTAGATGATGTTCGAACTCTCTCTCTCTCTCCTCAAGCCCCATTGTGGCCTAAAGAGCTGCAGAGAACCACAAGCCGTCTACCCAGCTGAGTTCCAGGGTCCGGGGCAGCTGCAGAAATAACAGCAGAAGGGCGTTCATAGGGGGAGGTCACGTTGTGTCAGGAAGGATGGTTCTTTCCCAATATGCAGGGCAAAAACTATTCATCCCACTCGTCTTGATCTGTGCGATTTGTTGTTTATGTGCTTGGGAAAGACTGACTCAGACTTCTGTTGTCTGAACCCCTTTCGAAATCTGGATGGGGGAGCGAGACGAGGGAGCGATCAGGAGAATGAGGGGGAGGGGGAGGAAGACAACAGGGGCACAGGAAGAGCTTGGGAGGAAGGGAGAGAAGAGCCTGATGGGAGAGGAGAGAGGCATGAAGCAGTGAGAGAAACAGAGCGATGGGGAGGGGTTGAGGAGAGAGAGGGAGGGAGAGAGCTTAGGGAGCTTTTAGCTCATGCTTGGCTAACTCTTAAACATCTCCCCAGGCAGAACAGCACGCAGTCCCTGTGAAATCACTGGGAACTGAATAGGTAAGGAAAAGGAAATTGAACTCTGTTGTAAGCACTCGACGCTTGCAGGGTACAAGACTTCTGGAGGCTGGTGCCAAAAATGAGTGAATGTGGGAAATGTGGGCCAGCAGTTGGCAGTTGTCTGACATTACTGAGACACAGGAGTAAGAGGTGCAGTGCGGACCAGCAGGTATGTCTGACGATACTGAGACAGAGGAGTGAGAGACGCAGTGTGGACCAGCACGTATGTCTGATGATATTGATACACAATGTTGACCAGCAGGTATTTCTGGTGATACTGAGACAGAGGAGTGAGAGACACAGTGTGGACCAGCAGGTATGTCTGACGATATTGAGACGGAGGAGATTGGACCTGTGTGAGAGACAGAGGAAGAAACAGGAAGGCAGTGTGGACATTTTCTTAGGGCTATGAGTGAGAGGGGGCAGCTAGGTCATACTGGGAGAGAGAGAGGTGGGAACGGAGAAGGAGATGCAGGATGAAACGTGGAACCTGCTCGTGCTCGGTGTTGTGCCTGGGCTGTGCTCACTGTGGTGTGGCAGGAGCTGTGTTCACACTCCAGGATCATTCCTGTTAATGCAGTCTTAGCTCACAGGCTTGGCCCCGAACGCAGGAAGAGATGAATATTTAAAGATTTGTCATGAAGGAGGGGGGGAGGGGTCTTCCGATGTCTCGCTGTGAAGTCGCTGACATGACAGCGGCCAGCCTGTGCTTGTGAAAGAGCGTCCCTTTCTGCCGAGAGAACTGTGCTGCTGTGTGTGTGTGTGTGTGTGTGTGTGTGTGTGTGTGTGTGTGTGTGTGTGTGTGTGTGCAGCCCATGATGTTTGCCCAGGGGCCACCAGTGTCTTTCACCCCAACCCCTAGCTTTGTGCTGTCTATGTTTTTGTAGGTCTCATGAGCCCACCCCACTCAAATCCAACATTAACATTGTGCCATATTTCGATTGATTGAGGAGTGTCACTCAAACAACTTTTCTAATCGATGGTGTGTGTTCATATGCCGTGATTGATATAATTATTCTAATTTCAAAAGCAGTGAGCTCCTCAGCTCGGGACGGTGGCTCGGTTTAGCCCACACCAGCATGTGAACTACTGCACCATTTTCAGCACTTAAAAAAAAACGTTTACTTTTTATTGCCAGTGTCATACTTCTCTAAGTCATGTTCTCCCTGGCGTGAGAGCGAAGGTTTGTCCCCGGACAGACTTGTAGTGGACCTGTAGTTATCCATGACCTTTGACTTCTGCTTGGCATGACCTTTGACCCCACGCAGAAGGCTTTTTCTTTGCCAGTGCCTAATGACACATGCTGCTGGATGTAACCGGCATATTGCAGAATAGGCCGAACAAGCAGCCTGGTGGCAAAGCTTGTGCATGAAGCCGAACGTGGGTGGTGGGACTTGCACAGGGCTCCACAGTCAAGACACTGTTACAGCAAATGGCTGACCTGCCTGGAGACTCCCAGGCAAGAATGAGCATGAAGGCAGCTCTGGAGAATCCCAGTCTTTTGCAGAAGGAGCCTGTTCTTATTTCTCATTATCTAGCCGTAATGATCATTTAATGCAATCCTGTGGAAGATGCTTAGCCTTCGAACACTGCATACAAATGAAGGGTCAATTAGAACTGACCCCGTGCAATCATTAAATAAGCAACTGACTCGTTTAGAGACCTCAGTTCACCCCGCAAGCAGATCTGGTATCTTCTACAGCAGGTGTGAGGAAATGAGAGCACCAGGAAATAAACTTCTTGTCGCTCTTCCCTCCCCCTCCAGGTGGGACATTTTCTTACAAGCCTCTTTTATTTTTGGAAGTGGGACGGGGGCTGGGAGGTGCAGAAAACATGGGAGAATAAATGACCAAAAAAAAAAAAAACAGCCTCTCTCCATTGTACTGTATTAAAATCACAGCACTGAATCAAAAACCCAAACTCCTTCAAGACGGTTAAAGATAAGTAGTGATTTGTTTTAAATATGAACATTAGAATCCCAAATATTCGTTTAATTGAAAATGCCATCATACAGTATAATGCCAATTCAAATGTAGGTTAACATGTTTTAAAGAATTGTTACTTTTTTGTAGTGTTTATACTGTATAAAACTGTAGTCTATGATATTATGTTACATGCACAGGGTATTTCCATGATCCAGTACAGTAAATCACATTGAAGGCATGGTGACACAGCAAAGAGAAATCAGAGATGTACAGTGCTCCTGCCACAGCAGGATAAAATATTGTTTTCTTGTATTGCAATTTGTGCTAAAAGCTACCCAGGGGATCACCTCAAATTAAATGCAGGGCAGTAGGGTCTCCAGTTACAATGCACCCCGCAGAAGCTCAGGGTTTCAGCTTCAGAGCTAAAGGCCTCAGGCGCTTGGACAGGGCTGTGGTCATCTGGAAATGGCCTTGGGATTTTATTTCACTTCCAAAACACAATGGTTCAAGATCCAACATGTTTATAAGCTGGGAACACACAATTTACATAAGATTATGATGCCAATAAAGGGTTTGATTGGGTCACTGAGGGCTCTGCTGGAGCAAAAACCAGCAGGCGTGAGTGGGTCACCAGGACTAGGACTGGGGACCACTGTTACAAAGTGTCCATCGGTTCACTGAAATCCTCGCTGGGGGCTCTGTCCCACCTCTTGATTCTGGGATGGTTTGTGGACAGCCTCCAGATTCTTACCCCAGGACTCTTGAGTTTATCCTGGATCTCCAGCCTGTAGGGGCTCACCCTGGACTGGGACACTACAGCCTGGAAGTTACAGCCAGAGACTCATTGTTTGCTCTGCAACAGATGAAAAATGTAACAGGTATATTAATCATTAAAGCAAGACATAAAACTAAGTGAAACAGAGGTCAACTTCCTTGCTCGATTAGTGATTCTGGCCCCGTTTGCGTTCAGCTGTGTTAGGAATTTCAATGGTGGCCTTTTGAGATTGTAAGATGATGTCTTCATTGGTAGTATGAGACCGGGCTGCATATTAAAGAACCTGACATGAATATTTCTGTGCGGCACAGAAATATAGATGTCAGATGTTAATTTTAAGTAGCACCTTTCATGCAATAAATCCCCCAGGCAAGTGGTACAGCAAGTAAACATAAAAAAAACACCGATGTGAAACACTATTATTTTAAATATTACTAATTTAATTGGCAGACACTATTATTCAAGGCTCCGTACAGTGAAATTGGATTCATTAGCAAATTATGAACTCATTATGAACTAAAAACATGTTGCCAAGTGTAATCTGAAGTGGAGCGGCCTAATTAATCACAGGATAAGTCAGATGCTGTCCAAGGGCAGTGCCGAAGATGAAGGGTAACTGTACGATAGGCAAGCACACTTCCCAGAAGGCAGAGATGAGCAAGGTCCTGTGATCTGATCTGTAGTGTCGGAGGGCAGCGCTGGTGATATCAGCTGCCAGGCACGCAATGTCACATCACGGAGCCCAAATTGAAGTACTAGAAAGTGCAGCTTCAAAACTGAAAAGGGAGGAAGGCGAAGTCAGGGGGGTCGTGTCGCGTCGTGGCAGAAGGGTTGTCATCACAGTAAAGGATGCTGGGAGCCTAGTGGCTGAGCAGCAGAACATCGGCCGAGTCCCATTTCAAGCCCTGGCCCAGCCGGCCAGCCCGAGCTGCTGCAGAACCCCCTTCAGCTCGGGATGCACACTGGAGCTCCAGTAGTCATTGCGCAGTTCGCCCCAGCAGTCTCTGTAATTCCCATTCCCTGAAACAGCCAGCTTATCGCAGGAGCGGGGCGATGCGGTAAGCGTATTGTCGCCAGCACCCCAGGAAACGCCGAGGCCGAGTTGCCAGGTGACGCGTTGCTTGGGCACTGGAGTGGTTTGCCATCACTAATCCCTCTCCTGGAAGCACATGAGACTGATGAGGCAACACAGCTTGACTTCAGCGCAGGGGTTCTGCAAAGGGTTCAGCTGGAGGGAATGCTGGGAGAAGCAGAGAGGGCAGAACTGACCAGAGTCCTGACTAGGTGAAGCACAGGGGTTGGGGTTGGGGAGTTAGAAGGCTAGGTAAGGGGGTAGCTGCAAACTGTAGGCTCGCTGGTGGGGGGGGGTGTCGTGGACTCATGGAGGAGGTGAACCCCCAAATCCTTCCTCGGATCCTCACTGCTGCTGTGGGATTATTCATTCAGAGTCGTGTCTCGGAGCTCCCAGCCCGCTCGGGATGATCCACTCTCCTTTTGTCTGTGGGCGTGGATCCTCTCCTTGTTGCTCTAGTGAATTTAGTGTCCCCCGAACCTAACCCCCCCCCACCTCCTGCGTTTATCCCTAAGTCAGTAATCTCCTGGTCTCTCGACGCCATCTGGCACAAACGGCCCACAGGAAAAAAAAAAATGCCAGGAGGGCCTTTGATGATCTGGGGAAGAGAGTCGGAGAGAGGGGATGTGTTCCCGGAATGTAATTGAGTGGAAGGAAGGAAAGCTTTTTGTGACATGTTTTCTGCTGACCCACACTGATGAGACGCAGAAAGAAAAGTGCCCCTGGAGAACATGCTGGATGAGATACATAGATAACACCACTCCTGAAAAAAATAGAACCTCTGGACAAAGCAAATGTGTTTAAATGTATTAGGAAAATATATCTGAAATATATTATTTTCTGTTTAATTATATTTCAGGGACGTGTTGACATCCTGTGGGAAGAGTGTGGTTTAGTTTTCTATTTATTTTTCTGATGCAACAGTGAATCAGAACACATCGCTGTTAGTTTTAAAATGACTATTTCAAAGTACTGTTCGGGAACGCGAGGCGGTCAGTGTCGCCGTGGCATAGCCGCGGGGTCCTGGGTTCGACTCCAGAATGGGGTGCGTGCTTGGTCCTGTGTTCTAGCCCCGCTGTTCCCGAGTGTGTGGGAGTCCTGCAGTGGACTGGTGTCCCGTCTTGGGTGTAGTAGCGCCCTGTGCTTCCAGGACAGGCTCCAAGTCTCCAGAGAGATTAATGGGACAGGACAGGCTCCAGAGATTAATGGGATTTGGGAACCAGGTTGGAATCCTCCATTGCTGAACGTAGCCCAATGGCTTCCTTGCAGCCCTGATACAAGCCAAATTGATGTGTACTGGTTTGGTGCGAGTCAGAGAAAAGTAGGGATCCAAATGCATATATCTGCTTGAGGAGCTCCGCTTAGAAGTCACCTACACTGAAAAGATGGCTTAAAAAAGCAAAGAATTAAAGTTTTGGTTATCGGATGCTCCCGGAAATGAAACGTTGAGAAATGTGTTGGATCTCGTCAGAAAAGCAATAGTGTGATGCAGCTGTGACGGGCGAACGGTAAAAGTTGATATTTTTATCAAACTAAGGCACGTTCGCGGACAGTACTGTACAGCTCATGTTCACGAGGTACAGCTGTGAGGAAAATGGTGAAGTTGTGCTTAGTTTTTAGAGCCCGGGAGATTAAAATCACCAGTTGCGTTTCTGAGAACCCCCTCTGTGCACGCGCCGCTTAAAAGCAAGGCACTGCAGTTCAAGACTAAGCAGCAGCTGATGCAGTCCTGGGTCTGTTAATATCTGCAGTGCCAGTACCTCTAAACAGCTTTTCTTAATCCTCCGAATAGGTGTTAAACAGTATAGTCAGGCTGCACTGGGACTTGACTACTGCCCCACTCACTCCCCCCCCCCCCCCCCCTCTCTGGCCCAGAGTTTCAGGGTGACAGCCAGGTAGACCGTAGAAGCATGTAGCAGTGTGGTCGGTCTCTGCCGGATTAACTATACCAGACAGAGGACAAGGAGGGGTGAGATTTCTTGCTAGAGAGTGCCAATATAAATATGAGTCTGTTTATGTACATGACAGAGCCTAGGAGAGAGAGGTGGTTGCCAGGGACAACTGTGTGCGACTGCACACTCTCCCTCCCACTCTCTCTTGCTTTTCCTCTGGCTCCTTCCTCGGTCTTCTCCCGGCTCGGCCTCCCTCTCCTTCCTCTCCCTTAAAGCCCAGGCGCGGGGCTACGCTCCATCGATCCTCGGCCCGCGCCCGATCGAAACATCATTTTCATCTTCTGTTGCCAGGCCCCCGCGCTCACGCCTCTGTCTCCATCTGCTCGTCTCCTCTCTGCTCTCGTCCCGGGGGTCGACTTACCCGCCAGACGCAGACGGAAGGCCAGTCTCCCGGGGCCCTAAATCCTGACCCGTACTTTGGGTTCACCCCATGATTACAAAAACATGAGAGAAGGGGATCCTTCTTCCTCCCCTGGAATATGGCAAAGGAGCGAGGTACCACTGACCCCTGACCCCCCCCCCCCCACAGGCACTTGGAAAATGGGTAAAGGCGTCTTCTGCTCCATCCCACTTTGTCACTTGGAGACAGTTCAGGCCTCGAAACAATCCTCATACCTAGACAGCGCTTTTCTATCCACACTCTTGTCTTCATGCAGGAACTTCTTGGTCTGGAATGACCCCCAGAGTCCTCTGGAGTTGGGAGAGTGGTTACTGTGCCCTCCCCAGGGGAAATATCGCCACAAATCGTATTTCGGGGCTCACAAGCGTGCCCTACAAGCTAAAGAGCTCAGCTGTGAGCCAGGGCGGGTCAGGCCTCGCAGGCCGGGTGTCGAGGGCGGTGGTCTGGGCGGCGGAGCGTGGTGGTTGCGGGGGGCGCGCGCGGCGGGGTTGGCGTCTCTCTGCGGGAAGGAGCACCAGGCGGAATCGGCAGCTTCTGGCTCTGCGTTGAGACTTCGGGGCCGAACCCCCCGATTCCGTCTGTGCCGCCAGCCGCGCGGAGCGACACGAAAATGTTGGCGCCAAAATCCGTGCCGTCGTGGAGAGGGAGCCGCGCGCGTTGTCAGCAGTGAGCCGCGGTAATTAATAAGTGGAACAGGAAAGAACCCTGGATTTGGGTAAAAAACTCTTTGTACAAGTGCAAACAAAGTTGCGTTTACGGATTTTGAACTTGTCTCAATCTTTTTTTTTTAACTTCCTTTTTCCTTATTTTCTTCAGGATCTGTTCCACGCGACTGGCTGACATAAGGGATTCCTCCATTTGGGGAAGAAACGCACCCCGATGCAACTGGATCACATAAGGGTTATGCACAGCGGAGCCCAGATTCCCGACCGGAGCCTTTCGGAATCCGCAGATCGGATCTGGGAATAACCGTCGAGAGGAGGAGGAGTGCTGAAGCCAGGATTTAAAAAACAAACAAACTCTGGTTTGGAAATCTAACCGGGGAGAAGAGGGGACGGAGAAACAACCGAGACGGATTTCATGAAGGAAATCCAAGTGAGATTCCACTGAGACCCTTGGAGGGATCGTTTTCGAAGCACCTCAGGTAAGACAATCTGCTGTACTAACATTTACATCGGGGTCTGCAGTGCGTCTACAGGAGTTTGCTGTCACCATTGGCTTGCACCACAAACATACAGTAGTGCACGTCGACTGCTCACACACGCTGTACTCCCCAGTCTTTCCTGCGTCCTCCCCGAATCGGCGCATCATCTCCGCAACTTTCAGAGAGGGTGGGAGGAGTTGGTTGGGGCACATGGGGTTTTCATGCACGAGGAGACGTCCGGGCAATACGTGCGAAAGGCTGTCTGGCAGGTTGGCCGGGCTGCTGGTGCGCGTGAATCGCGCTTGGTGAGCCGCTGATCTTCACGCGTTTGACACGATTGGAGATCAGGTCCCGGTGGCGCGGAGATCCGGGAATAAGTGGAGACGCCCGTCTTGCCATAGCCTCTCGGCCCCCTGCATCCTGACAGCCCCGGCCTGCTGTTCCTCAGTGGAAAGCTTGCAAAGGGGACGGAACTGCACGCGCTTGGTCCGGAACCGCTCCAGAGACCCGTTTGCCACGGATGGCCATGGCAGCAGAGTTTTCGGGGCGCAGCAAAGCCCGGAGCTAGAGATGAGAGGCTTTGGGCACCCGAAGTGGGCCAGCCCAGTTGTGGGACGTCCCATAATGGGACACAGTTTGGCTTAGGGTTGCAGCCAAGGAGCAACCACATTAGCGTGGACGCTGTTACAGTCGTTTTCGACTTCTCCTCTGTTTTGCTCTGGGTTCTGGGGGGTTTCACCACCCTCCTCTCACGGTTCGCCCCGCCTCCCTGGCTGGTCACGGCTCGGGTGGCCCAGGAGTCCATGACTGATGGCGGTCAGCACTTGCAGTGGGGTTTCACCACTACGCTCATGGGCACTGACCCATGTAGGCCACGGTTTCTCAGTCCGGTGTAGTCAAATCCGACAGCGGTAAAGTACCGCCGAGGACCGGCGCGGAGGAAAAGTCAACTGGTTTGAAAAACGGAGAAGAACAGCGACACCGCAGTGGAGGTGGGATGTGTCACCCCAAATGTCAGCATGCTTAAAGCTTCAGGCGTGAAATTAACCTCAATGGCTGGATGTTCATGTCACAGTCGTTCTAGGTGTCCCGCTGTCTCAGAGCCAGACTGCACATTATCACCTGAGATTGCCAGGTATCATTACCAGCGGCAAAGCATTCCCTGTTTACTGCTATCCGGGATGATTACGGGGACCTTGGGGAATGCCGGAGACAAATAGCTCGGCAGACTCCGAGGGAGAGAGAACAAGACGCCGGCGCGTGCCAGCTCTCCGCCTAATGACTGCTTCACGGTGGGCACTTTATAATGCTGTACCCCTCGCTGCTGCTGGAGTTACTGTGTGCCTCGCTTCTTGCTGTCTCTGTGAGGAGGAGAGACGTTTGCTCCTTAGTGGAAAAATCTCCGTTCGCCTCTTTCTCCCTGCTCCGCGTGTCCATTGCCGCTGATCCTACAGGTCCCGCTTATGATGTGCGGCGTTACCGCTAGGAAGAGGGGAGTCCCAACCCGGCAGAGATGCATGGTTGAGTGGACAGAAGGACAGACCGATCAGTCTCCCCCCAGTGGTTGTATTGTTCCTGCTCTGCGGATAAGTAGTTCTGCACGTGTAGAAAGACCTGGCCTGGATTCTTGTCTCTGTGACACCTGCGCACAGGCCAGGGTCATGCGCCTGCCCGGATTAACTTGCAGGGTTCCTGCTTTGGCACAGCTTGATGGAGAAGTGTCCTGTAACCTGCTGCTGTTTGTTCCACTGGACTGCCCTGTTTCCTTGGAACTCTGCCCCCCCCCCTCCCTGCCCTGCTGTCTGTGGTACTGTGGTGTTATGCAGAGCAGACGTGAATCCCAGGATCGTTCTGTAATGAGGGTTTAAAGTTCTCTTAAGAGGATTACAGCACTGGGGAGGGGTGATGGAAGTGTGTGTGTAGGGGGTGGACTGTGGAACTAAGCCATTGCATTTCAGAATCACAGCACTGTGGCGACTGGGTGCGTCAATACATTACAGTGGATTATACAGTCCACGCATACAGCAGGAAATAAAATGAAGCCCCAGTATTTTATTTCACTGCAATGTGGCATTTTATATGAAACACACTTTGTGCAAAACTGACAACATTACAGACAGAAGAAGGGGTACTTCAGCTTTGGCTGTTTTTAGAGGTTTCGCTGGTTTCTGAGGCTTGTGAAAGGCTTGAGGGCAGGCTGTTGTGCTTCCTTAGAAGTGCTGACTGCGATTCCTCTGCCCGCCGCCCAACAGCGCCCCCAGGTGGCAGGCCAGGGGCTACCCATGAGACGTCCGTATAGTCAGTGAGGGCCGCCTCGGTCAGGGAGGTGGCCTGATGGCACCATATTTGTGTGCAAGTGTGTAGGCATGTTCCTGCACTGATATCGGGATTGCGATGGCGAGTTGAGATGGTTCTCTTGGATATTCATCTTGAATAGTCCAGTGTTGGGGGAGATATGAAAGAGCGGCGTTGGACACTTTTTAAGGATTAGTTAAACTACTGGAATCTTGGCTGGATGAAAGCCTTGGAGTGGAACACAGGGCATGAAATGCAATGGAATGGGATGGGATGGGCTGTAATCATAAGGAGGGGACTGTGTCATGTTGTCTCCAGCTCCCCTGCGACCCTAAATTCGATGAAGCGATTAGAAAATGGATGGATAGATGGATGTCCTCCTGTGTGGATCCAAGGATTGTGACTATGAGCTGGGTTGGCTCTCCTAAAATGAAATGAAAGGCTTGGAATGAGGAGTTTGGACTGGAGGGGATACGCTGGACTGAAAGGAACGCAGAGAGATGGGGCGGATTGGGATCAAGTGAACGGGGATTGGATGGAATGGGAATGGACTGGAACAACATGAAAGGGGATTGGGAGGGACGGTGCTGGGATATCTTGCTGCTGCGATATGCATGAAGGGGTTTGGATGGATTTGTTTCTGTGGGATTTAGAGAGAAACAAAAGCAAACCTGGATCAATTCTTACTGAACTTCTAGGGGGGATACATGGTTAATTCAAGCTCTGGAACTATTTAATCCTGATGAAATTTGACCTTAGGAAAACTGCCCTGTTTTGCACAGTTACAGTATACCATGTTTTACACTGAAATTTCCATGTAAATGTAGGTTATTCCTTACCATCCTTAGTATTGCTGTTCTCATGCTTTATATGTCTGCTTGCAGTTACGCAGTCGATGAGTGCTGGAAATAAAATTTAGAAGAAGCAGTGGTAAAAGTGTAAGTTTAAGTGCAGGTGATTTCCCATCGTGCATTTATATATAGTGGTAGTTTTCTCCTCTTTCTTGATCGCTCTCCACCCTTTTCTCTCAATCTTTCCTTCACATGATCTCTCTCTCTCCTTTCCACCCCCACTCCTTTCTTTCTCCTCTCCCTCTCAACTTCCTATCTCTCCTAAGTTCCTCTTTCTGTCTCTTTTTCCATCGGCTTTCATCATTTCTCTCTCCCTCTCCCCCTGTCCCTTTCTCCCTCTCTCCTGCCCAGCCACCCTCTCCTCCTGTCAGTCTCCAACAACCCCCTCCTCCCTCGGTCTCTGACTCGGGTCATAGGAAATTATTTTTACATGAGCGGAGCGGTGGCTCTGTGGCTCAGGATCTGTGCCTGTGGCTGGAAGGTTGCCAGTTCAAATCCAAGCAGGCCGGCAGAGGAATCCTACTCCCTTGGGCCCCTGAGCAAGACCCTTCACCCCAACAGTACAATGACCGACCCTGCGCTCTGACCCCCAGCTTCTCTCTCTGCCTGGGTGTCTCATGGAGAGCAAGCTGGGGTCTGCGAAAAGACAAATTCCTAATGCAAGAAATTGTACAGGGCCAATAAAGTGATCTTCTCTTCTTACAAAGCTAACCTGCTTAGTCATTATTTTGTTGCTAGGCAACAGGACCGCCCCCCCCCCCCTCCCGTTTCACTTTAATTAGTAGGGGTCTAATGTAACCTTCCAGTGTTGAACGCCAACGCAGTGCTGTGCCCCCAGACAACTAGAAAGGTCCAATACCTACCCTGTCAGCCCCAGAAACATAAATATTATTGCTTGTGTTTCTGCGTTTGTTTGCAGGGCTCACTTTCTGCAGAGCAAGTTGCGGATGGATTTATTTCTGCCTCCGACGTCCACAGGTCTCTGGGAGCACATCCTGACAAGCCAGTGGGGGGAGGAGTCACTGAGCTCCTCGTACTGTAGTATAGATCTGGGGGAAGTTACTGTTAATCCGTTACAGTTACAGGTTATGTGGGTAAAGGGTTATTTTATAAAAAGTGAGCTACATTTCAAATGGAATGAGTAATCCCTTACAGTTACTAGGATTACTTTTAAAAAGTAATCTGTTGCAGTTACAGGTAAATGATTATTTTATAAAGCGAGCTACATTTGAAAAGTAATGACTAATTACAAGGATTAAGTTTAAAACGTAACCCATTACATTTGAAAGCTACCCGTGCAAAGGATTTCTCTTGAAGAGTAATCCAGTACAATGACCAGGAATACCTGTAAACGGTAATCTGTGGGTGTCTCAAGCTCCGTGTGTAATGATGACCCAGCCATCGGGAAGGGCGCGAGGATTGGGAGGCGGGTACTGGCACGCAGGCGCAGGTTGGGGCCCAGAGAGCCGCAGCAGTGGTGGAGAGGAAAGGGCAGGTGGAGAGAGAGCCTTTCCAGTGACTAGCGAGCAGGAAGGGCTGCTCGTTTCAGTTTGCGGCAACTCTCTCTCTTGCCCGGGGTGAGACCAGGGGTTTGCGACAACAACGGTGACCCTACGGTGCTTTCGCAAAGTCCAAAATCTGGGGATTGATTTCAATTCATTTATTTTTTGTTATCGAGATCCAATGACCGGTCTGAGAAATATTGGAACTGCAGCTCCGCTTTAAGCAGCACAATTAAGACCGCCCCTCTTGAGCCGGTCCATACACATCGGCTTCGGCTTTGCGATGTCCAGGAGTACCTTCTCCGCCCCAGCCTGCTGCTGGTAAAACCTGGAGTGGATCAAACCACTACGCACCAGGGAGGAGTGAGGTTTTTATCTCTCGCGGAAAGCACTTTATTTACAGTCTGAGCTCCCTATCTCACTCCTCCTCCCACCCCCCTCTTTTTTTCCTCTTTGTTGCTCTCCCACTCTCACGCCGTTTCTCTTCCCTTTTCTCCCATCTCTGTCCTCCGTATCCTCTTCAGGCTGTCCATTAGCTCAAGTCCTTGAGTGCTCCTTCCTTCTGAGCTACTTTAGAAGTGAAGGGGGCCTCATCCAGGCTAAATAATGCCTTCACCGAGGCACTGCGAGTTATCTGCTCCTGCAAAGGTCATTTTAAGGCACTGATGAGATTTTACAGGTTCCTTAAGATCTGTTGAAAAGCTGACAAACAACTTGAAAAGGCTGAAGTAGTACTTTCTATAATGCTGGGCTTGATTAAGCAAAAGGGAGCTCAGCTGCAGTAAATGCTGTTATACTGGAGCCCTCCGCTAAATATATTTCTGTGCTTTTCCCCCTGTGGAAATATTACGTTAATGTGCCAGAGTCTGAATCAATTAGTGTGCTGATTTTATTTTAAAAATAAAGACTGGCACAATTATTTCTTTCGCCCGTGTCTGTTGTTCCAAATCGCTGTACTTCTAAAAAAAGAAGAGTCCTGAAAAAAAACTTTGGGGAAGTTCAGTCAGTAAGTGAAATCACCTTTAAAAAATGATGGAGTTGTGCTATAAGTCTACTGACTGTGCCTTACCCCTGACACTGTTGAACATGCATTCATATTTCACCTGGAGCTACGAATCAAGGATGTGTTTTATACGGCTCAACGGTAAAAACAATTTTCCGGTGAAAGTAGGAAGGTAGAGTCATTTTCTCTGGGATCTTGGGAGAAGGGCTGAGAAGCCCTGTCTTAGTTCTTGATGGCAAACTCCAGACTCTGGGAAGATCACACTTCAGAAACGTGGGCGATTTGTGAACACAACTGAATGCGAGGCGTATGCTGTCCCAAACACCTAAACGCAGAAAAAAAACAGAGATACACATGCCACAGGGATACACACACACACACACGCACACATACTACAGAGATGCACACTGCAAAGACACATTCCACAGCGACACACAGACATCGACACACACACACACATACTAGAGAGATGCACACTGCAAAGACACATTCCACAGTGACACGCGCACACACACACGCGCACACACGCGCGCACACGCGCACACAGAGACATACGCCCTCAGTTATGACTCTGTCCCTGGGGCTTGCTTGGAAATATGAACTTTGGAACATAATGTGCAAAAGCAATCATCTCTTCTTCCCAACTCCCGTCTCTGGGAAGGAAAGGAGAAGGAGAGATTTGATGAAGGAAGCAGAGACCTGGAACTGTTGGGAGGGAGCAGGAAGAGAGCGAGAGAGTCAGGGAGATGGGGGAGAAATGTGGAGACAGCAAACCGTTCTGATTTATTGAGGTGCTTGCCAGCCATTCCATTACTGATCGAATCGTTCGAGATTTAATTTTTACAACTGCAGCATTATCTGATATGTAGTGTTCGGACCGAGGGAAGGCTGGGCCTGGCCAGCACTGCTATCTAAGGAAAACCAGGTCGCTGTAGTGATATCGGTAGGTGATGATCTTCCCTCTGGTCCAGAATTGCCAAACCCAGTATGATAGCACTGTACTGGGGGGTGGTACCGTCTTTTGGAGGAGACGGTAAAACGAGGTCCTGATTACTTGGCTATGAAAGATCTTGTGGCACCAGTGTCCCCTCTGGGCTTGGACAGTCCGTGTCCTTCCTTGGACTGCGGTTTCTCCTGTCTGCAGCTGATCTGCGCCCAGAGCCCAGGTGGAGCTGCACTCCAGTGGGGGCGAATGAATAAGATCCCTTCCCTGTAGGTGAAAAGCGCTGGGCAGAGTGCACAACGCAAGAGACGTGTTCGGAATTGTTTGTCCCGGGCAACCGGGAAATGCAGGGCAGTTTTTCGACCGTTTGCGCGGTTATGTCACTGCGTCTGGAGCTGAAGGAGGGAGTGATGGACCAGAGGAGAGAGGTGAAAGTGAGGGGGGGGGCAGTGTGGGAGAGAAGGAGAAACTGAGAGGCAGGAAGAGGGAATGAGAGGGAGAGAGCTACAAAGAGAGAGAGGGAATTGGGAAGAACATGGAGACGAGGGGCAGTCTGAAGCTCTGCAGACGTTCTGTTTAATTTACTTTTCATCCCCCGTAAATGATGGCAAACAGGAGGGAGGAGAGGACTGGACAGGAGGCACTGCGGGCGTGGGGAGGGCTACAGTGATCCGAGTCTCGGGAAGACGCTGGGGGGAGGAGGACGATAGCGACATCGTCACACAGCCCTGTTCTCTGGAGCTTGCGACATGCGTACAAAGAAACCAAGCTGCGAGAACATTTTCTTTTCCTTTCCAGTCTCTATCTGTGGCGGCAAGCAGGTGGAAAGACGAAGGCTGGCTGGCTGGCTGTGCCCTGGCTGTGTCTGTTTTCAGCTCTTCGAGATCTTTCCACTGCCTTTTCCCTCCTTCCTTCCTCCTGCACAGCAGGGTCCGTGCTGTGAACTGTGAGCCCTGGATGAGGGCAACTAGCTCAGTCCACACGATCCAAAACAGATCTATCTGAGCTCAGGACATGAGCACTGAAGAAAGGTCACAGCCACGCAGGCAAGAGGTTTACTTGCTGGGATAGTTAATGGCCAGTAGATCCAAAGATCTCCTCCAGTTTCTCCAAAGAAACCACGGTAGGAAAGTGTCTCCTGTTCGCAGTTCCACTGAGTTTCTACTTGTTTGGTTCGTTGATCTTTATGGACAGTGGGGTGACGTTGTTGGTGCCTTTGAGCATTTTCAGAACTTGTACTGGTTCCACCCCCCCCCCAAAATGCATTTACCCTGTCAATGACTCAGATTGTCAATGAATGCAGGACATTCTCTTAAGCCCTGTAGTGTATCTGTTTGCTCTTCTCTGAAGTCATTCCATGCAACATGTGGTGACCTTAGCCCCTGTGTCCCTCTGGTCCTAGAGCCCTCGTTGGGTTCTGAGCTGTGGGTGGGTTCTGATGTGTGCTGGAGACTTGAATTCTGGGTGTTGTGTGCAGAGGGGAAGGCGTTTCACTGGACAGTGACCGGACACCCCAGGGGGGGTGACGGGAGCTCGGGGTGACCGTTGCGTGTGTCCCGGCTGGCTCTTGTCAGTGGAAAGTCTTGGGGTTCAGCTGCAGAGAGGCTGTTCTGCGTCCACCCTCTATCTCCTATGGGTGCATTGCCACCACAGGCCCCTTTGTGTGCGAACAGCTTAGGAAAGCAGTTCCTTAAATAGGCCAGCCAAATTCATGAGTTCCCTTCCTTTGAACTGTAGAAGGTGTGGCTTTTTGTACCCATTGAGCTTGAGTCTTTCATGTTTCCAGTCTTTTTTTTTATTTGGGGGAAAAAGATGCCTTGTTCAAGTAGAAAGGGAATATTGGAGAAACCAGCTCGATTCAGGAAAGCCCAGCATTCCTGTCAAGGGTTTGATGCCTTAGATCTATGGGCACTTCTAGATGCACTTAGAGAACAAGCTGGCCCAGAGTTAATTAGGCACGACTTCCCTGCTCTGGCCTGTTTCTCAAGAGCATAAGGGTTTAATGGTGACCTAGAGCATACAAAAGAATTGCAAATAGAAGCTTTTGACAGTGTTGTTTTTAATGCTACATAAAATAAAGGGCAACATTTTACTTGTGGGACATAGGATAAAGGACAACACAGCGTAACAACTTGCATGATCCTGTACAGTGGTTGGTACAAATGAAACCCCAGGCACACAGCTCCTTGTGATGGCTCATAACGAGGCATGCTTTCATCCGAAAGCTGAGAGCAGAGCTCCAGGTAGAGACGTCGGGGAGGAAAATGACAAGATGTTATTAAGGACTTGAGAGCTGGCGGGGACTAACTGCAGATGCAGCACAGCAACCGTGTGGTCCTGGCGAGTGGGTCTGAGAAATTTAAGTTTGCTGTACGGTTTATGCATGAAGCTGTATGTTGGTAATGAAATGTCCCCTTGGGGATGAATATAGTGTTTGAAATTGATTTGAGTTCACAAAGGGGTTGCAACAGTGTTTATAGCCTCATTAAAGCAAATCCACACCAATTAAAAGTTAAGTGTTTATTTCTAAAGTAAAGATATTTGAAATGCTCTCGGTGACAGTTTTTACAGTCCATCTTTTTTTGCGAAATGCAGAACAGTAGTGCTGAATGGGTGCAGTGCTGCATGCCCACCTGTCCTGACTTGCTCAGTTGCACTTCAATGAGCAAGACTTGCTTCTGCCCCGACCTGCACCGCCAGTGAGCGAGAGACTGTGACCCGTCACAGCTGTCGGGCGGCCCTGAGCCCTGTGCCCACGCCGCGAGCAGAGGACACGCCCACCCAGCGGGGGCCAGTCATCTTACACGCGACGTTCTGCTTGTGCATTAACTGTAGGAGTGGTGCCCCTCCCGCGGTCGAGAGGAGCCTGGCTGACCGATCTCAACAGCCCCTTGGGAGATCCCAGTCTTAGCTGGCGAGTCTAAAACCTCAGGCTCGAACCTGCAATGTTTGGGTTATAGAGCTCAGCCTAAATGTTGAGTGAGCCCCCTTTTACAGGTGGAGCCTTTTGCTTAGCCTGTCTCTCTCTTCTTCGTGCTATAGCTGCTGACGAAGGCGTAGTCGCAGTGTGATGGCACCTCCAGCGAGAACTCCTGTTTCTTGGAAAGCTGTGCAAATCTGGAGGTGTGTGTGCTGCCTGGTACATCAACATAAGGTCCCTGCACAGTAAACATTTTGGTTGTGCAAAGCGGTGCTACATTCCCTCAGTGAACGGGGATGAGCGTGGTGTTTTCAAACTGGTGCCCGCTGCAGATGACCTGTTGGTTTGCAATGCACAGGCTCCGGCCCTTCGGACCCTTGTGATGGTGCCGGAGTCTCACAAGCCCGGATCTCTGGGAATTTTGTTGGAGTTGTTTTTCTGTTCAGCAAAGCAAGCCAGTCTGCAAATCAGCAGCCTTGCCAGCACGTTCGGATATTACAGCCAGGCTCTGCTTGAAACGAGATAGAAGAGACGTGTCTTGCTTTCCTCATTATTTTCTTTTTCAGCTACTCGCGCTCTTCCCAATCCTTGTCAAGGGAGCCCGAAACACCTCTAATTAGCGAGCGCCAGCAGCTTCATTAGCACAGTGGCCTGACGAGAAGATTTCCACATCAAAGGCGAGAGCGAGCTCGGAGCGAGAGGAAGTCTCTTCTGTCTCTATCTCCCCGGCTCTCAGCCTCTCTTTCGCTGCGCCAGGCTGCTACCCTCTGGTTTTGGTTGTCCTTCAGTCCTCCTCTCCCTCTCCATTCTTCTGCAGAACGGGGCTCTCTTTCTCCCCGTGCAAAAGAATGCTTTTCTCTATCCCTCCTCCTGTTGACCACCCAGATCCCCCTCTTTCTCTGCACCCCTCTAGTCCAGGCTTGTGCAACAGCAGAATGCTCCCATCAACTTTTCTGTTTCTCTATCCTGTAGAGTAGAAAAGCCCTGTTTGTCCTCTTCCCCTCACTTTCTCTCAGTTGTACAATAGATGCTTCCTGAAATGAAACAAGCCCACAGGCATGGACACAGGAAATTGAAGAGGTCTCTCTGGGTTAGTCGCTCACTTTGTCTGAATTGAGCACAGGCGTGGGAAGGGGGGGGGACAAATCACTACAGTGCTCAGGATTAGAACAAGAGAAGAAAGACCTCAGGACTGTAGGATCCAATAGAGAGCTGTTCTGGGATTACAGGTTGGCTTGTCCAGGCTCTGGAGAGGATGCTATGCCTTTGAATGAGCTAACACTGTTGATGCCAGCCTGCAGCACTGACAAACAACCAGATTCTTCAATCACGCTGAAAGAAATCTGATTCCAAGTGGATGTCTCTTTGCCTCAAAGCACCGTTAAAGGACTTGAGAGCAGACCTGCCTCCACCTCTTAAGGAAGACTGGCTGCTTCAAGCTGAGCTGCTGCATTTAAACGGGTTGAATCTGGTGGTAGAGTCTGACAAAGCATTGCCAGCACTGTGCCAACTGTGAACCTGCAATGGCTTTCTCTTGCTGCAATAAAAAATAGGTTCTTGTTCCCTTTACTGAAAGATGTCCACATCTAATCCCTATGAGTAATTAATGACTAGTAATGGACTATTAGTAATATTCACATTTAATGGTAAGTCATGCGTTCATTTGATTGGTGTCTTCATCCAAGCTAAAGCAGTTTGAGTCATATATAAACTCGAGGGAAACTGTAAATAGACACACAGGGCTATGTGAAGGAATTAGGTCTAACCCTGCAGGGTCCAAGGCTGTTGAAGGTACAGTATTAGAAGCTCAGCTCAGTAAAGATTGTGCCCGTTGTCTGACCATTGGAAAACTTGGTAGCCGCTTGCGGTGCTGGGTGGGCATCTCTCTGTACAAACCTTCACATTGCCCCAGTAATGCCAGTCTCTGGCCACTTGAAATCGTACTCTTAACATGCTGTGGCTGCTTGAAATGTGCCTACCTATGCGTTCCTGATCTTCCGCGTAGCTCAACGTGTTCTGTTAGATTGATGCTGCTGCATGCAGCTTTCCTCTGCACAGTGCAGCTTGCATACCTGTATCGGCGAGTTTTGGGCCGTCCCGTTGTCGGTACCGTTATTTTGTGCAGGGCTGTGAGCGGCCACACGCGAAGAAACGACAGGCTTGCAAGCGGTTGGCAATCTTGACCAAAAATGTTCTGCCCCGATCACCAACCCAAATCACGCCCATCGAGGGTGAATGCTGTGCCATTACCGACTGCCAGCCACAAGCTGACACTGTCCTCTTGCCCCAGTGCTTACAAACACAGAGTTTGCCAGGCTCGCTTTTCTGTTTCTTCCCTGTGATCAGCTTTCGTTTACCCTCCTCCCACTCGTGACTGAGGAGGATCGCTGCGTGTTCGCGGTGGGAGCCGCCGGGCTGCGTCAGGGGGTGGGCAACTCGGGCTACGGCAGGTGCGAGGGAGATCAGGCAGAATTCGCAGGCTTTCCTGCTCGGTCTGACAAAGAGAGAGATGATGCGAGGTTACAGAGGAGAGGAGGGTGGCACAGGACATCTGACACCGGAGATCTGTTTAGCATCAGAGAGAGGGCGCATCCTTAGCAACAGCATCCATAGAAATGGCATGTGGTGAGAGCGGAGCAGGGAAGAGAAGGAGAGGGGATATCAGTCCGATTACATCACTGAATCTGACGGGATAAAGCAGAGAGAGACACAAACAGGAGAGAAGGAAGGAAGAGCCTTAATTTAGAGGCTGAGAGAAGGGGAGCTGGAGGCAGAGGAGAGGACGGAGAGGGGGCAGGAAGAGAGAGACCTGCAGATGACCATGGATGAAGGATGAAGGAATAATGTGGGGGGGGGGGGGAGAAAATGGGAAAGACAAATATCCTTATTTTCTCAGAGCCGTGGGGGTTATATAACCCGACCTAGATTCTCTAATCAGATCAAAACCTCGCTAAATAGGCCGCAAAAACAGAGCTGAATAACAGCGAGGAAATAGCATTTAAACCATTTCTCTTTAAAAATGTGCAGAGACATAATACACCATTTCCACTGGCTGCCCGAGCTGGACCACTCCTGCGTATTTCTGCATTCTATACCTTAACAGGCATGGGGGCTGCAGTTCCCCAGAATGATTTTACCGTTAATTTGAAATATTAACTCTTGCATTTCAGTTTTCTGAAGTGCTTCGTACTCGGAGAACTCGGGTCAAGAGCACTGGTATCGGGGAAAGCTTTCAAGCCGGCAGCTAACAAAGTGATCTATTGTCAAGAGATTGAGCGTTAATAAGAAGTAGAGATTTTTAGAGCATACTAACCAGGCTATGTCACTAAACTCCACCTGGACTGTAAGAATCTAGAGCACTGTGTCTGAACTGTCCCTGTAAACTCCACGAGTAGGAAGAGTATCTGTACAGTGCAGCTGGGCTCTCTCAGTGAACGCCACAGCTAGACTGTGTTCAATACAATTCTAGAGCAGTGAATGGCTGTGGGATTGTACTCCACACTTACTGTACCACGAGAATCTTATATATAGTTACTGGGATGTTCAGAAACTTCACATGGACTATCAGGATTTCTACGGCATGCCAGTAAACGCCACACTGACTATAGGAATCCAAAATAAGGTGACTGACCTGTCAGTAAACTCCACATGGACTATTTCTAGAATACTGTGAGTGGGATGTGTCAGTAAATTCCACTTGGACTATAAGATACCAGAGCATAGTGACTGTGCTGTGTGAGAAATTTCCACATGGACTGTAAGATACTAGAGCACAGTGACTGTGCTGTGTGAGAAATTTCCACATGGACTGTAAGATACTAGAGCACTGTGACTGTGCTGTGTGAGAAATTTCCACATGGGCTGTAAGATACTAGAGCACTGTGACTGTGCTGTGTGAGAAATTTCCACATGGGCTGTAAGATACTAGAGCACTGTGACTGTGCTGTGTGAGAAATTTCCAAATGGACTGTAAGAGTCTTCATCAGCGATGGCCTCTGGTGCTTTATATTTTATCCATTGCAAATTTTTGAATAATATTCTCAGATATGGACTGCGCCCATGCACATATCTGAAGGGTTGCAAATGAAATGAAATGAGGTCGTTTGGCCCACATCTTGTGATTCAGTACCTATCCAAGCTCATACAGCTGTTTTCTGAAGAGAATGAGCTTCAACAGCCTAGCTGGGCAATTTTGTTTCAGGCACCTTAAGCTTGATGGGAAGAAGTGCAGCTTATTTTCTTTCCTGAATGCAGTGGCAATAAATTACCTACTGAGTCTTCGGGGGCTTGTTTGTTTGTTGACCTTGAAGTACAGATCTTCTGGTTTAATACCTGAGGGGGTTCTGACTGCATTAATCCTACCCCCTCACGTTCAGTGCTCAGAGTTGGGTATTATTTATGCATTGGAGCATTTTTTAAAAATTCCATGCCTGGTCAAGGCCTGCATTTTTCATTAGGAATCCCAGCATCCCACTGGCTGTTTGTATCTCTGCCCGTAGTATCCAGAGGACAGAGGTAACAAATCAACATCAAGGCATAAATGCCTCAGTGCTTTACAGACATGGCTGCCCGTTTGTTATTCATGAAACCAGCCCACGGGTGTGTCCAGCTCAGCATGTCAATGAGCGAGGTTTCTCCAGGTGAGAGGTCGGCATGCTGGGATTGCCCAAGAGCACACTGACCCACCCTTTGCCCCAAAAGTCAACAGGGAATCAGCCAAGTTTCCCTGCACTGGGACTGTGTCAGAGGGTCACATGAGCCCCCTCTCTGCAAGAGAGTCTCGAGACTCTGCTCTGCCGGCCCGTGGAGTCTCTTCCTGTATGTCCGGAATCATGCGGGCTCGGGAGGCATGCCTCGGACCTCTCGGGGGCTTAAATGGAGTACTGTCAGGAAGGAAATGGGAAAGTCTCCTTCTTGTTACCGGAGAAGAAGTGCATTCATCTGAAACCAGGCTGTGCTGCCATTTTCATTCGGATACTCTTTATTCTGCAAATCCCAGATACAGACATGGCGAAACACAGACCCCAGCGTTTCAAAAGACTATGTCCCCCCCTAACCTCTGATGGTCTCCATGTCTCTATCTGTATCACATGTGTATGTGTGTTTCTGCCTGCATCTGTATCCAAATCTTTATGTACAATAGATCTGTAGATCTTGAAAAGCCGAATCACTGTCCAAATCTGAACATTCATGTCGGTATCTACAGTGTGTCTATTTCTAGATTTGCAGTATATCTCCAGTATTCGGCTATTCATGTGTTCCATTGAGTGAAACTGCCTCTCTGGCTTTTACTTTTCCACACACGTCCATCTTCAAGTGTATGTGTATTAATGTCTATATCTACTGGCATTTCATCCACATTTTTATCTCCAGTAGGTCCTAGGTCTGTATCTGTATATCTGTCTTTTGTTATATTATACTATATCTTTATTCGGGTATCTGTATATACAGGACTGTGTCTCCATGGAGCTATACAGATCCTGTTTCCCATGGAGTGAAACTACACCCCCTTGCTTTCACTTTTCCCACCCCCCCGGCTGGCTGGCTGACCACACGCTGTGCTGCTCTAGATTCTGCAGTTCCCAAACTCGGACATCCGCCGGGATCCGTCAAGAAGTGTCCGGGTGTGAATCCTCGGATCACTAGGCCACAGACGGGGAGCTTGATACGAGCCCGATGGCCTCCTGTGTTTCGGTTTTTGGAGCACCGTCGGAGGCAGCCGGAAAAGCGCCCGCTCGAGATCGCCCCCTGGAGGGAGGGTGACGAAACCGGCCCAGAATGAAATGAAGCGATGGGTGAAACTGAAAACTGCCCTGGCAGTGCCCGGCTGGTTGCACCCCCCCATTCCCGGAGAGTCCCGATCCCGGGCTCAAGCCGGTGATGTCGGAAACACCCCCCCCCACCCCAGCCTGCTCTCCCAGTGTGTGCTGGCTGAGCTGATCTCTCCGCCGCCAGTGGGACCCCAGCCTGTTCCCGCCGAGTCCTTGTGCCTGCTGTACCCCCATGAAAGCCTCATGGGAAACAAGCAAGTCCTGAGAATGTGCCTTCTATTGCAATATTCCGATGTCTGGAAATGTGTCAAAACACATTTGAAAATGCAATGAACCATCTGAAGACTGCATTCATTGATATTTAAATATATTTCAGGCCCACATAAGTATTTACATATCTGGTGGAGAGATGCAGTATATTATTGTGTAGGATAAACTGAATATATTACTGTGTGGTACATTAAAGTACTCTTATAAAGTACTCAAATATTCACTTACTGGTGTATTTATACATTTCTGGCATGTTGTATATATTTGCATATACAGTATGTGAATATATATATTGATAAACATGAATATAACTTTAGCTGCTTTCTGATTGTGGATGAAATATATGATTAAATTTCTTTTCCGATTCTAAATGCAACTCAGTGCTTTTGCTATTACAGTGCAGTGCAGGAACCAGAGAGAGATTTTTTTTTTGGCGTTTCAGTCCAACTTTTTTCTCCTTCATGTACAAGTGTGATTCGGTTCCAAGCTTCTACGGAGATCTTCGCTGTTTCGTTTGAAGGTAATGGGTAATTGTGAGCTGCACACTATAGTACAGTCGGGGCCTTTCACCGTCATGGATGTGCAGAGGGAGAGGCAGTGTTTCTGATAAGAAACGCCTGCCAATTAACCCCATTAGCTGCGATTGCTACAGTCCGTGTGATGACATAGGCACTGCAATACTGTGCACTGACTGCAAGGGATAGATTAATCAATGTGAATTAATCACTGTTAAATCGGTGAAAACTAAAACGGTTGTGATAGTTACCCTGAGCCAAGCGGTGATGCTTCTGAGACACCTACTGTATGTTGTAACTATCGATTGCGTGCAAGACGTTCGCGGTGCCGTGTATAAACCTCTGCGTCTAATTGCCATTAAAGGGGTTATCCTTTATTAATAGACACCCAGCAACAAAGATGTTAATAAGGAACAACACAGTCTGCTGCGCCTTGGCTGTGTGAGCGCGGTGTGGCTTCTCCGCTGCCTCTCAGCCATTCGGGCTAAATGTCTTTGGCGTTGACGGCAAACTGACACCGCTTTTGCCTCCTCTCAAGAGACGCACACCCCCTCCCCCTCCTCCTCCTGCCCGTCTCTTTTCCCCAGCCTCTCTGATAGGAGCCACACAGAGATAATTACTTTCAATCCATTAAATGAGATTTTACGCAGTCGCTGTGTTAAACAGAGAGCAGGCGGGAGGGGGTCGCGGCGCGGCTCTCCCGGAGGAACAGCCGAGCGGCGGGGACCGCCACCCCGCTGTCCCGACTCGGGGAGGGAGAGAGAGAGAGAGGGGGGACGGACAACAAACGGGAGGACAAACTTCCGATAGGGGACGGAGGAGGGAGAGGGCGAGCGAGAGAGCTGGGTTCTGTCAGGCGGACAGGAGTGGGTGGGGGGGCGCATCGTGACGGGCTGGGGGAGAGAGAGAAGAGAGCGCGGAAAGAAAACAAAAAAGAGGGAGGAAGGAGAGAGAGAATGCTACAAAGCGAAAAGACTGGGAGAGGGACCGGAGAGCTGAGCGGAGAGAGTGAAATCACGAAGACCAAAAAAAAAAGAAGAAAGAAAACGGGAAAGCGTTGGGCGTTTGGCGCGACTGGGCTTCCCTGCCTGCAGGGAATGCGGAGGTATCGACTGCCTCCGTCCAGCCTCGATCAATCACTCCTGCTAATTTCCTAATGCCTTCGTTAGCGAAACGAGGGAGCGCGGGGAGGTGGAGAAGGGAGGAGGGGGGGGATTCCTGTGGTCCAATAAAAACCTTACAGGTTAAAAACGGCCTCTGTTGCGCCCATGGAAATGAACCAAATGCGCAACTCGAAGATTTATCCCCCAGTGCCTGCCCGGCAGGATACTTCATTACTCCCCGCCTGCGTATCCCGATGGAGTCCCATAAACACTGGCCGGTCAGTTTCATAGGACCCGCGCATCTGTTAACCCAGGTTAATGTGACTGCTTTATTAGGAAGAGGAGAACCGTGCTTTTGTAGTCCTTTATGCACTGTCAGGCCAGTACATTAGAGTGGGCTGTCTGTCCTTCCGGGTTTATATGAATATCCAAGCACTTGATCATCAGGTTGCTCGCCCCGTTGGAAATGTGTGGTACACAGTGTGAGGACTCTTGTGTAGGAGAAGCGAGGCTGGCCTTTTGTCCGTTGTGCTGCTATGATTGAATGGTTGTGGAGCATTGGAAGGCTGGATCGTTTAGTTGGTGCGATCCCTTGCAACAGGTTACTCTGGGGAAACACGACATCCGGCCCCGCGCACAAGTGGCCAGACCGTGGGGGGGGGAACGGTAGACCCCGAGCAGCCCACCCCCTCCCCCTGCGGCTGAGCCCTGTGCCTTCCTGCAGTCGTGAACTGGCCCCACACAGCGCTCACCCCGAGCGGCCATCCGCTCCCTGTCCGCTGAAACGCCTTCCCCTCTGCTCCCCTCCTCTGCACGCGACGCCCAGAATTCAGGTCTCCAGCACACGCCGCCTTACCGTCTGCAGCAGCTCAGGACCCACCTGTGGCAGGGGGTCCGACTCGGAGGCGCCCGCTCCCTCAGAGAAAAGGGGGCCGGGGAGTTCATCCCATAGAATAGCACTGGGGTGCTGTCTGGGTGGAGTCTGCGTGTTCCCCCCCCCCCCCCCCAACTTGTTTGCGTTGGTTTCCTCCGGCTGCTCTGGTTTCCTCCCCCAGTCCGAAGGCCTGCCGGTGGGTGAACTGGCCTCTGGGAAAGCTGGCCCTGGTGTGAGTGGGTGTCTGCCCCTGGTGTGCATGCCCTGCCTCGCGCCCCTAGCTTACCAGGACAGGCTCCGACTCCCCCGTATTGGATATTGATCTTGTATTGAATGCTCGTGACGTGCTACGCTCCCCCCCAGTGGTGTGTTTGGGGGGTATTTATTTCAATATCCCCCTTTCCCATGGGAAGGTCTCCCGAACAGTAGAGTATCCGCACGGTGAAGCCTTTGCTGTCGTTCCGCCTCGATGTCGGTCAGAAGCCCCCTTTGCTGAATAAAATAAGCCCAGATGAAACGAGAGAAGGAAGAGGAGCGAGGGAACACGTCAGCTGTGCGCCGGGAGCCCAGCTGTCACCACGCTGCCAGAGATCTGCAAGTGTGCTGTGGCTTAATGATTCCGCAACTTCAAAAGCTCCCCTCTTTTTAGTTTTTCCCCCTGTTTCTCCGGAATAAAAATGCCTTTTCATCTCTCTTTTAATTTTCTGGTGTAAGAGAGGGGCTGACAGCTGCTTTCCAGCCCCCCCCACTTCTCCTCTAACTGTTTTATGTTTTATTCATTCTCAGGACAAGTGTGGCAGCCCAGTGCTAAAAATATTAGTCAGAGGAAACTCTGTGATCATTATTTTATACCGTCCCTGGAGACACGGGCAGTTTCTTTGCCGGCTGCTGATCTGCCTCTGTCTTTTGCAGAGACTGTAGTGTCCTACAAAGAGCTCTCTGTCTGTCTGTCAGTCAGTCAGGAAACCTGTTAGCGTCACAGCCTTCCAGTCAGTGTCTAATTCAGTCGGCGTGCCAGGCAGGGTTTCAGTCCGCCAGTATATTCATCAGTCTCTGTGTAGCTCTTTCAGTCCGTTACTCAATCAGAAGAGGGGGCTCGGTGAAGAGAATCGGAGGAGGGGGTGTTTCTCAGCCCAAGTGTGACGTGACTCCACTCCCCCAATCCCAACCCCCCACTCTCAGCACTGTGCCTCAGTCAGCACCCAGCATCTCTGGCAGTCAATCAATCTCTCTGTCTGCACTGGCTCTCCCTGCCTCTCTCTCCTCCCCGTCTCCCAGCTCGGCGCAGATTGGTCTCATTGGCATGGCAGGAGAGCTCCGCGTGAGCCAGAGGGTTTGAAACCGCACGAATCGATAAGCTCTCTAACGTACTCTCTGTCTCTCTTCATCTCGCTCTGTCCTGGGCTCGGTGGGTTGCTCTCTCCGTCTCGGTCTCTCTCTTCCCCGCTCCCTCCCTCTCTCTCTCATTCAGTCTTTCTCCCTCTTGATTCTGGAAACACGTCATGCCCTGAACGAGAGAGATCTCTGGGGGTCCTCTCTAAAAGAGAAGTGACTGCTGCTCAGCAGGCTGGAGAGGTTCCAAAACCTTTTCTGAACATTTGGGGTTCAATTCCCCCAACTGTTAGACCCTCCATTTTACAAGTGGGAAATGTCCGAGACCCCGGTGACTTCACAGGACCGGATGTCTTTCCAATACCTCGAGAGAAACCCAGAATATCATCCAGGAAGTCACGAGTGCAGTAGGCGAGTAACATCAAAGGATCTGCAGGCCTAGCTACTTTCAGTGTCTCAACCATCAGGCTTAACAGGAATGAAATTCATCAGAGAATTGCTGGAAAGAAACCATTATTCTCTCAAATCCCAGTTTTGCCAAAGAGTTTCTGGATGATCCACAAAACTACTGGAAGAATGGTTTCTGGATGTATGAGTCAAGTGTTGAGCTTAGACCATACAAGAGATGAATCTCATCCTGAATGTTTAGCAGGGTGTAGGCCATTTGTTTATCAGCTGAATATGACTAGAACCTGCGTCTTGCAGCAAGACAGTGATCCACAACATACAAGCAGAGCTACAACAGAGAAACTGAAGAAGGAATGTAGCATTTTGGATTGGCCATGTCAATGTCAGGACCTAAACTTCAGCGAAATGTTAAGACCGGACCTGATGCAAGATGTTCATGCAAGGAACCCCTCGGATATCAGTGATTCGAGCAAATCAGTATAGAAGAAAATAAGCCCAAATTCCTAAACGTCAGTCAGCTCAGGGAATGTGTAGTTGAAATCATTGCTGTTGAAGCCACCAGCTCCTGAATCTAATGATTCACGGACTTGTTCACATGAGGACGTTTGCTGTTGAATCACTGTGTTAACTAATCCAGACATATTTTGTGTTTAATCAGGTTCTTTTACATTTTTTGGTCTAAAATAAATGAGAATGTGGATCAACGTAGAGGGTTCACAGTTTTCTTCTTGACACTGTAATAAGTTGCTAGCAGCTTTATGTTGTAATCATTTCATTTCTTCTTTTACAGATCCCACAGTTAACATCAAACATAAGACTGTTTGGTTCTGAACTCGCGTTCTCTTGGTTGAGAAGTGTCTTCAGTCTGTTTTGCAATGACCTTAAACCTAATATCCACTTGTGTAACTGCTGGTCTCCAAGATATTCCCTGAGCTGAATTATGAATCTTTACATCATTTTCTCTGTTCCCAGCTAAGAAAGGTTCAGTTTCCTGAACTACTCTGAAGAGGGCATTTGCTTCAGGCCAGTAGGAGGTCTGGCTCCTTTCCTTTGTGCTGCAACTAGAAAAGCAACATGTTTATTGCAGTGTGATGAGTAAAAGTTAACGCAATTGTAGCGTGATGTAGAATCAATTGCATTACAATTTTCCTCAGTTTGAATTCTTCTCTTTACAATATACTGTGGCCAATACTATTCCTTCACACACTGTAGGGTTGATGAGTTTTCAATGTACAGTACTTAGCAATCTTTCTCATACATCGCATTTCCCAGTTCAGTATTACAGAACTCTTTTGATATCTAACATTCTCGTTCTCGAAATCCATGTTTTCTCTATGCAGAATCAGGGTTAAATGACTTCTGTGAATTTGATCAATTCACTTGTAATGTCTCAAGCTCAGGTTGAGCCCAGAGTGGCGAATAAGATGAGCGACAGAACTGACCCCTGGGGTACCCCTTTAATCCTCACTCCAGTCTGAGGTGCCTAGTGACCCCTAGGACATGTTCCTGTGGAAGCCTGCAGTTTTGAGCTTGAGGATGCGTCTGTCATGTTGTACTTCATCAGAAGCTTTCAGAAAGTCCAAATATTTCATGCCGTATCCCGTCATTGATGTATCTACTGCAAAAGTTGCTTGCTCGAACAAATCCAGCAGACTAGTGAGACATACTGTAGCCCATGCAGACAATCTCCTAGCACTGTTTTCATTCAGGTGCTCTTCTTACTGGTACTTTGACTATGTCTGTAACTTGGGCTATAATTGAGGTGAGGCAGATCGGTCTGTAATTGCTGGATCTCCTTTGTTCCCTTTTCCATTTATTTAGTCAGTAGACACATCCCCGGCCCCGAGAGTTATCTGCAACGTCTCCATTGACAGTTCTGTGAATAATTTCCCTTGTCTCTCCGAACGCCAGTGGCTAAATACCGTCTGGTCCAGGTGATTTATTGTTCGTACAAAGTTATCCTAGTAACCTTAGCACCTCTAGCCGGCTGAGACGTGCTGGTGTAACGTTCCCCTTGAAAACACCTGCGATTTCCTGCTCGTCTTCTGTCACAGATCCGTTCACATCCCTGAGACATTTCTCTTTCTCCCTTCCTGATCTTCTGCTTTTGTAATGCTCAAGAAAGCCCCTTGGCATTCGTTTTTTGGCTCTCGTTGCTGTGTTTTGTTCTCTCCGGGCTCTTCTGGGATCTTTCTTGACTTGTGTGTGCAGTTCTCTCTGTGCTTTTGCTTCGTTCTGATCTCTTTTGTGTTCCTCTACAAAGCGTTTCCTTTCTCTCTGTGTTTTCCTTTAGTCATTTACACACAAAAAAATAGGTCAACATTTTCCAGATTGTGATGTGTTAACCTTTGCAAATTTTTTTCCCCTGTATATCTAGCACACCGTTTATGAAACCTAGATTTAGCGATTTCTAACGATTCCCTAAGTTCCTGCCACTTGGTATTTCTTAAGCCCTGGATTGCTAATATCATGAATCATTCATGACAACCACAAACAAATAGGTTGTCTGTCATTTCATCTCAGACCTTAATGGCTTAATTGAACCTGTTAAATGGCTACGGATTTCAATCAGCTGCATTTTGCACCTCTCAAATCACGTGCCAGCTGATCCGAAAGTAAACTGTAACGTATGCCCAGTTTGTAAGCTGATGGAAAAGGTGATTAATTTCAGATGAGATCCTTTAGGATTGATAGGATGATGACGATATTTGTAGAGGAATAGGAGGTGGTAAGGATGTCTGGTCTTGGAGCAGATCTCTGTGAAGAGGCAGAATGCGTTTGCAGATTTGAATCTGGATTCGTGATGCTTCTGTGGAAAGATGGATCAGTGCCGGTTAGTTAGTTTAGTGGAGCTCCACAGGGTCCAGCTTTGCGTGCTGATGGTGCTGGTATGGTTATACCAGTCTTCTCCTCCTGCAGCTGAACTGCGTTTGATCAGAACTGACCCCTCTGGCACCCCGTTATTCCTTGCTGCAGTCTGTGTCTAGTGACACCCAGGATTTTTCAGTTCAGCAGTCTATTTTTCCCCCATTTCAACTACTGCTGTTATCCCTGTGGATGCCTGCACTCTTGGCCTTGAGGATTAATCTGTCATGTTGTACTTCATCAGAAGCTTTCAGAAAGTCCAAATATGTCATGCCGTATCCCATAATAAATGTATCTACTGCACTAGTTACTTGCTCAAGTATCCAGCAGGCTAGTGAGACATAGTCTGCCTCTTCTGAATCTATGTAGACAATCTCCTAGCACTCTGTTTTCATTCGAATGCTCTTCTTACTTGGTACTTTGACTACGTCTGTAACTTGTGCTATAACTGAGGTGAGGCTGATCGGTCTGTAATTGCTGGATCTCCTTTGTCTCCTTTCTTCATGAATTTAGTCAGTAAACACATCCCTGGCCAGACCCAAACCAAACGTAAAGTTGTGTCAAAAGTGCCAGAAGGTCATGATACGGTGTTTGTGAGGGTTTGCAATAAAACCTATGCAATCTAAATTACTGCTCAATGCACGAGTGGAATGCTTTCCATATAAGCTGTACTCCATCACTCACTAAAGATGGTAACTGGCCAACGGGTTCCTCTCTCTCTTTCTCTCTTTGTCCTCCTCTTGCCCTATCTAGTACTTACCTTCTGTCCCAGTTAACTAGAGTGAACTTTCCCCAGAAACTCTAGGCCAAGCAGTAGGATTTAGATGACTACAAGCAGCATCTCCGTCACCATGACAACCATCACTGTCCTGTTTGTGACATCATCTCTGCTCCTTGATTACATCATTACCCAAGCCAGCCACTGGCTTATTCAACAAGCTCTTCGGTCGGTGGTTCACGGCACCTATATGAAAACCGCCTGAATGGGGTTTTCGGAAGACGGATTCCTGTCAGCACAGGTGCAGCGTTGAAGAAAACCCCCGTTGAAGAAAGCCGACTCGTTCGTTTTTTCGGATTCTGCACTTTCAGCAACCCCTGCTTCGGAAAAGCTGCTGTAGAGCTCATTAAAATTTAAAGAAAGGTCGACGTTAATAATAGCCTCATCCATTTTAGAGCGCGCCGCTCCGGTAAATGCTGGGAGTTCCGTGCACAAGACGACATTTATCCAAAAGATGAGACGTGAAGCAATTTGGCCCACGCAACCCAGGGATTGGCTGGTCTCGTTCACAAAATTTATCCTAGCTGTGTTAAAACTGCCGCTGACAGAGAGAGAGGAGCACTGCGGCAGGGACTGGGGGAGAGAGGGAGGCAGTGTGGGCTAGTGGTTAGAGCTGAGGCACTGGGAGAGAGAGAGGGAGGCAGTGTGGGCTAGTGGTTAGAGCTGAGGCACTGGGAGAGAGATAGGGAGGCAGTGTGGGCTAGTGGTTAGAGCTGAGGCACTGGGAGAGAGATAGGGAGGCAGTGTAGGCTAGTGGTTAGAGCTGAGGCACTGGGAGAGAGAGAGGGAGGCAGTGTGGGCTAGTGGTGAGAGCTGAGGCACTGGGAGAGAGAGAGGGAGGCAGTGTGGGCTAGTGGTTAGAGCTGAGGCACTGGGAGAGAGAGAGGGAGGCAGTGTGGGCTAGTGGTTAGAGCAGAAAAATGAGAGACAGGAGGGAGGAAGGGAGGCAGCGGATGAGTAGTTAGAGTTGTGGATCTGTGCCTCTACACTTATGCAATATTCCCATTAATTTTATTTCAAGATCATACAGATGTCAGCCCATTAACTATAATTACGCAGTTGTCCTATTTTTAGTAGGATGATACAGATGGGATGAGGTAAATGGAGGACCTGTTAGTAAAACATCAATCAAACCCTTTTTTTCTTTAGTAATGATCTAGTTCTTTCATTTAAGAACTATTTGTGTCACATCTGAGATTGTACTGTACCCACACTGCAGAACCACAGACCTGAGGGGTAAATGGTTTTCTGCTCCACCAGGGCATTCCTGTAACTCTGCAATGAGCAAGAGACCTGCATCTCTCTATCACTTGTTGGGCTTCACAGCGACTCTGGTCCAATCAGTCTCTCGCATCAAGAGCACTAAGTTCATCGCTGCTTTTCCTCCTGCTGGTTCTCAGCTTCCCACTCTCATCATCGGTGTCTCTCTCACACGCCCCAGATCAGCTGCTGACTATGCGAGCTAGGTGAGGCTTGGCCGAGACATCAGCCCAACACATCCGGTCTCTACTGAAGATTTGCGATCAATTATCTTTCTCTGTTCGGATGAACGAAGTGCTAATCAACAGGGCTTGGCTCTACACCACCTGTAGCTCATGGACAAGGAGCCTGTGTGTAGGCTCTTCTCCAAGATGTCCGCCTGTCAGTCTTTCAACATTTGACCTGCTCACTGAGTTTGGCATCAGGAGGGTACCCCTAAGTCAAGTATACTGTATAAGCCACTGCAAGCTTGTGTGTGATCTGCGGGTCCCAGGGGGTTGATAGTAAGCAGCAAGCAGAGAACCTGCTGCCACTGGCCAGGGAAGTCTGCCACGTCTTACCGGTGTCCACCCAGTAGTGGCCTGCTGGTGCCATGCCCCAGACTTAAGCTGGCGACACCAGCGCTACAAGGCCTGTGTTTCCAGGGGCACCTGAATGACAAATCTGGCAATACAATGATTTTGTTACTTGGTCACAATGAACAAAGGAGGAACACATGCAATATCAGTGATGTGCAAGGGGCATAAGAGTCTGGGCTTTCAGTGTCTTGCATGGGAACTCAGTGCACCCACAGAAATGGGTGCACAAACGACGCCGGTCACTGCGGTCTTGTTCAGACAGTGCACCCACAGAAATCCGATGCATGAGGCCAGTCACTGCAGTCTTGGCACAGCCCTTTTCCGACGATCATTATTCCATGTGAGTTATGAGATCTGAAGACGGCATGAGTACCACATATCATTCATCAAAAGGAGTTCAATCAATTCTAATATCCCTAAATTAATGGGAGCAGTATATCTCTTTAAAGCAGCCTCTTGTCTTTCCAATGAGAGTGAAACAGATAAGAAGATGAGATTTTTTGCCCTTCTTGCTCTTATCACAATCAGTAATTCCACTTGTAGATAATGTTTTCGTTACACCCACATCTTTGAAAATCAATACTCGTCCCAGACCCTTAATGGGGAAAAGTATCATTGTTTTAAAACAACTTATTACTCGTAGGTGATGCAACGTGCAAGTGATAAATCTGTAGATTGGTAAATTAAGAAGGCCGGACATGCTGATATCACAGAGCAAGCAGCAATCTTGAATTAGCTGGTCACAATGTGTCCTGCAGCAGTTTTCCTTGGCTTGGGTAAGGTCAGACGGAGACTGAGAGGAGGCAAAATTGATAGCTCACCATGTAGGAAATGAGTCCACTGGATTCCCCATTTCCATTTGGTTTTACCTGTAGGTGTAAACGAGCTGATTGACTGAACAGCTTCGGTCAATGGAATTGATTCATGATTCCTGCCTCACTCTCTAGCAGAGATCTTTCCCTTCTCTGTTAGACAGTGGCTGGTCTCTGGGTGGCACACAGTGTGGTTTAAAGTAGGATGAGAGCAGCATTAGAAGTGGCTCTTTAAAATAAAGGTCTCCCGATGAAGAACGTACTTACACCTCAGCAGGAAAAAATAGCTTTGGATTTGAATTCTGTAGGTTAAAACGAACTGGGGATTTGACGTTTCATGGATGCTGATCACTAGATTTAGGGCTCAAGGAATGTTTGTTTGGGGAAAAACTGAACATTTCCATCAAAAAATGCCCTAGGCTGCAGCATTTGTTAGCATGATGGAGATTTGTAAATGGTGGAGACCCTCGTTTTTACTAACTTTGTATTAAATTAGAAGAACAGGCCATGTGCTTTTAATAGCTGGTTTGGTTTTTTGGTAGCTAACTGATCCAAGGATCTTGTCCAGCTGTTTCTGGAAAGAAACCAGGACATCGATGACGCAGCTGGGCGGCTTGTTCCGAACATTCACCATCGTGTGTCAGGAATCAGTGGCCTCATGTTCCCAGTTATAGGAGCAGTTGGAGATGCAGTGCCTCCATGTTGTGCCCAGTGAACTGCCGCCCCTGTCTCTGCTGCTGTTTATGTAGTTCTAATCGAACCGCAGTTTTGTAGTCTGCACAAGTCAGGCTTATTAGTGGCTACGCAATTTAATTTGGAAAAGAAAATGAGCAACAAATGCGGTTAAAAGCAGTCTGAGCTCACTGGCGTGTTGTCAACCTGGGGGAATACTCACACAGACAAGGGACAGGGTTCGCCACTGTGGCGTTATAGGAAAAGCTTCTGTGAGCTCCAGTCTGTTAACAGCGATAAAATGGGCCAGTGGGTAGACAGAGCCGGGTGAGGAAGAGGAGGGCAGAGTGAGGAAGAGGAGGGCAGTGTGGGCCAGTGGGTAGACAGAGCAGGGTGAGGAAGAGGAGGGCAGTGTGGGCCAGTGCGTAGACGGAGCAGGGTGAGGAAGAGGAGGGCAGGGTGAGGAAGAGGAGGGCAGTGCGGGCCAGTGGGTAGAAGGAGCAAGGCGAGGAAGAGGAGGGCAGTGTGGGCCGGTGGGTAGACAGAGCAGGGTGAAGAAGAGGAGGGCAGTGTTGGCCGGTGGGTAGACGGAGCAGGGTGAGGAAGAGGAGGGCAGTGTGGGCCAGTGGTTAGAGCACAAAGAGAGGAAGAGGAGGGCAGTGCTGGCTAGTTAAGCAGGGTTTTGAGATGTATAGTTCAACAGCCCAGATACAATATTCTAGATTTTGATTTCTTTGTAGTTTTTTAGTAAACCAGTAAGGCAGCTAGTAAATCAAACACATGTGCATACATACATCACTCCCCCCAGCCTCCTTCAAACCAGCATGCCAGCTCTGTGATCTCTCTTCCTTCCTTGAAGACAGGTTTTTGAGGCTCCCCTGCTACTTTCTCTGCTGTGGAGAAAAGAGGGTCTTAACTAAGAAAAAGACTCAGATCTCTTTTCTGAAAGATGGAGGACTATACCATCTACAGATCATAAGCGCACAGCAAAGTCTTTATAACGTATTTGCTGACAGATTTTCTCAAGCTCTTCTTACATGAAACTATTTCTAAAGCATGAAAAACACAGTTTGGTTTGTTCTGGAATGGTTACTTGGAATCAGTACCTCCCAGGAGTCTGAAATGCTCCCCAGTCGACTATAAGGGTCTGATAGTACTGAAGCACTGTAGTAATTTTGTGAGCCCCGAACATCAACGTGCTTTTTCACTTTTGTATACGTCTGTTATCCCACTCAGTCTTTGTGCACTCCTGATCTCGGATGATTAGACCATCAGAAGACAAGTTACACGTGAGAGAGAGCCCCAGAGGGTATACTGGTTGCTATTAGCCATACAGCTGTGTAGCTTGTTCCATACTTCCACAACCCTTTGTGTAAAGCACCTCCACCCAGTTATCGTTTGTGCCCTCTGGTTCGTGTCCACTGGGCTGACAGTGTCAACGCCTTTTGATTTGGAATAATTGAATCTAGTCCCTCCATAGTCTTCTTTGTTCAAGAGTAATAAAAAGTTCAGTTCTTCGAGACTTGCAGTGACAGACATCCCTTTAAGCCGTGGAATGGATCTGGTTTCTCCTATTTTAACCAGTTCCAGAGCAGCAATATGTTCTTATAAGTTCCAGACCATCAATTTACATATTATTCTAGGTCTTATTCATCTGTTGTACCATTAAACTTGTCTAGAAGACAGAAATAATGTATCATTCTAAGTGTCACTCTGTAAGTATATACTGTATAACGTTTTACTGTATCACTATATTTATAGTTGCTTTAGACTTTTTGATTAAACATTGTATGCCAGGAGTTGGCCCAGTCTTGAATTCTGCATGAATCGTTAGAATTTGCTTTGCACTATTTACTATGCTATGATCTGCAGATTTAACTAGCTTGCTAGCTACATCAACATTTACATTATTGAAATAAACTACAAAGAGTAGTAAAACCTAATACAGATCCCTGTGGTACCCCACTAATTATATCGCACCAATATGAGCTATCACTCCTCATCTGTGCTGTTTTCTTTCAATTATTTGCCAGTTCAGATCAAAGACATGCATTACTGTGCCTACAGTCTGCAGTTTGAGATTTAATATTTCATGAATGAGTTCATCAAAAGCTTTCTGTAGATCTAAATATGCTATATTATGTGCTGTTTAATTGCTCCTGTTTTGCCTTCAAAGAACTTCAACAAATTAGTAGTTAAGTGTGACCCATCATTTTGAAAAGTACTCTGTTCTCTAGAATCCTGTTGCCCTCAAAAAACTATTCTCTTAACTTAATTCAAATGATTATTTCCTTGTTCTTGCACGTGGTAGAATAACAGATTCCTGGACTACACACGTTTGGTTTGGTTTGGTTTGGTTTTATCACCTATTTTAGAGATGTGTTTTCCATGAGTGAATTTGCAGTCAGTGGGTATTTCCCGCTGCTGGAACAGTTTTGAGCTCGAAGAATAAATCAATCAACAGATCGACTGGGTTTTTGCAGCCACAGCAGTTTTATATGCACAACAAATGAAAACTAGTGAAGCAATGTGGTGTGTGTATTGTGACTTGAATACAGTGGTCATATTCTCTGTACAATCTGTATGCGGTATCAGTGCTCTCTGCAGGGTCTCTGCACAGTATCGGTGCTCTCTGAGGGGACCGTGCACAGTATCGGTGCTCTCTACAGGGACTCTGTGCAGTATTGGTGCTCTCTGCAGGGTCTCTGTGGACAGTATCGGTGCTCTCTGCAGGTTCTGTGGACAGTATTGGTGCTCTCTGAGGGGCCTGTGCACAGTATCGGTGCTCTCTACAGGGTCTCTGTGCAGTATTGGTGCTCTCTGCAGGGTCTCTGTGCAGTATTGGTGCTCTCTACAGGGTCTCTGTGCAGTATCGGTGCTCTCTACAGGGTCTCTGTGCAGTATCGGTGCTCTCTACAGGGTCTCTGTGCATTATTGGTGCTCTCTGCAGGGTCTCTGTGCAGTATTGGTGCTCTCTACAGGGTCTCTGTGCAGTATCGGTGCTCTCTACAGGGTCTGTGGACAGTATTGGTGCTCTCTGCAGGGTCTGTGGACAGTATTGGTGCTCTCTGCGGGGCCTGTGGACAGTATCGGTGCTCTGTGTGGGGCCTGTGGGCAGTATCGATTCTCTCTGCGGGGCCTGTGGACAGTATCGGTGCCCTGAAACAGGAGCTGCGGTGCAGGATGAAGAAGTTCTGGAGACTGGGCAGACTGGGCAGACTGGGTAGACTGGGCAGACTGGAACAGGAGCTGTAGTGCAGGGTGAAGTTCTGGAGACTGGGCGGACTGGGAAACTGGCACATGGCTGTGCTCTCTGATATGGCTGCTGTCGACCTGAGTGCAGAGAGAAGCAGGGTCACGTCCTCCTGTCTTCGCAGACACAGCCCTGCTCCCTGGTCTCCTCCAGCTCTGAGCCCCAGCGTCTCCTTCTCTGCTTGTCGTCCGGGTTCGTCCTCCGGTCTCTTTTATTTCCATTTATTTTTGATTCTACCTCTGCCTTCGCTCTCGTTTTTTTTCTCTCGCCGTGCCTGCAGCCACTCGCTGGCCTAGTTTCGCGTGGAGCTGGGTAGGGTTTCTGCTCCCGTTTCGAGCAGGGAGAGACAAGGAGCACCAGCCAGAGCCAGCGGAGACCATTCCTGCACCACCTGCCCCTCCCTGTTTCCTCCTGGACACTCTGGTCCCTGTCCAGGACGGGCAGACCAGACAGCCGAGCTTCACTTAGCGCAGGTGTGTGGGTTGAGGTGCCAGGATCTTCAGTGATTCACCCCGATGGCGTGTGCACTAACGAACAATCCGTTCATTTCCCATACGGAGCAAATGAAACTCCCGTGGCGATCTGGCACAGTGACAGGGGGGGCGTGGCAGTACTTCTGCACCTCGGGCACTGGGATCCATTCTGGACCGGGGGGGGGTTGACTTCCGTGTGGAGTCTGCATGGTCTCCGTGCGGATTTTCTCCTGGTGCTCTCCAGTTTCCTCCCACATCCCAGAAACACAATCCCACCTTTGCGCCTGGTGCTTGTAGACAAGACAGGCGCTGGGTGGACAGCAGGTCTTACTCCCTCCGAATTTCCCACGCACAGCACAGGGGAACAAACATGCCCTCCAGGTCAGTCTGTCTTGCATTTCAAAGAACTGGACCTGTCCTGCGGGAATATAAATATATTTCAGCTCTAAAGGTCGGGTCACTTAATGAAATAGGTCAGCTGTTTAAAGGATCAATAACTTGGGCTTTTTTCCTTTTAGAAATGTTAAAATAAGTGATTAGGGTGACCTATATTTCTAGACTAGGGTTCCAGGTGGGTGACTTCTGGTGCTTAAGGCATATACAGTACAGTACATGCCCTACTATTCTAGTGAGTGGCTCTGAGGGGGTTAATTTTTAATACTACCCTGTGGCAGGAGCTAAGAGGTCACAGCCAACATAAATATCTGCTAATTTTGCATATATGGCCTTATAATTAAAGCCACAGTGTGTTGCAGGAATCAATAATATGTGCTTGGAGTGAACCTGGACAAGCCTGGCTGAAGCAGAATAAAGATTTAGTTTGCAGCTCTCTCCGGTTGCTTGGGGGCCAATGAACTATAAGATGTGTTGCTCTCTCAAGATATATTGACGGGACGGCGAAATTGTATTTTTATGATTCGGCAGGAGACTAGCCTATTATTAAAACGCGAGGATTTGGCTGGATGCTAATCAGATTTAGCGACTTGCTTTTTTATTGAAAAGTAATTTCATAGTTTATAAGCAGTGATCTTGTCACAGCAGGGCTTTTACTGTTCAGTTTTATTTTGAATATATTTGAGCCACATACTGATATTTGTCACAGCATTGTGATAGTTTCTACCTGTCTGTTTTCTGACCACATCTTTCAGGGGTCGCAGGGGAGCTGGAGCCTATCCCAGCAAGGGCATGAGGCAGGACACACCCTGGACAGGACGCCAGTCCATCACAGGGCACAGGGACACAAACACACACACTCACCAGTGTGAGTGGCCCTCACCAGGTCCAATTTTCCCAGAAGCCAGTTGACCTACCACCATGTGTTTGGACTGGGGAGAACATGCAAACTCCACACAGATAGCAGCACCCCAGGAACTGAACCCAGGTCCTCAGTGCTGTGAACCAGCGGTGCTGACCACTGCATCACCATGCCACCTACTATGATAGTTTATGTCATTCAATTTAATTTCTAAAACGATCAGACTCTGCACTTGCTCTAGGTCTCTTCCACTGAGCCAAATAGAAATCCCATAACTCTTATTAAAGTGACAACAACATGTACCTGAAACATTTAAAATATATATAAAATATGCTGTGCAGGGTATTGCTTTATATTCAGTCCCTTTTGTGCAGCTTCTTGTTTTTAAATATGTCATGCTCACCTATACTGTATATGGTGTCCTCTAAAAGTATTAGGACAGTGAGGTCTAAACTGGGGTTTTCACAGACACAGACAGGGAGAGAAGCTGGGGGTCAGAGCGCAGGGTCAGCCATTGTACAGCGCCCCTGGAGCAGTTGGGGTGAAGGGCCTTGCTCAGGGGCCCAAGGGAGTAGGGTTCCTCTGCCGGCCGCGGGATTTGAACCGGCAACCTTCCAGCCACAGGCGCGGATCCTTAGCTACAGTGCCACCGCTCTGCCCTGTGATGGACTGGTGTCCCAACCAGGGGGACGACTTTGGTACTCCCTGTTTGCTTCATGCCATGGAAACCAGGATGAGGTTGGGATGGCTGTACTGATGTGGCTCAGATACAGAACTTCCTTACCTTCCTGCTGTACAGCTGCATACTGTGAAGGGGCCCTGTGCTCGTTCCTCCTGCTGATCGGCCTCAGGACACACTGCTGTCACAGTGCTGCCCTGCCTCTTCAGTCACCCTGATTGTGATGCACACTGTCGCTACCAGCGCTGGTGCCACCAAGAGCTCCACCAGCAGCGCCTCTCTTCAGAGCTCGATCAGCCGCTTTCCTGTGGACTAGTGGCTCATGTAAACCTCTCAAAAATGGAAAAAACATTCATATAAAATTAAATGTAAAAGAACAGCCCTGGTTTGCGCTGGCACGGGTCATACCACTCTGTGAATAATGGAAGTTGAAATGCTAACCTTTTCAAAATGTCAGCTGGAGGCAGCGGCTGGAAATGTTAACACTGAGATTTTGAAGTATAGCACACTGGCACCTCATTTGTGTGATAGGTTTCCCAGGGGTTTGCCATCTTGAAGCACAGAAACTCCTAAGGAACAAGGGCTGTCCAGTCCTGGTCCTGGAGGGGTCAGTCAGTGTGTCTGCAGCAGGGCTGTCCAGTCCTGGTCCTGGAGGGTCAGTCAGTGTGTCTGCAGCAGGGCTGTCCAGTCCTGGTCCTGGAGGGGTCAGTGTGTCTGCAGCAGGGCTGTCCAGTCCTGGTCCTGGAGGGGTCAGTGTGCCTGCCGCAGGGCTGTCCAGTCCTGGTCCTGGAGGGCTAGAATATCTGCAGGTTTTCCAGGTCTCTTTAAAGTACCAGCACCTGAAGAGCTGTGAGCAGCTATTGAATTGATGCAACTAAACCATCAATTTTTATTCAGCTTGTTAATTATTTCTAATAAATTATAGCAATTTGCTAATGTAGCTTGTTAAGAGCTACGTTGTCAAAAATAATGCAAACATGACAATCCTACGTGTTATAAACAGTATTAACAATGTGCCAATTGTGTAAAAAACTACCATTCCCATGAGCACCTGTGTACCTGGAGGAAGTCTCTCTCTCTCACACACGAGCAGATTGGAGCAACATTCCTTGGTGCCAGCTGAGCCTTCTCAGTCAGATTATAGCTGCGCCTGTGCTTTTCTTCCTGCACCAGGATCCAAATGCCCGATTGCAGCCTTGACACACATAAAACCTCTGTGGGGTGCAATTCAGGTTCTGCCGGTGATTGACGTCAGGACTGATTAATAACTTCTCATTTTACAACAGTGATTGGTGTGAGCAGTCTGACTCATAGATCTTATTGTAGCCATTAGTTTTTTATAAGGAATCCAAGACATTTCACAATTTTTAACCAAGACAGTGCCAGGGATTGGCCTTGTATTGGGTTGACTTCTTAAAGTGTCCATCCATCAGTCCAGTTGTAGTATCTTATTGCTCTTTACTTATGAACTACTAACTCACAACCCCACATAGAGAATGTAAGCTTTAGTTCCTAACTGTTCAACAGCTTATTCATCGTCGCTTACGGCCATACAGGAGCACTGCCTGTGGTACCAAATAGCACCCTACACACCACGTCCACTACACTAAAAAGAAACCTTTCAACGGTTATGGCGTTTACACTAATTTGCTTCGGCTTTCTCGCAATGCTAGGAAGTAGAACTGAGTAAACGGACTTCTGACTTCATCATTTTTTTTGCTTATATAAAGTGAGCAGCCACAGACTGCTGTCTTACCATTCTTAGCGAACTTGGACTATATATACAGTACACGAATTGTACAAGAGGTCAGAAGGTGTTTCTGCCTTCCAGCATTGTGAAAGGGCCAACTTATATCCACATTCCCAGAATTCATAGCAACTCTATACGTGCCTCTTTCATAGTAATTAGCTCCAAAAGATCAGGTCCTCTCCCGAGTTCTACGCTCTCCGGGTTTCAAGGGGATGATGTCACTCCTGTAACCTGCTCAGCGCGCTGAGCCCTGTTTCATTAGCTTGTTTCCTCCCACCTTCCAAGGACAGGGTGACCAGGTTACTTTGCTGCCTCTGAACTGTCGCTGTCTGAGGGATCTTTCTCTCCCTTCACCGGGCTCATCGTTGCAGACTTCTACAACCTGTCGCGGAAACGTTTACTGTTAGAATAAATGGAGCCACAGAAAGTATTCTCTAATACTTAGTAAGGTCTTTTACTTCATATGGCAATATGGGGGCAAGCACTCACCACCAGCTCTGTGGGACTGAGCAGGCTCAACAGAGAAAAGAAAGTTTCATCCTTTACACATCAAGATGATGCAACATCATTATTTGTTGCATTAATCACGAGATCCAGCCCATTTCCCTTCCCCGTTGGGCAAGCCTTGCATATTTTAGGCAAAATACAATTGCCTACACGCAGTTCGCTCACACAACAGGCGGTTTGGGTTCTCTCGCACACTGTGTCTGCAGTTTCAAGATAAGCAAATCCTTGGACATGGCTTGCCTGGTGCGTCTGTAGATTCCGTTCCCGGACCTTCGGCTAAGCCTTGCTAATAACATTTTTGAGGCTAACCCTTTACTTACTTTTCTCTCACAAACCCTTGGTGTAAAGAACCTGCCCCCTGTTCTCGGTTTCAACCGCTCCGCCAGAGAGTTGTCACTTGTACCCTCATGGTGTCTGGGTTCAAGCCACGCTGGAGACCCTGTACTGGGCCTCTCTCTTCGACAGTACAGGCCAGAGCAGACGTGAACCCTGACATCCGAGCCACAGCCATGCACTGACTGCCCAGGCAAATCCCTTCACAGCAGCAGTAAATCAGGGGTTTCTTCTAACATAGGCCACTAAGCCACAAGAAAATCAATAGTGGGTCAAACAGAGGTGAGTATGTACATCATCACAACGTATAAACATTTATGTTTAGGGAGCAAGACTGTTAAATGCTGCACCAGTTATTAGTGTAGCGACCGAGGCTGGTTTTCCATGATGATTCTTCTCAGGTTTGACAGCACCTTGCTATTCGCCACTGTACCTTCGGGCAAATAGCCAAATTCACCCCCGCCAGCCTGGCACGCAGAGGTGACTCCTCGAAAGAGGAAGTCTTGAAAAGTGCTGCCTGCTGCATCTCGATTTCGAGGCCCGCTGCGTTAATTCGCTCCGACGCTGTCCGTGAAGATGAGTTCACACTTTCAAACAATTTCAGTCGCGCTGGAGCCAGCAGAGTTTCAGTCATAGTGATGCACTCTTGTACCAAGGCTCCTGCTGAATGTACCAATTCTCCTGTTGTGGTCTTTGAAAACAGTGTGCAGTCTGTTTGAGGTCTTGAGTGTTTTATATTTGTCTGAATATGGATGCAATTGCAATCTTGGCAATCATTCATACTAACATCTGTGTTTACACGATATGGCGAGGAGTCGTTGAAAGCTGTGCTTATGTGAACCAATAACATGGCAAAGGTATCTTTATGTGGACCAATCACATGGGGAAGGCTGTGTTTATGTGGACCAATCACAGGGGGAAAGCTGTTTATGTGGACCAATCACATGGCAAAGGTATCTTTATATGGACCAATCACATGGGGAAGGCTGTGTTTATGTGGACCAATCACAGGGGGAAAACTGTTTATGTGGACCAATCACATGGCAAAGGTATCTTTATGTGGACCAATCACATGGGGAAAGCTGTTTATGTGGACCAATCACATGGCGAAGGCTGTGTTTATGTGGACCAATCACATGGCGAAGGCTGTGTTTATGTGGACCAATCGCATGTAGAACTTGTATCAACCAATCAGTCTCATCCCAAACAAGATGCTCTGGTAGCTGGTGGGGGGTAAGGTTGGTCCGGTGGTGCCTGTGTTATGAAGTACAGCCCCAGTGCAGAGTGTCAATGCTTTGGAAAAGGCAGTTTGTAAAATATCTTTTTTTTTAATGACCCTCTCCCCTCTCCTCCCATCCAAAACCAGCAGGCTGCCATTGCTGTCAGTCCCTGTATCTCTGCAATGGCAGGGAAGGTACTGTAACTCTCTCTCTCTCTGTCTGTCTCAGTGACTCACTGCCTCTGAGCTCCAAGCTCCTGATTAGTAGGCTGCTTCGCAGGGACTGCCAATGCAAACACATGGGCTCGGCTCGCTAGCTCTCTCTGCTCTCGTCGGGTTTTAATTCTCGGCATATGTGGCCGTGCGGAGCCAGGAGAACAAAAAAAAACGACTCCACGTTCTGCCAATGAGGAAAAACAAAAAAAGACTAAACTTCTTGATATGCAAATACAATGTGTCTTTTTTTTATATAAAACAGAAGAAGAATTTGAACCTAGGGCCCCTGAGCGTGAGCCAGCCAGGAAAATGCTTTGCTGTTAAAACCCGATGTGTGTTTAGACTTTGTGAATGTGTAGATTTCTGTACCGACAGAATGGAGTTATGGGACACATGATGGACAGCACAGAATCGACACAAAGGTCAAAGGTCATAGTAGATGTGATGTATAGTTTAGATTAGACTTTAGGTCAGGGGTGGGCCATCCTGTTCCTGGACCACCAGTGAGTCTGGGGGGGTTTGCATTCCAACTCCGATCTTAAGCAACCTGAATCAGCTCATTATTGGCTTAATAAGAACAACGTAGCAGCTTCTTCTAACTGCTGCTTTGAAGAGACCTGCAGAAACAACAGGCCCTGCAGGATTCGACACACCTGCAATAGATGTTCCCAGTCCAGATCTATGCCGCGAAAAGAGGCAAAAGGTATTACAAAGTGGTGTTCTCTCCCACATAAAGAACTAAGCCATTTGTCCCTAAATGCACCCGAGTTCTCTTGAGTTCTCAAAAATACCTGTTAGCGTCCGCTCCTCAGAGTGCTGGCTTGCAGCAGGGTGGGTGTCAGAGCTCTGGTCAGCTCCTGAGACGGAGATTAGATGATGATGATGAGGCTTTAATGTACCGAGCCACTCGCCTCTCAGCTTGTGATCTCAGATTTGAGCGTCTTTTACACCAGTCTCTACCTGTTTGTACCTCTCACTCCGAGGGAACAAGCTTGTTAAGCTGTATGCGCCTAAACAGGATCAACAACTCGAGTTCCCCCCTCCCCCCTAAATCCGGCCTCTGGTTGAACTGAGGGGCCGATCGGAACGTTCTGTAGCTATCGCTTTTGGCAGGGCTCGTCTTTGCAAATAGGAGAGAAAAACAGCAAACAGGCCAGTGTGCGATGCAACCTTGAATTTGCCATCCTCCCTCGGGCTTGACATTGCGGTCAGCGCCAAGCTGAAGGGCACGTTCCAGTCCCTTCCGCCCTCTGAAGCCCACGAAGGAAACGGTGTCCCATCTGGAGCAGGGAATCCGGGCCCGGAGGTTGGCTCCCCGGCCCTCTCTGCCGGCTTTCTGACTCTCCCTGCCAGACCGCAGCCTGTTCACGGTTGGCCACACCATGCACAACCCCCGAGAGGACACTGCGATATGATAGTGCTGTCCAGAAGGAAAAGACGACATTACTGAAAGCAGTGCTGTCACATCATGGTGGCTGGGGGCAGGGGGGGGGGGGGTATTTCTTTACCAGTGAATTGGGTTGTAAATTCTGTCTCAGTGCTGGAACCGAAACTAGTTTCCATTAAAAAGCTGCTATCATATTGTCCTTTGCCCAGAGCCCTGTCACCGTCATTGACAAAACAGTGTTTGATGTCTGCTTGCAGGCCATTTGTCATTATAGAGTCGATACCGCAGCTGGGTTATGTCTCATGTAGCATCGTGAGCCGACATGTGGCAAACCCAGGAGGAAAGGTCTAACGCAACTAGAATAAACTGGACTACTAGACTACAATGAATAGTTTTCAACGCGCAGTCTCCAGGGTTGAACGGAGGAGGCGGCCGGTGGGTCTGATCCAAGCGTTTCCGGAGTCCTCAAAGGGGCCGACGCCGTTGGCGTCTTCAGGGGAGGCTTTCCAAGCGGAGAGCGGGAGGGCGTGTCTTCTACACAGCCTGCTGGGTGAGTGTGTGAACATGTGTCTCGAACTGCACGCACACGCTCCCGCGTCCTCCCGAGCACTGCTCGCCGTCCACGTCCACGCGCCAATGAACGCCCTTCCCTTTTCAAACAGCTGGCTCTCCGCTTGGCCCTCGCTCACCGTCGAGCTTCTCCACCACTTCCTATTCCAGAAGACTTGGATTTCACGCTTCTGTCCTTTCTGGCTTCGACTCCTAGCCGTCGTTCTTCTTGGATCTGTTGGACCCGCGACCTTGATAGCAACCATGGCCGGACGCCACCGGAGATGGCTACGCACAGGGTCCGGCCAGGACACGGACGCCGTCTTCTTCCCGGTCGAGATCCTCGGATCAGCTGGCTGATGAGGCCTAAATGAGGCCAACGGCTGCTTTTTGTGTGTCACCTTCCTTCTGTGCTTCCACGAGCTTGGTGGAGTCGGTCACGAGCAACGCGCTGCTCTTCACAGCAGCTGGTAGGAGGCCGGTGTAAGACCGCTCATCCAGGGCCCCGCTATGACGTAACGCCCTAGTAACCCAGTAGTAGTGAACTCTCCTGTGGCTGCAGGCCAGCCTGCTGGGAGTTGGGAGGCACCTTTCCCATGAGCACTCTGGCCGGGGCAGCTGGGAGGGGGCGGAGCTGCCCTGACGTTTGTTTCCACGGAAACACAAGAGGGATAAAAAATGGCTGAATTCTGTCACAGAAGTGGTGATTTCGATCCACACTGAGCTTGACGTTGAGAACGTTTACTCCATCTTTTTGGCTCTCCGAGACGGAACAGCAAAAGCGGCATCTTATATGAAATATGGAATCCGAATATGAATTGACAGATGAAAACGCCGGGAGTAGAAACCGCGTGTGGGGGGGGGCTGGCGGGCGGCGTTCCGGTCAGTCTGCCTGCGAGTCCAATCAGGGCTGGACCGAGAGCTGTGGGGATAGGAGTTCCAAAAAACGTGTCCGATGTCGTGCGGCAAAATTGAATTTTAAAAACGAGCGGCCAAGTGAAACATCCCCCTAAATTGGTTCCCAAAAAAAGGGGGGGATAAGTCTGAAGTGTTTTATTCAAGCAAAGAGGTGAAAAATTAGAGCCCACAGGCCTGAAAAGGGAATTCAATTTATTTCAGCCTGGTCTGCTCAGTGGCTGCAGGCCACAGTCCCTGGTTTGGACACCTCTGGGAGGGCAGCCAGTCACTTGCAACAACTCACACACACACACACACACACACACACACACACACACACCTCCGAGTCCTCCCCTGGTCTGCATATGTCTCCGCACTCTACCCAAGCCCTGCTTTGTACAATGGTGGGCAGAAAATCATTTTCCCTAGTCTTCTGGATCTGCTACCATTTCTGTCCACGCGAGACCGGGCATCAGAGCGACGTTTGGTCTCCTTGTGTTTTAGGCAGGTCCGTTGCCGATCGGGGCAGGGGTGGGCAGCAAGGGATCGAGTACTAGGATCCGCCTGTTCTGTGTCTTTAAACCTGATGGTTAAATCGGGCAATTACAGCGCCGCTGTGCAAGCTTATCCTCCATTGTTCATCTCATATTTGACTCCACGTCCTACAGTACGTTACTCCTGGATGAACTAACCCATCCTGACAACCGGCGCAGTAATGAGCTTCCCCCCTTCCTGCCGAGACCCAGCTCTGATTCCGTCTGCCAGGACGAGGTGCCTGTGCGCCGTGAGACTGGAGTGTGCAGGAAACCCCACATCGGGGGGCTGAGCAGGGAAAGGAGAGCCTGGGCAGCTCGTCTTCGCCATCACCGCCCCGATCTCTCCTGAACGTCTGATGCCCGTCGAGGGCAGTGGAGCGCAGGGAAATTTGTAAATGCATGCTGAAAGCGCTCGCCGGCGTTAAATGTTTTTTTTTTTCCCTTCTCCATTGTCAGCATCCTCTGTGACAGGGCCCATAGCACTGCCAGTCTGTGGCACTGGACTCCAGTGTAGCCAGCTCCTCCGTTGTCGTACTGATTGTGCAAATAATAGGTTTATTCCATGCTGAAAAAAAGAAGAAAGAAAACACAACGTTTCGGCCGTGGAGCCTTCTTCAGGTGTGACAGTCAGGTGTGACTCTTTCTTCTTTTTTTCAGCATGGAATAAACCTATTACTTGTTCCTTTGCAGCCTACGCATGCTGACGCAGCTACCCACCTGATTGTGCAAATGATCACTCCAATCGTTAAGGAGCAGACTGGTGCTAATCAGTGTCACAGAGTGCAGTGGATGAAGCACTGCATAGCTTTGACTTATTGGCCAGTGTTGGGTAAAAGTACTTTTGGAAAGTAACCCATTACAGTTACTTGTGCAAGGGATTACTTTATTAACAAGAAGCTGGTGGCAGTTTTTGATGATTGTAACTATATTAGTGGATATAATGATCTAACTGGTGTTTGTCAACTTACGAAGGATTTATTTCTTAAATGAATTACTTTAAAGCAATTTCTCCCGAGTTCCTATTTAAAAAAAGAAATCCCTTTCACAAGCCACTTGTAACTGTCGCAGATTGCTGTTTAAAAGTGACGTTCTCTGACCCCGTAAATACAAATCGAACAGTTTCATCAGCATTCAGGGCAGCTCTCCGCTGCCAGAGAAAAGCCGTATTGAAGAAAAATAGAGTTTGCTTTCAATCAGACGACCAAGAGGCGTCACGCGATGGGTCGCTCTCCATTGGGTGACAACAGCGTCGCCTGTCTAGCATTCTGATGTCGCCTGGCTACTGCAGCAAAGCAGTCCTCGTTCTTTGTCTCTGGTCGGGTGTGCTGCACGTGGGGGTAGGGACAGTCAGGACCTCCAGTGTTTGCTCTCTCCTGTAGGATCCGAGCATCCCCAGCCGGCCTCCAGCTCCGCCTGCTCCACTGTCTCCCATGAAGCTCTTTCCTTCACGGCGACGATGAGCACGGAAAATGTGCCTGTTCCGTTTGTTTGCTCTGTCAGATGGCCTGCGAGGATTTGTTTAAGACTGACTCCTCCGCACTTTTGGAGATGCTTTCAGGGCAGGAGAGATGTCTGGAGCCATGACACATCTCCTCGCAGCCCTGCCTCTCTCGGACAGCCAGCATGTGTTCTGGTTGAGGGGCGCAGATCGCCTTTTAGCGGTGTCTGATTTAAGTAGCGGCGGCCTTTGTTTTTTTTTCCTCTCCCTACTTCTGCTTCTCTCTTGACACACTGGCTGGTCGAGGAGTGCACCTCAAGCTCCAATTATAGTAGGTTATGACTGAGAGGCGGTTGATGTCCGTCATCTTGCATCCTTCGGTAACTCTATTCAGCTCGTTCAGCCATTTCTCACAACTGCCCAAAGGACTACACTTCAAACCTGGCACTGAAACAAGAATCCAAGCTAACCAAAGGAAATTAGCAGTGGATGTGTCTAAGACTGAATGTTAGGACAATGTACTGCTTCATCCACAGAGCACTAGGACATCTGGGATGAGCTCTATCCCATGTTATTGGAGCCCACTCTCTGGAACTCTGAGAATGAGATTCAGGGATCAATCAGCAATTGAGTATCCAAACTGGGATGAAGAGAGCACCTCTAGTCTGCAGCCTGTTAGCATAAAGACTTAGTGTTCTGGCATTTATCTTTTCTGTGACAGCAAGGATCTTTATTGCTCAGGATTTGGGCGATAATAGCAGACTTAAGCATGTTTATTTTATCTCTTGATTGAATCTGGTAAGTAAAAGCTGTAAAACAAATCACACTTGAAAGATCGTGCCCGAACATAAAGGATTGCTGTAACTCTACTGCTATTCGTCTTCAATATGCGTTATGAGCCTCAGCCCTCTCAAATTATCTGATCACTTTTTTGGGGGGTTTGAGTAACGCATGGCAGGCTGGCAGTTCATGCTGCGTTTGTGCTTGTCGCCGTGTCATAGCTGTGCAATCACACGATCCCGCGCTGATGTGGAAGCTGTTTGTCCAGCGATCCAACCATTATCAGAAAGCCACAGCAAGCAGGAGCCCAGGCTGGATACACAGGGACAGGACTGAGAGCACATGACTGCTGTCCCCATGGATGGGCAGATTTCCCAAGAGGCACTGTAGGCACAGTGCCCAGGGCCCACAAAGTTTTAGGGCCTACGAAGGAGGGAAACACTAGTGACTGACGAGAAACGAGCTGAAACAACGTGCTTGCGAGCGACTCTAGGTGCTCCAAATCACTCATCATATGCTATCCAGCGGCCGTTCTAGAAGTATCGAAGTGATGGGCGCTCGGCTCGCTCCATCAATCGCGCGGTTTAGCATTCGAATAGCTGAAAGTGCAGCGTGTCAATCAACGCCATTCAATTGGCGTTCAGCCCTCTTTTTGCACATCTGCATGGAGTGAGAGGGCCTGGGGCCAAAATCCGGCCCTGCGAATGGGACACCAGTCCACTGCGGGGCCACCCAGGATGGTGGCCTCCTGGAACTTCTGGAAGAACACGCATACGCTACGCCATGCCAGGACGCAGGTACAGCGAGACAGTGGCCCTGGAATGCCATTCCCCCCTGCTGAGGAGCCCAATACATAGTGCCCCACTCCTTCTGTATCAGGTCCCACTGCTACAGGGACAATGGTTTTTCTCACTTCATTCCCCCACTGTGTGTCCCTTTCTCTCTCGTTCCCCAATAACTGGACCCTTCTTTCCTCCCCGCTCCCCCAGAACACCGTAGCCGTTTCATTCTGTTCCCTCTTCCCCTGCTCCCCGGGGTCCTGTAGGTCCGGCATGATCCCCGACGCTGAATGCTTGACAGACGGGATCATTCGGCTAACGGAGACGAAGGAGCACACTGCAAAGGTTTTGATTCACTTTCTCCTGTGAGGCACTGGAGCGTCCCTTACGGTCTGCCTGCGAAGTAGACCCCAAGGCACACAGAATACTGTGACTGGGGCGGGGAGACTCCTCTGACTGGGGCCACAGCATTGTTTTCTCATGGTCCTGCTTCCCTGAGGCTCTGTAGCACGGGAGCTGTGCAACTATCATCCTCCACACACACACACACCCCCCCAGCTGTGAGGAGGCGTTGCCGAAGGGCCTTATTCTCCAAGCCGGAGCGGTAGACTGACAGCGCGCTGCAGCGGGGACCGCGCGCGGCGCTGAGCGTTTGACCGCGCTAACGGGCGATGACGGGTGGTCAGGGCCGCGGGGAGCTGCTGCAGGCGCAGGCGTGCGGAGCTGGCGGGGATGTTAATGCGCCGGTCCGGGAGGCTCACAGTGATGGTTTAAAGCAGCTGCTCTCACTCACATCCCCCCCCAGGACTATTGCAGCCCCAAAAGGCCGCAATCCAGTTTGGAGTCCTCTCGGTTTCCCAATTACGGTCACTACTTATACTTATTCAAATTAGTGAGTGATATGTTAATGCCCCCAGTGCTGCCCTATAGCTCTGCCATGATGCCCTCAGTTTTGTCCTATAGCTCTGCCACGATGCCCTCGGTGCTGTCCTATAGCTCTGCCACGATGCCCTCGGTGCTGCCCTGTAGCTCTGCCACGATGCCCTCGGTGCTGTCCTATACAGGTAGCTCTGCCTCGATGCCCTCAGTGCTGTCCTATAGCTCTGCCACGATGCCCTCAGTTTTTCCCTATAGCACTACCACGATGCCCTCAGTGCTGCCCTGTAGCTCTGCCACGATGCCCTCGGTGCTGTCCTATAGCTCTGCCACGATGCCCTCAGTGCTGCCCTGTAGCTCTGCCACGATGCCCTCAGTGCTGTCCTGTAGCTCTGCCACGATGCCCTCGGTTTTGCCCTATAGCTCTGCCTCGATGCCCTCAGTGCTGCCCTATAGCTCTGCCACGATGCCCTCAGTTTTTCCCTATAGCACTACCACGATGCCCTCAGTGCTGCCCTGTAGCTCTGCCACGATGCCCTCGGTGCTGTCCTGTAGCTCTGCCACGATGCCCTCGGTGCTGCCCTATAGCTCTGACACGATGCCCTCAGTTTTTCCCTATAGCACTACCACGATGCCCTCAGTGCTGCCCTGTAGCTCTGCCACGATGCCCTCAGTGCTGCCCTGTAGCTCTGCCACGATGCCCTCGGTGCTGTCCTGTAGCTCTGCCACGATGCCCTCGGTTTTGCCCTATAGCTCTGCCACGATGCCCTCAGTGCTGCCCTATAGCTCTGCCACGATGCCCTCGGTGCTGCCCTATAGCTCTGCCACGATGGCCTCGGTGCTGTCCTATAGCTCTGCCACGATGCCCTCGGTGCTGTCCTATAGCTCTGCCACGATGCCCTCAGTGCTGCCCTGTAGCTCTGCCACGATGCCCTCAGTGCTGTCCTATAGCTCTGCCACGATGCCCTCAGTGCTGCCCTGTAGCTCTGCCACGATGCCCTCGGTGCTGTCCTGTAGCTCTGCCACGATGCCCTCGGTTTTGCCCTATAGCTCTGCCACGATGCCCTCAGTGCTGCCCTATAGCTCTGCCACGATGCCCTCGGTGCTGCCCTATAGCTCTGCCACGATGGCCTCGGTGCTGTCCTATAGCTCTGCCACGATGCCCTCGGTGCTGTCCTATAGCTCTGCCACGATGCCCTCATTGCTGCCCTATAGCTCTGCCACGATGCCCTCGGTGCTGCCCTATAGCTCTGCCACGATGGCCTCGGTGCTGCCCTGTAGCTCTGCCACGATGCCCTCGGTGCTGCCCTATAGCTCTGCCACGATGCCCTCAGTGCTGTCCTATAGCTCTGCCACGATGCCCTCAGTGCTGTCCTATAGCTCTGCCACGATGCCCTCGGTGCTGTCCTATAGCTCTGCCACGATGCCCTCGGTGCTGTCCTATAGCTCTGCCACGATGGCCTCAGTGCTGTCCTATAGCTCTGCCACGATGGCCTCAGTGCTGCCCTATAGCTCTGCCACGATGCCCTCAGTGCTGTCCTATAGCTCTGCCACGATGCCCTCAGTGCTGCCCTATAGCTCTGCCACGATGCCCTCAATGCTGTCCTATAGCTCTGCCACGATGCCCTCAGTGCTGTCCTATAGCTCTGCCATGATGCCCTCGGTGCTGCCCTATAGCTCTGCCATGATGCCCTCGGTGCTGCCCTATAGCTCTGCCACGATGCCCTCAGTGCTGCTGTCACGCTCCCAGTATCCCCTTTGTGAGTCTAATTCCATTACATCACTCTCCACCTCTTACTCTCCTATCTGTCCTAATTAAGTAATCCTGGGGGCTGAATGACTGTATGTGGGCTCTTTAATCAGATCACCCCTCTAGTGGCTTGAAATAAGAAGGGAGTGGAGAGTGAAGTGAAGCAATGTGAGGAAAAGAAGAGGGACAATGGAAGTTCCTGCCCTCCAGACAGCTGTGTTACCAGGAACAATGTGTGTGATTTGCTTTGCAGGCTTGCTGGGGCTGTCCTCTGCATTTATACAAATTGAACTTAATTTCCAGTGATCACAGCTCTAATGCACTTCACTACAATCCCTCTGTGATTTATCCGATAAACACTTGTAAGGACTGTGCAGTACAGTACTACTTACATGAGTACTCAAGTACCCAACTGGCTGGGTTGCTATTTACTATAAGATTATTATACATAAAATGAATTGAATGCCTGCTTTTCTCTCAGCCTTCTTTTGTTCTTGTTTAGACTCATTAAAAAGAAGCACCAGAGAAGAACTATTAACAGCTCTCATAGCGGGCTACGTCCTGGATGGGACACCAGTCCATTGCAGGGCAAACAGACACAGACACACACTCACACCAGGGCCAATTTTCCCAGAAGCCAATTCACCCACCAGCCTGAAACCCACGCAAACGCAGGGAGAACAGGCAAACTCCACACAGTCAGCGCCTCAGGAATTGACCCCAGAACTGCGAGGCAGCAATGCTAAACACTGCACTACCACGCCGCCCACTCAGTTTGTAAGAACCCAAATAAGTATCCACGACAGACATATTCCGGTTCTCCTTGTTTGTTTTCTAATACTCTCCTGGCTGCAAGGAGACTATGTAAATATGATGCAAATCAAATCAGCTGATAACGGATGGAGACTTGCTGTCATCAGAACGCTGAACCGAAGAAAACATGATGAGCATGTTGAAATTCTGCTTTGGTGCCAAACATTCACTGGTGCCTTGTGGCTCCAAGGCACTCATGAAGTAGTAACTTGCACAACCCCTAAAATATTAGTCACATATCACAAGGGCGCAGTGACAAATAAAAGGCAGGCCCAATAATTTTATAAAAAGCATGCCTGCAGCAAATGACAGAGGCAGAAGCGAAAAACATCTGAAATCGACTTAAGAAAATTGCGGATCAAAATGTGGTGCAGGAGAGATCGGATAAAGACAAGGTTATTTTTAAAGTTGCGGTGTGTGACTACTTGGGTGAAGCTTGGTCTTCTTTCGCTTTTAGATCTGACCTCTTATTTTCATCCCTCTCAAGTCGGAACATTTACTGTACAAATCTAGGATACTGGTATCCGAACGCTGTCGAGCGAGAGCGTCCACTTTTCGTCTCTGTCTGAGAATGCTGGGTATTGGCTGCTGTGGCCGAGCGGATGACCCAAAATGTCTGTCGTTTCTTTCTGCAGAATCCTCTTTTTCTGCTCCAACTCTGCTCTCCGCCCGGGCAGCTGAGAAAGGGGAGCTGAGGGGTGAAGATCCGAAGGCAGAAGACGAATCGGTGCGAGAAGAAAGAAGCCATGAACAAGGCCTGTAATACCCAATGTTTTAGCCCAACCCAGAGATACCCAAGATGGGCACACTGCTAGCCACCATGCCAACGAATCACCTGTGATCAGCCTTCTCTTAAAAAGCGCCAACCCCACCCGCATCAGCCCCCCAGTTTCACTCCCCCTTCCTCCTCACACAGCCCCCTCCCCTGTCCCCTCCCTGCTCCCTCTCTCTGTGCCCCTCACGTCATACTGTAATCCCATCTAGACTCCTTCCCTGTTTGCCCTGCCTTTGACTCATCCTCCTGCTGAAGCACAAGCCCCCCATTATGCCTAAAAGATTCAGAAGCCCCTTCCTCCACCTTTCTGCCTCGGCTACCCCGGTCCTCCTCCTCCTGCTCCCCTCCCTCCTGCACCTGCCCCCTCCTGCTGGAGCTGACTGTTGGCTGATCGAGGGGGACAAGGGCTACGTCTGGCTGGCCATCTGCAGTCAGAACCAGCCCCCGTACGAGACCATCCCACAGCACATCAACAACACCGTGCACGACCTGCGGCTCAACGAGAACAAGCTGAAGGCCGTCTTCTTCAGCTCCCTGAGCCGCTTCACCAACCTCACCGACCTCAACCTCACCAAGAATGAGATCTCCTACATCGAGGATGGGGCCTTTGCAGGCCAGTCCAACCTCCAAGTCCTACAGCTGGGCTACAACAAGCTCACCAACCTGACCGAGGGCATGCTGAGGGGGTTAGGGCGCATGCAGTGTCTTTTTGTGCAGCACAACCTTATTGAAGTCATCTCGACCAATGCTTTCTGGGAGTGTCCCAGTCTGACCAGCCTGGATCTGTCATCCAACAAACTGGCCCGCCTGGACCCTGCTACCTTTACTGGGCTCAGTCGGCTGATGGTGTGCGAACTTGCCGGCAACCCCTTCCACTGCGGCTGTGACCTCTATAGCTTCCTGACCTGGCTGGAAGCCTTTAATAACGTGACCCACACCTATGACCGACTGCAGTGTGAGACACCTCGTGATTTCTTTGGGTACCCCTTGCTAAGCCCTTTGCCAGGACATGGCCGGAATGCAAGGACCATGCTGGCTTCCGCTTGCCGGGATGGGGTCATGTCCAAAATTTCTACCACTACCCCAGATTTTGAGGGTTCTGGGAGTAGTTATATAACAGAGAGGACCTTTCAGGTCTTCACAACGCCCCCTTCAAGCAGTTCCCCCAACCTTACCCTTAAGGTTCAGCAAGTGTCACTCTCATCTGCCTCCCTCCTGGTCCATATCCCCAAGCCCTACAGCAAGATGTACATCCTGGTGCAGTACAACAACAGCTACGTCTCTGACGTGATGAACCTAAAGAAGGCAAAGGAGATCATCACCCTGAACAAGCTCAAGGCACATACCAACTACACCTTCTGTGTGGCCTCCATTCGCAACCAGCAGCGATTTAACCACACCTGCGTCTTCTTCTCCACTCGCCTGCCAAGTCCAGATGACATGCGGCCCAGTCCTTCTACCACCACACACTACATTATGACCATACTGGGCTGCCTCTTTGGGATGGTCATTGTGCTGGGGCTGGTCTACTACTGCCTGCGCAAGCGCCGCATGCAGGAGGAGAAACAGAAGTCCATCAGCGTCAAAAAGACAATCTTAGAGATGAGATACGGACCAGAGGCTGTAGCAGCTGTCGCTGCGGCAGCATCGGGTGACCCCTCGGCCATGCAGAAGCTCCATGACCAAGTGCACCATCAACACCATCATGGCAAGATCCCCGCCTCCTCTTCTGCGAGCTCTGGGATGCACCAGGGGTCGGGCAACACCTGCTCGTCCCGACTCTCCGCCATCCCCCAAGCTGAGAAGATGGCCTCGGCTTTCTCTGAGGCCATGGCCGCTACAAAGGGCAACTACATGGATGTGCGGACTTCTGGGTCTGGGGAGGGGTCGGAGAGGAGAGGAGGGGGGGGAGCAGCAGGGGGCATGGGGGAGGATGACCCACGGGAAGATGAGGGAACCGATCCCGGGGAGGACTCGGAAGAGGACGGCCAGGGTTCGGCCTCCGAGATCTCCACCATCGCAAAGGAGGTGGACAAAGTCAACCAGATCATCAACAACTGCATCGATGCACTCAAGCTGGACTCGGTGGCCGTGGCGGCGGCGGCGGCGGCGGCGGCGGCGGCAGCCTCAGGCCCCCCAGGTGCCACGTCCCCCCCACCCCAGCTGCCTCCGTGCTCCTCCTCTTCCTCAACCCGCGGGCTGATCCCGGTCTCCTCCAGCATGTCGGAAGCCTGTCACTCCGGCCAGATCATCGCCTCCCCAAAGCTTCCCCCTCCACCCATGGCTCCTCTGGTCCTCCCGCTCTCAGAGCGTGTGGGCATCAGTGGCGGGGGCTTCCTCTCACCGCCTTACCGGGACCCCCCTCCTGCCTCCTCCTCATCAAGGCCCCTCCAGAGGCAGCTGAGTGCCGACGCAGCGGTCGTGGTCCTGGGATCGGTCAAGAAGCGTTGCAGCGTCTCCTCCAGCGGGTCCATCAAGAGTGCCCGGGTCTTCAGCCTGGATGTGCCTGAACCCCGCAGCCCCGATTCCTGCAAGTACACCGAAAAAGGGAGTCCTCTGGGCTGTGGGGAGCCCCTGGAGAAGTTGCCTCTTGTGGGGGGGAGCGGGGGAGGGGGAGGGAGCTCCGGGGCTGGCATCCAGCAGCACCTGGAGGTGGGGCCAGCCTACCACTGCTCGGAGCACCGCCATTCCTTCCCTGCGCTCTACTACGAGGGCTCCTCCGATTCCCCCTCCTCCCAGAAGGCCTCTTTCCTCAAGCCCCTGACACGCTCCAAACGGGACGCGGCCTCCTACTCTCAGCTCTCGCCCCGACATCACTACTCTGGTTACTCCTCCAGCCCCGAGTACTCCTCTGAGAGCACCCTGAAGATCTGGGAGCGCTTCCGCCCCTACAGGAAGAGCCCCCGGGAAGAGGCGTCCTACGTGGCGGCGGGGCATGCGCTGCGCAAGAAAGTCCAGTTTGCCAAGGATGAGGATCTGCATGACATCCTGGATTACTGGAAGGGGGTGTCGGCTCAACAGAAGCTGTAATGGGGAGGAGGAGTGGAGGGGGTGGGGCTGTTTCCAAGAAGGAAAGGAGCCGATAGAGACCCTTTCTTAGACAAAAGCGGGGAGGCAGTGGAGGAACAAGGTCAGGTGTGTGTAGGGACAACAGGGAGGTACAGAACAGTCCCACCAAACATATCCTTCAAGAGCGTAAATACCCATGGGCACATGTCCAACACTAAGGGACCATATTCCCAGAAGTCCAATCTCTGTGGGTCACTCATGATAAATTTACTACCATGCTTCATTTGCTGCTTCTTTTCCTTTCTGTGTTTCTCTCCCTAATTAGACAAAACTCAAGGACCTTATGAAACATCCCATAAACGGCCCAGAATACCCCTTTAAGAGTATCCCCGCGGACGAGGTTTGAACATGCTAACAATTTGAAAGAATTAGGGATGACTTCATTCAAGTTCCAGCTCAAGGTTGCAGAGACATCTCAAGAGCTTCCTCTGACAAAGACGAAAGGTGTGGTTTTTGATCAGATGGGCTAACAGCTCAAGGGCCCAGGGAGGTATAGTGTTCCTTACGTTTTCGTATGGTGTTCAAAGTATTAGGAGATTTGAAAGAAATGGGAGAGCAAATTGAGCATGGTGGAAAAAGTTTTTTTTTTCTAAATGTGGTGAAAGCCCAGGGGTTGCTATTGGTAAATACACATCAGGTTGTCCGTAGTCAACAAAGACAGGAACTGGTAGGCTTGTGCAAATTTCCAGTGTGGGCGCCAACGCCGCCTATAGGATTGAGTTGACAAATCCCAACCCAAACCAAAACCAAAGATCTCTTCCTGTCCTTTTCATTGAATTCTGCTCTTTAAAAATAATGACAAATGCACAAAAGGATGTCGCTTCCCAGAGTAGAGGAAGTCAGTGCTGTTCTGCTAAGTCTGAGAAGCTAAATCAACCTCCAACCTGGCCCCCTTACAGAAAACCCTAGGCAGAGAGAGCCATACCTGAACTAGACGGGAAAGATGAGACGGCTGTTGATGGTGGTAAATTCACTTCTCTTTGTTTTATGGGACCACGTCCGTGATTTGTTTATCCGTTGTATCTTGAGGTTTTGCCTTGCTCTCCCTGTGCTTTACAGCATCCTGGTTTGCCGTTATAAATACCAATGAGGCCCGTGCGACACTCGTGTACTGGTTTCGCAGTAAAAGCATGGTACACCCCACAAGAGAAATCGGCAAAAGCAAAGCAAATTGATGGAAAATCTACTATAAAGAAAAGCCGTGCCTGAAGCTGGCAATTTACCACCCCATACAACCCATTACCTGGGTTAACCTCCTGCCTATATGAGAGAGTGCAGTGATGCAGCAGTTCATTAGTTACTATTATAGGTTGGGGCTTCACTGATGGAGCCTTCCTCATTTGAGGCATGAAGAGCTACATGCGCGAAAGCCACCCGTCTAACTCATTTGCGCTTTTGAGAACGGCCTAATTCTGCATCCTATATAAAGCCACACAACGAAAACAACCCAGACACAAATTGAAAAAACGAGAATTTTTTTTTTATAGGTCAGACTTTCATTTGCAGCCAGCTCCTTTAGCAAATTAATTAGCAATTAGCTGAGCGGGTGCCCCCAAGGGATGCTGATGCAATTAACACTTCCAGATTTGATCAAAATTAATCGGGTTCTCACCTCCAGATTTTCCCAATTTCACCTTTAGGAACTGTCACAAAGCAGATTTCATCTCTGCTGTTTTCCTCCTTATTTGTCCTGGGTTGCATTACATGTGTGCTTTACAGTTCTCCGACATTGATTTTGCGACCTGCCCACATAACACATGAAGACGGGATGGAATTCTGTAAATATACCTCTTTTGCAGCCAGTGAGTTTGCACATTGAAAAGCCAGTTAAGCAAGTTTACTTTTCAATTCTATCTCCAATGCGCTTAAATCCACATTTCTGGTGAGGTGCTGATCACCTGAAGCTTCTCAAAGGGAAGATTTCAGAGAAGTAATTGCAGGGAGTAAAAACTGGGAGATTTGTTTTCCTAAACCTGCAATCGTACCTCAGGGAAGAGCTCTACCCAAGGAAGGATGTAGTCAGGGAAGCAGGGGTAGGATGTCTGACATCCCAGACTAAAGATTTCCCATTTCTGGGTCTTCTCCCATATAAAAATAAGTAGATTAAGTTCAGGGACACCATGCTGACAAAATTGTTAAATTCGTTGTGTGATCTAAAGAGTCAAGAGGAATTTTTGGACGTCCCTAGAATTAGCTTCATTTTATAGCGAGTTTTTGCTCTCTCTTCTTTGCTCTTCCATGCCCAGTGAGCAGCTAATCAGCAAGGTCACCTGTGAGATGAGAGAGGCACGGCTGGGAGTCTTTGTGAGCTTCAGGGCTCGGGTTGAATTAAGGGAAAATGAAGAGTACAGCTCAAGGCAAGGAAGATTGCACAAGCCAACTACGATATAAACAACTCTCTGTAGGCAAACGGCACTGATGCACGACATGGGAAGAGACTGCAAACTCCGCTCTCCTTCAAATAGAGGTGTACAGGTAGAGCTACCAGCCTTTGACAGTGTCCTCGCTTGGCAAACATGCGAGCAAACCCTGCCGTCAATATGTGATGGCAAATTTTCCAGTTTGTCAGATTACTGCTGACAGGATCGGCAGTTTCACGGCCATTTGAAATTGCAAAGAAGAGTGTAATACCCAGTTTGTGCCCTGAGAGATTCCTTCGCATAAACGGAGGCAGGGATGTTAAATAATGGTGACACTCTGAAAGATTCATAGCCTCTCTCTGCCTCTTTAGGCGAGAGCACGATTGCCTCACTAGGCAACCAGCTACTATTGATAAAAGTAATTCCCCGCAATAATTTGTCAAAGCGAACACCCACCCTTGAACCTCGCCAGCTTCCTGATTAAATCTCAAACATCTGAAGTTGACGCAAAGAGTCCTCGGCTATTTTCTCACCTGAACATCTCTTAAAGAGGAGCCACTCTCTCCAGCTGTAAGGAAGGGTTAGTTCTGCCTGGTTTTGCAAAGTGGAGACATTCGTTCCAAAGGCGTGCTTATTGCTTCACGAAAGGAATTAGCCAGAGAAACAGACCGTGGGTTTGCCTTGGGAATAGAGGTGAATGGGGGGAGAGAGGGGGTTGTTTATGCACTGGTTTTGCTTTAGGCTCAGGGAAAAGAGCTTCGCAGCGCTCAGAAAGCAGATCTGGGAAGGAATTCCTGCCAAGAGCAGGTGGCCCTACGTGGTCATATCTCTTTTTATTTACTGGGGGGGGATCATTTGAGCCCTGGATACACCTGCCCTGGGACTAGATTCAATCACAACTTTGACCCCACCCCACCCCACCCCTCGGCCAGTCCTAAACTGCCAAACACACCGTCACCGCCGCTAGTCAGGATGTGGGCTTTGGGAATTTGCTTCCCGGCAGGCGGATCAAAGCTTTGATTCGATCCGGTTCCTAGTTCCTCCACTCCAGAGCAACTGACCAGTCCGGCCACCCCACCGTTAAACCTGTGCTGCCAAAGGTCCTCTTCTCAAGATCCACAGGCCTCCAGCTCCTCCACTGGGAAAGATACTGGGGGGAGAGGGGGTGGTGGTGGGAAGGGCTGTATTCAAGCTGAACAGGGGCCTACGAGAGGCGAACACCAGGACCGGACCCGCTATACCGCTGTGGCTCTGGGGGGGGACGGGTGCTGGCCTTTGGCAGCTTGGCGCGGTAGCCACTGCGCGGACTGGGGCCCCTCCCGCCGCCTCCCTGCAAGGGTCGCCCGCGGCTCCCATCAGCCCCGGCGAGGCACCACAGCGGGTTTCTCGGGTCCGCGCCTCCACGTCGAGGAACCCCGATCCGCGTGCGCAAGATGAACCCCCCCCCCTCCCAGCTCGAGAACAAGCTGCACCGCGCCGGCGGGGCCGCCCAAACGAGCAGGATTCATCTCCTCTGTGGCCTTTTGTGTGCTCTTAACCGAGCTAATCGGCTTCTCCTCCTGTATCTTTACCCACGATCTTAAAAGGAGCTGTTGTTGGTGGAGAAAGCAGGCTCCGATCGCTGCTACAGACTCGTTGCCAGCCTTTTTCATCGCGAACGGCTGCCAATGTATTCCTGGCAGGATCGCTAGCAATTTCACAGCCCTTCAAAGTGTTATTTCTTTGTTTTTTTGCTGGGCAAAGAGGTGCGCAGAGAGCCTTTCCATTTGAAAGCAAAACTGAGGATTTTTAATTGCAGTTCAGTACAGCCATCATCATCATCAACAGACCGGTCTAAGCTGTTTTGAGACCTGTCTTGTTCACTGCGCTGTGGTACCCCAGGTGTTATTCCTAGGCGTCTCTATGGCCTACTACAGAATATGCCTGACGTAAGCGCACCCCAACAGCCTCGCGTGTAGATTTCGGAATACAACAGCAATTCCTAGCCATTGCAGGTAACGATTCAATGTTTTATATAGGGCCGTTAAAAGCATCTTATCCGAGCACTTTACAGGAAGAGTAAAAAAAAAAACCGTTTAAAACAGACAAAAACAGTAACAATGACAAAATTAGCACATAGAAACACAAAGGCTCCGAAATGCTGTAGAAGAGGCAGGCAGCAGACACAGTCGCCAATTAAGAATGACCTTCTGGACAGAAAGATTTGGGGCCCGGATCTGAAAGAGCTCAGGGAAAGTGATTCCAATATCCTTAGGGCCAGAATTCCATAGCTTTGAGGCACAGCAGGAAGAGGGCCTGTCACCCCTAGAGTGACCCACGGTCACACTGAGTAAAGGCGGATCTACAGTACGCCTCTCCCGCCTGTCGTATCCTACGCAGCGGGTGATCTACCCTGACCGCGTCGGGGAAGCGCGGCCTGTTCCACTTCTCCCTTGGTTGTCCAAGTGTGGTTGTCCAAACGCCAAACCCAACTAGATGACAATGCAGTAGGGTGTGACACTACTCCTAAACCAAAGCACGTGCAGTATTACAAGATACACACAGTGCTGGACGTCCGTGTGGTGCTGCCATCTGTGTTTAGTCTTGGCTGTTGATCGCATCACTTCCCTTGTAGAAAGCCCAGTAGCAGTGTGACCTACTCCATAACAGTGCAGCACTATGGTGTACTTCAGGTGCAACACTACCAGAAGATAATTATACTGTTAGCTTTACTCTTTAGCTCCACTCCATGAGTTACGTAGGTCATGAAATACGATGCTCACCCTGTGGGCTGCTGGATGAAGGATCGCGGACTTTAAACGCGTCCTGCCTTGCTCGATTCAAACGATTTTTCCACCTCTTCGGAAGGCGAAGCCGGAAGGGAGACGCGGTGTGATACCGCGTCGCTCACCTGGGCTCCTGGGCTCGTCAGCCTGTCGGGTTGGGATAATCAGCGTTGTTCTCGCTCCGTTTAACGTAACGGGATGCAGAGACCCCCGCGCTGCGCAAGCCGTCAGCGTAGATTTGCTGCCGACTGACGTCAGACGCAATCTTTTAATACACAGCCCGTGCTTTAATGAGGCGCAACCATAACGACAAAAAAAAAACAACGTTTGGCAACTCCGAGACCACAATAGGATTAAAAAGTCACTAGGAACAAGTCATAGGTTTATTCCCTGCTGGAAAGAGAAGAAAGAAAACACAACGTTTCGGCTTCGGAGCCTTCTTCGGGCGTGAGGGTCTTTTTCACACCTGAAGAAGACTCCACAGCCGAAACGTTGTGCTTTCTCCGTTTTGTTTTCAGCAGGGAATAAACCTCTTACTCGTTCCTTTGCAGCCTATTGACGCAGCTCCCCACCTGAACTGCTAAAGTGCCCCTGTATTGCTACAGGAGAGAACACACTTTCAACGAGCGAATGGCGGCAGGAATTAATTATCGAGGGGGAGGCGGCCCATCACGTGCAAAAGAAAAGGCTTCATCCCAAAGCCTTGTTGATATGACTGATGTCTGAGCTGAAACCATTTATTTATAACCCTCGTCTATGTTTACAGTCGTATTGCTGAAAGCCAGCCACACCCCCCTTCTTTCTCCCCCACTAGTTAACAAAATCTTGAACTGCCGTGAAATTGCTAGTCGCGTCCCTGGCAAACGAATCGCCTGCGTTGATTGCTGTTGACGACCGGCGGCGACTACACGGCGTGAAGGGCAGAAGCGCTCCAGCAGGAGGACCGGAGCAGCCGGCGGGCCTGCGCATCTCGGGAAAGGGACGTCGGCCGGCGCAACGCGTGACGTAGTACCGGGCGTGGCGCGCGCGCGCGGTGGGGACGTTTTCAGCCGGCACTTCCCCTCGCTCCCCCGCCACGCGCTGAGCCCCCTGCGTCGTTACCGGAGGTAAACTGTGACGAACTCGGAACTCGCACATCAACCAACCTGACCGTCCGACTGAACAACACACAGGAAAACAACAACACCCACAACAACCAAGCACGACACAAAAAAGCGAGGGACTCTTGCGGGGAGGGAGGGAGGGAGGAGGTGGGGTGTGATTTCTCTATGTTTACAAACAAAATGGTTTTCAAAAGTGCCCCCCACCTGAGAATACATAAAAACGTCAAGGCGATAGCGAAGCAGCGAAACTTGAAAAGTCAACGGAACAGAAAAGAACACAGATATTTATTGTATTTTTTTTCATTTATTTGGATTGAAAACCATCCGTCCTTCTTGAAAGGGATGGGATATAGGCTTCTATATGCAGAGGGATATATATATATAGGATGTTTAACATGAAAAGAAGTTGTGTTGTTTGGGCATCGTTCAGTTTTTCTCTTATTAGTAACTGGGTCTGTTTTTTCAGGTTGGGGGTGTTTGAAATTGCAGATTTCTTTCAGCGTTGTACAGAACTGATGATGCTGGGAGTGTTAATTGGAAGCTACAGCTGAGTTCGACTATTTCTTTCAAGCCTTCTACAAAGCTGATGGTAGGAGTGCTAATTTGAAGTTACATAAAAAAACAGTGATCTACAGATTTGATAGCGGGAGTATTAATTTGGAAACTGTGCATGAGCTAGAGTTCTGATTCCGTTTTTTTTTAATAAGTCTGATGATGGGAGTGTTAATTTAAAGCTGTGGATAAGGTAGAAAGATCTGTCAGTGTTCTATAGTTCTCACGGGAGCATTAATTTGAAATTACAAAGACGCTACATGATTTTATTCCTGTCGTTTAGAGGCCGATGGAGCTTCGGAAAATTCCAGATGCCTTAAATAATTGTCACGACCATGGTTGATGACAGTCATCACTTCATCAAAATGTAAGGCGTGGTGGTCAAGGTGGTATAATCCTTAATAGGGACCCACTGTTAACGATCCCAGGCTGCAGAATTTAAAGGGGTCCAGAGCACTGTTCACACACCTCACAAGTGGAAACCCTCATCAGTCTTCATGATCATTAGGGTTTGAGTTTCAAACGAGGCTGTCTCAGAGAAGCTGATTTGTTTAGTGGTGGACTAATTGGTTCATTCATGCATGCACTGATTGATTCATTGGTTCATTCATGAACTGATTGATTCATTGCTTCCTCCATGAACTGATTGATTCATTAATTGATTCATTCATGCACTGAGTGATGCGTTGATTCACTTATGAACTGGTGGATTCATGAATGCACCAACTGATTCATTGATTCATTCATGAACTGATTGATTCATTGATTCATGCTCTGATTGAAGTGGGTCCCAGATGGTTTAGTCATTAAAGAAGAGGTGGGTGGCAACATGACAGAGGGTCTGGCCTCTGGGCACTGGGGATTATGAATACTGGGGTGTGTTTTTCCACTCCCTCTCCATGTTTCTTTATTTGTTTTCAAATTCAAACTCCGGATGAACTGGAAACTTGGGCCTGGACTGAGTCGAGCCTTTTTATCCGCCCAACGGGCAGCAACTCGGTTCAGGTTGTCGAGCGATCCGAAGGTTCGAACCCGCGTCGGGCCCGGTTCACAACAGCCGTGAAAACCGCGAAAGGCCGAAAGTTGGTGGTGGGGCCGTTATTGTGCGATGGTTTTCAGGTGAAGCTTTGGGGAAAAAAAAAAAAACATTCTATTCCTCTGTGAAACCAGAGAAATCAACAGCGGACAAATACAATTCTTGTTTGCAATGAGGACCAAGAGACTATTGCTTCATACAGCAGGGCACCTACAGGCCCACTTAGGAGAGAAGTGGCTTTAGTGAAGGATACACCAGCTTACTGAGATATGATCTTGTGACCCTTTCAGCTCCCCAACCGTTACTCCATGTTGCTGCCCAACAAGGAAGGCGTTTGTGGTGAAAACTGTTTCATTTAGCGGGATGCATCCCCATACTGTTTGGGTAAACTAGGGAGCGGAGGGAGAGCTCTGGTTGTTTCCCTCAAACCTGGGGCTTGCCTGCTCTGGTCCTCCAGAGCCACAGTCCAGGAGTCTCAACCTGGTTGAAGATCACTGGAATCTTGACTTGAGTGAAGGTTCAAGACAAGGTCTTGAAGGTTTGGGCAGAAACACCTTGATTTGAGTGGTCAAGGTGCTCTCAGGCAGATTGTGCTTGTCGCTCTGAAGCCCACCTTCAGTGTGGCGGTGTGGAGCGGTGCCCCCTGCCGCCACGCTGAGAGCTCAGGAGCTGAAGCTCAAGTGTTGGCGCTGCTGTTGTGTCATGCTTGTACTTTACCCACTGTGCCTCTCTTCGGCCCAGTATTCTGAGTGGGTGCCAGCTGGGGGAGAGCCCGTGATGGCTTACAGTTCACTCCACTTCATAGCTGAGGAATCGGGGGAATCCTCTGGGCTTGTGAGAGACGTGACGGGAGCCAAGTGGGCTGTTAATTTATTAAAACCGAGGCACACCAGTCAGACTCGTACACAGTGCTGGGGAAAGGGAGCTAACATCCTGCAGTTCCCAGTCACTTTTAAATGTACATTTACTCTTTTAAATGCATAATAGTTTGTGGGAAATCACTTTTAAGAGATAAGGAGCTGCTCTGCACATCACCTGTACACAGACGTCATTGATTCCTGTGACGGTTGCCAGTATTTGGCCCTGAGTTGGCGCCACTGTTAAAAAGTCATCCCTTACACAGGTAACTTGTAATGGAACTGTAATGCGTTATTTTTGAAAACTGTCTTTCTCCAGCACAGGCACTGCGCTGTGCTTCCAGGGGTCGCTCATTGAAGCTGATCTAGAAGGACATCAGAGGACTGATCGATGGTCTTTTTCTTGCTTTGGATGTATTTTAGACTCGGCTACCAATCATTCACTAGGAACCGGTGCAATAAAAGCATATCCGAAGAAAAGTCCCTTTCCAATAGTGTTTGCCCTGTCAGGATACAGAAAGATATTATAGCATAGATCCATCCGCGTCACATTTGTGTTTAAAGGGTTAATGGGAGTAACATCACATTTGTCCCATTTCCCTGCTCGAGGTCTGAATGTTTCTCTCTGCCGTTGTCGGAGCAGTGCTGGAAGACGTGAATTCCGTCACTGAAATTCCGATTGCGCTGTCTAGGCCAGGGACGGCTTAGAAATGGCGCAGGAACATCGGCTTGCTGTGGAGCATGCGTAGGCATTGGTGGTCCAGCAGGAGGCGCTATCTGTCGCGTTTCAGAAGGGTGCGGAAATTCCTGATCGGTGCCCCATCTCTCGGAGGTCACGATTTCCTTGTGGTGAAATTTCCTGCTGGACAGTTGAGAGGACTAGAAGTCCTGGCTTAATTCCAGCTCAGTCTCTCTTACTTTACGTAATTAAACCCTCTAGATTAATTGGCTCAGTCTGTGGCAACAGTTTTGGACAAAGAGCAGCTGCCTGTCACCTGGCGTTACAGTTTCAAATCGATCCTCAGCTGTCTACTACTGTCCGGCATGAGGCTGGGGTAGGCCTTTTTTAACAAAAAAGTATCCCATCATGCCTACGAGCTAATCGAACGAAAATCCAGTTCTTTGATAGTATCTCTTTTGGAGTGAATTATGCACTACAAAATTATGACTGCAGTTTGAAAGGGCGGCTTCGGACTCACTTCCATTTGAGACATCCCACATTTTCGTCATGGTGACAAAGATTAAGATTAAGATTCGTGTTGGACAGTAAAAAACAGCTGAGGCTTGATTTAACACTGTAATTCCCCGAGCCGGAAATGAAGATGTGCTTTGCTATGAGCAGAGGTGCCAGCTGTGTACATTCCTGATTATTGAAAGATTTAAAAATAATGCATGTCTACTGCAAAAAGCAACCATCTTTTAGAAAATGTATCCTGTCCTTACGTTCACATTGAATTGCCCAGTCAAAAACTAGTGAAAATCACCATACTCATTACACCCACAACGAAATGCAATTATTTCTACACGCAGGATGGAATCTGGAAAACTTGTTTTGTTGCAGGTCCGAAAAAATAATCGCCGGGGCTGTGCATTAAAGGATGCCATTTTTTATTTTTATATCTTAAATTAATTTGACAAGAAATCAGAAATCACCTGCGATAATGAACGCAAACCTGTTGATCGAAAACATTTTCTTGGAAATTGCTCATTTAATTCCGCATTAGATAGCTTAAGAATTAAGGTCTTCCGCCAGTTTAAAGCCAGTGGCATTTCTGCAATTTAAGCTTCAGACTTACGTTTAGTCAGTTTGCTGCAGCCTTCATTCTTAATGCAAGCATCGTATTATATATTTGTCCCTTACCAGTATGAGTGCTACCTAACACAAAAACCAACAGCTAATTAATAGAAAGAAGCTGGGTCAAAAGCCCTAGTAAAACAATTCAGTAATTCTCTACAGGTCTTAAGTAGTTCATGAGACCTAGAAAATCTGGGTCATTCTCACAGTGAAGAATTGGGGACCCCCCCACCCCCCCTCACACTGAGACACTCCCTGCCGCCCCCCCCATCCAGACTGCTGAGGTCCCAGACTGGGCTGAAGCCGACTGGTGAACTTGTGAAGGGGGGGGGTGTTTCGTTAGAGGCCGTTGAAACAGAGCCAGCCCTAATTGTGCGTGAAGCCATGCTGCCTGGTGATCGCTGAGAGACGAGCTCATGGGCCGAGAGGACACCCCGCGCCCGTATTCATAAATCATTCACCTCCGCGCCGACTTCACCCGCAATTTCTCTTTCCCCGCGAGACAACAACACGCTTCAGTCGGCAAGCGGGCCATAAATCTTCCAGCGTGCCCGTTTAAGAGCCCCCGCAGAAAGAGTAAACGACTCTCTTTTAGAACACCGGGATCGCCCCCATCCTGTTGGATCTTCCGCAGGGACAACAAAGCCAAGAACGGTCACCTTCGCGAAAGTCGCTCGAGCCGAAGTCGAGTCGGATCCTTGGTGGAGGTCTGCCGGGCACGTCGGGGGTTGCTGGTTCCAAACCGGGGCTGTGCCACTAACCTGGCTTTAATGGGGGTTCTTGTAAAGAAGTGTCGTAGAATTGGTTGTGTCTGTGGGTTGCGCAGCACTGTGGCAACAGGCATCACATTGCATCTTATTGGATCTCCGTAGAACAGTGCCTCCCAACTTAGTGCTGTCAGTGACAGTTGCACCAAGTCCTCCGGCCTGATGCCCTGGCGCTCAGGTGCCTGTAAGCTGAAAGGAAGTGGATGAAAGCATGCAGGCTTGTCTCTCCCATGCTGGAAGACGGGTTGCGGGCTTCAGAGAGAGTCCCGTTGGTCAGCACTTGAAATCCGGAAACTGCAGGGTCAGCTGTCTCCTTTTCTTCCTTGAAAACCGTGTTGCGTTGGCCTGTGCCGTTTAGCTATACGAAATCGGAAAAACCTCCTGGTATCTCAGGGGTAGAATGTGTCCCTGGCTTGTGGGCAGTCCTCCCCTCCAAGAGGAAAGTGCATCTATTTTTTTTTCCTGTCATCTCCTTTTCCATCTTCCCTCTCTCACATCTCCCTATATCTCGCCTCCTTCTCCGTCTCTCTCTCTCCGGCTCTTTCGTTCTGCCCGGCGTCATTCAGATTCGGAAAGCAGGGCACGTGGACGAGGGAGGGATGTTTCTGAGCACTCGCTGACAGCTGTGGACGGTCTGTCAGAGGCTCGTCTGAGCTGTGTTTGTGCGTGTCAGTGTACAGTATGTCAGGCCTCAACAAGTCAATTGCCAGTTTAACCTGATTTACACGGTAAGGAGAATCTGCGACAGAGATGCAAGTACTCACACAAGCATGCACAGAAAGAAAACCTGTTGAAAGGAGAGTGTGCTAGAAAAGCCTTATCTTTAACAGAGAATTATTCACAGATCGGACTACAGTTTCCTAAATTCATGCTAATACACTGAGGGTTTTTCAAAAGCTCAGCTTGATGCTGTTAGAAAGCAGGGGAGTCTGATGGACTAAATGCCTTGTTCTCCCCGTCATGCTTCCTAATGGTCGCTCATCCTGCTCCTAATCCCTTATCTTCTGGATCGCAATTAGCTCAGAACAATGGAGCTCCAATTATAGCCCATGTACGCTGATAGGTGACACTATTCCCTCCCTGCTGTGTAAAATGGCTTAAAAAGTTAGGAAATTGGAGGTAATCTAGAAAAAACCCTCTTCACACACAACTGAGGACAGCCTTCAACTTCACAATGAAGGGGCTTTTATCAAGACCATTTGCTCTGATGCCATTGAATGGTTGTGCATGAGGCAGTGTATCAGGAAATGAGTTTTATTCTTGAGCCCCTTTATCAAGAACAACTAGGTCAGCAACAGACTGAAAAGCACCTTGTGAGCGTAATATGATACAAAGCACTTTTACAGCACTTTTCTTTATTAAAAACTAATGGTAATAATAATCCCCTGCAATTCTATAGTGTGTTTCTTCTCAAAAGATCCCAAAGCTCTGCATATATAGGAATACCTATTCCTTATGTGCCACACCCACTTGGAAAACGTGCACAATAAAATTAAAATGAGACATAAAACACAAGGTGTAGATTGTTGCAAATCCATCATCAATAAATTAGTGTCGATTCCATTTATAGGGTGTTAAAGGCAATGCATGGATTGCTTAGCAATTACAACGACCCTGTTCTCTGTCAGTACATTAGATGGTGTGAAATTGTTTACCATTATGTCTTGATAGTAGAAAGTATGCATAGTGCTTGGACTGCACCACTTTTTTCCCCTGTTGCTACAGTATAGTGTCTTTTTTTCTCATTATTGTTAGTGTGCTAAGGTTCTTTGAGTTCAGGGTTATGTGTTTGGTCTGGACAGCCAGATCCCGTCAATATGAAGTCTGCCTAATCCTGAACTACATTTACCCCATCCACCTACAGTTAAAGATAGCACAGTGTGTCTGGAATGTTTGCGCTGTCGGATTGAGGATATTCCTCCTGGTGATCCCTGCGGTCCTGGCAGAGTCCAGCAATTATCCTGCCCAGCTCCTGCTCTTGAGCAAGCCACAGACCAAAGAGTCGAATTCCAGTCAAAGTCTGTGCGCGTGCAGACCTAATTTTCCCAAAGCAGGGGGAAAGGTCTCCCAGCAGATAACGCGGTGGTCGTTGATGTCACGTTCCACGGGCGAGGGCCGTAATGAGGACAGACTCGGGCTGGCTTCCTTCCTGGTGGGAATTTTCCTGTCCGGAATGTCAAGCCACAGTGGAACCAAAGGCGGCGCTGTTGGGCTCCTGGTATCACATACGTCTGGACATTGCGCACATGTGCAGTACAGGAGGATGTGCAGAGATTCTCTTTCTTGTTAACAGGCGCATTTCCTACCCGGGCATAGTGCAAGTTTCCTAGGGACGCAGTTGCCTTCAAGGCACAGATGGGATACTCGGGTGAGAGCAGGGTTGGTGATTTTCTTTCTGTAATCATTCCTGTCCCCTCGTCGAGATCCCTAACTCTCCGTTCTCCTCCCAAGCCTCACAGGAAAGTGCTTGTCTGTGGTCAGGAGAACCTCATGTCATCCTGTCCTTGTCCTCCCAGTTCCTGGACAGAGCTCAAGAAGCTTAGAGAAGCTTTATTCTGTTCAGCTGTGGGCTGGTGCTCTGCTGAGGGTGAGGGTTAGGGTTTACTGTTGAGGCCTGTGGCAGATTTGTGCTCGGTCGGCACCCCTCTTGTGATGAGCACCATATTCCTTAGGTTCAGTCTGGGTCACTGCCAGTCTATCTCGGGTGGGGGGGGGGGGATATATAAACAGTATTTATTTTCTTGGTTTCTTATTCGGAAAGTAGGAGAGACGTAAAAGGAACCCACACTCACACACACACACGTACACACTGCTCACACACACACAACACAAAAAAACCTGCGAAATATCTGTGAATTTTGTATACATCTGAAAAAAAAAAACAAACGACTGTTTTTACAAGCTCGTTCTGTACGTCGTTTGGGGACTTGTGGGAACGAGGGATCTGGGGGGGGTTGGGTTTAAGAATTTGCTGGGGGGAGGGGTTTGCGGGGGAGTTCTGCACTGATCTGTTTAAAGAAAAAAAAAGCGGTTTGAAAATCTAGAAAGGTATTTAAAAAAATTAAAAGAGAACAAAGTGTTATATTTGCATGATTTCCTGTATTTTTCATGAGAACAGAAATTTATCGTTGTGTACAGTGAGTGGATGTATGTCAGAAAAAAAAATGTCCCGTTTTTCGTGACGGACACATAGATCAACTTATTTATTTTTCTCTGTTGTTGGTTTTTTTGGGGGGTGTGGATTACTTTCATTTACTACTCCTGATAACTGCTGTCCTATTTCTTCTTTTGGAGGCATTCACTACGTCAGAGGATTTGAAAACTGGGGCAAAACGATGTAAAGTGTATACAATGAAAGACAGGGTCCGCTGAAGACCCGCTCTGCGATGCTACTAGACAGCAAGTGCCAAATATAGTACAGATATATCTCCGAGTATGCATATATACACACCAGTCACTCGGAAACAAAATGATACTCACGCATAACTTCTGATTTGGCGTCTCTGTAGCCCTTGTGAAATCTTGCCCTGGGAAATCTGAATGACTTTGCACGTTTAGCACTACCGTCTTCTGATTTTCACCGAGCTGGCTGGCTCTCGCCGTGCGACCTCACTATCGCGTTGTGCCTTCATCACGCTGTCCTGGTTACCATATGGGCTTGGCATCCTAGGGGATGGCCCAGGGTGCCCGACCTCGACACCTGGCCTCCAGGCCATGGCTTGTCTTCTCTCCCACCGGTCCTTAATGATCGAAGTGATCTGCAGCACCGGGGTCCGCTAATCGATCAAGGGCCAATCTGATTCTTGTTGGGGAGGTGTCAAAGTCCTGTCATGGCACAGAATCCAGGTGTCAGGCTTGATTGCCACGGCCCTAAGACCAAAACAGAATGTGTCGATGCCGGACACAGTATTTATTTTTAATAAAGATGATCCATTATCGTCCCATTCTAAATTGTCAACCTGATCAGAACTGCGGTTCCAGAAAAAACTTCGCTTCCTGTAGACAGGGCTGCTTAACCTGTGGCACCTTCCTCCTTGCTTCATTGCAGTGTTTTGATACAACCAGCTTCTAAAATACCTTCTAGATCTTTTTTTATGATCCTTACGCCAATGAAGGAGAGGGTTGTAGTGAAACAGGGGAGTGGAGGAGCTACAGATTAGGGAACCCTGTTGTAAGCTGTGTAGTGTCTTGAATGAGCTACCCTTGGATACTTATTTAATAAACCTCAGTCGTTTCCATAATTGTCTTTCAATAATGCACCTGTAAATGACATATAATTAATTTGATTAGTTGGGAGTGCTGTTTTACCTGAAAACACTTAAGGATCAATACAAAACAAATTTGATTTCCCCCCCTTTCCCTGCTTTTTGGAGACATGATCTTACCTGCCGAAGTAAAACACCAGCTGATTCTGAGCCCCCGCCCAGAGGACACTGCACTCAGATACAGCATTAGAGCTGGGTGGTTTTGAAGCCCAGTGTAGCCTACACCATCTCAGAGAACTGCGTTTGGAGTGTTTTGAAATCGCTTAACCAGTGCAACACATTTTACAGTGAAACAAATTTACTGCAGAAATTTGTGAATGAAAAAAAATGACAACTGCACCTAGACGACTGCCATGTCTTCTGATTTGCAGTCCACTCTGAACTATTGTTATATGTCCTCTGAACTGGCATCTCTTGCCACTATTTCTAAGTCTTTAATCATTGAGAATTATAACTTACCTTTAAAACCTGGCGCATTGCTGGTCCTGCACGACCAGGAGTGAACATCGCAGTCCTAGTTTGTTTCTTTTTTCCAGTTTAAATCCCGAGAATTCAGCTACCCACCCTTTTGTGTTTTTTAAGAGGTTGAAAAGGTGTTCACACCGGTAGGACACAATGATTGAATCAGTGGGCTCCACAAATTGTAACGGAGTTGCCAGTCTTACAAACCACGTATTGCTGGGCTGGAAATGAACCAACTGGAGTGTTAGTCGGCAGGTCCCAAGACCAGAAACGCCAACACAGTGTCAGAAGGTATTGTGAGGGCCACATGCGAGAGGCTTTTCCTTAGTGCTCCGAGCCTGTGAACTTTGACCCGGTTGTCTTTCCTCTGCAAGCTGAGCATGCTCAGTTCAACTAATGTCTTGGTTGACAGCATCCTATCAGTGTGAATGATTCTCCAGACCTGTTTATTTCCCTGCGCCAGATAACCAGCTGACTTTTTTTGGCTTCCTTTGAATAACTGTATTTTTTTCTCTCTTTCCGTCTCTCTCTTTCTTTCTCTCTGTTGTGAATAACGTTTTTTTTTAAAAAAAAGAACATAACATCTGCAGTTAAAAAGGAATCACCAAACTGGTTTGCTCAGTTTTCTTTTTCTGAAAATGATACTCAATCTTTCTCTTCCCGATTTCTGTACAAAAAAATCTATTTCTATATTTGCAATAAATTTCTAATGAAAAAAAAAACATCAGGTGTCTTCTGTTTATTGGGAAGGATTTGTCAAAGTTGACAGACAACATTGCCGCCACAGTCCAAAAGATGGGATTTTCTGTTTTCTCACTTTGGTCATTTGCTTAATTATCTCATTTTCTCTCTTAATAGTTCTGAGTTATTAGCCAGTCAGAATGTCGTTCAGTTAGCCTTACATTTCAGTCAGTTAGTATTCCATTTCAGTCAGACAGTGCACCTGTTGGTCAGTCAATCTGCCTGCCAGTAATTTCCCACCTACAGTACAGTCCTACAGTCCTACAGTCCAGTCAGTACTGTAGTCAGATTTTCTGGCATTTTTGTGTCCCTTCCATCGGTACGTCAGTAAGTCAGTACGTGTGTCAGCTGGTATTGCATTCATTTCTCCATCAGCTGGGGAGTTGGTGGCCAGTATCAGTTGATCAGGCGATGGGTGAGTCCGTCGGGACACCAGTCAGTGGGTGCATCACGACTTCGGTATTAAAAGTCAGACTTTTTTCAATCAGTCAGGAAGTACATCAGTATCGCAGTCTTTTAGTCAGCCGTTGTTTGGACGGTCAGCATACTTTTCTGCTAGTGGGGGCCAGTTGGTCCCTTTGTCAGTCAGTCACTCTGCATGTTTTTGGTCACTTGGTCGAGTAATGTTTTCCTCTCCAAATCAGTCAGAGAAACTCTTGTTTTTTATGCTGTTTCGTGGCTGAGGAAACCTACAGCCTAGACGAATTGGTGGCGGTAGTGGGATTCCCCATGACCTGTAAAGAGCTTTGAGTGGAGTGTCCAGAAAAGCGCTACATGAGCGTAAGCAATTATTATTATTAATTATTAATGTTCGCCAGATGTGTTCTGTGCAGGGGCAGGGCAGGGCAGTGGCAAACTTTCGGGTCTCTCAGTTTCTCAGCAGCGCAGAAACCTCAGGTAGGGAAGGACGCAGCTCTCCACAAATCGACCCTCTTCGCCACTCTCTCCCGTGTGCGCTTACAGGGTCCGTAGTGGTCAGTGAAGACATGAAAATCACACAACGGTATGACAACCATACAAATTAGGCGAAGCTATACCGCTAAAAGCAAATTCTGACACTGTATCAAAGCTCTAAAAGGGATACAGAGTATACCAGCCCTGCAGAGAGCAATTAGAGTAGATGGTGGAGTGTATCATCACTCCAATTACTAGGGTGTTACTGATGGGGTGCACACATGTATTTCCCTAACTCTGCATCTGCAAAGCGCAGAGAATCAGCATAACAGGCTGATACTTTTAGAAACAACCCTACGGAATTACCGCTCATTCAACAAAATAAGACAAATAACGCATCCACTCAAAGGCCACTGGTTGGTACATTTACTGGGCATATTTTGGCCTATTGGTGCTGTCCTGTTTGTTACACACGCCTCAGGTCCCCGGGAATATGATTCTACCGCCAACACCCGCAGCGCGTTTCCGAGAAACACCCAGCGCTGTCCAGCTAAGCTCTGAAACATGAACATTTCACGCGCGTGGGCGGAAATGGCAGCATGTCCGCGCGAAAATCTCCGTATTCCACAAAAGACCAGGCCGCTGAGGCGCAGAGTTCAAATGTTCAACTCTCCTATGTCAGGGTGACCATATCTTGGTTTTCAAAAACTCTCGACACATGCCTCCAAAGTAATTAATCTTTCTTACCTTTTCTAATCAACAAATCCATTTAAACTCTCTAGTTTTTAATCAAACGTCTTTGCAAACCTTTAAACAGTGGCAGGGGTGCTATTTCTCTCCCATGATGGCAAACAAGGAAACAACACAAATATAGCCCTATTTTAAACTTAAAGTGTTGTATGTTTGTGTTTTTCCCCATTTTAAAACAACAGTCTTAACATCTGAGGAAACAAATGAAGACATCAGGGAGTCCTCATTGGTTGCAATGATCGAGCGTTTGTGTTTCCTAAAAGCATCTTCTCTTCATTCAGGAGTGAGGCTGGGGAGGGGACTCGTTTCCCTGCTCAGGAGAAGCACAGATCTTGAACTCGGGAGAGCCCCTGTCCTCTGGGTTCCCCGGACGGTCCTTAATCACTCAATGGGTGGCTAAAGAACACCGGAATACTGATCAAGTAAGCACGAACCCTTTCCATAAAGAAAGGCTGGAACAGAGAGAATTCTCGCCCGGGTTAGAAAAACCCGTTCAAAGATCTATCCTGCTCCCTCTCAGAAGTGCTCTATGGTTATTTCCCGCAGTAAAAGTCCCTGCTGTCGCACCACGAGCAGGGTCGCTCGGTAATCCCGCCGAGAGGCCGCGTTATGGATTATTCATTTGGCTAATACTGCAACTGTAATTTAAAAGCCTTCATCTCTGCTTTGAGCTGAGTCACTGAAGACAGAGAGGGGGGGTAGACCACCAATCCGCCTGAGACCAGCTTAAAAAACATAAGTGGAAGAAGGAAGGGGTTTGAACTGCTAAGAAATGTGCTGGTTGTGTTGCCGAGAAATCAGGGCCCCATCAAGTCAATAACACTTTCCCATGGTCGGACGTCCCAGCGGTCCTCGTGTTTATTCGCTCAGGGTCTAAACGGTTGTGATGTTACAAAGGCGCTTCACACCTTTGTAACAAATGTGTTGTGAGACTGCCGCGGTGTCGGTTTTTCGCCTCCAGTGATGTCTTCAGCCGAGCGCTAGTTTCCTCTCTCTGTGGTCTTGTGTCGGCCGCAGCGCAGCCGGGGCGCAGCTCTCATCCGCTCGCAGTGCCGTCTGCGCCATGTCGCCTGTCGGCGAAGACCGAGGTGTGATTCGCCTCTGACGGCTTACTCTGCTACGTGTTATCCTGAAACAGCCTAGAAGTTCAGCTTTTTAGGTGAACCTGAAAGTTAAGAAGAAGAAAAAATATACGCATGCAGAGTCTTGTGCGCCGAGAAATGTATAACGAACGAACAAGAGATTGCTGTCGGTCAGTCTGGGAATGGGTGAATCACTCAGCACGTCAGTCAGACGATGCATCTGTTAAACAGGTATCAGTAGTCCGTCGGACATTTTTTCCCGTCTGCGGGAGGCGGGGTTGCTTTATTTCACTACGTGCTAGGGCGGGCGCGCTATCCACCTAATGAACACGTGGTTAATTAGTTAAATTAGTTCTTTCCCATCTACGAAAACAGTCCCCCCCAGGGTGTCCACCTCATCACCGGCTCACAGGACACCCCCAAAATAGGAGTTCAGGAGAGAATGAAACATGGACGATTTTATTATGGTTTTTTTTAACAAGAATGAGAAAACCAGCCGCCAGCGTGCGCTCCCTGTTTCTTCAGGTGAGGAAGACAGTAAATACTATACTCTACCCATCTCCTCCCCCTTACGTTCCTGGAAAATTGAATTTTCTCCCTTTTAGGCACGAAGTCGAGATGCCAGCCAGCACCAGCCGCCTCCTGCTAGGAGTGTTACTCTCGGCTGTATAGTTGGAAGTAAATTTCGGTTCATTATGGTCGCCGGGGGGACTGAATTGTTCGCGACACCGGGAGGCACATAACTAGCGCTGTACGGTGGTTCTAGCCACGCTTGTCAATAAACCGCGATTAAGGTTGCTAAGGGAGAGACATGACTAGGCAGTCGTCCTCCAATCTTTTCTGATTCCACTGAAGAAAACAAGGCTGACCCATTCCCCCCGACAGGTCTCCGATTCAGCTAATACCCGACGCGAGAAGCTTCCGTGGAAAAGCTGCTTCAGACTTGCATCGCGCCTTTTGAATATCTACACAATAGTCCAAGAGGTCTTTTCTCCCCGGGCTGCGCTCCGTGACCGTTTTCTTTATCTGCAGTGGCTTAAGTACAACTTTCATCCAAACGTTTACCTCTCCTGCCGAACTCGCTCCGAATTTCACCCGTGATCGGGAACCCCAGCCTCATCGGTTGGAGGTTAGAAAATTCATCAACACCGACATAATCAGGAGTGCGTTTCACTTGGAATGTAATAGCATAACCTTGAGACCTTATTGACAGCGCAAGTACTGTCGAGTTAACCGACAGTATAGGGACAAAGGTGACCTCACACTTAGCTGTTGGACGACTCTACTGTAAGTAGCCTGGTCTCATCACATCCCTGTATCAAACCAAGCCTGAGCCTGGTCAGTACTGAGACTGGAGACTCTAAAAGCAAAATTCTTACGTTCAATTTCTTTTCTTTTTTTTAGGGGATAAAAGAGTATTACATGGTTACACATACAACAATGACAAAATGTCACCAATCATCATGGCAAGACAGACTTGGGACCTAAAAAAACTGTGTGAATCCATAAAAACATGAATAAAGGAGTAGACAAAAGGGAAACCAGAGATGTGGAAGAGATACCCAAAGGGAAAAGAGTAAATACAAAAAAAACTTAACAATATTATATACTGTATATAACAGCAAACACACAGACAGTACCCCAGGAATTGAACCCAGGGCCCCAGCACTGTGAGACTCCAATGCTTACCTCTGCGCCATGCTGGCTCAGCTGCAGTCAGCAATAAGTATCTCCCAGTAGTGTGGCGCAGTGCATACATACCCACACAGATGTGACTGAATTTCTATTGTCATAACCTGTGAATTAATTTTAATTGCACCTTGCTCAGGTTATGAGAGAGAGAGAACCAGCAACGTAAGTCAATGGAAACGCCAGTTCCAGTTTCAAGCTGTGCTAGACGGGCGCCGATGACGTGTCTTTGTCTCGTTGACGTGATATTGCGTGACTTGGCTGCCTGCTGTCTGATCGTGCGAGTCAGCTGTGACTCCTCGTGCTGCGCCTTCAGGGTGGACTTCTTGAGGGATCTGGAGGAGACGGACTTTACTCCTCTAAGGGGATTGACCCGCAGTACGTCGCCGGGCGGAGAGGGATGTGGAGGTGTGTTTTACTGTGGCACACGCTGGAGTGCTTGATGGGTGTTGCAGAATTACAGTCCCCCCTAAATCGCAAGCTCGCTTCGAGGTGGACGGACACCCCACAGTGACAGGTGCACGAGAGCCAGCTGTGCTCATCCTGACTTGCACACACCCTTGAAAACACACCCGCTGGCCTGGAGAAAACACATGGCCAACCCTAACGTCTTGACAATTAGATCCGGGTGTTTCAGTCTATTTATTTTTACTGCTCCACTCCCATAAAGACTAGCATTGCTGGCAAAGAACCACTATTCTCTCTCTCTCGTTCTCCTTGGTCTCCATTTGTCTCCTGTTCTGTCTTTTAGTCTCCACTGCTGTTTCTTCTCTTTCCTTCTTTCCTTGCTCCTCGTCCCTCCTACTTTGTTTTCCACTACTGCCTCTTTCACCCTCTTCTGCTCTTTCTCTCCACCTGCCCTTCTCCCCTGGGTCGGTCTGTCTGTCTCTCTGTCTGTCTTTTCTCTCTCTGCCCCCAGCTTTGTTTGTGTCGTCCATGTGCTCGTCCCGTCTGCTGTCTCTGGTGTAAACAGCTGTTGTTCTGTCAGGTCTGCGGTGAACTGGGTTCACAGTCAAGGGAATTTCCAAATCGGACTGACTCTAACTGACTAGGTGTGTGTGTGTGTGCTTTTGTGTGCTCCTGCGTGCTCCAGCATGCGTGTGTGTGTCTGTGTGTGCTCCTGCATGCATGTGTGTGTCCGTCTGTGCTCTTGTGCGCTCCTGCATGCATGTTTGTGTCTGTGTGTGTCATCTTGTGTGCTCCTACGTGCACGCCTGTGAGTGCCGGTGTGTGTCCGTGTGCTTGTACACGCACCTGCTCGTGCGTACACGTGTGCTCTCATGTGTGGGCTTGTATTTCTCTCAACCTCAGCACAAGCTTGAGGTAGTTCCCCCGAATGGGGTCCGTCGTAAAAACGGTTTGTGATGCCCACACTGATTTTCGCACCATGCGGAGTTTCAATTCAGGGCAGCATGTCGTTAATAAATGGCTTGAGAGTCCGTGGGAAGTCCCCACAGAAACAGGACTACAGGACTGCTCTGTGTGGTCGTGAGATTTTACGAATCTGTGATGGGAAAGCTGTCCGTACTGTACTCCTTATCAGCCCTGAGAGAGGTGCAGTAAACACAGCGCCTGTTCGTAATGAATCCTTTAGCGTTCCGCAGGTCTTAGCTCCCTGATTTACAGCTTCCTATAAAAACTGCCGCAGTTGGCCCACCTATAGGTGACAGCTGTAGTGTTTTACAGCCCTGTTAATTCACCCACCTCCCCTCTGTACTGCGCATCTGCTTTTCCATCTCCTCGCCTCCCTCTCGTTTCCTCCAAGCTCCTGTCTCCCTCTCCTCCCTTACCTCCCTCTCTTCGTCTCCTTTGGCCCGATCTCACTCAGACTCCAGCTCCGCTCTGTCTCTAAATCCTCCCCTTCTGTCCCTCTCCACTTTCAATTCCTTTCAGTTCAAGGTGCTTTATTGGCAGGACCCATGAGTACAATCAGTGTTGCCAAAGCAAAGCAAAGCAAATACAATTAACATAGAACAAAAATGTACAGACATTTACAATAAAGACACATCATAAAATATTTACATACAGACATATGGAGCATTGCTGAGAGACAGACTCACTGTTCCTCAGGCAGTGACAGGAGATCACACACTGTGCTGCCAGTTCAACTGAGTTCTCTCCCCCCTCTCCCAGTAGGATTGGGAGTTGTTGTGATTCTGGCAGGTGTGGGAGTTATGGGATTAGCTGTGTAAATTTGGGGAAGAATGTTTCTCTAATCCCAGGATATTCGTCACAGTGCAGTAGGAAGTGCACCTCTGTCTCTTTTTCTCCCCTGTCCTCTCTGAGCAGCCAGGTCTGCCTGTGTCGGCCAGTTTCTCTGGCCAGGCTGTGGTCACTGAGCCTGTCCTCTCTGGGCAGCCAGGTCAGCCTGTGTCCCCAGTTTCTCTGGCCAGGCTGTGGTCACTGAGCCTGTACTTCGTCAGGGTTGGTTTGTGTTTGCTGTTATTTGTCTTGGTTAAATGTTTGGCTAGTGTGTATTGTCTATTTAGGGTTCTGTAGCATTCCAGTTTATGCTGTGTTTGTGTGTGTGTCCTTTCTCTCTCTCTCTCCCTCCCTCTCTCTCTTCCACCTGTGTCCTGTCTCGTCCACATGCCTCCCTCTGGGTCTCTGCTCCTCTCCTGCTGTCTGTCGTTTTCTCTCTCCTTGTTCGAACCTGCTCCTGTCCCATCCCCCTCAATCCCATCTTTTGTCATTTTCCTTTTTTTTTAAATTCCTGTAGCACTCTCGCCCTGTTTTTCCCCAGCCATCCCTGCAGGTCTGTCCTTCACTGTACCCCCATCTCTCTCTGCCTCCACCCCTTCTCCGTTCTCCGCTAGATTTCGCCCAGTTAGCCTGCCTGACGTGTTTCATTTCTTCCCTGTGAGATGTTTCTATGCTTTTAGCACTAGCTAGAACACTAGACCGTGCTCCTGAAGTGCCCTTCACCGTGCAGGAGTCTGGAATTCAGCGTAAGCCCTTCAGTACGCACGGCGGTACACCACAACACCCGAGCAATCAGGGAGCAGTGGCAGAGTGAGTCATCGTCTTAGTCAAACTGAGTACAGCACCGTGAAAAGCAGGTGGGTTAGATGCCGATCTGCAGCGAAAGTGCACAATTAGCATGGCAGATGTTGAAGCTGGAGATGATTGGAATGCATTAATAACTGATGACTTTATATCATCCTGGCTTTGCACTCCCGCTGCCTCCGCCTTCGTAGATGAGTGCCAAGCGGTTTCTCCGTCCTGTAGTGTCCCTGAGTTATCCCCTAGAGCCTACAGCTCGCAACGGGGCTTCTGAGCCCCCATGCTGGTGGCCCCGGAGTCCGCCTCCCTGTCCTCGTTCCCGCTGAGCTCTCTGCTGCGAAACTGGGTACCACCCAGAGGTGGGCCCAGCCTCGCACCTGCCCGGGCCCAGCCGACCGAGGGCAAGCCCTGGGGGTACGTGACTCAGGAGCAGGGGCACCCCCGGGCGAGGACAGCGCAGACAGACTGGGAAATGGCCAGAAACAGCAGAGACATGCAAATTCCACTATTTACGCGTCTTTGAAAAGGGCCCCGGTGCTCAGAGGCTCCCAGCATTCCCCATGTGGCAGGGCAATGCCCTTGTCCTCGCTGATCACACTCTAAATTGGCACCTACTGTCGTCCCCTGGCACTGCAGTCTCATCAAATCCGAGATCTCTGAGCGCGCGGCAGAGGCCAGGGGAAGAACTGTCCCGAAACGGAAAAGCAGAACCTCCCCAGACAGCATCTAAGGACACGAAGAACAGTTCTGTAAGATCCCGGAACCAGCTGATCGTACAAAACAGTGAGAAGTCGCCTGAATTGCCCATGATGTGTTGGATGTACAGTAGATCTCGGCACAGTATAGTAATGAATAAATAATGCCTAGAAAGGTCTTCTTGATTCAGGATCTGCAGGAGTTTTGACCCCCTTGATCCCATCAAGCCCTAATTGGGCTATTTTAATCCTCTTCCTGCTTCTTGCACAGATGACGATGCAAGGAGACCTGCTGGCCTGCTGTCTTTCATGAGAAGCTGACCCGTGGAGCCCTGCCTTAAGATAAGACGCTCCGCTGCTTTTGCAAAGCACTGTTCTGATCACACGCAGGCCCTTTCTTTGACAACATCCCTGGATGTGATCTGGCAAGACGAGGGCAGGACTTGCTCTTTCCAGCAGGGGACCTCAGTGTGTCTGGGTGTGAAGTGGGCGGATTTGAAAGACGGATTGTGCCGCCGCCCGCTGGCATGCATGGTGTTGGCATGGGCTGACTGTTTTCAGCTCCAGGCTGGACCAGACGCAGCGTCTGATGTTTGTACAAGTGAACTAAGATAACTTTCAGAACTAGCTATGGGTTTGTGTTAAAGGGGCGCTGTTTTATTGAATGGAAAGAGGAGGTTAGAAACCTTTAGCCAATCAGTGCTTGTCAGTACCATACAACTTCCTCCCAGCCCTGTGTTCTAGGTTTGATTGTAAGCAGGTCCACCCTTCTGTGTGGAGTTTGCATGTTCCCCCCAGGTTCGTATGGGTCGTCTCCCATACATTGGTTTCTCCACAGATATAAAAACACGTGGAACAAGTTTCAAGTGAGAGGAGGCCCCCTTGGTCTATCAATCCCGTGTGGTAGTTTGGAGCTAATTGATTCTCTGGGTCTCATCAAGGTTTTTTCTTGAAAGAAGCCAGGGTATCGGGTTCAACCACATGGCTGGGCAGCTTGTTCCACACTCCCACCACCCTTTGGGTAAAGTGGGGAGAGCTCTGCCGTTCTCAGTCTTCAGCAAAGGCCCATGTAGTTTCCAAACATGTTCAACCCAATTCAGTAATACCGACAGTGTGTCCGGAATAAATATCACAAGCCTACCGGCGAGCGATCAGCCTAGCTCAGTGTCGAACGGGTCTTGAGCTGTGCTGGTACTCCAGGGGAGCTCAGCTGCAGTCTGCCTGTCAGCAGTTCTTGATGGCAATAATTGTCAAGTGTGAACCCACCCTGAGGCTGTGTTGACTTGGCAGTCGAGTCTGCACCTTCTGCAGCAGTGTGGAGCAAAGGAGCATCACTCAACCAGGTTCAGGCACTCACACAATTTTTAAGCCAGTCCAGCACAATTTGAGCGTCTCACTTGTGTGTGCCTTATGAGCGTTAGATGTTTCTCCAATTTTGCTCTTTTTTTTTTAATTACCCAGTATTCATTCTGCTGTTCTCCTTATCTGCTTCCCAGAAGGCTACGACAGAGACAACGAGGTGTGTATACCCACATGATCTGACACAGAAAACCGAGATGTCGACATCTTTTTGTGCATTCCTGTGCCCTTGCAGAAAATCTTTCATCTTCCTGTGTTTGCACAGAAAATCCTGTCTCCTTTTATGCGGACCTACACAGACAACGTTCACTCTGTCTGTGTCTCAGTCTACAGCAGAAGGAAATGTTTATTGCTGAAATACGCTCAGCCTGAGAGTGTGTGCAGGTTGAATGTTCAATCTGCGTGTGAGGAGAGGATGGACACTTGCTTGGATCAGATTGATTGGCCACTGTCTTGCTCTGCGTCCACAGAGATGTCAGTCTCACTGTCTATACAGTACATACAGCTTAACAAGTGTCTGTAGCCCACACATACTCCTGTATTGATCTCTGGCTCTCTCTCTCCATTCCCCCTTGCCTCTCTCTTGCTCTCTCTGTGATGAGCCTACCTTGACAGGTAATTTACTGCTTGAGCAGATCTAACAATGCGCAGGAGAGAGGGAGAGAGGGAGAGGGGAGAGAGGGGAGAGAGGGGGAGTGGAGACGAAGAGACCCCAGACATGGGCTAATACAAGTGGGAGAAAGAGGGGGAGAGACTGAAGCCAAAAGAGACAGAAGCAGAGGCCTTGTGATTGGAGGTGGGAGGGCGAGCTGCCCCATTCGCTCATTGCCAGCGTTCCAGCGAGAAGAGGCAGAGAGAGGGAGAGGGGGGAGAGGCAGACAGGGGAAGGAGGTAGAGGAGGAGAGGCAGGTAGAGACGTAGAGGGGAAGGAGGCAGAGGGGGAGAGGCAGGTAGAGACGTAGAGGGGAAGGAGGCAGAGAGAGGCAGACAGAGGAAGGAGGCAGAGGGGGAGAGACAGAGGGAGAGGGGGGAGAGGCAGAGAGAGACAGACAGGGGAAGGAGGCAGAGGGGGAAAGGCAGAGAGAGACAGACAGGGGAAGGAGGCAGAGGGAGGACAGGAGGGAAGGAACAGATGGACAGAGGCAGAAAGGACAAGGAGGCGGAGAGAGACAGACAGGGGAAAAGAAGAAGGAGGCAGGCCGAGACATACAATAGAGACAAGTTAGAAATCAGTTCAGAAGCGCAGAGAGGGAAAAGAGAGGCGGATGGAGAGCCAGAGAGATGGGCTATTTTTAGTTTACCCTTATCACACAGGTGCAGATGTGACTGGAGAGCAGCGAAGCACAGTGTCGCCCCCAGGGGCGGTATGTATGGTAAACAGGCTCAGCGCAGGCGCCCATTTCCCACGGACAGAGGGGAGCAGCGGAGAGGGACCCTGAAATCACAAACGGGAGGTACAGGGCGCCACAAACCCGACGCCAGCTGTGTCTCCTCCGCGGGCGACAGTAATGTCAGCAGGGACGCATCCTGGCGAGACGTGCCCCCTCTTCTCCTTGCTTCCCAGTGTCTCTCCTGTGTGGAGACACAGGGAGCCCCCGCTCAGTCTATGATGAGGTATGAGATGAGTTTCATTCGTGCTGAAAACAGCCGTTTCCAGAGAACACTCTCCCTCAGTGGCCTGAACTCCAGCAGTGGAACAGAGGCTTGAATTATCTGGGGCTACTGCCCCCGATGACGGTTGACATATTTAACCCCAGTGACCCTCAGGACAAAGTGTGACGCCCCCCCCTGGCTTCTCGCGATCGCAGCTGCACAGATCGGCACATGGGCCTGGGTGTGGCGGTCAGGCCTGGCCCCCACCGGAGGTCCCACGCTCTGTGCTGCCAGCAGATTTCTGCAGACGCTGGTGTGTCTCTGATGACGGGGTGAAAAGAACACGTCCCGGTATCTCCCAGCCCCTGACAAGCCTTTGATGACACGACAGTCCCCGCAGTAAGAGCTCAAGTAATTATGGGAAAGGAGAGTGGCGACTTCAGCTTCTGCTGTGAGGGAGCTGCCAGCGTTTCTGTGTGAAGCCTGCCTGATCAAGGCTAATGAGGACTGCTTTCATTACACAGCCTTCCCTCCGTCTCAGAACTGCTCTCCGTGTTCAAGAGCTGGCCTTGTTCTCTCTGAGGCGTGCACATTCTAAAGGCAACGTCTCTGATTGCTATTTTTTTTTGTTGCCAGTTCTCATTTGTTTTTTAGTCTTTCAGATCACAAGCCGCTTTTTCTGGGGGGGGGGAACCGCAGTGCTTTGAACGATCTGGAAACAAACGTGCAGCAGGCTGGGGAACCACAGCATAGCAATCTGCTGTCGAGGGCCACCAGGAGTGGTGTGCAGCATCACTCTCTGGGCGTAATGTAGAGAGAGAGAGAGATTGCCGTTCTAGAGCAAAGTGCTTGGTTGTCACTGCCAGAGAAAAATCCATTTTCATAATTTAAGAGTCTTTTAAGAAACTTCAATCCAGGCCAATTTGAGCTTTTCCCGATACGATCTATGGATGTGGCCTCCAATAATATCGGAACTTCAAAGTTCAAACCTCTGGACCCTACAGAGGTCAGACCCACACGCTCCTTGCCCTCCTCCTGATGCATCCTGGGTCAGCTCAACGCTTGGTGTGTGGAACTGCCGGCCGCTTTCTCTCCTAAATGCACTGGAAGTGTTGCATGCCTGTCTCATAGCTGAGACGCCCCGGCCCGTGGGCGGATGTTGACCGTTCCCTTTCTGTCACGATTATAGTCCCCCCTCCTTAAGGGTGCTCCAGCCCTTTCACTTCAGACTTCATTCTGTGCACCTGATCCCTTTTACCCAGCCCACCTTAAAAGCCAGGCGCTGACGCTCATCCTGGCTCTGCATCTGGTTTCCGCACCGTAAGAGTCCGGGACCTGGAAGCGCCTGGTCCCGTTAAGGTTTTAACCTCTGTTCCTGTTCCTAGTCCGCCGGTTCCGACCCGGTTCATGGTTTTTAATTCCTTGTTTTGATGGATCTCCTGGCTTTGGACTTACTCTTGTGTTTTGGATTCCCTCTATGGATTGTATTTTGGATTGTTTGCCTCGGCCACACCTTCCCCGTGCACCAGCCCCGTATCCTTGCATGACGTTTCCCCAGTGTTTCCCCACTTCTTTGGATTGTGTCGTCCGCATAGGGTCCGGAAAGAACTGTTCGTTACACTTTCTGATATCCGCCACTTGAATCCGACCGCCTCGCAATCTCTTCCTTTCAAGACCTCCTTCTCCTTGAAGTGCTGCAGTGTCCGTTACTCCACGGGGGCCGGACCGACTCCTTTCCAGTAGAGCAACTTACACTTTGTGGACTTACGATCACAACTAAGGACAGTCTCCTTAATGGACACTGTCCTTCGCTCACGGTGCCTGAGACGAAATGTCAGACTGTTGGGGATCACGCTGTTCGTGCCACTGTTACATTTTTATGGGACGTCCTCCCTGCCCCCCCCCCTGTCGAGAGACAAATTCTCTTGACTGGTTTTAAATCTAAAGCGTCTGACACACCTACAGTATTTACTGCCTGACTGTTTCGCAGTCCGCTTGCATGTTCTCGTTTCATTTGATTTCTTTTGCGCTGTGTTTCCTAGCATCGTGTCCTTGGAATCGGAAAGGCGCTTTAGAAATGTCAAGTTACATTATTGAGAATAACGTGGCTGTGTTCGATATGATAAGGTTCTTATTCTTCTATTAGGAGGTCTCGATATTCGTCTTGCGTCTGTGTGCGCTGCCCCCAGGCTGGCTCAGGTGAGCGAATGTCAGCGCTGGTACCCTTGGGGCCCTGTGTCGCGCGGGTGACGGGCGAGGAGACAGCGTGTGGGCACTGCGCTGCGGGAGAGGTCGCCCTGGCGCCGGGCCAGCCCTGCCGCGGCTGTCAGCGGCCCCCGCAGAGGAGAGCAGAGAAGGTCAGAGCCGGGCTCGTACCTGTCAGCTCTCCGGCGTCTCCCGGGAGGGATCCTTCTCCTCTGACGCTTCCTCAGGCGGCTCACTGCGCACGTCCGGGGGGGGGCGTGTTCAAGTTTTGCCGCTGGGGTTCGACGATTTCCAGCGTCGTCGTGAAGAGTGAAGTGTGTCGGGCTGTGATTGTGGCGCAGTGCTTAGCGTTCCGGCCTCGCCGTGCTGGGTTCTTGGGTGCTGTCTGTGTGGAGTTTGCATGTTGTAGCTGCGTTCGCATTGGTTTCCTTCCACAGTCCGTGCTGGCAGACTAACTGGCTTCTGGGAAGACTGGCCCCGTTGTGTGGGGGCGTGTGCGTCCGTGTCTGTGTGTGCCCTGCGATGGACTGGCGTCCTGTCCAGGGCGTGTCCTGCCTTGCGGCTTTTGCAGGATAGACTCTGGCTCCCCTCTGACCTTTGTATTGGATAAAGCCGTTGGAACATGGATGGAGGGATGAAACGTGCTGCTTAACAAAGAAATCATCGGGGGACAGTTTATTATCGCCTGCAAACTCTCCGTAGTTTGCTCGCTGTTGGCTGACGGTGATTAGTGCTGGTGGCGTGTAAATTATGACAAAGTTGTGTAACGATGAGGGAGAGTTCTGAGCTTTCTGCGCCCACTCATTATTACGCTAAAGAGAGTGACATTATCTGGTTAAAGCACAGTAAAACAGCAGCACGTTTCTGGTAGAACAGCAGGGAATCCAGGGTGAAAGGAAAGTCAGCTGGAGTGTGAAAGACTGAATTGGAGTTTAGCGGTGGAATTGAATCGAATGAAGAGGTTTTTGTTTTTGTGTGACTGCCAGTCTAACCAGTCCCTTCCGGAGCACGGCACTGTGCGCTGGCAGCCCCTGCTCCCTGTCGCCGTACGGGAATATCGTTCGGGAAGAGAGCAGGGTGACGCCAAGTCCAGGTCGTTTCCAGACCGCCGGGCTCCGCGCCCCATCCGCATGGTCGGCCGCGGGAACTGTGGGGAAGCAGGGAGAGTTTTAATTGGGGTCCAGTCCGCCCACGCACTGACTGTCAAAGGCGCGCGGCACAGTTAAGCCCAGCTCCCCGCGGCCAATTAGTGCTTTCCTGGGCTGAGAAAGCCAGCCGGCCGCCGCTGGTCTCTTGATTTCCCTGCAGGAAGACTGGGAGTCCTGCGCCAGCTGTGGGAGAGAGCGGAGAGGGACGGAGGCGGTGAGGTGGGGGGGGTCGGTGGTCTGTGCTGAGAGTTGAAGAGTGTGGCCCTGCTGACTCCTGTGTGGTGCGGATTTAGGACCCTATGCAGACGGTGTAATCCGGAAGAGACTGGAGAAGGACAACAGGGAAAACAGGGAGAGGAATGGATGGGAGGACAGACAGGGGGCGGTGCCGCCGGTGATCCAGGTGCGAGGGGGAGCGCAGGGGAACACCCCGTGGGAGTCCGAAAGGGAAACACGGGGCACCGTCCAAAGTCCAGGGAGCCGGGAGATCAATCAAAGACAGACAGTTAAAACAGGAAGCGGGTCGGAACAGGAACAGGAACAGGGAAGTTAAAAACACGATGACGAGGCCAGGCGCTCCGAGCCCCGGACCCAGACGGTCCGGACTCCGGGGCGAAGCCGATGCTGTCGGGTCTCTCCTGGACCCGCTGGTAGGCGGGCCTCCGGGTCATTTCCCAAAGCTGAGCCCAGAGCTTAGGAGGCACGTGACTTATATAGTGACGGGCTAAACAGGAGACAGGTGGGCGTAATAATGAAACTAATAGTAAAAGGTCGGAGCGCCCTCTGGAGGAGGGATGACGACTGTGTCATCTGTGGTCCCTGCAGGGGGAGAGAGAAGGCGAGGGCAGGCTAACGGGCAGCACCAGCAGACTGGCAGAGAGAGGGCGCCAGGTTCTGGGGAGCAGCAATATCCCAGGGACCGGGAGGGAGGGAGCAGAGGAGGACGCCTGCAGAGAGGCCTGGAAGACTGAGAGCGAGGACAGCAAGGCCACAGGGATTGCGTTTCGGGAGAGGGACAGATGTCCGCTCGAGTCGGTTAAGGAACGCGTCATCTTTTCCACCGATCTCTCCCCGGGGAAGCTCTCTCGCGGTAGCTCTGCTGCGCAGGGCGTGTGCGTGCGCCTACTCGCACAAGATGCGCACTCTCTGTCGCCCTGGGCTCCGCGCTGTCTCTGTCCCTCTTGGCCTCCCGTCTCTCTCCCGTTTTCCCTATCTCCACCTGTTTGACCCCCTCCCTCCTCTCCTTCTCCCCCCCTTTCTGCGCTCCCAGTGCTCAATCTAGTGCCTCCTCTGAGTACTCTTCACTTGACCCTGCAGCCCTTTTAAGCCACAAGCCACACCGTACACAGTACCTGTTCGTGCATGCACCCAGGGCCTGAGGTCCAGGGCAGAGTCCGTGACAGCGGTATCGCACTCTGGGGTTCCCAGGCTCAGTTACATCCCTGGGGCCAGGGGATCTGTCCTCTCCTGCACTTGTCTGAGCTGAACCCTGGAGACAGCCTGAAGTGTGGAATTGCGCAGATGTGCAGCTCTGGCCGGTGTAGGACAGGAAGCACCCTGAGGCGCGTGGGACAGGCAGGCCCACGCCGCGCAGAGATGTGGCGAGTGGAGAGGACACAAGCACGCCCGCGCCCGACTTCCCTCGAATCCTTCTGTGCTCTCATTTTTGCGTTTCCTGAGTCCATTCCAACAGAAATTTTGTGTGTGTGGGGGGGAGGGGGGGGACAGCAATTTATAACATCCATCTAAGGAAGGACAGTGAGCCAGCAGTCATTTTGTTAAATGTCCTTTCAGAAAAAATCTTTTTTTATTATTTCAGGCTTTCTGTTTCTGCATCTCCATTTCATTTTTTTCTGCATTCAAAGGAAACGCCCTGGGCTCGACAAGCTGACCGCTTTTATTAAACGCGGAAAAACAAAAAGGTGTCGCAGCTTCAGAAGCAGATTAATCTTCAAGTTCAAATCACCTGCAATAAGCTGATAATTGGCCAGGTTTCACAGCCTGTAGCAAGTGCCGTACTGTGTTCAGTTTGGTAGATTTGTACATATATTAATTAGCTGTTGCTGTTTCCTGGTGCTGGAACAGTTTAATCACAGGTCTGGGGATGGTTGTGACGGGCTGATAGGCTCTAATAAAGGCCAAACAGCTGGCCATGCAAATTTGTCTTAAAATATGCATAACAGAAACAAAACTGGTTAGATTGTTCTAACTTCTAGCTTTGTGACACACCCATCCCTCCATTCTCTAACCACTTCTTCCAATTGAGGGGTGCAGGAGCAGCAGGCTCAAGGTGGGGTACACCCTGGATGGGACACCAGCCCCAGACGCACAGACACACTCACGCCAGGGCCAGTTTTCCCAGAAGCCAGTTAAGCTTCCAGCGCGTCTCTGGACAGTGGCAGAAAACCCATGGAAACACAGGGGGAACACACAAACTCCACCCAGACAGCACCCCAGGAATTGAACCTGTGGCCCCAGCACGCTGGGGCAGCAAAGCAATGCGCCACTTTGTAACGCCGTCAGAGCTAATTAATATTCCGCTGTCCCACAAGTCATAGCAACTTTGGAACGCCGTCAGAGCTAATTAATATTCCGCTGTCCCACAAGTCATAGCAACTTTGGAACGCCGTCAGAGCTAATTAATATTCCGCTGTCCCACAAGTCATAGCAACTTTGTAACGCCATCAGAGCTAATTAATATTCCGCTGTCCCACAAGTCATAGCAACCTTGGAACGCCGTCAGAGCTCATTAATATTCCGCTGTCCCACAATTCATAGCAACTTCTCCTTGTCCCCCAGGGAAGAAGCCGTAACCCTGAAAGGTGTGCCTCATGAGAAGGAGACACACAGATGAACATTCTGCCGGAGCGTGTGCTGTGCCTGTCAGACTAGAGGAAACGGCGGCGGGGATCACGCAGAGAGCACAGTGGGGTTCGGCACGGGCCGAGGAAGCGCCGGTTCTCTGATGAGCTCCTCTGACAGCCCGGCTCACGCCCTCTCCCTGGGATGCAGAGAGCAGCTGGATGATGCCTAGAATGAGCACTGAGCGGGCCGGATGGGCTCAATGGTTCTCCTCCCGGCTATCGCCTGCACTCTGACTTTCAGCTTAAGGTTAGTCCAATTCCAGGGGGGGGGCTGAGGTGTTCTGAGACTGGGCACTTGCTTGCGTTCACCCACCGACACTGAAACCGAGCTGGAAGTGCACACAGGTCACAGTCTGCCAGTGCATCAGCAACCTAAAGGACACCTGCCTCGTCTCTTCAAAAACTAGTTCTGTTAACGCCATATTCCATTTTGCGCAAGCCCCCTTTTCCCCTCGGCTTTTTCAGACTCTTCGCTTTTTGCAAAGTTATTACGATTCACCGTGATGGGTGAACATAGCCAGCTTTTCTCGTTCTCAGCTGTACAGTATAAGGCGTCATGAATTGAAATGACCCTAGCCTCGCAGTGAAGGGCTTTGTCCTACCAGCTGTGCACTTTGGCAGAGTCATTACAGTGTTTTTTTTTCCCATTCTGCAAGCACTGCGTGAAGGAATGCTGTCAGGGTATGTCCTGGGGGCAGCTGTCTTCTTCTGTTACTCACTGTCCCCCCCGAACAGCAGCTCAGAGTCAGCACAAAGGAAAGAACCCTGACCCAGATGGGCTCAATCCTTAAAACAAGTCCTCACGTCTGGGAGGTTCAGAGACCGCCATATAGAATTCAATAGCTAGGTAGTCAGTCCTAGCTTATTTTGGGGTCAGCAGTGGGATTTATTTTCCATTTTATGTACGTGAGCAATCAAACAAATCCAAAGACACAGCTATTAACTGTAAAAGGTCTATGTAGTTATTAGGATCCCAGACTTTATGTGTAAATGTGATCTCTTTACCCTTGGAAAAAACCCTCAACCCCACTTCCCGAAACACCAGCAGCATTTTGAATTCGATACAGAACGGAGTACAAGCTGACAGCAAAAGGCTACCTGGTCCACCTGCAGACATGCGGCATTCCTAGTTCTCCGTATGGGTGCGGAGTGGTAGTACTGAAGCCTGCTCAGAAACGAAACGGACAGCCTCCTGGAGTCAAGTCTATGCTCTGAAGGTTGAATTTAATCTTATCCGATTGTAGGGGTTGAAAAAAGACAACACGTGGCTTTCAGGCACCTGCGAGGTGAAGACTGAGACAAATTCAGGAGCACAGAAAGAGCAGTGTGATGCGTGCCTCTTGTCTGCTCCCCCAGACAAGCCGTTTTATCTTTGACTGAGATGCTGAATGTAGGTTTAAGGAGGGCGTTGGTCCAAAGTTGAAGTTAATGAATCGGGAATGGGAGATACGATGTCCATGGTCCATGGTCCTGCAAAATCCTCCAGTACACTACGGCAGGTCGAAAATTGGGAATGCACTGTCGCTGTGACTTTGTGCACCTCAGTCTGCCCCACTGCCATGCTGGCCCAGTGGATGGAAACGTGTTCAGCCGACACCTCTGACAACGTTGGACCAAGCACAGCATCCTGTCTGAGTTTGATGCGGCGTGCCCACTCTGGACAGGGCCCCTAACCTTCTAACAGACCAGTCCAGCGCTGCTTTAATCTGACAAGCTGATATTCCCCCTTTCAGCACCTTTTAAACTGTCCTATGTCATAAAATCAGGGAGCGCCTTGTTAATTACTTGCTAATTGCAAGGAGAGATTTTCTGCCCCCGACTAATGGCACCTTGTTTCCAGAACCAGGCATTGGCAGTGAGGAGGGGTGACCTCTGAAACGTGGCACCTTTCTGTCCAGTTTAAGCATGGACACCGCTGGTAAGAGCTGCGGTGTTTATTTGCTGTATAATAAAGAGCTACAGTTTATTTGCTGTAGAAAGCAATGGAATACTATGATCCAAGCTGTGCTCTTTTTAAATAGACAATTGGATGTTTTCTGAGAACACAAAATGCCATCATCTGTTTCGGTAGACTTGACTGGTAATCGGGAGTAATTGAGGAAACTTACATTGATCTGGTGTAATCTCTAATGCTGTATTATGGCTATGTAGTTTGCTTTACAGTATGTTCGCGCACAGTGCTGGATGGAGTAACACATGTTAACAATCAGCACACAAATTAGCCTATATAATTTGCAGTAAGTGCTGTAATTCAAGATGCCAGAAGACGCTGCCTCTTTATCAGTGTCTGGAGCTGCGCTGTAAACAAGACACAGTGAGGCAGTGAAGGCACAGGCAGGGAATCTCATCATGCAATTGCTGTGTCATTAACAGTTTCCTGTCTTTTTTCTCTCTGATGGCAGCAGTAAGGAATCGTGATCGGGGCTCTGGACTTGTAACCAGAGAATTGTGAGGATCAGTTCTCGAACAGGACGGGACTGTGCTTCAATCAGATTGCTCCGGTTAAATTGCCCCACTACATCAATGGGCACAAATGTAAGTCACTTTGGATAAATGAATCCCGTCTTATTATTTAAACTACAGGAATACCCAGAAATCCTCTTTTGTCTGCAAAGTCCGTGAGCAATACTACTAGTGATGTTTTTTCCACCAGTCTATATAATATACATAGCATCACCAGCAAACCTGTCACCATAGCTGCAGCAAATTCTAAAAGCTATCAGGAAAATAATCATCATGGTACTTTATTGAACATTGATGATGTTTGGTAAATTAATTTTTGTTGGTTGCTGGTTAGCACTTGTCATCAACAGGATTGACAACTCCCAGCAAGCAATGCGTACAAGACAGGTCTCGCCCTGGACAGGACGCCGGTCCGTCACAGGGCACACACACATACAGACACGCACACACTCACAGCAGGGCCAGTTTTCCCAGACGCCAAGTAACCCATAAGCCTGTCTTTGGACTGTGGGGGGAAACCGGAGCCCCTGGAGGAAACCCACATGAACACTGGGAGAACATGCAAACTCCTCACAGACAGCACCCCAGGAATTGAGCCCAGGACACCAGTGCTGCGAGGCAACAATGTTGACCACTGCGCCACCATGTTACCCAAACGTTAAATTAATTTTTAAAAATCTCTATTCGAATTAAATATATCTAATCTTTAAATCTCACAGGATGCGCACAGTAGGCTCAACAGTACACACTGGTGTTGGTGGAGGGGAGTCCCCATTATCTGTAAAGCGCTTTGAGTGGAGTGTCCTAAAAAAAGTGTAGGGATATTTTATTATGATGATGATGATGATGATGATGAATGATCCTTTCCAAAACCCTTATATTTCATTCTTGTCAAAAACACCCATGCAGAAATTGGGTGATGGGTTTCTTTTGATGCTCCACCTGCACATACAATCTAAATAAATCTAAATGAACGTCTAATTCCACTTCATATATTCAACGACAGGTCTATGATAGCAGCCCAGACAGCTGTTTCCTAGTTGGGTTAATCTCATAGATGCATCTATTGTCTTTACTGTCCGTGAGATGAATCGATTTTTTAAATAAGCACATTGACGGAGCACTTCACATATTATCCAGTGGCTTACAGGTTTCTCCCTGTGCAAAGTGTGGTCTGATAGACTGAGCTGTGCTCCTCCCTCTCCTGCACTGCTAGTGTACTGACTAGTCTAGTGTCCAGTCTGTCAGACTGTAACACTGCTCCTCCCTCTCCTGCACTGCTAGTGTACTGACTAGTCTATCGGTGTGTCTGCATTGCCTCTGCGTCTCTGCCGTGTCTCTCTCATGCTCAGCGCAGTGGAAACCCACCACACTGCCTGCACAGTGAGCTCCCTCTCTCTCTCTCTGCCTCCCTGTCTCTCCTCCTTCCCCCAGTGCTGTTTCCTTTGTACAACCTCCAGTAAAACAAGACCGAAACAAGATTGATCCGTTCCACCTGATTAAGTCTCTCGCTCTGCCTCTCCTTCTTCTTATTTCTGCCTCACTCCCTCTCTTCCACCGGCCTCCCTCTGTCTCTTTCCCTTTTCGTCTCGTTGTTTCCCCACACTCTTTCGCTTCTGCCGTTTTCCTCCTTTTCGCCAGGCTGGGTCTGTCCCTCTCCTTCTCGTTCCTCCTCCATCCTCCCTGTCTCCCCCACTGGCCCAGGCCTCTCTCCTTCTCTCGCTCCCCCTCCTCCCCTCCCTGCCTCCCTCTTTCGTTTCTCTGGCTTTCCGCTCAGGCATCTCCGTGATCAGCTTAATTTTTAATCAAAACCCGCAGTCCGCTGCCACTCCGGGGAGAGCGCTGAATTATTGATCGGCAGCGGGGATGAAGAGGAGGTGAACCAGCGGGGGAGAAGCCTAATTGAAGGAGAGGGAGGAGGGTGGAGGTGGGACAGAGGGATGCCGAGCGCGAGAGAGAGAAAGGCAGATTTGGGCGAGGAGGCAGAGGGGATCGAGGGGGGGTGATATCTAACAAGGCCCGCCAGATGTGGTCTTCAGGACAAGCTATGTGGCTCATTTACCACTGCGGTAATTCTTACTATACCTGTGCTCTCATCATTGCAAAAAGACCAAGTACCAGAGCACTTCCAAAACATGGAGCATAATGCAATACATCACTGCATGGATAGCTGTAGCTGCATTGCCCTCCCCATTTCTCCCATCAGCTGCTGAGCTGTTCGGTGCATTTCATTCAGGGTGGTGATGCCGTCTTTCGTTAGCGCTGGACACTCGAGCTCACCGGAGTCACTGGGAGCTCCCTCAAGACACACACAGAGAACCGGAGTCACTGGGAGCTCCCTCAAGACACGGAGAGATCACCGGAGTCAGTGGGGGATCACTGTAGACACAGAGAGATCACCGGAGTCAGTGGGGGATCACTGTAGACACAGAGAGATCACTGGAGTCACTGGGGGATCACTGTAGACACAGAGAGATCACTGGAGTCAGTGGGGGATCACTGTAGACACGGAGAGATCACTGGAGTCACTGGGGGATCACTGGAGTCACTGAGGGATCACTGGAGACACAGAGAGATCACTGGAGTCGCTGGGAGATCACTGGAGTCACAGATCACTGGAGTAACTGGGAGCCCCTTGGAGATACAGAGAGATCACTGGAGACACTGGGAGCTCCCTGAAGACACAGAGAGCTCACCTAAGTCACTGGGAGCTCCCTGGAGACACAGAGAGATCACTGGAGTCGCTGAGAGATCACTGGAGATGCTGGAAGCTCAATGGAGTCACGGGGAGCTCACTGGAGACACTGGGAGCTCGATGGAGATGCAGGGGAACTGTTTACATGTGCTCATAGGATTCCAGTCCCAGATGGAAGAATCACAGAGCCTTGACTGGAGTTATTGATGTTGTTCTGTAGGACCTACTGAGCACAAGTCTTTAACACTTCAGTCGCTTGGAAGTCTCACAAATTGCCTCTTGTAAATGGAGTTGGAAATAGCTCAGAATTTTTATATAACATAAAGAAGAGAGACAGAATAAAATTAAAAACGACTCCTTTAATTTAAGGCTTTCTCAAGATAAGTGCCAAAAACCTTTCTCGTAATACCTAGTAATTCTCTCTGCCTGTCAGTCTGGCTGTCAGTATTTAATTAAATGACACGCATATAGAAACCTTAAACAAACTGCTTTGCATGAATCTGCATAATGGGAAAATATGCAGGCAGGATTATGATTATCATTAATATTTTTTTCCTGTTTTTGCCCCACCATGAGTCACAGCAGTGGCCATGATTAGGAACCTGCGATTGATAATGCAACTATCCCTGTCTTCATGAATATTCAAATCTCTGTCAGGTTGCGGGTGTTTATGCTACTGATGCTCTTCGCAAAACTGTCAGGTTTTCATCCACTCCCGTCATCATCATCATCATCATCGGCTCTGAGGAAAAATGTCTCGTTCACCCAAACATTTAAATTAACACTCCTGTTGGCGTTGGAGCTTGTAGGGTAATTTAGTCTAGCTCATCTGCAGCTTCTAATTAACTCTCCCCCATCATCATCGGAAGTGAAAGAAGCCGTGTCTCTTCCATACCTTGAGATAAAAACCCCCATCAGTATCAGAACAGCACAACCCAGAGAGAAACTCTCGAGCTCATCGATAACCTCAAATTAAAACGCCAATCAAACCTTTAAACGCCTGTCGTTGTCAGGTCTGGAGAACAGCTGAAAGAGAGAGTCTGGAGTCTTATACAGAAAGTTCTTTTTAAAAAGTGGTGACATTTCCAAACCTCAGTGGGTATTAATATTAAAAATCTTTGTTGATTTCTGTTTTTTTTTTTATTTGATTGAAGAGAGAAAGGATTACACACTTTCACACACGTCATTTTTTTTTATCAACGTTGTGCGAGATTTGCGTGCATTCGGGTCATACATTCATATACAGCTTGATCTACATCTAAATCTACAACTTGATCTGTGTAGATAGTTACAGAGATCCCTCCCGCAGGAGACAAACCAGTGTGCAGGTGAGTCTAGTTCTACATGAGTACCAGTACAGGTCACAGACCTTTTTATGTTTGGTCAGAAACGTCTCTAAACCCAAAGATTCATCCTGCCTTTAAATTGATTTTTAAATCCCTAGGTTCTCAGCGGGAACTTTAAGTGACAGTTCGACGTTCCTCAATTGAGGAGATAAAATTCTGTATCATTCCTGAATTTGGGGTTCATATACGGGACATGCTCAAGCTGTAATCTGGGGATTTCGGAGGTGATCTCAGACAGTGTGCGTCTCCTCTTCAGGCTTTTGAAACTGTATTTCAAGGGCTCCCAGTCGTGATCCAGTACTCTAGCAGACCTACAGGATTATACACCAAAATCAAGCTCTTAATTGACTAATGGGATTAATCCGAACTGTTTTCATGTTGGTGGTCACCCTTCAACTACTGCATTTCGTACAGAAAAAAAAAACTCTTTGCAGTAGTAAAAATAAAACTTGCCTGTAACTTCATCACTTTATTCCAATCCAACCATTAGTTTGGCTTCAGTTAATGAATTAAGCCTGTTTGCGGTGGGTGTTAGTGTTCCAGGGTCTGCTACAGGGAACACCTTGCAGACCCAGGTAAGTACCTATATCTCTAGGTCTGGATCTAACTCTGGGTCTGGGCTTTGCAAAATAGCTTTGCAGACCTTTAAAAACCTGAATCCTCTTTTCCCTTCCGATTCCTAACCAAAAATCCACAACTAAAAAGCTCCAGGTGCTTTCATCTGCCTGCAGGGTCTGGTATTCTGAAATGCCTCTCAGGGCTGGTGTTTGGTCATCTTCCTCTCTTCTGGTGGTGGGAGTGCGAGTCCCTGGTGGACAGGAGTTGGGAGTCTTTAACTGTTGTCGGGTGCGTGTTGCTCGCTCAGCGTGTAAAAGGCACCATGCAGACTCTGAGCCACACTTTCAGCTCCGCGTCCTTCGAGTGGCACCAGAACCTTTGCTCCCTGCTCCGGACTCCTTTCACAAAGACGTTAAAAGCGCTTGATCAAGGGGTGAGTCTCTGTATTGATTTTCCCTGTGTATTTGTCGGATTTCCTGTTCTGCTTGACAGGTTCTGTCCAGTTGTATGATGCGGTAAAAGCATTCAAATTAATGCACTCGAAATCTGTTTTTTTTTTTTTTGCATTTCATTAGCGTCAGCGCACAAAACCTGGCAGGTGAATGCGTGAGGAATTAGTCTCTTCTCTCGACGTGCGTCTCTGTGAATCAGCTTCTGTTCCAAGACGCGTTCCTTAATCAATGGGGACTCCCGCTGTTCTTCAGTTTTGCTATCCGGTATTTAAATTTGGAATCGGAAAATGATTTTGCTTTGAATACCCCCCACCCCCCCCCTCCCTTCTGCAGTGCTCCGTATAAAAAATCATGTGTCACTGTGGGAAAACCGGATCATCATTAGAGCAGTGCACTTCAGACCACGAGCCTCACAGAGCACACAGCACCCGCTGCTGGAGGAGTGACGCAGCCCTCGTTGAGAGCACATTCATTCAATCGCTCACTCGGTCAATCAATCAATCCAATTATTATAGAGCGCCTTTCAATGCACTTCAGGACAATTCCCTGAATTCCCTGCTTTTCCCCATGAATCTGTTTTTTCTCCTCCATCTCACTCTCCCTCTTTCTCGTCATCAGTGCTTTATCTCCTCTCTCTGTCACATTCTACTGTTTTCCTCACAGATCAGCCCCCTGCTGACTTCTGCTCTATTTCCCTCACTGATTTCTGATTGGAGAGGGAGAGAGAGGCCAGGAGGGGGGTTACTGACAATCTGACTGGCTGATGGCCTGGACACTACAGCACACTGACACTGCGCTGAGTAAGAGGGAGGAGCTCCATCACTGAAACACAAGCAGGTCAGTGGAAATCTAGTACAAGTATTGGCCACCTTATTTCCAGCAGAAATAATCCTGGCTTGCTAGAATCCATAGATTCAGTGTAAATCACTTATTGTGTGTTTTTATTAATGGTGTTAATGTACTGGAGTGTCCAGTCAGTCAGTGTGTCTTTATTAACTCCTCTCTCTCAGTGCAGTGTTCATGTACTGGAGTGTCCAGTCAGTCAGTGTGTCTGTATGAACCCCTCTCTCTCTCAGTGCAATGTTCATGTACTGGAGTGTCCAGTCAGTCAGTGTGTCTGTATGCCAACCTTAGCAAAGATGCCAGGTTACCACCACTAAGCTCATGAACAGGTCCATCACCAAGTGGTCAGCACAGCAGTTTCACATCTCATCTGAAGGACGGCACCTCCAATGGTTTTGCTGTGTCTTTCTGTTCCTCTGTGCTTTAGTATACTGGGGGATATGTCATATACAGTATGTCTATTACTTACGCCATATGTATAGTATATTTGTAGTATGCTCACAGTACAGGAAACCATAGTAAACCTGCAGGAAATGCTCATAACACTATGGTTTGCGAGGCAGAAATGTGCTGAAAACAATTATGCAACACTGGATGATTTGTAGCAAAACTGTGCTTCCTGACAGAAGCACACCAGTTGTGAACCGCTCTCTCGAAAGGCTTTTCCAGGTTATTCCTCCATATTGAATTCTTATTCTTACTGACAAGCACTAAAATAAAAGATGTAAAGGAGCCACAGACAGCATCTGTTATCTTTATCACTCTTGCTCATACCAGTGCTGCTCTTCGAAGTCGGGATATATTGAGGGAATAAATATGTCAAGATCTCATTCAAGCGTTTCTCGAAGGATCCCAGAGAATGGGCTGCTCTGATGTTGTCCGGCTAGCTGGACTCGGACTGTCCCGTCTCTGCAGGGAGAGAAGCACCGTGAGCTTTCACCTGTGAGGTATCGGGCCCTTGTGGTCTTCACTGAGCTTGGAGGAGTCTCTCCGATTGAACTTGTTCAGCTCTTTCAAGGATTTCAACAGCCCCCATGTAGTCATCGTATAACACAAGAGTAGTGGAATAGAGGCGTTCACTGTGGAGTAGAGGAGTTCACTGTGGAGTAGAGGAGTTCACTGTGGAGTAGAGGAGTTTATTGTAGAGTTTATTGTAGAGTAGAGGAGTTTATTGTAGAGTTTATTGTGGAGTAGAGGAGTTTATTGTAGAGTTTATTGTGGAGTAGAGGAGTTTATTGTGGAGTAGAAGAGTTCACTGTGGAGTAGGAGTTTATTGTAGAGTAGAAGAGTTAATTGTACAGTAGAAGGAGTACACATTGCCATATGTTCATGCACATTGAAATTCTTATTCGCTCTGATCTCTCGGGACTTACACAGTACAGCAGGCGACACCACACATTGTAGACAGTACATCACGCACATCATAAATAATAAACAACAGGACAATAATAGTACTAGTCTCTGTAAGAGTCTCTGCTCGAGACTGAGGAGATTCAGTTCCTCAGAATCACCTGCGTATGGGATTGTCTGGAGACGAGGCAGGACAAAGTTTGGGCGTTACAATCCAGTCCGCTGCTTTCATTGCTCCAAGTAGGAGCCGACTCCCGCTAAAAGGGATAGTGTAATTGGCATGGCTACATTCCTATTTCAATAAGAAGACGCAGGCAGGCATCCTGGGCTTATTAACAGCCTTCACGGGGCTAATCCATCACTCTCTGCTTGAAGGGGAGTGTGGGGGGGGAGAGGTTAATGCAGACGCAGCGACTGTCTGATTGGACTCTAAGGAGCACGCCCACCCCCCCTAACCCCCCCCCCCCGCCGCTCGGACACAGAGCTGGGCTGGAGGAGGAGAGGATACAGGCACACCCAAGCACTCCTCACTGCAGCACATCAACACTGGCCTGAGCTGAGAGGAGCACAGCGGCACTATATAAAATAAAGTTCCTGTTCTTGTTCTTGTTCATGTTCATGTTCATGCTCATGCTCATGCTCATGCTCATGCTCATGTTCCTGTTCCTGTTCCTGTTCCTGTTCCTCTGCTTCTTCGGGATGTAACACTTCAGCCCTCAGTGTCACCCAGTGCCCCAGCATACTGAAACTTTGGGGTGCTCAGCCCCCCCTCCCTGGAGGTCCCTGTGAGGTGTCCCTGCGGTGGTACGACGTGGCTCGGAGGGCAGGAGGGAACTGAAAAAGGACAGTCTTCCTCGACGCTAGCCCCACCAGCGCCCTGAGCTCCAGCCGGCAGCCATCAGCATTTCTCTGGACGGAGCGCCGTTTCCCAGCGGGAGCCGTTTCCCAGCGGGAGCCGTTTCCCAGCGGGCGCGTGCCGCGAGTCTCCAATCCATGGCCTCCGCGCACGATCTGGGCCCGAGCTGCGCTGCGCCCGGTTTCCCGAGCTTGCTTACTGCAGCTCAAAAGACAATCGCAGCACCGCAGTGAGTGTGTTTTGTCAAATACGATGTTTACCATGGCGAGGCCAGGGAGGAGGAGGAGGAGAGGAGCTGGAGAGACGTCTGTTTCCAAGGAGATCCGCTCGTGCCTCAAGGTGATTTTACACGTCTCACGGGAAAAGTGTGGGAAAAAGTGGGAAAAGTGGGAGTGCGAGTGTGCGATGCGAGACTGCGTGAGGGGAAGTGCTGAGCAAGAAGAATTAGGCTCTGCCTGAGCCCAGGCCGCCTCTCGTAGCTTCCCCAGTGTGTCACCTTGCGCCCTCTGCTGTTTGTTCTGAAGAGGTGCCTTTGAATCCTCTCCACCTGCTCCTCACGTATGTGGAAGGGGTATGTGACTTCACCATAAGCCCCTGAGTCTTTCTCATAGGCGTGTTCTTCAAGCTCAGCATTTCCCTCTTCATATCTGCGGTTCGTGTTTTTGCTACCTGCTGCCTGTGGCACTCTGCGCTTGTCTACATTTAAACGTCCTCTACCAAGCGATTGCTCGGGCCAATATCTGTCAGAACGTACTTTGCAGGTTTCTACAGTGTTTTCTAATCCTCCTCCAGTTCGGGAACCATTTGCAAACATGATTGGTTCACTCCCTTCTCTGGAATCTAGAACACTGTTAGACGTTTAAAACGCAGAGGCCCTAGTACAGCCCCCTGTGGTACCCCACTAATTACATCACCCTCATTTCAGCAGCTAGCTCTTATTTATGCTCTCTGTTTTCTATTGAACCTGTCCTGAGTACAAGCCCAGGTTCATTCTGCAATCTGAGAATTCATATTTTATGAGGGACTTTTCTGAACTCGTGAAAACCTTCTAAAAATCGAAATATACTGTATTTTATTCTCTGTGTGAGTCCATTACTGTTGTCGCTGGTGCAAAGAACTCTTAACCAGTAAGTTAAGCAAGATCTGTGCTTTATTATCCTAAATCTGTCCTGAGTTGTCTTCCCAATTCCAAATTGTTCCCAAACTATAGGCGTGCCTCTTATTTATTTCTGTTTACCTTTTCCATATTATCTGTATTATTTCATTTAATGGATCTTATTGCTCTGTGATTATTTGGTTGAGTTTTGTTTTCGTGTGTGGACACTGTGAATGTGCCAGAAGCTCTGTCTTCATCTTTGTCTCCGTCTTGTGCACTGAAAAGGATGGGTGAAAAGAAATTGGTCTTATTAATCTGTCTCATAACAGGCGTTGAGCTGTCTGTGGGTGCAGTTAGAGGAGGAGTGTGGAATGAGGTGCTGTAATAATCCTAAATCTGCCTTAATTCCACAAGATGGCCCTGAGCTCCATTCATAAGAAGAGATTAATGTGCTCATTTGGCACTCCTCTGAAATCCACAGAAAACCCCCGGATGCAAAATTCATTAACCTTGCAAAAAGCTGAGGAAAATGTCACAACTGCTGTGTCTTACTCTGGGTACTGGAATTAAGAATACTTTTGATGTTGTCATTAGCAGTTGTAAACATACCAGTATTAGTTGATATGCGCATTTTAGGCGAGTCACATATAATAATGCAATATTTTTCACGAAATAAATTGGAAGCTGGTAAATTGCAGTATAATTGTATAATATAACTTAACTGTACAGGTAGTCAAGTCGTCTTCATGTCGTTTTTTCTGAACCGTTTCAGGCTGGAACGGAGATGACTCTGAAAGGGGACCTGATTGACATATTCAAAGCCCTTGTCAAGGCATGGACAAAGACCACCCTGCGCATTTCTTCCAGAGGAAACCCGGACACAGAAACCAGAGCCCACAGGCGGAAACCTTGTTGCAGTGCATTCGACACCAGGACCGAGTGGCATGCCTGTGCCCGAAGAGAGGTGGGAGTGTGGAACAAGCCGCCCAGCCAAGCTGTTGAAGCCGATTCCCTGGCTTCCTTTCAGAAAGAGGTGGATGAGATGCTGAGGACGAGTTGGATACTCATCCCTGGACAGGCCTCCTCCTGTCCGCTAGTGTTCTTATGTTTTTCATGCGCGGTAGAAAAATCCTCGGACTAGACAAGCCTGAACCGGGAGGCCACACGGGACAGTGCAAGGGGAGAGCCTGCGTCATGCCGGGGCAAGACAGTGGGGAGGCTGGAGGGAGGGGGGCGAGAGATGAGCAGAGAGGAAGATGGGGGGGGTTAAGGCCTGGCTGGTGGACAGGATGGTAAGCAAGGAAAAGTTTTGGTGCCCGGAAGATGCATCTAGGGTGCAGAGAACCCAGACTAGTGAGCATATAGTGACTGTCTCTCTCACAGAGACCCTGATGGCCCGCTTACAGAATAGGCCTGTCAGGGGTGTTCATGTAATCAGCTGTGTCTGTCTCTGAGTCTCCATTTTGCTCCTTTTATCTCCCCTTGGCTTCTGCTTGACCTCTCTCTGGCCTTTGGGCATTTCCACCTTTTTCTTCCTCTCCTTGCCTCTTTTCCCATCGCCTCAGAATGCCACTCTTCCTCGCCCCCCTCTCTCTCTCTCTGGTCTCCGAGTCGCCTGAAAATCCCTGGTGCAAGCTCGCCCTCTGGTGGCCATGGGGGCACAGTACATCTGCGGCGGTGTCTTTGTGTGTGCTGTAGGTCGGCCTCAAACGCTGTAGATGTGGAAATCGATGCTCGTCTCTCCTCATGCAGCTGCCGATGGCTGCGACAGGCCGGGATGGCAAACCAGGTCATTCTTACGACTCTCCTGCCACAGGGCTGCAGACTTCTGTTCAAGTCAATCAGCTCTGATGAGTGAACCTCCAAGTCCTGGCCTGGTCTAGAGTCCAGGGGACAGCCCGGCCTCATTATTGACTAGGATTTATGGCACAATTACGCCACAATAGAACCTAGAACTGCAGGAGCCTGATTTATCACGCCCGTCAGTGCAGAAACTTCAGAGAGCACCGTAAAACACACAGCCATGGCATGTTTCCAGAATCCCCTCGTGGTCACCAGGACTTCAGGCTGTGCAATGCACATAAACAAGAAATAATAACTTACTGACAAATTAGAACATGTAAAATAAATAAGAGTGCAAGCCATTTGTCTGGAGTTTAAAGTAAAGGGCTGTTGACACAAGATTCCTTAATGAAGCCTGGTTACCAGACCAGAGGTGTTAAGGGTGGTTTCGTCCCTGACCAGCTGTGTGTTAAGTGTGGTTTCGTCCCCGACCAGCTCTATGTTAAGTGTTGTTTCATCACCGACCAGCTGTGTGTTAAAGGTGGTTTCGTCACAGACTAGCCGTGTGTTAAGTGTGGTTTTGTCACCAACCAGCTGTGTTAAGTGTGGTTTTGTCACCGATCAGCTTTGTTAAGTGTGGTTTCGTCACCGACTAGCTGTGTGTTAAGTGTGGTTTTGTCACCGACTAGCAGTGTGTTAAGTGTGGTTTCGTCACAGAGCAGAGTTGTGTTCAGAATGGTTTTGTGACTGACCAGCTGTGTGTTAAGAGTCCTTACTAACTTACTGAATGAGTCTTGTCTCTGCTGAGGTAATATCATAGCCCCTAGAACAGCCCACTATTGTTACAGGACTATTCTCTTCTCTTACTGTAACCTCCACTTTAACAGAACCCCTCTACTCTATCCCCTATTCCAGAAGGACTGTCCTGAATTTCTGCCATATTCTTACTGTCACACAACATTCTTGTTGTCCTCGAGACCTGACCCTTCACGCAAGAAAAGGAATGCACTGAACTGCAGCTGAATGAACTGCAATGAATATAGTCGCTGTGTTTTAGAAAAGATACTTCTGCTCTGGAAACTGGCAATCAGATACATTCTGGGGCTCAAGGGAATGTCCTGACAGGCTGAAGGAACTGAGCCTTGTTTTCTTACACAGAGAACCTGATACACAGAGACACTGACAGAATCAGCCCTGCGTGAACTGTGCCACATGAACCAGAAGACAGCACTGGAAACTCTGGGGAAGAGCACTGAAGTCTGAGAACAAGAGGCACTTTTTTTTGCGCAGACACTGGTGGGAATGTGGGACAAACTGCCCAGCCTTCTGGGTGAGACTGAAACCTTGGCTTCTTTTAAGAAGCAGCTAGTTGACATCTTTGTAGCAATGTACTGCTAGCTACCAAACAGACCGGAGGAGCTGAATGGCCGGTGCTTGTGCAGTGTGGTGCAGTGGTTAAGCATGGCTGTCTCATGGGCTGGGGACTGGATTCAGTCCTGGACCTAGGGTGCTGTCTGGGTGGAGTTTGCATGTTCTCCCTGTATTCACATGGGTTTCCTCTCACAGTCCAAAGTCTTGCTGGTGGGTTAACTGGCTTCTGGGAAAATCATCCCTGGTGTGAGTGTGTGTGTCTGTATAGCGCTGTGATGGACTGGCGTCCTGTCCAGGGGGTGTCCTGCCTTGTGCTTGTCGCTTGCTGCGATAGACCCCAGCTCCCCCAGGACCATGAACTGGATGAAGTGGCTGGAAATGGATGGGTGAATAACACAGCCAAAGAACAACAGAGGACGGTGTAAAAAAAACTGGCATCAATATTCCACTCAGGGTGTTTCCCAGGAACGAAACAGGTTGCCTCAGGTTGGGGAGAGACCATTTTTCTATGTGAAAAAGCATTAGCACAGAAGAGACAGGAGTGCCACAGGTATTAATAGCGCAAATTAAGATTCATCTCCAGGGCCTGGTGGTATTCCATCAATTGTACTAAAGAAAACGAGAAGTGTTATTTATAGACCATTGAGTCATTAACATAACAGTTCCAGCGGTCACTCTGTCAGGGGTATTGCCCATGGACTGGAAAATTGCTTACAGAGTGCCCATCCATTAACAGGGCAACAAAGCCAAATCAAGTAATTAAAAACCAATACGCTTTCTATTACATGGAGATGATAATTAGTATCACACCAGAGGAACATCTGTAGGGTAGTAATATTATAGGGGAGAATTTCCATGGATTTAGAGGAAGTGAGTCTTGCTTAACTACTGCACTTGATTGAATAAGCAGCAGGTTTACATAGATGCACACATAGCACATGATACAGTATTATTGAGATTTTGAGAAAGCTTTTTTTATAAAGATAAAAGGTGAATTCTACATGAGAGATAAATTCTTGAAATGACGGAGGCAGGCGTTCAAGGCAGCCTTGGAAGCCCAGGTGGCAGGCAACCATGCTGGCCTGGAGAACCCCACATGAACTCAGAGGGAACGTGCAGACTCCTCACAGACGGACACTCCTGTCTGGATTCGAGCCCTGAACCCCTGGAGCTGTGAGGCATTAGTACCAATGTCCACCCGATCATCTATTTCCTAACTTCTTCAAATTCAGGGTCGTGGGAGAACAAGCAGTGAGCACAATGAGTACACCTTGGACAGGCCACCAGCCCATCACAGGGCACATACTGCCAATTAACCAACCAGCCAGCAGCCATGACACCCTGCAGCTCCCAGCTGGCAGCCCTCTGAAGCTCAGCAAGTATGAGCCTGGCCAGTACCTGCAAGGGAAACCTCCTGGGAAAAACTAAGGTTGCTGCTGGAAGAGGTGTTAGTGGGGCCAGCAGGGGGCGCTCACCCTGCGGTCTCTGTGGGTCCCAATGCCCCGGTATAGTGATGGGGACACTATACTGTAAACAGGGGCCTTCCTTCGGATGAGACGTAAAACTTAGGTCCTGACTCTCTGTGGTCATCAAAAATCCCAGGGCGTTTCTCGACAAGAGTAGGGGTGTTACCCCGGTGTCCTGGCCAAATTTTCCATTGGCCCTTACCAATCATGGCCTCCTAATAATCCCCATCTCTGAACTGGCTTCATCACTCTGCTCTCCTCCCCACTGAGAGCTGGTGTGTGGGTGAGTGGACTGGCACACTATGGCTGCCATCCCATCATCCAGGTGGGGCTGCACATTGGTGGTGGTGGAGGGGATCCCCATTACCTGTAAAGCACTTTGAGTGGAGTGTCCAGAAAAGCGCTATGTAAGTGTAAGCAATTATTATTATTATTATTATTATTATTATTGACAAACTAGCCTGTCATTTGAGTGTGGGAGGAAAACAGAGCACTCGGAGGAAGCCCACAGGAAAATGAGGAGAACATGCAGACTCCACACAGACAGTACCCCAGGTCCGGAATTGAATCCAGAGCTAACCACTGTACCCCACTGCTGCCCCAGTACCAACTCCCCTGCCTCACGATGGTTGCTTCAATGTAAAGATTAAATGTTTATGTTGTGTTGCCTATACCGTGCTGCACTGTAACTCTCAGAAGGGGCTTTTTTGAGATTCTGTAGGGTAAAAGGCGTAAACTAAATTCTTTTTAATTCTTAAAAACTCCCTGACATCTGCGAGGAGGCACGGTCGTGTGAAAGCCAGGGTGCCGTTCAGTTTTTTTTTTTCCCGACAGCGATATCTAGTGGGACCACGCCGTCATTGCAGCTCTCATACAGTCACACTTGATGATGATGACGATGATGATGATACTAATTCTAACACTTGTATAGCGCTTTTCTGGACACTCCACTCAAAGCGCTTTACAGGTAATGGGGACTCTCCTCCACCACCACCAGTGTGCAGCCCCACCTGGATGATGATGATGATGATGATCCATACACTCTGACTCTGACAATCCTTCACACCCCTTGTTTAACAATTTCCAGTTACTCCCATCAGAACGCAGATACCGACTCCCCAACTCCAAAACCAATAGATTTAAGTTCTCATTCATACCTGTTGCCATGTCATTACTTAACACTTGATGTTCTTGATGCAAAGATGTATGTATCTTGTTGTCCTTGATGTGTTTTTTTCTGTCTGTCTTTACACTAACACTGCTGCTGTAAAACAAATTGCACCCTCAGGGATAATAAAGACTCTCTCTCTCCACTTATATAGCTTTTCTGGACACCCCACTCACAGCGCTGGACAGGTCATGGGGATCCACCCCCACCAGTGTGTACCCCCACCTGGATGATGCTCCAGTCCACTCCCCACACACCAGCTCTCAGTGGGGAGGAGAGCAGAGGGATGGAGCCAGTTCAGAGAGGGGGGTTATTAGGGGCCATGACTGGTAAAGGCCAGGGGGAGATTCGGCATTCAATTAAAACTTAAATGTGTTCATTGAAATACTCCAAACTCGTAATGTTAAGGCGTTTTTGTTTTAGTTGCTTAATAGCGTTCTGCACGTGACCAGCTTACCTCTGCAACGTGCTCCATTGCTGTACTTAACCCAATAGCTCCTTCATTTACTGTATTGATCCTTCTGATGATCAATTCAACAAATGCGGATCTGCATAAGGTGAACCTGCTTAATGGCTGGAGCAGATGTGATTAATCCTGAGTTAGGGTACTGCTATATTGTGCTGCGTTGTGCATCTTGCTTGTGTTTCATATGGCATTAAAACACTGTATTAACAGATGAATTTTTCTGTGATTAACCATTGTGTTTTGCGTTGTTAGTTTCCGAATTTTTTACGTTTGGTTAAAGGGATGTCAGTTAACGACTTAAATGAGATAATTCATTTGACGGACTGTTTTATCTAGATTGGGTCAGTCACCTACACACTAAGCAGCAGCAATGCTGCCGAGTCTAACCACAGAATGGATATACCATCCCGAATCCAGTCGCGCTTGATTTTCAAACATTGGAGGCGCCTGTATATTATTGACCAGTTAAGCGATCCATGCTTTCATTTAAAGGACCTGTGGTACATCCGGGCTGAAGATATTCTGACTTGTGTTCACTAAATGACGTCGTTTTAAAACAGCCCGCTTAATCGATCACATTTCAGTTGCTCCAGGTCTTTAGAAACCGGGTAATCGAATGGTTATCCTTGACAGCCACTGGATACGTGTTCTCTGAGAGACCTCTGACCCTCAGGATACAGCTGCGACATTTTTAACGGGACAAGGCTCTGCGGATGCGCGACCGTATTTTATCTTTTTAAAGGCGCGGTGTTCGGCAGATTTTCCTGGCGGAAACGGGCTTCCATAGAGATAGGCATGATAGATAGATAATACTTTATTAATCCCGTAGGGAAATTGATGTGTTACAGCAGTCCAGCCCAAGACAAGCAAAACAGACATCAGAATAGTTATAAAACAAAAGACAACAAAATAAATAAATAAAAAGTATACAGATACTAAAATCAAATCATCGTAACGGTGTGCTTTCGGGGGGTGGGGGGTCGATTATAGTCCCCCTTCCTCGCAGCAGCAGCCGGCGGCTCCCAGCATGCACCGCGGCGGCGGCGGCGGCGGCTCGGCCGGACCAGCCGCCTGGCCGCGGCGGAGGGATACGAGGTCCTGTTGGGAGCAGGTGAACAAGGATGCGGTTCCGGGAGCCGGGACACCTTCAGGCAGGAAATACTGGGACGGGAGGCGGAGGAGAGAGCCGGATGCCCCGCGGTGGCTGTAGGTAGGTTGCGCATATCGGGGGACAGGGAGAGAAAGAGGAACTAGTCGTCTTCAGAACCCCGAAACCCCCCCCCCTCCGTTTCCTGCGGACGGGCCGACTAGTCTGGATATTACCACTACCTGCTGTCATGGAAAAGCCCGGATCCGGAGGTCGGGATTGAGGTGAGCCCGACCGGAAACGTGCAGAATTATTCTGATGAGTTGTTTTTTTATGATGATGATGATGATGTAGCCGAGCCTGCTCGCCCAGTTCACTCCCGAGCCGGGGAAAGGGGACGTGAGCGTCAGCCAGTCAATGGGCAGGGAAGACACAGCTGCACAATCGTGTTCAGACTTAAACCGGTGGTCGGGCTGTGTCCTCCGTGACGCCGTGTGACGGACATTTCCAGACTGCTGCGGCTCGTCTCCCAGTCTGCATGCTGTTCGCCACTGACCGGACGTCCCCGGGTTTAATTTCGTGTTCGTGCACTGGAAAGCTTGTGTTACCGACACTCCTGTCCAACGCCGCTAGCAAACGCAGTAAATATGACAACAACAACAACACCCACCCCGGTCACGACTCAAGCACGGCGTGTCCGCACGGTGCTCCCACCGGGAGAGGAGGAGGAGAAGACGAATATAACGAGAATAAACGATGGTTTTATCGCCGATAAAGGGAATTCACCAACCCCCCCGTGTGGAAACTGCTGTAGTCGCGGTGGTCATTTCAAGTCCGCCAGCGGCGATCAGATACTGCGATCGGGGAGGTGCGTGTGAGAGTTCACTCGTGCATCAGGAAAATGACCTGAATGAAGCGGGTTCGACTGTGTTAATGGGGGGGGGGTCTTTAACGAAAAGAGTGAAATCGCAGATAAGGGGGGGTCAGTGTCTAGGGCGGCCGGGTTTCTCGTGCGTCTCTGCCCGGGGAGGTGTGGGCGACAGGTGTGCGTGTCCGGCCCGTGACGGGGCTGGGACGGCGAAGTGTACAGTGTGTCCGTGTGGGAGAGCGATTTCGTCCGTCAACCCGGCCAGGCGACGCTAGAGACACCGTTGCCCTCGTCGCTTGAGGAGGTAGGAGCTACTTCTGGGTGTGCTGGTTGTGTCCTCGACCTGGGATTCCGCTGTGCAACAGGTCATCTTCACATATACGCGGAGAAGTCCCGTAGCATACGGTAGCTCCCGGGAGATCCCCGTCACGGAGGCGTTAAATTCCTCCCTGCGGTCGTTTTGTTTGTTTATTTATTTATTTTGGGAGGGGTGGCCGCCTCGGTATTTGATTAATTGTGGTTCGGGTGGAGGAGCTGCGTCAGCCTGCGTGGGCTGCAAAGGGACACGTCAGAGGCTTTATTCCCTGCTGCAAAGAGAAGGAAGAAAACACAACGTTTCGGCCGCCTTCAGCTGTTGAAGAAGGCTCCGCGGCCGAAACGTCGTTGGGTCCTCGTTTCTTCTCTTTGCAGCAGGGAATACACCTGTTACTGGTTATTTGATGAACTGGACGACGGCCGGTGCGCCAGAAGGAGTGGAGCGTCCGTGTGTCGTTGCCTGAATCCCTCTCTCCCAGCACCCTCTGTCACCTGGCAAATAATTCACTTTAGTAATCCTGCCGGCCTCCAGAAACAATGGCTCGGTTGAGGCGATATTGTGTTGCAGCACAGGGTGTGCTTTGTCCCGGCAGCGTGGCCCGCGGTGACACCGCCCCCCTTCTCCTCCTCTCCGGGGAGCTGAGCTCTGCTCCGTGGCGTCGGTCTAAAAACATGATTATCCGGCGCGGTTAGACGCTTCTTAGCTATTGTGTGCCCTCCCCTGGTTCAGTTCGACGACTTTTATCTGCTGTTGCTCCGATAACGCGAAGTCTGCTCAAAGTTTGACGCCTTCCGGCGATAGAAAAACAGGAGAGGAGGCTGCTGTTGTTGTTTTTTTTACCTGAGGAGACCAAACCGGTTCTAGTCTCGCCCCGAGGAGCAGAAAAAAAGTGAGCGGACGTTTAGCTGCTCATTGGCCGTGCAGTGTCCAGGGACCTCGGATGTCTGCAGTTTTTTTGTGTGCGTGTAATAAAAGGTGCAAAGTTTGGCTTCTGTTTTTCCGAGGCCTGGAGTCCAGAGACCTGTACAGTACCGCTGTCCTGCCCAGGGTACTTCAGACGAGAGGTTTCCAGCTCTGCTATTGGGTTTAGTTTCAGACAATAAGAGATGACTTTATTGGCCGTATACAATTTCTTGCATTAGGAATTTGTCTTTTCTAATACTCTCCATGAGACACCCAGACAGGGAGAGTGCCTGGGGTCAGAGCGCAGGGTCAGCCATTGTACAGAAGCCCTGAAGCAGCTGGGGTTAAGGGCCTTGCTCAGGGGCCCAACGGAGTAGCACTCCTTCTGCTGGCTGTGGGATTCGAACCGGCAACCTTCCAGCCACAGAGCCACCCAAAAGAATACGTTTTGAGCTTCTGTCATCCGTATGCGTATTTTGTAATGGCAGATCAGTGTTTATGTCAATCAGTGTGCTGGTCAGGGAGAGAGGAGGGTTAGTCCTGGCCAGTGAGTGACGTGTCCTGCTCAGTGTGTCAGGTGGCTGATCAGTGCGTTTGGTGTGCTGGTCAGTCCTGGTCAGTGAGTGGGGTGAACTGGTCAGTGTGTCAGGTGGGTGGTTGGTGCTGGTCAGTGAGTGATTGAGGTGTCCTGGTCAGTGACACTGTGCAGCTTTTTAATCGGCTCCTTCTTCTCCCTTTAGAGCCACAAAGCTGGGAAACTTTCTGAAGTGCTAGGAGTTCCCAGATGTGGTCCTGGGCACCCCCCACAAAGCTGACTCTTTGTTCTGTCCGAGTGCTCGGTTCAATAACTGAACTCTTGGTAGCTCATGTGAAACCTGTTATCATTTTGGCCCTTTCTTCACGCTGAAGAAATGCCTTTTAACTGGTGCATGTGTCAGGTCACTTTAGCTATTGTTCGGATTACAGAAAAAAAAACCGTTCCAGCCAAGTGTCCCCTTGGTGCAGTCAGGGATTTTGAATGAGCCCCCACAGTAAGCCAGTAGAGTCAGAGTTAGTGTGAGGGCGAAGGCTCTTGGCTTGCGCAGTTGCACGCCCCTCTGGCCTCTGTGAGAGAGCGGAGATCTGTGTTCTCTGTGGCCGCAGGGTGTGAGCTACAGTGCAAACAGACCGCGGCCTCTCTCCCAGCGCTCCGAGAACTCCCTGACCCCCACCAGCACCCACCTGGTCCCTGATCTTCACTGCCTCGTTCCTGACTTAGGGCTGTGTCCTGGGCGGGGACAGGTTAGACGAGTCCTGAGCTGTGGGGGCTGTATGTGTCTGCCTGGGGGGGGGGGGGGGTGATTTGAATATTTTAGTTCCCCAGCGGTCCTGCCGAAGTCAGCCCAAAGGGCAATGCCTGTGAGCACTGCTGCTCTGTTAGCCATCCAGAGACGAGCAGCCAGATGCGGTCCAGGCCGTAAGGGGCTGTCCAGCACTGACAGGCTGAAGGAACTGGGTTTAGCCCTGAATGGAGAAGCCTTTGAGGGGATCCTCTTTAACGTGGGAGTCGAGGGTGACCTGTAAGACTCTCTGACTCGCTGGTATGGGGACACACCAGGACAGGGGCTGGTGGCCTATAAGATGTGGTGGATTGGGGCGGGAGTTGGGGACCCCCTGGTTTAGGGTGACCTATAGGAATAACTGGACGGGGGGCTCCCCAGGACCAGGGATGGGGAGCCCGGTCAAACCAATCTGGAAAAGTGTGTGCGTCTCCTCTTGCAGGCTGACGGACAGGTCTCTCTCTCTCTCTCTCCCGTCATGTGCTGCTGGCTGGTTATCTTTAAATATGGGAGTCCGCCATGCAAACGAAGGAGAACAAGTGAATTGTGTGAGGCGGTTAAAAGCAAAAGCCGAGGAGCGCCCCATCCCCCCCCCCCACCCCCCCAGGAAACAGGACTGTGTATCCTTCCGCCTGGAAGCGAGTGACTCACCCGTCGCCATGGCAACGCCCAGGCAGGAAGCGCTTGGCCTCCTCCTGCTCGACAGCTTGGATTGCGCAGTGTGTGTGTGTGTGAGTGATGGGCCCTCCAGTCCACCGTGCCCGCGCACGCACGCACGCAATCCCACACTGCTCGGCTGCCCCTCCCCGGTGCCCTCCTGCTGAAAGAGGACAGTGGGGGCGTCTCGAGGGCGGAGGAGCGCTGGTAGGGACTGCGGGCCCCGTCCGGGGCCTGAGGAGAGGGGACCCCTGGTCCTGTCAGCTCCGGCGGAGGACCGGTCGGCCAGCCGGGACAGGGAAAGGGCCCGGATCGCGCAGGCGCAGCCCCGGCAGCCTCCTGCTCTGCTCGACAAAGGACAGGCGCCCTTTTCCGGGACCTTCGGGGTTCTAGTAGAATCCGCGTGACTCGTTCGAGTGCGTACCTGCTGTGAGAGGTGTGGCGTGCAATGGGTTATTTACTGGGCCCGGCCGCGAGAAAGATCAGGTGAGCGACTGGGAGTCCGTGCGCCGCGGCGGTAACCTTTCTCTCTTCGTCGCTAGAGGAGACGGATCTCGAGCAGAGCCGCGCCGGGGGTGTGCCGGCTGGTTCTCGGTTTAGCGATTGAGGGGTTCGGTGGGGTGACCCCTCAGGAACCCCACTGCTTTAGAAAGGTCACCCACTTGCTGCGTCCCCAGAGAAACCTTTTGATTCTCAGTTTCTGGTGGTGGTGGAGGGGGGAAACTGCTTTTGCACCTTTCCTATGGCGACTCTCTTGTTGCAGAAACCTGCGGGCACCCCCCTGGACCCCCAAATCTCGCTGAACCCCGAGGGCCTCTTCACCTCCCTCTCCGCAGGCCAGCATGTCAGGTAGGTGTGTTTTAGACCAGCGCTACACAGCCCTGAGCTCTCCTAGACCACACTGGTGTGGGAATGTCACTCACCCGGGTTAACACCTCATTAAGCTCCAGCTGGAGGTCTCCTTGCTAATTAATCAGACCAGCAGACGTGAACAGAAACGGAAAGGAAGAGTCGGCCTCACCTGTTGATATTTGAACAATCTGGGCCACACGCTGTCCTCGGCGGCCAGACAGAGGAAGAGGTCCCGAATGATCCATCTTGCAGGGGAACCGCAGGGCAATTATCAGATTTCGGGGTGAGAAAGGAATCGGCACCGACGAGTGCATTCCAAACCACGATCAAAGCAAAATGTCCCCAGTAACTTGTGAGGCCTCCCGTTTCCATCACATGAGAGACTAGAGCTTCAGGTCTGCAAGGGGCTGCGTTCTGCGGGTCGGACCCAGACGACAAAACCCCAGCTTGTCCACAGGGGAAAGCTCTGTCCTGCAATGATGCTTAAAGTCCCCCGGAAGCTGATGGCACTTCTAAAAACAACTGAGGGGGCGGGTTCATTCCCAGGTGACCCCGTGGGAGGAGGGATAAAGAATTAGGGGCCACTGCTGGTTCAGTTGTGTCTGTGTGTCTGTGTGTCTGTGTGTCTGTGTGTCTGTGTGTCTGTGTGTCTGTGTGTCTGTGTGTCTGTGTGTCTGTGTGTCTGTGTGTCTGTGTGTCTGTGTGTCTGTGTGTCTGTGTGTCTGTGGGTGGGGGCCGGCTGAGCGCTTGGCTTCTGTTGTCCAGGTGTGGCATCTCATTCGAGAGTGAGCACCGAGTGAGGACTAAGCGATCAGGCACTGCGTGGTGTGGGGCTGGACTGTGACGAGAGCCCCTGGTGGGATTTTAAGCTGGGTTTTCTTCTCCTCTCATCTCTGTGTGTGTGTGATGTTTTTGTTTTTTTCCAGGTAGCTACACTCCGACCCCCGGTGGCCCTTTCTCGGCCCTCACACCCAGCATGTGGCCCCAGGACCTCCTGTCCAAGTACTACCAGGTAGGCCCGCTGCCCGAGGGACAGGAGCCCAAAGTGTGGAGCTGTGTTGATGAGGGCGCCCTGTCTGGAATCAGCCGTCCTGAACTCGGAGACCGATCTGCGGTTTTAAATTTTAGATAAAAAAAAAAACAAATTGGTGCATAGGATCGACACGAGCATTTCCAGATACAGGCCTCCCATTCACGCGATATAAATAACACAAATCACAAGGCTGATGTGGCTTAAAATGATGTCCCCACTGTGCCCAGTTTAATAGTAAGCTGGTTTCAGCAAGGGTGTGTATCCTAGAGCACATCTTCTCCACCTAGAAGACCACAGTCCTGGTCTAAAGGCAAAGCAAAACAAAATTCACGATTCCTCTTTCGTTGGTAGTGTTTTTTGTGGTTGGGCGAGTGCGGGGTTGAAGACGTAGCTCCAGCGTGTTGTTTCGGTTCCAGCAGGGCAGCAGTGAGGGGCTGTGGTAGCTGATGGCCAGTCAGCGGCCCTCACGCGGCGGAGCGAACAGAGGGGGGCCGTTCACAGGCCGACGACTGGCGGGGCTAATCCGTCTGCTGGCAGTCGTACCCCTGCAGTAGGGGCGTCTCGAAAACCAAAGGCAGGGTGAATGCGTCATGCCTAGCAGGCCCTGCTCGAGACAAAACGCCCTTTTACTCTGGGCTGGGGGTCAGGGATCCGTCGCAAGAGAGCTTGGCGCTTTTTTTGACGGATGTGGCACAAAGCAAAGGGAGCCCCGTATGGATTTGGTTAACAAATATTTGACGGCTGGTACTGGAAAAGCCGGAGAGGCAGGGATGAGATCGCCCCCCCCCCCCCCTTATCACTGCGTCCCTGTGTTTTTGCAGAAGGATTCCGAGGAGCTGGAGATCCAGTACGATGAGTTTGGCTTCCGGGTGGAGAGCGAAGGTAGGGGAGCAGTGCGAGGTGTGGACGGGCTCTCGAAGCAGACCCTGATCCGGGTTCTAGATCCGAGACATCTGCCATCAGTCCCCCTTTCATGGAGTCTTTGATAATGGAATTCAAAACCGGGAAACTGGCTTATACGAGGCTGGGAGTCCTGCTGAAGAGTTAGACATTTTAAGGCAGAGAGCAGTAGGACTCCTTTTAGGCATTAAGGCGCTTTTAACAGTGCAAAGCAATATTGAGGTACTTGAAGCAATAATCCTAAATTATGTTAAAATGCCACCAGCGCAGGAGTTCCTGCCACCCCAGATGGAAAATCCTGGCTATGCCCCTGCTCCCTGCGCGGGCTCTAGAGTTGTACAGCAGGACCGCGTTGAGGCCTGGCTGGCGGAGGTGTAATGCACGTTTCCGTCCAGCAGATGGCACCGAGCTGCAGCCCGACCAGCTCTCGGGGACCCCGCTGGTAGAGGACCCCCAGCAGCGACTGCGCTGGCAGGCCCACCTGGAGTTCACCCACAACCACGCGGTGGGCGACCTGACGTGGGAGCACATCTCCCCCACCCTGGCCCGCTCGGACCGGCTGAGAGCGCTGGTGCTGGCGGGCATACCCCACAGCATGAGGCCGCAGGTAACTCTGGACACCGCCGGGCTCGGGGGGGCCCCCTGTAGGGCGCGCACCAACGAGTGTGTTACTGGCACGGGTGATATGTAGTGGCGTGCTGCGAAGGAGGGGAGTGGTGCCCGTGCTGCCCTGTGATCTCTCTCCCTCTCTCCAGCTGTGGATGCGGCTGTCTGGGGCGCTGCAGAAGAAGAGGACCTCCGAGATCACGTACAGGGAGATCGTCAAGAACAGCTCGAACGACGACACCACTGCCGCCAAACAGGTACGGGTTTCCACAGTGCCCCTTCACTCCCTCTTTTATTCCTCAGTTGGCATTACTTCGATTGTCTCTTCATCACTCAGTGTCGAGTGAATCCTCTCTCATCTGGCCCCTCTGGCCCCTGTTCTGGCTCTGCTCACCTCTGCCATCTCTCTCCCCTGCCTCTGCTCACCTCTGCCATCTCTCTCCTGGCTCTGCTCACCTCTGCCATCTCTCCCCTGGCTCTGCTCACCTCTGTCATCTCTCTCCCCTGGCTCTGCTCACCTCTGTCATCTCTCTCCCCTGGCTCTGCTCACCTCTGTCATCTCTCTCCCCTGGCTCTGCGCACCTCTGCCATCTCTCTCCCCTGGCTCTGCGCACCTCTGCCATCTCTCTCCCCTGGCTCTGCCCACCTCTGCCATCTCTCTCCCCTGGCTCTGCCCACCTCTGCCATCTCTCTCCTGGCTCTGCTCACCTCTGCCATCTCTCTCCTCCGCCTCTGCTCACCTCTGCCATCTCTCTCCCTCTCTCACCTCTGCCATCTCTCTCCTCTGGCTCTGCTCACCTCTGCCATCTCTCTCCTCTGGTTCTGCTCGCCTCTGCCATCTCTCTCCTCCGCCTCTGCTCACCTCTGCCATCTCTCTCCCTCTCTCACCTCCGCCCTCTCTCCCCCTCGCTCTCAGATAGAGAAGGACCTGCTGCGCACCATGCCCTCGAACGCCTGTTTCTCCAGTCTGAACAGTGTGGGCGTGCCGCGACTGCGCAGGGTACTGCGGGGACTGGCCTGGCTCTACCCAGAGATCGGCTACTGCCAGGGCACCGGCATGGTGAGGGTACCACTCTGGATGAGAGTGGGATAGGATTTGCACAGGTTACATGCCAGCTATACATGTCATACAGTAAACATGGCCTCCTAGATGCACACAGGTTTTATTCCCAGGAAGCTCGCTCGCTGCAGGCAGGCTACACACATTAGCGTTGATCCTGCTTGGGTCCTGGCTGACCCCAGCTCACTTGCCACCGGCACATCAACGCAGATCAGTGTTGTTGCTGTTTTGCTTCTCGTGTTTCTCACTTCTGGGCTGAAACCGTCAGCCGATGGCTCCGTCCGCCCGCCTCTGTCTGTCTGCCTGTCTCCCCTCGTCGACCTGTCCTCTGCCCCTCGCCCTGTCCCCCAGGTGGTGTCCTGCCTGCTGCTCTTCCTGGAAGAGGAGGACGTGCTGTGGATGATGTGCTCCCTCATCGAGGACCTGCTGCCCCCCTCCTACTTCACCTCCACCCTGCTGGGGGTGCAGACGGACCAGAGGGTGCTGAGGCAGCTCATCGTGCAGTACCTGCCCCGGTTGGACAGGCTGCTGCAGGAGCACGACATCGGTGAGGAGGAGGGCGTGCTTTTTTGATAGCTTGGGCTAGAGCCGCCCCCCATCCCCTCTCTCCCCTCCCCTCCTGTCCTGTGTTCTCTGCCAAAAACACAAAAGCCAAACGGGTCAACGAGTCATCGCTGCCTTGCGTTGCGCGGTCAATGCCTGTATTGACTGGTCCCTGCCTTGTCTCCTTCAGAGCTCTCCCTGATCACGCTACACTGGTTCCTCACCTCCTTCGCCAGCGTGGTCCACATCCGGGTGCTGCTGCGCGTCTGGGACCTGCTGTTCTACGAGGGCTCGCTGGTGCTGTTCCAGGTCACTCTGGGCATGCTCAAGATCAAGGTGCGCCGCGCGTTCCGAGATCATTCACTTCTTGAGTCGGGAGCAGGGAATCGGTTCCAGGATTCGGAGTCGGCAGTGGCGTTGACTGAGTTGACCCGCTGCGGCCTCTTCAGGATCAATAGTGAATCGTGAGCCAGTGGGAACAGGGAAGAGGCGTGTGTGGGACAGGCAGCACTTCTTTACATTAAGGCAGCGGACCTCAAACCTTGCAGAATCTTGTCAAATGCAAACAGCTTTATTATCATGACAGGTCAATTACAGTGTTGCCTGTGTCCCCAGTTTCTCTGGCCAGGCTGTGGTCACTGAGCCTGTCCTCTCTGGGCAGCCAGGTCAGCCTGTGTCCCCAGTTACTCTGGCCAGGCTGTGGTCACTGAGCCTGTCCTCTCTGGGCAGCCAGGTCTGCCTGTGTCCCCAGTTTCTATGGCCCGATCGTGGTCACTGAGCCTGTCCTCTCTGGGCAGCCGGGTCAGCCTGTGTCCCCAGTTACTCTGGCCAGGCTGTGGTCACTGAGCCTGTCCTCTCTGGGCAGCCAGGTCTGCCTGTGTCCCCAGTTTCTATGGCCCGATCGTGGTCACTGAGCCTGTCCTCTCTGGGCAGCCAGGTCAGCCTGTGTCCCCAGTTTCTCTGGCCAGGCTGTGGTCACTGAGCCTGTCCTCTCTGGGCAGCCAGGTCAGCCTGTGTCCCCAGTTTCTCTGGCCAGGCTGTGGTCACTGAGCCTGTCCTCTCTGGGCAGCCAGGTCAGCCTGTGTCGCCCAGTTTCTATGGCCCGATCGTGGTCACTGCTCTCTCTCTGGGTGCTGCGCAGTACAGTCACCATCTCTCTCTCTCTCCCTGCAGGAGGACGAGCTGGTGTCGTCGGAGAACTCGGCCTCCATCTTCAACACGCTGTCGGACCTCCCCTGCCAGCTCACAGACGGGCAGCAGGTGCTGGAGGAGGCGGTGCGCCTGGCGGGGGCGCTCTCCCCCGACCAGCTGGAGGCGCAGAGGCGCAAGCACCTGGCCTACATCCTGGCGGAGCAGGCCGAGCTCAACACCGCCCACACCCTCGGCACCGGCCTGGGCAAGGTCAGGGGTCAGGGGTCAGGGGTCGGGGGAGAGGGAGGGGGGGGGAGGTCAAGGGCTCAATGCCTGGGCTCTGGTCATCCGTCAACAGGCAGGTCCAGCCACAGTGACGCGCCGTGCGCCCCAGATGACCGATTCCTCGGGAGACCTCCACCGCCTCCCGCGTCCGCGGTGCATTGTGGGTGACGAGCCCGTCTGTGCTGACGTGAGCTCCTGTCCCCCCCGCGCGCAGGTGGTGCGCAGGCAGAGCCAGCGCAGGAAGTCGGCCCTCACCTCGCTGCTGTTCGGGGACGACGAGGCCGAGGCCCTGAAGGCCAAGAACATCCGGCAGACGGAGCTGGTGGCCACGCTGAGGGAGGCCATCGGCCGGCTGGCCACGCACTTCCACTGCCTGGACCCCCGGCACAGCAGCACGGTCAGTCTGGCGCTCCCCTGCGGAGAGAGCCCGGCCTTCCGGGGCCAGCGCGGTGCGCTCACCCGCCCCTCTCCCCCCCCACAGGACCTGACCCCGGACTACTCGATGGAGAGCCACCAGCGGGACCACGAGAACTTCGTGCTGGTGTCGCGCTGCCGGCGGCGCCGGGCGCGGGCCCTGCTGGACTTCGAGCGCCACGACGACGACGAGCTGGGCTTCCGCAAGAACGACATCATCACGGTGAGCCGGGGCGGGACGCAAGGTCATCTCTGGGAGACGCTGCGGTGATGGGCCCTCTCTGGAGTGGTTCCATGGTGTAGAGGTTCCATGGTTGTTTCATCGATCACTCGCTGTCGGTTTTAATTGATCGCCGCATCTCATCCAGGCTTTGCCTGAAGGAGCCCCAAGAATGAACCTCCTGCGCCGTCTCTTTCAGATCATTTCCCAGAAGGACGAGCACTGCTGGGTGGGAGAGCTCAATGGCTTGCGAGGTGAGTAGGGGGGCGCTGCAGGCCCACTCGTTAGACCACGTCTGCATGGACCTTCTCAGTGAGCACCCCCGCGCCGCGCTGCAGAATGGTCTGCCCCGCTTGCAGCCACAGTGCAGAAAGCATGCAGGTCTCCCTGGCGGAGCTCTTCCACAGTTTCGCATGAAACCACGCCACTGTCGGATCCGTGCAGTTTCAGAAACGTACAAACAACTGAATTTTATTGCTCTCGTGGTCAGATCGGTAAACGACGCCGGAAGAAACTTAGTCTGGCTCACTTCCCTGCGCCCATCTTGTGGTCACTGCGCGGTCATCCTCCTTTCTGACGTGTGCCGTCTCTTCTACCCCCACCCACCCCCCCCCCTCCAGGCTGGTTTCCCGCGAAATTTGTCGAGGTCCTGGACGAGCGCAGCAAGGAGGTATGTGTGCCAGCTGGTGGTGGGGGGGGGGGTTGTCTTCCGCTGGGTGGAGACTCTCGGCCTCACTGTGCCCCCGCGTCGCGCCCGCAGTACTCCCTGGCCGGCGACGATTCCGTGACGGAGGCGGTGACGGACCTGGTGCGAGGAACGCTGTGCCCCGCCCTCAAGGCCATCTTCCAGCACGGCCTGAAGAAGCCCTCCATCCTGGGGGGGCCCTGCCACCCCTGGCTCTTCATCGAGGAGGTACGCCGAACGCCACCGGGGGGGCACCCCGCTGCGGGTTTCTCGCGCCAAGCGTTCCTATTGGACCGGGAAGAGGCGGTGAGGCCTTCGGATGAGACGTAAAACCGAGGTCCTGACTCTCTGTGGTCATTAAGAATCCCAGGGTGTTTCTCGAAAAGAGTAGGGGTGTAACCCCGGCGTCCTGGCCAAATTCCCCATTGACCCTCACCAATCATGGCCTCCTAATAACCCCCATCTCTGAACTGGCTTCTTCACTCTGCTCTCCTCCCCACTGAGAGCTGGTGTGTGGTGAGCGTTCTGGCGCACTATGGCTGCCGTCACATCATCCAGGTGGGGCTGCACACTGGTGGTGGTGGAGGGGATCCCCATTACCTGTAAAAGCGCTTTGAGTGGAGTGTCCAGAAAAGCGCTATATAAGTGTAAGCAATTATTATTATTATTATTATTATTATTATTATTATTATTATTATTTCCACACGCCCTTGACCGCACGGATTTAGCTAAAGATTTCTAGCCCCACCCCCACCCCCCCCAGTGCTGCTTGGGAGCCAGAGAGTGCGTCGCGAAACCCCGAACTCGAACAGGGAGACCCCCTAATGGAAACGCGCAGGGGCAGAGGAGCAGGCAGGGCCGGGGGCCGGCGCCCGTGCGCGGGGCGGGGGGGGGACGGAGAGGCGGGGCCTGACCGGCTGCTGCTCTGCTCTGTTGCGTATCGCAGGCCGCCAGCCGAGAGGTGGAGCGAGACTTCAACTCCGTCTATTCCCGGCTCGTCCTCTGCAAGACCTACAGGTGAGGCCTCTCCGCGGGTTCCCCCCCCCCTACTCGTCGCCCTGGACCCCTCACGAGCCGCCGAGCTCAGTGTTGAACGTCAGGAGCTCTTTCAGGAGCGCTAGCGCCCTTCATCGCTGCTGTGTGATCTCTCACGTGAAGCCCTTATGATCCTGAGCTGGAGATGGAGACTGGGGGCATAAACAGATCAGCTGACAGACACATTGACCAGGCTTGTGTAAATCGCAGCAGGGGTGGAGAGGGCAAAAGTGTTTACAGAACTGTCGGGCAACTGTGTAATACTTTTTGCTTCTTTGCTTTCCCAGCTCACAAGACCCCAGCTTATCCCTGTTATTGTAGCATTAAAAATAACTGAACCCAGACATCTCGGCTAGTGAGGGACAGGGTGTTCCTCTGCAGGTTAAGCCCTCCGGTGTGTCTAGCTAGTGGCCGTTTGCATGTCGGGTCTGACAGCCACGCAGGGGTGGAAGGAAGACTGAGTCTCCTCTGGCTCTTGGGTTTTTTCAGGCTAGATGAAGATGGAAAGGTCTTGACTCCTGAAGAGCTGCTGTACAGAGTAAGTGTTGTGTGGTTTCGGTGTTTTTTTTATGCCTTTTCTCCCCCCCTGGTTATATAAGCGCTTAAACGACCATCTGTTCTCTCTCTATCTCTTCCCCCACCCCACCCCCTCCAAGGCTGTCCAGTCTGTCAATATGACCCACGACACAGCACACGCCCAGATGGACGTCAAGTTTCGCTCCCTGATCTGCGTGGGCCTTAAGTGAGTATCTTCCTGAAGAGCGAGAAGAGGCGTTTTTCACGGCCCACCCTCAACAGGAGGGTGCCTGCACACGGGAGGGATAGGAGCTGGTCTCTGCTGTGCAGGACAGATTTTGGTGTCCCCTCCTAGCAGGTCTAAGAACCTGCTCTGTCTCGGTCTCTCTCGCCCCCCAGTGAGCAGGTCCTCCACCTGTGGCTGGAGGTGCTGTGCTCCAGCGTCCAGTCGGTCGAGAAGTGGTACCAGCCCTGGTCCTTCCTGCGCAGCCCTGGCTGGGTCCAGATCAAGTGTGAACTGAGGTGAGGTGGAGGGGTGGGTGGGGCAGGGGAAGTGGGTGTGGTGGTGGGCGGGGCAGGGGGGGAAGTGGGTGGAGCGAGGAGTGGGTGTGGTGGTGGGGTATGCCGGGCAAGGGGTGGGTGGGGCAAGGGGGAGTGGGTGTGGCAGTGGGCGTGTGATTGCTGCATCTGCTCAATCTTACTTGTAGCCTATGCCCCTGTCATCTCCATGGGGGACTTATTACACCACGATCAGCTTCCAGGAGATGGGGGGTAACACTGACATTTATTCTGTCCACTGGGTAGGAAGTCCAGATCATCTTGGCTGGGCATTTGCATGCAAAGGAGCTCACTTCGACAAAGCTGTACAAGAGATGTGTGTGTCTTTTGGAGGTTGTTGGGTAAAAGGAGCTTCATAAATATGAATTGTTAAGCATCATATTTAGAAAGGTGTTGCTCTATCATGCGTCAACCTACGAAAATGACTACGTGATCGGATGTGTCCCCTGTGTTCTGTTTCAGGGTGCTGTCGAAGTTCGCCTTCAGTTTGTCTCAGGATTGCGAACTACCGGACCGAAAGGAGGTGAGCAGGGGAGACGGGGGCAAGGTGTAAAGGAGGAAAATAGGGGGGCTTTTGGGCAACAACAGCGTGGGTCCCAGTCCAGGAGGGGTCCCTGTTGCCCGGGGATCACAGCAAGGGGGCCCAGTTCAGGATGAGCCCCTACAGGCTGGGGCTCTTACTCCATCACCAAACTGACCAAGAGGGCGTGTCTGCTGTGCCCTTGTATGGGTGCAGATCTCCGTGTCTGCCTGCCTGTTTTGTCTCTGTAAGGCTTTCTTCAGCTTGTCTCGCAGTGTGTCTGCTCAGTTCTCGAGATTTACTGTGCAGCTGCTTGCTGGGGGTGTGTGTGTGTGGTTTGCGTGTGTGATGCTGTGATTGTGATCGTTTGTGGTGTGTAAGCAAGTCTGAGCGTGTCCCTTGTGCAGGTACTGAAATCAGATTCTGCCTGCACAGTAGTCTGGTCCCTTTCATGCTGGAGCTGCAGGTTCTCGTCAGGAAAGTCGCTGGGCCAAGTGCTGGACGCATGAGGCTCGTGGCTTTATTTGGAGGTTTCATATGCAGACGTTGATTTGTATAAGAGCCCGCTGCTGGGGGGAGGGGGGTGTGGGTGGGTTCAGATTGCTGTGCTGCGGACCTCTGAAACGCGCTCGCCGCTGCCCGTTTGCTGATCGGCTTGTCTGTCCATCCCCGCAGACGTCGCCCATCCTGAAATCGGGAGTGGTGGACATGTTGGTCAAACATCACCTCTTTAGTTGGGACCTCTAGGTACGGATGGTAACCATAGCAACGGCGTCGCCAGTGTTGCCGTGGTGACGGGTGGTGGGTCGTCGTTCGCGCGCGCGCAGCACTGTCCTTGACGCGTGGGCTTGATCCGTCCACTTAAAACCCTCAGCTTCCCCCGCCCTGCTCTTCCTCTTCCTCTTCCTCCTGCCCTGCGGTGGGCCTGTTGCTGCCGATTGAGGGCCCCCTAATTGTTTAAGGGCTGGACTGCTCTCAGCTGCTGGTTTTCCCCAGCCGTTCCCCAGCATGTCTCGGAGGGACGGCGCGTCAAACCCACTACTGGTCCGCTACTGGTCCGCTACTGGTCGACTGCCCCAGTCTGGTCTATGAGTCCACAGAAGCAAGAGCCCTCACCGGCCGGAGACTGGACTTCTCCTGCGGGCCGGGGGTGTTGGAACTCGGCCTCGGGTATTTCCGCGCGCTCCCGGGGGATCACCGTGTCCTGGGCTGCCTCCTGCCCTGAAGGAGTCCGCGATGCAGTCGGGGGTCCTCGCGAGGCGCGGCCCGTCTCCGCGGTGACCGGAGTGGACGCTGGGGGGGTCCGGAGCCGGCTGGGCTTTCTCGGCCAGCTGCCCGTGCGGGATGGGAGGGGGCGCCTTCCCGCGGCGGGGGGGCGCAGCGTGTGAATCCCGGGACAGGAAGTGAGGGAATAGTCCAGGTTCCTGCTGGGAAGGCTTTTATCGGGCGGACGGATTGACGTTACCACCTGCTTGCCCAGCCTTCCCGTCTCGTTATCCTACTTAATTACCGATGACCGAGCAAGCGGCTCACGGCGTCCTCCTCTGTCACGCAGCGCTGAGTCTGCAGGCGCGTGGGGAGCCCGGGTGCGAGGAAAGGCTTGGACTCTGAAGTGGAAGGAGGTCGCGTGGTGAAGTCACAATGCTGCTGATGAATTGGTTTCTCAATTAGGCTTTTCTGACATCTACATCTAGACCAAGGAACCAGTAACTCCAGTCTTTAAGAGCTGAACTATCCTCCATTTATTCCTGCGCGTGTTCATTACTCAGGACCCGACGGGTGCAGGCAGTTTGATTTCCTGTGTAAATATTGAGTTTATTCACCGGTCTGTCGTCTTCCTGCTTCTTCCAGTTCAGGGTCGCGGGGGAGCTGGGGGTCTATCCCAGCATGCAAAGGGCACAAGGCAGGGCACCAGTCCATCACAGGGCACACACACACACACACGTGTGCACCAGTTTTCCCAGAAGCCAGTCAACCCACCAGTTATAGTGAATCCAACTGATCAGAAAGGATCTGTCTGTGCTCTGCTCTGGACTTGTCCAGTCTAGACCAAAACAAGATTACACAATTAAATATTGATTTTATACTTCTTATCCATTGTGGCTCAGCCTTTTTTGCCATTTAGTTTAAAATATCAATCTTAGCATTTTGGAGTTATTTTGCCAAAATCTTAAATCCACATTTTTTTCCTACTTTTAGCATAGTGCGACTGCTTAATATTTTTTCAGCAATTTAGTTTGCAAAGGAGAGCTCCTGCCTGACCTCTCTGAACTTGATCATTGATCAGGCTGTAAGGTGGTAATGTGCTGGTCTCTAGTGTTGTGGTTAGGCTTGGTTAGTCTAATTAAAATAACACTGACAGCAACCAGCCAATGTCCCAAGTTTATATACCTTATCAAGTTGTTTTATTACAGCTAGAGAGTAGATGACTCTTCTAAAGTAAATGTATGGATTTGAATTGCTCACAGCTGTCTTTAAAAACTCAGAGTATCTCAGGCCTCGATATATACAGCGCCGATGGGTGATTTTAAATCTGGGCTGGGAAAGTCGACGTAGAAAGTTAGATCGTCTTCGTGTGCTGCTGTTTCCTGGATAGAAGCCAGATGACATGGCATTCCAGCTCGAACCCTCAGCACACTGCCCCCAGAGTCCTGCGCGGCTGTGATTTCCTTCTCCTGCTGGGACGGGAGCTGATCTAGTGCGGTGTGGCGTCGCTACAGGTGTGGGGGTCCTGTTTGTCGACTGCAGAAAGTTTCACGTCTCTTTTGTCCTTTCTCTTTTTTTTTTTACATCGTCGGCTTCTTTCCGCGAAGCAGGAGAAGGAGCAGAAGCCCCTGAAGGAAGGCGTCCAGGACATGCTGGTCAAACACCACCTCTTCAGCTGGGACATCGACGGATAGGAAGACCCCGACTCGGAGCCTGATGGCCCTGGTGCCCGGTCTCCCTGGCAACACTGCCTCGTTGCCCTCGGCAACATCAGCCTCCTCTCCCCGGCTGGAGGGGTGTAGAGTCTGCAGGGTGTCCTTTCCCCCCTGTGCTCCATAGGCAGTTAGTTTAACAGGGCCAGTTGCAGCCTTTCAGCTCAGGACAGAGGGCAGCTTAATAATCATGGCGGAGGATAATGAATTGTTTTTTGTTTCTCAGTAATTGCAAGCCATCTGTGTCATTTGCGTAGGTCAGTTGCTGGAGCTATCGCTCGCAGTTTCTCAGCAGTTCAGGTCATGGCTACAGGGTGCGCGTCGTATCGGTCCTGCTCGACGTGTCGCGGTGCTCACCTCCGCCGTGGTCTGCCAGCTTGCAGTTGTTGTTGATCACTGTGGCCCTGCTGGGAGCGAGAGGAGGGTTACCGGCCCTGCGGCCCTGGAGAGCTGGAGGCCAGGTGTTGAAGCCTGCAGTCCTGCTCTTCCAGTCCCTGCTTCGCCGCCGCTGAAACGGCAGGGAGCCCCCCCTGCTGCCAGCAGGAGCCCTGTGTCCTGTGCTGTCCCTCCCGTCCTCGTGCCGACAGAGTGGGAGGGCTCCGTTTCCTGAGCCACAGTGCACTGCGCTCCAGGCTCTGGCCTGCCGCGGGGCTGACTGAAGCCTGGGGCTGCCACTGGAGGCCACTGCTAGCAAAGGTAGATTTTGCAGGAGGGGGGGTCTGGATGACTGGACCGGTATAGGAACTGCAAGCTGGTCAGTACAGTTCTGTTTGTCTTCGGTTGCCCTTCGTTTTGTGTGTGTTATTAAGTTTCCACTGAAACAGCTGATTTGCCAAATTCCTATCCTTGTACCCGCTTTTAAAAACACCTGTTTTCTTGCATAGTCCATGGCAGTGATCCTCCTGGCCAGCTGCTGCATTGGCTGCAAGCTGTCTTAATCAGTCTGGCTGTGGCCCTGTTTCCCTCTGTCCTGCCTACGTGTAAAAGGAGGCACAGTGCTGACCATGTGTTTTCTTTATACTGTACCTTATAATCAGAGCTGGTTCAGTACAATGCAAACTGCTCTTTTACTCACTGAAATTTAACAGTGCACTCCTCACTGAAACCTTGCACTCTCTAACCCTAGGCTGCCAGTTCTATAATTAAGACCTCTACAAAAATCAATGCACCCCTCCAGCAGTAGTGTTAAATCTGTTCTCTGCTGCTATACAGTAGTTGTTGATAATTAGTGGAGATTAGCAGACCTCATGGATGTGTATAAGACTCATTTTGTGTTTTCATGTTCTCTGGCTCTGTAGAAAAGCAGTGCCAGGTCATGCAGGTCAGGCCATCTGCATGTGTTTCACAAAAGTGAGTGAAGGGCAGTTCTGTGTTTGTTAATTTATATCATAGCCCAGTGTAAATAAGAATAATAAAATTCTATATTCCCTGTAAAAGCATTCGAAGAGTCTGAAATTTTCATTAATGTAGTTGTGTGCAATTTAAGATTTTGTTTTCTGATTTATTCCAGCTTGTTTCCTCGAAGATATTCTGACCTGGTCGATAGAGTTCATAGGGGAGTTGTAATTAATACTGAGAAGCTATTTGTATAGGAGGCTGCTGCATGCACCGACAGCCACCATTGTGGTAATAAATTCTAGCACTAGGCCGAAGTCTCTCATTCCAGCGGCTACATCACCCTGCAGCTCCCAGCTGGCAGCCCACTGAAGCTCAGCAGGTGTGAGCCTGGCCAGTACCTGGAGGGGAGACCTCCAGGGAAAGCTGAGGCTGCTGCTGGAAGGGGTGTTAGTGAGGCCATTTGGGGGCGCTCATGCTGAGGTCTGCATGGGTCCTAGTTCCTCAGTATAGTGACAGGGACACTGTCCTGTAAAAATATGTATTATCACATCACCCAGGTGAATGCATAGCAAGACAGCTTAAATTTGGTGGTGAAAGAGGGGAGACTTTATTACCTGCAAAGCTCTTTGAGTGGAGTGTCCAGAAAGGTGCTATATATGTATAAGGTCTATTATTTCCAAGGTCACAGACAGGGCTGAAGCTTAGTTAAGGAATATTAAATATTTGTATTTAACACTGATCAGGTTGAGCACTGATGGGGCTACTTCAGTGATACAGCACATTTCCCAAGAAGACAACATGAATCAAGGGTCCACAACTCTGTTTTTATCTGATAAAACTTTTATTTCATAAAAGGATGTAGACCACAATCTTTCACCTTGATGGTAATTATTTATAGATAATGTGAAACATTTTTTTCTCAAAAATAATCATGCACTAATTCAAAAACTTTGCAAAAAAAAAACACAATCCTGGTAGTTTTTTTTCCTTCTTCCTCTGGTCATTAACATCTCACTCCATCTTCGGGCTACATCTGTTTTTTTTTAATCATTATATTCAGAACCCTTCCCAAGAGGAACCAAATTCCTCAACCAAATACAAATATTAGGCTTTAAAAAAAATTCTAGATTTTAATAAACTATGTAAAAGTAAAAACACAAGCTTGATTAGTGACCCAATTTAAACTGTCAGCAACCTGCTGAAAACAATCACAGCCCAGTTTCTCTCACTACACTGAGCAGGGGGTTCCAATTAACGATTATAATTGTCAGCTTGCACCATTAAAATGTAAATATTTCCATAATGCTTAAATAACTCAAAAAAATACCTTCAACTCAAAAGTCGTCCCCCCCCCCTCCCCCCTCTCCATTGAAATGCAATTCTGAACTACCGTGTAGCAAGACAGCTTAACTTGGGACAGTGGTCAGGTGGCGTTCTTAAAGTCTCATTTATTCATCGATGTTGAAAGATCCAATGTTTCCCAGAGGTCGGGCCCCTCCGCTCATTTTAAAGAGAACAAACACTGCCAGTCTGCAGCAGGACTGATTCACACATTTCACTGGCACGCTTCATCTATGCCCAGTGATGCAACACAACACATGCAATTGGTTTCTACGGTTACCGCTAAGCTTTGACCACCTAACATTAATTTAAATAGTCAATCACAGGGCAGTTACTTAGACTGTGATTCTACCTGTAGCAGGGGTGCTCCTCCCTAGTCCACAAAGGCTGGAATATTTTTTTTTCCTTCAACATGCATTTTTAAAAACTAAGAAAAAAAAAAGATTTTTACTTAACTGAATCAACCTTTTCTGCTCAGCACAGAGCATCTGTTAACACCTCTCCACCCAGGCCATTGCAAATGAGATTTTTGCTCGCAGTTTGGGATACGTTAACTAAGCAATTAAAACATCTGATAGAGACCGTATCACCTGCGCCTTCAACACAGAGCATCTTATAAACCTGGAGAGGAGATCAACTCATTGTAATCCGATAGGTCTGGGTGACCCACGATATGTAGAGAGATGACCTACAGACTTAAACGAGATGAGCCTACTGGACATTCCCAAAACTGAGAAATCCAAGATACCAGATTTATACTGCAAAGCATTTACTTCAGCAATTTAAGCATCATGCTCAACCTTTCACCTGGGATTCGAACCCATGACCCCAGTGGTCCAGAGTCCGGCAGCCGAGGGTGGAGAAGCCTCGGGCTTCTGAAGATTTGAGGGCTGGAAGGAGAGGAATTAAAAAAACTAAACAGGTGTTCGAGAGGTTATGACCAGAACCGGGTCTGTTAATTTGGTGGGTGTTCGCGATTAACAACGATCCCCCTCCATTCCACTCCTCAAAGGTTAAGACACTCGCCAACATACTCCAGGACCTCAGCTGCCTCGCTCACACCGGAGCAACGGTTCAGTGGAGAGGAGGAGGAATCGGGGCTGGGCAGTCGCCTCTCACTTGCACCTGGAGCTTCCCAGTCCTGGTCCTCGCATCCCAGGGTCTGGGGAACTCCAGGGATCCTGAACCTAGACCACCGCCTTGTACAGACCTCCCTGTCCTACTATCCTTTGGCTCTCCCAACTCCACTCCAGGTAGCCTCTGCTCTCTCTCTGCCATAGCGGTGGTTAAAAATACTCGCACCTCGCTGTGAAAAAAACTGCACACACCCACGCTCCACCTTCGGCGTCGTGTTCCAGCAGCGCTCTTTTCCCCACTATGGAGCTGGACTCGCGGATTTTTCTAACCAAGGACAGAGTGCAAAAAAAACAAGCAGGGCAGATCAAGTGCGTACATCAGCGAGCACTGGACCAAGCTCCAACAAAAAACAGCCGATAAAGCAGCCCTTTGGGACCAGGGTTGAGAGCCACTGACTTAAGAGAATAAATACTAATTAGAGGAAGTCGTCGCATGAAATAGATATGCTTCGTGCCCCACACGCCAAGTCACCGCGCCCACTGACGAACTGGTCCTGCCTGTAGGGTCTTATCATGGAGACCCGGCTGCAACCTGCAGGACTGAGGGCCTCACTAGGGGGGACGTCCAGGACAGAGGACTGGACTGACCCCGTCTTACAGTTAAAAGCGCTCCCTTCTACCTCTCAGAGGTTAAAATTAAACTCTGCCACAGACATGCTGGGGGGCGGGGGAGGGGGGTGGGAGGTCGCAGTACATGAACTGGGGAGGAATTACTTTGCTGTGCTACTTTCCCCCAAGATAAGCTAGCAATGCGCAGAAACCTTTTTTTAATATCGGTGAACCGACAAACTCGTTCTGCAATAGGGGAACTGACCGGGAGCTGCGTCATTCCGGGCCCGATCGGCGCCAGGAACCCAGCTCCTGCTGCGTCGCCCCAGGCCCTGTTTATGCTGCGCGCTCCGGGCTGGATCCGCGGCGGGAACCTAGCTGCCACCGCGTCTTTCCGGGCTGGATCAGCGCCGGGAACCCGGCCGCGACGCAGCCCAGCACAGGTCAGTGCCAGCTGGCTCCTGGGAGGTGGGAAGCTAGTCCTGCTCAGACTCGGCGCTTGCAGAAGAGGAGAGGGGGGGAGGAGACCGAAGAGGAGAGCGGGGGGGGAGCAGGGCCGGCGGGCGCGGGGTCTAACACGCCCCTCCCCCCCCCGCCGGCGTCGCCGCCGCGCAGCTCTGGGACTTCACCTTGTGTCGCTGGCCGCCCCGTCGCCGACCCCCTCCGCCGGACTTGGGCTGGAAGAATCACAAACGACAATGGAGAGCTGGTGAGCGGAGCACAGCCAAGACTCGGCTTTCCAAGAAGGACCGTGCGTTCCCATCTTCCCCCAGCGAGCCTCCCCGTCCGTTCCCATGCTCTTCAGAACGGGGCCGTGAAGCGCCAAGACGTTTTCCGTTCTTACCCATGTGAAGGAGATCCCAGACTACAGAGAAAGCAGAAACGCCAAACGGTGTTTCATTAAACGCCGACACACAGTTTCACAGCAAGCCGAAAGTCAAATGGGTCAGTCGAAGCTCATTGTCATGAAGTGGTTCTCTTTCAATGCTTATATGTTAGCTGCGTGCAAAATGCTGCAAGGAGACTGGTTGCATTCATACAGCCCTTTGCAAGGATACGAAAGTACTCCCCTTATAAGGCCCGATTCCCCCCTCCTGAATTCTCCTGGGTGACATGTGCCATTCTGCACCAGCAGCCCCACTGCACATCGAATCACGACGAGGAGTAAGACATTACTACTGCAACTGAACTGAGGAGGAACTTTAGGGAGGAGCCAGATTGTGAAAGATCAGAGTTGAATTAAGGGGTACCCCTACATTCCAGGACAAGTATCCAAAGAACTTGGGATTTAACATTTCTGACAGGATGTGCGCGACTTCAGATAAATGAAGTTAGTTTTTTTGCTGAGCCCAGCTACCAGTCATCAGAATAAGGGCAGAAACGAATCGGCCAGAATCTAAACAAGTTTAAATAATGAGGCAAGTCTGCAAAAGGGGGGAGGCCATGTCTCTTCTCCAGCCCGTTCGGTTTTTAGCAGCGAACTGATCCCAGAACCTCGCGCTGCTCTAACGGCCAAGAGCCCTGTGTCTGGCACTGCAGGAGAGCAGGTTGCCTGTACTCTCTCTGGCCGAAATACAGAGATGAAGAATTTGCTCTATTTATTAGATATAAAAAAAGTTTATAATAAATGCTTGTATTTGTTGAGTACATATAATACAGGACAGCACATAATGTTTATGTATTTGCTAACAACTGTAACTATGTAACTACTGTACTGTACCGTAAGTGAGCAGGAGGAGTGTTATCAGCTTCCTACCTGTTGTTTATAAATCAGCTAATGACTATAACCTCGTTATTCAATCAATCAACCAGAAACGGTAATGTTTTCGTACCTAGGTACTGTTCTGAATTAAGGTGAGGCCTGGGTGTTTGAGGGACCCTTCTTGAGCTCTGGAACCAATCGGAGATCGAAACTCAGGAAGTAATGGGAACTTCATTTGCTTTGATTGGGCTTACACCTTGAGAGCACTCTTCCAGGACGAATGGAGTTCGTATAAGGAGGGAAATTCCCAGCAGGACTGAGGCTGTGCCTATCGGGTTCTGCTCGGTCTCCTGACAGCACATTACCTTGTTCTCCTTGTTGATGTCTTTGCTCTGCATGTCCTCCTCCCCCACTGTCTGATCCCGAAAGCAAGGAAACGGGAAAGGGATGGAGAGATGGAGGGAGGGGGAGGGCCGAAACGTCCCCAAATGGGGGAGAAGAAGACAAAGAACGGAAGGAACAGAAGAGGGGTCAACAAAACAGGTGGGGGAAAAAAAACCATAAGGAGAAAGTGTACAGGAGCCCAAAAGAACAGGCACAAAGGGGCACAGAATGAAGGAAAATGTGCAAAAAAAAAAAGACAAGTGAACAGGAAGGAGGGAGGGCGAGGGGAGACGAGTGATAAAAAGGGTAAAAGGGCAGTGGGAAAGCAAGCGAAGAAGTGGGAGAGGTGGAAAGGGGCATATATGAGAGGGGAGGTGGAGACAGGGAGAGACAGGTTAGCGAGAAACTGCGGCGAGAAAAGAAAGCCAGGACTCGGACTGGGAGCCATCGATCCCCCGGGATACAGAGGCTCGTACGAGCCGATTCGGGCAACACGGACTTACAAAGACATTGAAGAAGTGCAGCTTTATCTGGATCCTCAAAATACCCGCCAATGTGGTCATTTGCCAAAATACTACTCTCCGCAGGGTGACCCTCGCGGCACACGATCACAGAACCTCGCATCCGGGTACCAATCTGGACGGTTCTCTAGAGAAACGGGAACTAAAGAGGAGCTGGCTCTGCGTTTCTCCCACGTCCTCTCAGCCCGCTGAATGGACAGGCATGCTCTGCAGCGCATTTGGGCTCTTCAGGAAGAGCGAGCATGGCGTGCCGAAATGGAAGTCACGCTTCAGAATCGTTTAAAATTGACTTCCTGCGTGCAGATGTTCGGTAGATGACTCAACTGGACTAAATCATTTGGCAAGTAAAGGTGAAGTATCTTCACCTGACAAGTCAATGAGTCTGCATGGATAGAAATACTTCTGTATAAAAAACTCATTGGTACAAGTTGTGCAAAAACTGTCGCTCTATAAAAAAAAATAGCTGGAGGTGGCCTGCTATGGTGGTAGGATTGTTATCTCCAGCTGCATTATGCAGCTTTGGTGCAGTGCAGGTCCTGGGTGTAAATGCAAAGAGTAGCAAAGTTCAGACAGGTCTCGATAGACAAGGGATACAGACTGACCCAGGACATAATACAAAAAGAAATGCGTCCTCATAAATGTAGTGTCCGATCAGTCAGTGTGTCTGTATGAACCCCTCTCTCTCAGTGCAGTGTTCATGTACTGGAGTGTCCAGTCAGTGTGTCTGTATGAACCCCTCTCTCTCTCAGTGCAGTGTTAATGTACTGGAGTGTCCAGTCAGTGTGTCTGTATGAACCCCTCTCTCTCTCAGTGCAGTGTTAATGTACTGGAGTGTCCAGTCAGTGTGTCTGTATGAACCCCTCTCTCTCTCAGTGTAGTGTTCATGTACTGGAGTGTCCAGTCAGTGTGTCTGTATTAACCCCTCTCTCTCTCAGTGCAGTGTTCATGTACTGGAGTGTCCAGTCAGTGTGTCTGTATGAACCCCTCTCTCTCTCAGTGCAGTGTTCATGTACTGGAGTGTCCAGTCAGTGTGTCTGTATGAACCCCTCTCTCTCTCTCAGTGCAGTGTTCATGTACTGGAGTGTCCAGTCAGTGTGTCTGTATGAACCCCTCTCTCTCTCTCAGTGCAGTGTTCATGTACTGGAGTGTCCAGTCAGTGTGTCTGTATGAACCCCTCTCTCTCTCTCAGTGCAGTGTTCATGTACTGGAGTGTCCAGTCAGAGAGATGATACTGCCCCTTACCAGTGCTGTATGCGGACTGGCTGGCCGTCCTGTGGCTGCCGTCTCCTCATTGGTGGACCCTGGCCCCTCCTCCCGCCGGGGCGGGGCCATCTTCTTGGTGGACTGCATCTTGATTTGAGGCGGCTTGGCATTGGAGGGCATGTTATTGGTGGACTGCAACAGCTGATGAGCAGGAGAGAATAAAGTGCTTCGGTGAGACTGACAAGTCTCCGATCTCTCAGGCCACCAGCCCTGGCTTTTCAGGTTTTCCCTGTTCACATCTGCAGAAGGGTCCCACCCCACCCATTCCTTTCCTGAACCCTACATTTACCCCGAGCCGCACTGCATACCAATTTCCACCTGGTTACTCCCAAATTAAGCTTCTTTAAAACTGAACTTAAACTGCTCTTCATTTCCTCCCAACCTCCCCAGTCCTTCCTCTACTACAACGAGCTACCCCAGACCAGAATCACCCCCGACTGCCCCACCCCAGCCAACCCTCTCCCAGGACACAGCCCAACGATGCCCACACCCACAGCTGAACCCTGACCTTGGTGATGGTGCCCACAGCTTTTGTGCGCCCCTCCCTGAAGACGAGCCTCTGGTCGGTGTGCAGGTACTCTGGGGTCTTGATGAAGCGAAAGTGCACTGTGGCCTTGTCTCCTGTCCTCAGGCAGTCTTTGTTCATGGACAGGATGGTGGCCGTCTGTCTGATGCTGCCACAGTGTACTGAGAGGGGGGGGGAGAGAGAGAGTCTGTCAGTGTCTCAGTCACGGGCTGCTCTTCCAGTGTGTCAGGGTGTCAGTGTCTCAGTCACGGGCTGCTCTTCCAGTGTGTCAGGGTGTAAGTGTCTCAATCACCGCCTGCTCTTCATCATGCCTGGGAACCAGTGTCTCATTCAGGTCCTGCTATGCCAGTGTGCCTCTCCCAGGTCCTGCTATTCCAGTGTCTAAATGCCAGTGCCTCACCCATGGCCTGGTAGCGGGGACTGATGGTAGTAGGATGATGCAGCACCAAGATCTCAGCCTCAAATTCCCAGGAGGCTTGTGGGTTAAGGCGGGGCGACACCATCACCATGCCCTTCCTGATTGAAGAGCGCTTGATCTGAGAGAGACCAAGAAAAGACAGGAGTCAGACCACCAGTTCCCAGTCCGAGTGCTAGGGACCCATTGCTAGATCGGGTTTTTATTTAATTTGTTAAGAGGGGCAGAGAAACAAGTCATTTGCAGGTGGTGCATAAAGAGTGAGAGTCCAACAGAAAACAGAAAAAAATACTGTGTTGTCTTGAGTCACCTTCAAAGCCACAGTCTGTCTGCTGGTCATGCTGCAGTATCACAGATTCCCCTGGGGCCTTGCTGCCACGAAATCCAGATCGTTTTTGCAAATATCGCTGAGTGACACGGCAACGTGCAGGAGGACAAGACCAGGATGCCTAACAACTAATGTAGGGAACTGCACAGAAAAGCTAGGATGTGGTATTGTAGCGACAGGAAGGTGGCTGTCTGTCTGGTGCTGCCACAGTATACTGAGAGGGAGAGAGTGTGCCAGTGTCTCAATCACTGCCTGCTCTTCCAGTGTGTCTGGGTGCCAGTGTCTCAATCACTGCCTGCTCTTCCAGTGTGTCTGGGTGCCAGTGTCTCAATCACTGCCTGCTCTTCCAGTGTGTCTGGGTGCCAGTGTCTCAATCACTGCCTGCTCTTCCAGTGTGTCTGGGTGCCAGTGTCTCAATCACTGCCTGCTCTTCCAGTGTGTCTGGGTGCCAGTGTCTCAATCACTGCCTGCTCTTCCAGTGTGTCTGGGTGCCAGTGTCTCAATCACTGCCTGCTCTTCCAGTGTGTCTGGGTACCAGTGTCTCAATCACTGCCTGCTCTTCCAGTGTCTCAATCACTGCCTGCTCTTCCAGTGTCTCAATCACTGCCTGCTCTTCCAGTGTCTCAATCACTGCCTGCTCTTCCAGTGTGTCTGGGTACCAGTGTCTCAATCACTGCCTGCTCTTCCAGTGTGTCTGGGTACCAGTGTCTCAATCACTGCCTGCTTTTCCAGTGTGTCTGGGTACCAGTGTCTCAATCACTGCCTGCTTTTCCAGTGTGTCTGGGTACCAGTGTCTCAATCACTGCCTGCTCTTCCAGTGTGTCTTGGTGTCAGTGTCTCAATCACTGCCTGCTCTTCCACTATGTCTGGGTGCCAGTGTCTCAATCACAGCCTGCTCTTCCACTATGTCTGGGTGCCAGTGTCTCAATCACAGCCTGCTCTAGGTGTTTGTGCCTGCTCCTCTTTGTGCCTGGTGCCGCAAGGCCGCTCCGCAATCCTCCTCACTGCTGCCAGGCTCCGCTCGGGGGACCCCTCACCTTCTTGAGCGCAAAGGAGGCCGTCTGCCCTCCCCGCACCTCCTTCACGGGCATCCTCTTGCGGTGGATGGACTTGACGGCGATGGGAATGAAGTTGCCCAGGGGGTCGGGGCCGAGGAGCAGGATGTCGTTCAGCCGTATCAACCCGCGCAGAGTGGTCCCCGACACGACCGTCCCCACGCCCTGCGAGGGCGGACATTGATAACAGGATCTTTATATTCCCATTCCCTTTCTCATGCTAATACCACAGGTATATAACGCACTGCCATTACACTTTATAATGTGCCCTTTCAAGAACGGTAATAACGACAACAATGTTGTACGTAAAGGCACCTTTTCATCCATCCATTTTCTAACCACGTCTTCCAATTCAAGGTCACAGGGGGAATCGGAGCCTATCCCAGCAAGCAACGGGTGCAAGGCAGTGCGCCCACACACGCCCGCACACGCCCGCCCACACACGCCCACACACGCCCACACACGCCCACACACGCCCACACACGCCCACCAGGGCCAGTTTTCTTCAAGCCAGTTAACGTATGAGTATGTCTCCGGACCATGCACCCAGAGGAAACCCACACAAACCTGGGGAGAACATGCAGACTCCACACAGACAGCACCCCAGGGGCCAGTACTGAACCCAGTGCCCCAGCGCAGCACGGCAGCCATGCTGACCATTGCGCCAACCCCACCGTGCCACCCAGCACCCTTTCTCAAACAACAGCAAACTGCTACCAAATAGCACCCATGGAGAATACAGGCAGAAAGAAAGCAAAGGGGAAAGAAAGACCTGCCGTTTGCCTTCAGGAAGCCAAAAGTAAAATTCAATTATATGGTACCACACATGTAGTGGAAAGACAGCTCTTTCCGCAAGGTCTGGAAATGCCAAGAGCGGCAAAGACTGGAAGGGATTTGCACAACGGACATCACAAACGCAGTGCTGTTCACGAGAAGGCTCCATCGCCCGTTGCGACGACTTTGGGTCTGCGACAGGGTGAGGAGCCTGGAGTCCGACAATCTCGGATTCGGATCTGGATTATTCCTGTTCCGCTCATTCTTATCCTGCCCGGTTATACGTTGGAAGGAGAAGCTTAAAGCCCTGACAGTCACTGAGAGTCGGCTTTATAGAGGATGGGGCTGATATGCTGAGGCAGAGCAGTTTCATTCACACAGTCCACAGACGCCCGGACACACTGAAGCTTACTGAACACCTCAGCTAGACGATAAACAGTAAGAAAGGTGTTACACCAATCCTGATGGGATTATTAATATCTGGGCAACAGACAGACAAATCAAAAGGTCTTAACAAAGCATTATGTAGGTGGAAAACACGACACGAGCTTGGGGCCAAAAGCAGCATTCATTTTATAAAAGATACTTGCTGTTTCTAAATGACTCATTTCAACATCTGTCCAAGTCTGCCACAGATACTACTAATAAGTTCATACATTACAAGACCATTTAAGATAGTAAAGATATTCAGGATTTAATGGGTAATTTTACATGGCCATTGAGTTTTAATGAATGTTCGATGGAGCCCAGTAGGGGAATGTGACATTTAGGGGGTTTGTAACATGCAGAATGCAGGCAGTGTGGGCCGGACTCACAGGCACAGAGTACGTGTCGTCGATCTGGAACTCGGCGGGCTCCTCGTCGCTGTAGGATGTCCGGGAAGAGAGCAGGTTCAGGAACATCTTCAGCAGGTCCATGTTCTCCCCCGTCACGTTGGAGATCTGGAATATCGGGCACATCCTGGGCGCGCGCAGAGTCAACATGCAGAGAGGGCAAGACGAGAGACGTACAGACAGACAGACGAGAGTCAAAGCCTGGCTTTGCTTCTGAAGAAAACCAGCACCTGTCAGCGCAAAGAGTCCCCCTGCCTGCAGGCGCAAAACCCACAGAGATCAGAGAGACAGAAGGAGACCCTCTCCACCTTGGCCCACCATATCCTCCTCCCGGGTCTCTCTGTGATCTGCTTCTTGTCCTGGCACTCAATATAAAGACTCAAGGTAAAGCAAACCCATTTTCTCCCACCCCACCGTCCCCAAAACCTCCCCTGGAGAGAATTCATTCCCCCCCCAAATCTTCAACCCTGCTAAGGTAGCAGATCCCCTCCGTTGCCAGCAACAGAGTTTCCCAAGAATCCCAAATCAAACAGCAGTATTTAGGGGTAAAGTCAGCAGGGTCTTGATGGTGCCAGTCTCATCCCAGGCTTGGACAGGCCCTTCCAGCCAAAGACCTCTGCCCCACACATACACAATGCAGAGCTCCACCGCCTGAAGCGGCGTCTTTGCTATAAAAGACAACGAATGGAGATGGGAAGGAGACCTGCCTCTTCCACGCTTACAAGTCGGTGTTCGTTTTCACTGGGGACCGGAAGTGTCCCTGGTCAACCTGTCAGTGCCTCAACAGGACCCCGGTCCTTCCTTCTGTGTCAAGTCTCAACCATTCCTCACCAGCAGCGCCAATTTGTTGCCCGTTCTAGAAAACCTCCCAGCTGGCGAGTCTGGGCCACCGGAACGCCACCCGGACTTAGCAACTGCACTGACCTCTGGTCTTTCCCGCTACAGGGGAGTGCACACAAGATTCTCTCTGCAAGCACATTTAGACCTCCTGTGCACACTTTACCAGTGAGTCAGGAAGAAAAAAAAAAGACATACGTTTCAGTCGGATTTTAGCTTCAGGCTGCCTTACCCATGCACCCACGTACAGCCCTCTCAACTCTGGCGGTAGCTTTGAAAAAAAAACCCAATGGCAGATTTGATCTCGCACGACATGACAGCCGGCAGCTGTTAAAACCCGAAATGGATCAAGGCCCTAAAAATCAACCCGCGCAGCTGGTTTCGCTGAAGACCCAGGGCCTTCCACCCCTGCCCCAGGGCCTTCCACCCCTGCCCCGCCCCGCCCCTACCTCTCGGAGCTGAAGTTGGAGGCCGTGACGATGACGTCATCTTTGTTCTGCACCAGAACGGGTATCTTCCTGCAGCCGGGGGACTTGAGGAGCCTCTGTAGGAGCTTGAGTGTCTCTGAGGGTGACACACAGGGACACGCGGTCCTTCAGGCCATCCTAGACCGACAGCAGCGCTGGGCCAGCGCAAAACCGCCCACCGGCTAACGCTTCGACTCTTCGTTAAAAAAAAAGGGGGGGCACAGATTCTTGCTCTGAGAGCCTCACGCGAATGGTTCTCTCCCGCGTCTTCGGTATCGTGCCGTGTGGCAGCCGGGCCTCACCTTGCAAGATGTTGGCGGGGCACATGTCGATCTTGGTAACCACCACAAAGACGGGCACGTTGAGGGCCAGCGCCAGCCCCAGGTGCTCCTTGGTCATGCCCACGATGCCTGCGTTGCTGCCCACCTGCGGGGAGAAACGGGTCAACTGCGCTCCGGGCAACCGGACCCGATCTGTCAGCGACTGCACCGGCCTCGGTCCTCAGTGACCGACGCGTCTCGGGCCACAGACAAGGCATTGCTTATTTATTTTCAATAACAACTCTATGACTGAATCAACTGAAATAAGTGGCATATATGAGACCGTATAAGTGTGTCACCGCTTCACCTAGTCATTCACACAACTGCAAAAAAACCTCAGTCTTCCACGTCACACACCAGACCACCCTGTAGCCTGGGTCTCATGAGCTAAGGATGAAAAGCACAACACAAATACTTAAGAAAAATAAATAAATCAGTCCCTCCTCCTCTCCCTCTCCCTCTCACCATCAGCATGCAGAAGTCGGGCAGGTGCCCCGTCATGCCGAACACCGTGGTCTTCAGATACTTCTCGTGACCGGCCAGGTCGATGAAGGTGATGACCTTGGAGGACTTCTCGCAGATCTTGGTCCAGTCCAGGCTGCCCCCGTGGCTGTCGGGCTTGTTGACCACCTGCCCGCACTGGTCGAAGCCCAGGATGTCGTTGCCCACGCTGCTGGTGCGGCCCGACTCCATCTCGTGCTTGTGCCGGAACAGCTTCTGGCGGGCGAAGCCGCGCCCGTTGTCCAGCTCGCCGTGGGTCAGCACGCCCAGCAGGGTGCTCTTGCCGGCGTCCACATTGCCTACGACCGCCACCCTTCGAGAGCAGGAGGGGGATTAACACGCCGTGCACCCCTGGATGCACACTGGCAGCACGGGGAGCCAACGCTGGACACAGACACCAGTGAAAGGGGGTGCGGTGACAAATTAAATTCACTGACGGCATAGAAAAAATGTACAAAATCAGAATTAAGCCCAAAACTGTGAACTCTGTGGAAGTACTGTGGATAGCCGTTGCTGTTGCTAACTGTACCAGCCCTTCCTGCTCACTAGTCACCATCATGAGCGAGTGCCATGTGATGCACGTGTGAAAAAGTACAGGTTGTGCAGCAGACATTTCACTGCAGAACTGTCCCAGCGTGATCTGCATGCGGAGTTAACAAGTAGTATTTGTTGGCAAAACCCAAGTCGAGAGCACTATTCTTCCTGAACCCGAAATATAACAACAGCGCTGCCGTCCCAGTCGCCACAGGCAGGACCCAACACTACCCGAGCACTGAGGGAAGGAGGGAGAAGGAGAGGTACAGGCGGTAGACATGACCTACCTGACCTCCAGGAAGTCCGCCTCCCCCACCCTACGCCGGATGAGGTAGTCCCGGACCTTCCCCCCGGCCTCGCAGCGCTCCCTCAGCAGGATCATGTCCGAGTCCAGCTGCTCCGACAGGGACTGCACAGTGGCCACCGAGGCCTGCAGGTCGGCCTCACTCAGGCCATAGTCCCCGCCGTCTGGAGGAGGAGCAGGAGAGAGGGAGAGGAGTGGGATAGGGGTTAGAGGGACAGAGAGTTAGAGGGAGAGGAGTGGGATAGGGGTTAGAGGGACAGAGAGGGACAGAGAGGGACAGAGAGGGACAGAGAGGGACAGAGAGGGACAGAGAGGGACAGAGAGGGACAGAGAGTTAGAGGGAGAGGAGTGGGATAGGGGTTAGAGGGACAGAGAGGGACAGAGAGGGAGAGGAGTGGGAGAGGAGTGGGAGAGGAGTGGGAGAGGAGTGGGATAGGGGTAAGAGGCACAGAGAGGGACAGAGAGTTAGAGGGAGAGGAGTGGGAAATGGGAGAGTGGGAGGGATGGCAGAAAAGGAGCACAAGAAGAAAACAGACAGAGACAGGCTGCGTTAGTGAAACAGGGAGAGAGAGAGAGAGAGAACACAGGTGTGGCTGCAGGTGAGAGGAGGGGTGGGGCGGGAGGTAGAGGAAAAATGAAATGGGGCTCTCTTACCGGATCCCACCCCCACGACATAGATGGTCTCCCCGCATCCCTCCTCCATCCTCTCCCGGAGCTGCCTGAGGAGAGAGTCGTACTGCTCCCCGCTGGGGCTGACCAGGGCCAGCTGAGAGAGAGAGAGAGAGAGACAGAGAGGGAAACGAATAAGCGACGAGGGAGGGACTAGACGCCACAGCGCGCAAGACAGCAGAGACAACAAGAGGCTCGGACGCCAGCACGACAGGCGAAACACGGCACCTGACCACACCGCCTCTGGGCTCTTGAACGTTGCGTCGGATCCACGTCGGGTGTCAAGATCGAAACCCTGCGTTGACACATGACGGCACAAACCCGCACTGACCCCGACACCTCTTGATGCTTCGGCTCTTTTCCCGACAAACTGGGTCCACCTTGGCGACAACTGGGGTGCCGCCCCTCTGTAGCAACGCAAATAAGATCCCCGTCGCACGCAGCAGGGTGACCTGCTTGAGATCCCACCACCGCGCGGTCTTGAACAGACAGCGCTGCACAGGAGACCCCGGAGACCGGTTACTAGCCGGCAGAGACCATTCGGCAAACAGCGGACAGGCCCGTATTTGGCTGAGGTTCTCGTTTCACGCCAACTAGCTCATTAAAAAAAAAAAGGGAACCGGCTCAAAGCCCACACCAGGACTGTAAGGGAGCGACCCGCAGGGCAACAAGCCTGGAGGAAAGCCGGCAGCAGCTCTCGTGGTGGAGGGTCTGTGCTGACGTTCCTTTGCTCCAAAGGTCTTGGCGGGGAGCATGACACGGCCGGGGGTCTGGCAGGGGCCGCCAACCCACCCCATGATCCCCAGATCCGCACGACGGGGCCAGACAAAACCGCAGTTTCACATCAACGCCGCGGCCACCACCAGGTCAGAGGAAGAGGAGCCCTCGTTTCGGATATCAGGTCCACTGCTAATTGAGATCCAATCCCCTCGCGGGCAACGACCCAAGCACACCGGCCCCCCTTCCACAGGGGGACGACGGCTGGCGCCCCCCCCCCGCGCGGCGACGCAGGGAGGATCCCGGATCCGAGCGCGTCGACTCGCCAGGCCGGCTCGGTGCCGAGGCTCGCCATGGCGACGCCCGGCCACCTCCCCGACCGCCGCACGGGGGGCGCGCGCTGGACTCCGGCGTGGCAAGGCACGATGCTGCGGACTCGGACCCGGGCCGCCATGAGCTCTCTTGGCTGTTCTTTCGCATGATGAAAGTGCCACGTTTCTCACTTTCCCAGAAACCACCGGCCCACGAAGTGTTACGATGCTCCATCTACACGACAAACTCGTTCCTTCGGTTTCATCATTAAGTTTGGAACCGGTTTCACTTTCTCTTTAACTGCTTCTCTTAAACGGGCCCACTGTGCTTCGGAATAAATCTGCACCACTCATATGAACTGGCCTTTTTTTCTACTGATTTCATCAGAAGTGTTATGCATGCATGTTGCTCCCCTGACATACTCATTGAGCTGCGACGTTGTCTTTAGTTTCATCGTAATATGGAACCAGTTTTACTTTCTCTTTAATATTTCTCTTAAAGGGCTCAGCTGTGCTTCAGACTAAATCTGCACCTCTCGTGTGTACCGTGCAGTTTTTATACCAGGAACACTGGGGGATAAAAAGCAAAGCCAAACTGTCCAGGATTGTGAAAACAGCACAAATAGAACTTTTTTTTTGCCTTGGGCCTGAAAAAAGAACCAGGAGGAGACCCGATTCAAGAATTTAAAATCCTCAAACGCTTTGGAAAAAAAGCCAACCCCAACGAACTCTGAAGTGGTTTTAAAACCACAAGAAGGAAGAACTTATTTTACACAAAGGGTGGTGGGAGTGGGGAACAAACTGACCAGACATGGTGTTGAAGCCGGTATCACGGTTTCTTTCAGGACACAGCTGGATGAGATCCTCCAATCGGGATGGGATTTTTACACAAAGAGTAGTTGGAGTGGGGGACAACCTACCCAGCCATGTTGTTGAAACTGATACCCTGGCTTCTTTCAAGAAAAAGCCGAATGAGATCCTGGGATTAATTAGCTACCAGCTACCAAACAGGCTAGATGGGTTGAATGCCTTCCTCTCTCCGATTATGTTTAAGTTCTTATGTTTCACTCCACTGGGTTTCAATTTTGTATTTGTCAAAGACTTCCGCCATTTTATTAAAGTCTGGCATTTAAAGTTCATCACTCAGCGCGCCAGGAACTACAGCATTAGAAGGGCATGAGAAACAGCCGATTTGTTTTAAGAGCTTAATTTTTATGTCGCTCAATGTTTATTTTTTGAAAAGGTTTTAGACCGTTCGGAAATAACCTTGCTGTGTTTAGTTACGAAATTATCTCATTATGAAACTCGCCGAATGAAGACTATGCAGGCTTTTGTCTGCTGAGGGTTTCCGACATTTGCTTACAGCGGGTGGATAAGCGCACAACGCAAAACTCCACAAACAGCGTCGTTGATCTTAACACCTTAGTCTGCCTTCAGCAGACACACTTCTGTGGATGCTGGCAATGACAACTAAATCAACCTGCCTTGTCCCACAATCAGACTCCAGAGAGCACTTTGCATAGATTTCCTGAGAGGCGGGAGCTCACTGCTCTGCCCCCACGAGCTGCATTAAGTGTAAAAACACCTGACTCCACAAGGATGACGACAGCCCAGAGACACCGCGACATGGTTGTGCAAGAGCTAGACTGGTCAGAGCATGCTTTGTGACCAATCAAACACACTCTGGGCCAGCGGCTTCCCCGGTTTCAGCGCAGTTTCATCAGAGCAGGAAGTACAGAGGCTGCGATTGGCCAAGTCAACAGAGCGGGAGGGAGCTGCCTTTGTTAGGCTGCCTCTTACAGTGCAGAGTTTCATCACTCTTCAGCAACATGCCATCTCCTTTCTAAAGGGCAGCACAAGCAGGGGAGCCACTGATCCTAATGGCCTGAAGCAACTTCATAGGGACAGCAAAGTAGGGTCAGTGTGTCTGCAGCAGGGCTGTCCAGTTCTGGTCCTGGAGGGGTCAGTGTGTCTGCAGCAGGGCTGTCCGGTCCTGGTCCTGGAGGGTCAGTCAGTGTGTCTGCAGCAGGGCTATCCAGTCCTGGTCCTGGAGGGGTCAGTCAGTGTGTCTGCAACAGGGCTGTCCGGTCCTGGTCCTGGAGGGTCAGTCAGTGTGTCTGCAGCAGGGCTGTCCAGTCCTGGTCCTGGAGGGTCAGTTAGTGTGTCTGCAGCAGGGCTGTCCAGTCCTGATCCTGGAGGGGTCAGTGTGTCTGCAGCAGGGCTGTCCAGTCCTGATCCTGGAGGGGTCAGTGTGTCTGCAGCAGGGCTGTCCAGTCCTGGTCCTGGAGGGCCAGTCAGTGTGTCTGCAGCAAGGCTGTCCAGTCCTGGTCCTGGAGGGTCAGTCAGTGTGTCTGCAGCAGGGCTGTCCAGTCCTGATCCTGGAGGGGTCAGTGTGTCTGCAGCTTGTCTTGACAGGTCAACGTATACGGTACGAAAGGTATTAAATTAGCACACAACTATATCCATTTCACGTGTTGTCATGCGTTACGTTCTGCATCTGATCAAGATCCAGCGGCTGTACTCAACGAACTCACTGCCCTTAACGAGCCCTCTGGAAACCAGACAACGTGACCCAAAAGTTACTTATTTTTCAGTTAAGAAAAACACAAAACACCAAATGGTGACAGAACTATTCACTTTTTTTCTCGTTTATATCCTTGTGCGAGTCGTTCTCCCTCTCCAAATTTTTAAAAAAAAAAAACAGACAGAGGCCTACCTTACTGGTGAAGTCTAGGTGATCCCCGGCCTCGCCGTTGAAGATCTCGCCGTCCTCGGGGCTCTCTGCCCGGGCCACGTCCTCTCCACATCCCGGCACCGGAGCGAACATGCAAGCGGGAACCGGTGACTCCACAGCCGGTACGGGACCCGGGCTCAGGTTCGGCTCCGCCGGTACCGAAGCCATCCCCTCCAACTTCGACACAAAAAAAACACTCGTACAAACGCTGTATCTGACCAAACTGTAATTTGAGAACTGCTTCTAGCAACTAGCAACAGTGCCGGTTTGTCAAATGCTGGTTATATCCCTCCTACTGTCCGTACCGCTGAATTAGCCGACATAATTGACACGGATAAGGCGGAACTTCTGAGAGGCACCACGTTAAAATATAAAATGCCAGCGCCACTACTCAATTTTTTTCCCCCCAATTTCTCAGAGCGTGTTTTAGTGTTTTGTTTACGATTCTCCCCTCTCTATAGAAGGTGCCTTGAAATACACAGCCCGGCCCCCCTATGGTGATACCCCGCCCCCTTTATTAATTATTCATGACGCCCCGCTGTACGCCAGCTGGGCAGCCGTCGGCGCCCCGCCCCCGCCGTCATGCATATGCAAACGAGCACGCACGATCGAGCCAATCAGACGCGGCGCTTGTGCGCGTCAGCGGGGCTTCTAATTCGCCGTGCGACTCGGTCGCGTCCGCTCAGACGTTGCTCTCGGCGGGGGAGAGGAAAAAAAAAACATGCGTACCTTCCACGGTGATGTGTCCACGCAGCCACTTTCCGGGCAGGCTCCGCGCCGCTCTCTCTCTCTCTCTCTCTCCCTCCCTCTCCTCACTCTGCCTCTACCACTCCCCCCCTCCCGCTCCCCGGCGACCCACGCGTTCCCTTATTTCCACGCTGTCCTCGGAGAGGGTAGGATAACGGAAACCGCTCCTCGGCGACAGCCCGCCACCTCTTCCTCCTCACGAGAGCGGCACGCAGGCGTGTGCGGGCTCACGGTCGCTGACGTCGGCGCTCCCGAGACCCCCCTGATGATGCAAAACCTGTGCAAGAGCGGCCTACCGCGCCGGCGCAGTGTGGCAGCGACGCGCTGGGCCCCAATGAGCTCAAACGACAGAAAGGCATTCAAATATAAACCGCATTTCCCTGTCCAGAAACCACGGAAGATAATTCAGCTCCCACTCCACCTTCCAGCATTTCTCCCCCTCGCTTGGCACGATCTTGTAACCCCTGTTGTCTCCCTCATCCACTGTGGCACCAATCCATCAACACTACAGTGAGCGCCTTTTTAAAATATATATCACGCTTATCAAGTTCCGAGTTTATTGTCATTATGCTCATACACAGGCATATGGTATGACGAAATGCTATTTTGCTAGCTCTCAGGTGGTATGTAGTACAAAAACACAACAATACAATTGTATAAGAAAAGAAAGACAACAGGTAATGTGCAGAACAACATCAGTTGTGCAGAATCACACGTCGACAGAATGAAATAAAGGATAGAAAATTAGGGGGAGTGAACTTCTTGACTTGAGGCAGAGGTAGATTTCAATGCGTGAGTTTTGATCAGGAGAGAACTCTCTGGATCGCTGTGAGGGTTCAGATCGTGGGTGAGAGAGGCTGGGAGTTTAATAGTTTGATAGTGGGGTGGTAAATAGATATTCAGTATCATCAGCCATGAAAATGATCATCTTACACAGCATAACAAAAAGTTCATCTTCCTCTCTCCCCAAAAACAGCACTGAAAATCTACACCAGAAATCAAGACCAAATTCAAATGATTGGATTCAAAAAGCAATTGCGTATAAACCTCCAACTAGTTCAATAATGATTATGAAACACTATCAACAAGTGTAAATTATTTCTATTATTATCATTGAATTCTATAATTATGATTTAATGTAGTTGCGTGCTGTGGTCTTGTTTCTGACTCTGAAGCTTCCGGGGTTGAGCAGGTAGATAAACACGCGTCTGTGTGACAGGGCTCCAGATGCACGTGACGGGAGTCCGCTGGGGAAGGAGATAGTACTGCCGCTGTAGTACGTTAGGGGGCGCTACAGTACAAAACAATTATTCAGGCCTTCCTCACTCCTTTAATAAGATAATCAAGATCACTTTATCGGCCATATACAATTTATTGCATTAGGAATTTGTCTTTTCACAGACCCCAGCTTGCTCTTCATGAGACACACAGACAGGGAGAGAAGCTGTTCAGGGTCAGTGTCCAGGGTCAGCTATTTTACAGCACCCCTGGGGTAGCTGGGGTTAAGGGCCTTGCTCAGGGGCCCAACAGGGTAGGATTCTTCTGCTAGCCACAGGATTTGAACCAGCAACCTTCCAGCCACAGGCACAGATTCCTAGCCACAGTGCCACCACTTCACCCCAGATAGGAAAGTCACTTTGCAAGCAGGTAAAAGCCATAACACAAAAAATCAATACATTAAACACGACATGGACCCATTAATAAATAAGAAACATACGTGCGTAGGCTGGGAGAAACAAGTTCCTATTTTAAGTAATCTGTTAGCAGCTTAACTGATTAGAGACTGTCAAAAAATCAATTTCATACAATTACTTGTAGCAACTCCACACTCTCTGGATGTCTACTGTCCATCCACCATTAACAAACTCCGCTGTGGTCAGAATGTGGCAGCCAGAGTCCCGATCAGGCAGCATGCGAGCGATCATGACAATACTCCTGTCCTGGAGTCCCTGCACTGGCTTCCTGTCGGGTTGCGTCCCGACTTCAAAATCCTCCTGCTCACCTGTAAGTCTGTACATGGTTTGGCACCTCGCCACCCAGCTGACTAACCATCTGTCCGCTCCCCACCTCACAGGCTTCGTTCCTCTGACTGTGCTCTCCTGCCTGTCCCCCAGACTCGTCTCCAACATACTCACAAATGCTCCATTTTCACGACCCTGTGTCTTGTGCTGCACCTCTTACCTATTGTGTTCCTTATATAATAATAATAGCTTACACTTATATAGCGCTTTTCTGGACACTCCATTCAAAGCGCTTTCCAGATAACGGGGATCCCCTCCACCACCACCAGTGTGCAGCCCCACCTGGATGATGCGACGGCAGCCATAGTGCGCCAGAACACTCCCCACACATCAGCTATCAGTGGGGAGGAGAGCAGAGTGATGAAGCCAATTCATAGAGGGGGATTATTAGGAGGCCATGATTGGTAAGGGCCAATGGGAAATTTGGCCAGGACGCCGGGGTTACACCCCTACTCTTTTCGAGAAACGCCCTGTGATTTTTAATGACCACAGAGAGTCAGGACCTCGGTTTTACATCTCATCCGAAGGACGGCGCCTGTTTACAGTATAGTGTCCCCATCACTATATTGGGGCATTAGGACCCACATGGACCGCAGGGTGAGCGCCCCCTGCTGGACCCACTAACACCTCTTCCAGCAGCAACCTTCCCAGGAGGTCTCCCATCCAGGTACTGACAGGCTCACACCTGCTGAGCTTCAGTGGGTTGCCAGTTGTGAGTTGCAGGGTGATATGGCTGCTGGCATGTATATGCTTATCTTGTAGTTTGCTATCCTTCTAACGGTGCTGAATCCTACTGTAAAGCGCCTTGTGACACTATTTTTAAAGGTACTTTTTTTATTATTATTGATGATGATGATTTATATGGTTCACGATGTATTTAATCTGCTTGTCCGGTAACGCGAACAGTGCCACCCGCCACCACGTGAAGGAAAAAGACTGAGTTTCTTTACAGGAGACAGGAGAACCCGCACGACAGCACACAGAGGCTATGGGCATCGTTTCTCCGTAAGTCCTGAGACAACAGAGCTCTGGGGGGTACACATTTCCAGGGGGATACTGATTGGGATAGGAAACGGCGTCTTGTGATCGGGTGTAGGCAGCCGGGCTGACGCATTCTGATCGCGGTTGAAGATGACGCCCAGGCGGCGCACTGGTCGGGTGTTTGCACGGGTCTCCTGGAGAGAGGAGAGAGGGTACCCGGGTAAGTAGGGTACGGCACGTCGTGTCATCCTCCGGCAGCGCGCGGCGCCTCCCCGTCGCCCTTGCGCGAGAGGAGAGCCGCGTGCCCGGGGCCGGCTGCCGCGGATGCCACGTCACCGCACCGCGCAGCCCGCGCGCCTCTTCGGAGGCGTCTACGTCTGCTATTAAACATCTGATCCATCTTTTTGGAATGCACTGTTGGAAAATATAAAATGGAAGTTAGTTTGGACCACTCCTGATAGATATTGTATGACAAATAAAGTGAAAGAGATATCGTTTAAAATTGTTCTCAAGGTTTATCCAGTTCAATTAGTGCTCTCCAAATTTAAGCCTGAGCAGGGTGATCTGTGTGTTTTTTGTCGGGGTTAAAGGCAGTCTTTGATGCATTTATTTGTGAGGTGTAGGTTTGTGAAGTTGTTTGGGACGGACTTGCAGAGTTTTGTTTGCAGGCAGTTAAAGGTGTTTTTTAGATGTAAGGATTTTGATATTTTATTGTACCGTTTAATAGAACACTTGGAAAAAGAGCATTTATTTATTGTCAATGTATTAGTCATTCTGGGTAAATGTCACATTCATAAATCAAAATGGTCTAATAATACTCCCCTTTTTAGTACTTTTGAGGTGGAGATGAAACACTATTTACATTCTATAAAACAATTTGAGAAATAATAAACCAAGGAAAACCTGATATATGTAAAAAAAAAACAATGTGATCAGATAATTTACTTCATTACCCCTGGAGGTTAAATGTTTTTTTCTGTTTGTGTTTTGTTTTTTCCTCTTGTACCTGTTTCTGATCCACTGGTAGTAGTTGTATTTGTAAATTATTTTATAAAAAAAGAACATCTGTTCTTCCTGCGGTTCCTGCTGTGCTGTACGCAGGCTGCGTCAAGCCCGGCGCTGGGTTTCTGCTACAGATCACCCTCTATGGTCCTACCAGGTATTAACTCTTCCTCATGAGCGAAGCAGGATCACAGACGGAACACAGGTTACCGGTAGGACGTTATACTATTGTAACTCAGCAGGGACCCAGCCCGGTGAGCCAAAGAGAGATCTCTCTACAGCCCAGTAGCTGTTGTCCTGCTATCACAGGGAAGGGCGGTGACGTCACCTGCTCTGGTACGCCGGCTCTTACACAGCACATGTCGGCCGTAAGCGTTACATGTAAAGACACTGTACTGTTCACCATAAAAAAGCGAGCCCAGATATTTAAACGAGTTCTCTATTTGAGGGTATTTACTGAAGCAATCCGGGGGTGAGGTGTTCTTGCAGAGCAACACCCAGAATTTACTTCCCGCGACCGCCCGGACTGGGGTCCAGAGCCCTGACCGCTGCTGTTCCGGGCCATTACGTCATATTATAGTGCTATAAGAAAGTCTCTAGGAAAACCCGGCTGTGGCCAATCGGCCGGGCGATTTGATCCATTTATTTACCTGGTTCGCGAATCTCAGCTACAATGCCTGAGAGAGTCACGACAAAGCACCCCGGATAGGATAAGACTGAAGCAAACACTGGAAGAAAGGCCCGAGTGGTCAGGTGGTAAATTTTGGAATAATCTTTCTCCTGTCTGGGGAGGATTGCGGAGAGATTAGACGCGCCAGGTCTGCAGACACACAGCTTTGAGCTCAAGCGCAGGCTCAGCTCACTGTTAGATGAGTTTGCGAGTTTCTCAGTAAACCCTTGGGTCATTAAAGGAGCGGTTGATGGAAACTAAATCCATTTTTTTTTGCAAACAAAAGTCGGCACTCAGCGCACCCTAAAGAGGAATCCTGCATCGTGTCTCCGGGTGCAACTCCACGTATTGTTGTCGTTCGAGCAATGCGCTCGGAAATTCAGGATATCCCTCCACTACTCTCATCCCAGATTCCCACAGATCCAGACCCGTGTTTTTTATTTGTATTTGCTTGGATACGGCTGTGGAACTCGCACTTGAAATAAGTTTTTGTTTAAACCCCAGAAGTACAAAAAACAAGGAGAGAGAATATAGAAACAGATGCAGAAAGAGACACTTCACAGCCAGAGGAATTCACAAACCCGGCGGTGCGTTGTGCCCGTGAATCTGAAGGACGTCTGACGTCACGGGCAACTTCCGGGCCAACCGCGTGACTTCGCGGCCGGCCAGCTCTACTGTACCTCGTGACGGAGAAGGCGCTCTCAGCTGACCCCTGTGTTTCAACACAGGATTGAGCCAGATCTGCAGCAGACGAGCGCTTCGGGAACAGTGCGAACACTGTGAATATTGCGCCCCTGGTATCACTCCCGCAGAGGCTAAGGACAGTGGGCTACACGCCCCAGTGTGCGCATCATGCAATGTCCAGGTCCCTATAGAAACACTCGCTTGTGTGCGGTAGTCCTAGCCCTAGTAACACTAGCGTGCCGGTGCATCCAGCGTCCCCAGAGAACTTCACATATAGCAGGCAGACAGGGTTGCTGTACAGTGCACAGTTAGCGTAAAGCGTTTTCAGTGAGGAGGCAGTCATTTCGGAACTATTTTGAGAGTTTGAGCCTCCCCCGTGTGCCACTAGGTCTTCATGTGTCGCGAACTGGCTACTCCGCTGATTCCTGATGGCAGCGGCCTTCCTAGAGACTGTTAGTGTAATTCGTGGCCTCTGTTTCTGTGTCCCTCGTCTCTTTCTCCTTTAGTTTTGCTCTTTTTAAGAGGGAAGATTTTGGGAGGGACGTCCGAGAGGGTTGAACATGCCGTGTTTTTCCCTCTTCGGTAAATTATTCTCAGAGAACCCACCCTCCCGGCGTGACTTCTGTGTTTATCCTGTGAAGCATGCCTTTGCGCGGGTTTGAAAAATCCAAGACAAATCCCTCAGTGACTTCGACAGCAGTGTGTTCAGTGTGGACAACAAACTTCAAAGTCCGCCGTTATAACATGCTAGGACGGTCCCTTTAAGGAAAGCGACCGACGCCGTCTGTCGGCTCGCCTGGATGATAAGTTCGGCTGTGTGGGGGCTGACCAAGGAAACTGTGAGCTCATGATTTGTCCCAGCACAGACCTGCAGAGCGCCAGCCGATTCGGGGTTTAATTCACGGGTTGGATTGAAAAGGGCAGGTGTGGTCACTGATAGAAATGCTCTCCCCTGAGTCAGTGTCCCCCCTTTGTGCGAGAGGGGGGTCCGATGTCCGGGCCGCTGACCTCTCACGCTTTTCGACCCAATCGGTCAGAGGAGCGCATGGCTCTGTGGCTCAGGATCTGCGCCGGTGGCTGGAAGGTTGCCGGTTCAAATCCCGCAGCCGGCAGAGGAATCCTACTCCGTTAGGCCCCTGAGCAAGACCCTTAACCCCAACAGTACAATGGCTGACCCTGCGCTCTGACCCCCAGGTTCTCTCCCTGTCTGTGTGTCTCATGGAGAGCAAGCTGGGGTCTGCGAAAAGACAAATTCCTCATGCAAGAAATTGTAAAGGGTTAATAAAGTGATGTTAATCTTAAAAAAAAAAACTCTCTCACTTCCGAAGACGGTTCAGCTTCCAGGGGATAGAACATATTCGCTCCCTCTGGTTCTCTGCGGGGATAAAAAAAAGACTATTTGCCGAGGCACTGAAGAAATTTGTTTGTGAGGTGTTGAACGCAAAGAGCACCATTTAAGACAGATGGGTGTTAATATGGCAACCGTCTTAAATAATAATCCTAAATGTGGATGAGGTATTTAAGACTTGTAAAGATAAATCTCTACGCTCTGACCTTGGGCGTAGTCTAGCTAAGCAGCTGCAATAAATTCAAGTGCCGTCTCCCTTCCCCCCCCCCACCCTCTTCTGATTGGTGAAGGAGCCGCGCGTCCCGCTCCAGCGGCCTCCCCATTGGCCAGGAGAGTTGTCAATCGCTCAGATTTCTCCTTATAAGGGGGGGCCCCAGCCCGGTGCGCGCTCGGTCCGGCGAGATAAGACGGTCGAGATGAGCGAGGTAAGTGTGCGTGCGCTTCAGGGAAACCAAGAAACTCTCGCTTCCGCTGTCAGAAAGTTCAAAAACGGGTTTTAGGGTAAAAGGCAGGATCAAAGCCTGCAGTGTTATTTAAGCGAGGAGGATAAAATAACTTATCTGAGCATTTTACCTTGTGTGTTGGTTAGCAGTCCAACCCCTTCACTCCTGTAGATGTAGTCTTGTTTCGTAATTACAGAAGTGTTTTGTTTTCCGTTGCAGAACTGAGTAAAACGCGCTCAAATCGTAGTCTTTGCACCGTAATCCGCATGGATCCCCATCTTGATTCAGTGACTCAGCTGTAGGGCCGGGTGCCAGCAGGTTAAATAACGGACACAAAATAATAATGATGCGACAAAAAAAAAAAAACTGAGCTGCCCTTCTGAAAGAACTAGGGAAAAATATGTTCCACAGTTACCTCCCAGAGCAGCCCGAAAGCGGGCTGGATTCATTCGGTCGGGGTGAGGGGGTTGAGGATAAACCGGCGCGCTGGCTGGACAGGCGAATCTGATCGCTCATGTCAGGAGTTCAGTGCATGAGCCAGCCGGGGTGTATTCGGGATAGATACTGCTCTATAAATGCAAGGAAGTCTTAGTGAGGATTAACGGACACGCAGAGAGAGACAGAGAGAACTGTCCCGCTTTCTAACCGGTTATTAAACAGACGCATTTCCAGCACCCCGCAGCCGGCGAAAGAACCCTTTGAGATGACGGGGGTGGGGGCGCACGGGTGTACTGTATGTGTGTAGTCCGCTGCAGGCTCAGCTCAGCTCAGCCCTGCTCCATCTGCGGCTTGTTCAAGCCGCACACCGCCGGCGGACAGCCCCGCGAGCTCCCGGAGCGCAGCGCAGCGCAGCGCGGGGCGCGTCCGCGCGGTCACGGCTGCTGCGGGTTCCGGTTCCAGGTTCGGCACGCGCCCGCACCAGTAGCCCGTGTGTGGGCGCCAGTAGCAGATGGGGCTCTCTGGGGACCGGACTGGGAGACCTGTTGCTTATAGGTTGAGGGGTCAACCTTCACCCTTTTTAAAAGACGGGGACTACTTATAAGCATTATAAGCATTACGTATTATGAAGTAGTTCAAGCAGGGAGCTGCGACGGCACACGAAGACGGCAAAGGAACAAGTAAAGGGTTCACACCCGAAGAAGGCTCCACAGCCGAAACGCTGTGTCTCCTTTCTTCTCTTTTCAACAGGGAATAAACCTTCCCTTGCAGCCTACTTATAAGCTGTTGGGGAACTCTGGTCCTGTGGGGTAGCTGGGTGTTCAGATCGTTTGTGTTCCAAATGATCACCGACTTTGGAAAATGTGTATGTGCCGCTTAGCATCTGTCCAGTTTCCGCCCTGTTCTTCCTGTTTCGTGGGTCGAAGTCCGCCTAGTCTCTTCAATCAGCCTATTACTGAGGGTCTTCCTGATCACCTAGCTTATCTGCATGGCTGTGTGGAGAGATTTGGGAAAGTGGCCATAGAGCACAGGTTACCCGCACGCTTCAGAGCAGGAATGCAGGAAGCTAAAGGTTTTAATCCAGCAACAGCTGACAAAATTCACACAAACACAGGGGCACTTTTCCTCTCAAACGCAATTTGAATGTTTTATCAGCTCCGTTTTAATGCTGTATCTTCCCCGAGATCGCGGGGCTCGGCTGGGCCCGTCCGGTACCGGGGTGCGGGACTTCCACGGTAAACTAGGGTACTGGTACGTGTGGTATTCACAGGGAGCCCGTAGGAGTCCAGTCTGGGATTGGACAATCAGGCCTGCTGGCGGCTTTCCCATAATTCAGCTCTCGCTTGCTCTCCTGATGGTCTTTGCGGGATCACTGCTGCTCAGTGAGGGTCCTTGTTGACGTTAAAGACTGGAGCTGGAAGCTGCAGATCCAAGAATCTCGCCCATGAAGGGTCTTGCCTGTGCTTAGACTCCCAGGACTAAGGAAAATGTCTGCTGCAGAACCTTGTCTTGAAAGGGCAGTCCTGTGATCTGCCAGAAGGAACAGACCAATGGCTGTTCAGGGATGCAAAGACTTAGTGACCTGAGGGGTGGGTGACCCTGAAGGCAGATCGCAGTTGCCAGACAAGAGGCAGCCATGTGGTCCTTCTGGCTCATGAGGTTCCTAGTAGCTCTGGGATCCGGTGGTAACCTCCTGCCGCTTCCCGAAAGAAGCCATGAGTGGGCAGCTTGTTCCACACTCCCACCACCCTTGGCGTACAGACCTGCGTTCTCAGGCGACCCCCGGGTCCTGTGATTTTAGACGGGATGAACTGATGGCAAACCTCATTTTGAGCACTGAGACTGGGGGGGGGCAGGGATTGGACAAGATGGTAGGCGAGTCTGAACACAGGATGGGGCTTTGAAGTGTCCTGCAGTGTCCCCCACTCCCCTCCCCCGGTCGGTGTTCGGTGACGCCCAGCCGACTCTTCCCAGGGCCTGCCCGTATCCGTGGGGTTCGGAACTCTCTCGCCCGAGTCCCCTCCAGTGAAGGAGGGCTGGGAAGGGCCTTCTGCCAAGAGGAGTCGGGCTCCGGCCAGACTCACGCGGAAAGAATGCGCTCTGCTTATCCTCAATCCTGCCAGAGTGCTCGATTTATTTATTTTTTTTAATTGTTTAATTCTGCCAAAGGCTGAACGTAACTCAAATGTTAACGCAAATGTAAACTTGCGTCATCCGATTCAAACAAAATCCCTCATCCGCCCACGCCAGCCCGCCCTCGAACCACACCCCAGGCTTCGCTTTCGGGGTTCCCCCCTCCCCTCCTCTCATTTGAGCTCTCACTCAATCTCTCGGAAATCTGGGAGTGCTTTCGGACGCGTTTCTAGAAAGCGCCCCCGCCACACGAGACCTGTCAGTGGAAAACGAGGATATAATTGCTCCCAGACGTCTGGCCTTGCAGAAGGCAGACATTTTATGCCTCAGCTTTTTTTTTTTGGGATTTGGCAGACCTGCTTCCTGGGAAATGGGGAGTCATTAAAATCTGCGGTTCAGCTGAAACCGGCTGAGTTTTCCACTTCCCTGACAATCTGCTGATGATGATGATGGTGGTGGTGGTGGCAGTTTTATCCCAGATAGATGCCTGGGAAAGGAGACTCTGGATGCGATCCCAGCTGGCTCCTCAGGATCGCGAGGAGCTGCGCTGTGACCCTGGTCCTTTTCCCTCTTCTCCAGGTCTGCGTGAGGAATCTGGCCTTCAAGGCCGGGCAGACGATGAAGGTGAAAGCCGCCATCAACTCGGATGCCAGCTGGTAAGTGTCCGGAGAAGGGGTGGAGGGGGGGGACCCCAACAAATCCTATGAAGTTGAACGACAACTGGTTATTCATCCCATCGGAGTTAACTCGGAGTCTTTTTTTTTTTTTTTGGGGTGTCGGGCTGTGTCGGGAGTTTCAGGAGGCTCCTCGCTGTCTTGGGGTGGTTTAGTCACTTCTTCCGTGCAGTAATGTTTGTGCTGTCAGTCCAAATTAAGTCGAATCGCATAGCCGCAGCAGCGCAGGATAGACCGTGAGGAATGTGCACTTGTACCCCTGTAAACGGCTTCAGAACGGCACGGCTTGTTCCATGCTCCCACCACCCTGTGGGTACAGACTCCCACAGCAGCGACACCCCCTTCCCAGCCGGTATTGGATCGCCGTGCGTGTGGCGTGTGAGGCGGGCTCTGCCTGGGCCCGTCTGTGTGGGGAGGGTCTTGTCAGGGTGTGTCCTGGAAAGTTAACATTTGCAAGACCCTTCAACAGCTGTGGAAATGCCTGGGGCCCCTGCAGTGCTGGATTTTTAGGAAATGGGGGGCCGTGCGCCTGCAATGTGATCTTCTAGGCTCGTTATAATAATCCTTACACTAATTTGGAAAAAAAGAAATCGAATATACTGAATGTAGTGGCAGGTGGATCATATTTTATGATTCTGGTCCAGTATTAACAGCAGGTAGCTCTGCATCTGTACTCAGCATCCGAGAGCCCAAACCGTTTCTTAATAATTACTTAATAATCTAACTCTTTATTTGCATGATGGGACAAGCTGCAGCCTTTCCTTGTTCCTGATACACTGTAGATGTAGAGAGATCTATACAACCTCCTACACAGTGGCCCTTGAGGCCTGGAGCTGGGATCCCCTGTTGTTGAACCTTAAACCATCTGTCTGCTTACTTGTATATGATGACAATAACCCGTACATAGCGCCATACTACAGCGCCCTTCTGGACAATCCACTCAAAGCACTGTGTAGCTAAGGAGGAATCCCACTACCGCCACCAGTGACCCTCTGTTAGGGAGAAACCCCAAGACCTGGACTGAAGGCTCAGTGTCCCTTTACTGCTCAAGCCACACCGTCCTCATCGATATAATTCAACACACCTTATATAGCGCTTTTCTGGACACCCCACTCACAGCGCTGGACAGGTCACGGGGATCCCCTCCACCCCCACCAGTGTGTACCCCCACCTGGATGATGCTCCAGTCCGCTCCCCACACACCAGCTCTCAGTGGGGAGGAGAGCAGAGTGATGGAGCCAGTTCAGAGAGGGGGGTTATTAGGAGGCCATGATGGGTAAAGGCCAGGGGGACATCTGACCAGGACGATAGGGGTTAACAAACCCGCTTAATAAGTAATTGAAGTTTAGTGAACCAAACCTCCCTCCCTCCCTCCTTTCGTTTCCCCCCAACAGCTTCTCGATCAACATCGGGCACTCGGAGAACGACCTGGCCCTGCACTTCAACCCCCGCTTCAACGCCCACGGCGACTCCAACACCATCGTGTGCAACTCCCGGCAGGGCGGGGCCTGGGGCTCGGAGCAGCGGGAGTCCGTCTTCCCCTTCCAGGCGGGAGAAACGTTCAAGGTGGGCTGGTGGGGGGGGGGGCTTCTCAAACCACCGCGGCCAGGTGGGGCGGGTGGGGTCGGTCTCCCAGAACAAGCACATGGGTTGCAGATGCTCCTGCAACGAAGCTGGGTTGCGAGATCTCTCGCTGTCGATGGCCATTCCAACTGTTGTCTTAAAAGATGGACCAGCTTGTAACAATGTCTTGACCTTGACCTTACTGCCACTGAGTGGAGAGCAGCAGAGTGGCGCAGGGGGCAGCACGGCTGCCGTGCGGCGCTGGGGGGTTCAGTGCCGGACCTGGGGTGCTGTCTGCGTGGAGTTTAGATCGCGGCAAGACTCTTGATGGGCAATAAGAATACAGGCTCTCTGCTTCAGCATGGCCACGTCACGGGGTGGGTGGAATCTCTCAACCCAAACGGGCCGACTCCTCCTTTAAAGAGCCAGCCTCCTGCATTCTAACCCCTTCGTCGACTAGGGATCGCAGGAGAGCCGGGGGTCTATCCCGGGCGAGCAACGAGTTCCGGACTTGAACCCGGGGCCCCATGCTGCAAGGCGGCACTCCTAACCACTGCACGGTGCTGTGCCCTTTAAATTGTCGCTTCCTGGAATGGGAATTGAATCGTGCTGAGACGATTCGAATTCCGTCTTTTTGACGAGCAGTGAGAAGCTCAGGCCTAGTGTTTCCTGGTGCTCTGACGCACCCCGAGCACGTGTGAGGGATTCACAGGGCGCTTTAAACCTGGATATGGCCCGAGCTCTTGCAAGCAGTCTTCCTCCCCGTCATTCAAGCATGGCCAGTGTCCATCCCTACCAGTGATGCTGGCAGTTATTGCTAAATGTATGTACCCTCTTGGAAGCCAGCTTACAGCAGGGCATGTTGTGTAACGTCCGATAAATATAGATCAAAACGTAAAACTCAGAACGATGATTGTGTAAAATTTAACAGTCTCTGGACTTTAACCCGGATCGTTTTGTATTAAGAGAAGTGAAACATTAACAATATTGTGTATGCAGGCCTCTTTTTCTTTTTCTTAATTGTATGTCACTGACGTGCGTGTCTGTGTTTGTCTGCCCTGCGATGGACTGGCGTCCCGTCCAGGGTGTGTCCTGCCCACTGCTTGCTGGGATAGGCTCTGGCTCCCCGCGACCCTGGATTGGAAGAAGCTCACAACTCCAGTCTGTTAGAAAATGGGCAGATGTACTTCATTCATCCCGCATCGAATACTATTTTACATGTGGATATGTCGCCCTCAAGTGGGGGGAAAAAGCTGTCATTTACACAACTTCCCTGCATCCTTCATTTTATTTCCTCATGTAGGGAATTTGCCGCCTCTTCCCTCGAGATATTTTAGCAGAGGTTCGGGATATTTGTAGGAACTCCGAACCCCAGCCCAAGCAAGGTACCCCAGATCTGCTGGCGATTTGAACATGCTATAGGGTCCAGCTGGTCAGTCAGTCAGTGTCTGTACCAACGCTCTGCCAGTGAAGTGTGAAGATGAGGTAGTGTCCCATTCAGGCAGTGTGGCCGCCTCCCTGTTGGCAGGGTTTTAATCTGCTGCCCAGTGTGGTTAATATGGATAGTCTGAGTGATCACGGTCTGCCAGTGTAGTGTTAATGGGTGTGGGGCATCGTCTCTCTGCTCCCCTCATTCTCTCACTGCAGTGATGTCATATCCTGTATTGACCCCCCCCTCAGTGCAGTGTGACACATTCTCTAGTTTCCGGTTTAGTTGGTGAGGTATCAACCCCTCCTCCCACTCTCTCAAATTAAAATGAAAGTATTATCTGAGAGACTCCTTCTGTTCCTCAAGCTGTGACGGGAGATCACGGACAGGCCTATGAGCTCTGCTGAGTTTCCCTCACCAGGAGGATAGGTTCTGTTCTGATTATGCCGTTTGATTCTCTCTGAGTGAGAATGTGTCTAATCCCCGAGTATTTCTCACAGTCTAGGAGAAAGTGCTTTTTGATCTGTGCTTCTCCCTACTGGCAGTGGTGCAGCCAAGTCAGCTGTGGTCACTGAGCCTGTCCTCTTTGGACAGACAAGTCTGTCTGTGTCCAGCTTCTATATAGCTAGACTGTGGTCACCGAGCATGTCCTCTCATAAGCAGCCACCAGGTCTGCCTGTGTCCAGCTTCTCTAGCCAGACTGTGGTCACCGAGCATGTCCTCTCTGAACAGTCAAGTTGTGTCCAGCTTCTCTAGCCAGATTGTGGTCACCGAGCATGTCCTCTCTGAACAGTCAAGTCTGTGTCCAGCTTCTCTAGCCAGACTGTGGTCACCGAGCATGTCCTCTCTGAACAGTCAAGTCTGTGTCCAGCTTCTATAGCCAGACTGTGATCACCGAGCATGTCCTCTCATAAGCAGCCACCAGGTCTGCCTGTGTCCAGTGTTCATCTACAGGCTGTGCTCACTGTGCAGGTACTTCACTGGGCTCTGCACCTCCTTGTTGTCTCTCACCCTCATCCCTGTGTGTTGGGCTTTCTGGTAGCTGGATCTGGCAGCATTCAAGTTGGCGTTTCCTCTCCAGCATAGGGAACTGGCATTTGAAAGACTCCGATCTTCTCTCCCTCCCAGGTGTACATCACGCACAACAAAGACTCCTTCCAGGTGAAGCTGCCCGACGGCAACGTGGTGACCTTCCCCAATCGCCATGGAGACGACATGTACAATTACTTCCACATGGACGGCAACGCCAAGTTCGTCTCTATCAAGGTCGACTAGGGCACCCTGTCGGGGGGCGGGGCCAACACGTGGAGGGGGCGGGGCCCCATGATTCCAGATGCTGATTGGTTGATCTGGAGCCCAGCCAGATGTTGGTCACGATCTTTTGTACTATTGGTTCACTTCAAGGCTGCAACCCCTTCAACACACACACACACACACAGCTTGCATTATCTTACACCTGGAAACAAGGAAAAATAATGATTGTTTCATCAACAGCTGCAGTTTATTACTTTTAGCGTTTTATGGAGATGTAGGAATGTGTTGGGAAGTGTGATACCACCAGAGAGGAAAACCAGGCAGGCGTGTAGATTTACCACTGTAAACTTGTACAAGATGCATAGCTCTGCTAACTCCTCTACTGTGCAGAAATGAATCCAGGCGTGTGAACCTCTTTTCTCAATAAAGGAGTGATGGGGTGCTCCAATGTGTTTCTTGTGTTTTATTGCTGCAATTGGAAGTTGTAAACTTTAGCTCAACCAGTGTGCTGTAGTTCTGCTGTGACCCCGTCTTGGCCCTGGACCCCAGACCTGGGATCGGCAGGGTCAGGCAGGACCACAAGCTAACGGAGGTCTGCTGGGCCTGCTGCTGTAGTCTTGGCCAGTGGTTCCCAGTCCTGGTCCTGCAGCGACACGCTCTCTTCTGAAGCATAGTCTTCACTATGGGTCGTTTTTAGAGTTAGGGGCATATTTCAGAAATTTGCTTTTAGCTCTTAAAAGGCCAAATGGGATTTGAAAATGGTGTGAAATGGGGCCTCTCTGAAACTCATGCCACTGTTGTCCGTTTCCTGAAAGCTTAAGCAATTGGCCTTCTGTGGTAGAATGAAACCCCTCATTGTGAGTGTGTCTAATCCAGAGTCACACCCCACTTGGGCAGGGGTGATACAATGACACCCCCCTCAGCTGTGGGCGTGTCTCGCGGTGTCATTTCCACCCGTGTTCATCTGCTGCTCCACGAGAAAGAGCCGTTCGCTCCGATGGGACAGAGTGAAACGGGGAAATGGAGCAGAAACTGTCCAAACTCCTGTGTGCTGAAGGTGCTGGACACGGGATGCCTGAAGTCGGGTATTCGGACAGAAGAAACAAGTTGGGCCACAGTCGAGTCAAGCCAGCCCCTCAGTTAGCACTGGAGCTGTCGATCTCAGCTGGGGTGAAGGCAGTGGACAGAATCACTGCTCCAGGGGTTCAAGACCGAGTACAGCACCCCTGACTGGACCAGAGGATGCAATCCCACATCCCTAATGAGTCAGTTTTTTTTATTTATTGCTCGCTTTCTAGTTAACCCGTTTAGAGCAAACGGGGACCCCTGGGGGGGCTCGCAGACCTTCAGTCAGTTTTTTATCATCTTTTAAAAACCACCCAACACCCTTTGACTGTGTGCATGGTGTGTCAGCTGTGACTTATTTTGTACAGTTTATCAAGTATTTATAATCATACTGATCATACACTTCTGGCAGTTCAGGTGTCGGTGGTGGTGGTGGTGGGGTCATCTTTACTGGGTGGAATTTCTTGAAACCACCCTCCCCGCAATAAAGAGTGGGAAATTTCTGATTTCGAGCTTGAAATATAAAAATTCTAAAACTTCTTTGTTTATGCTGTAGCAATTTTGGAGACATACAGTACACCACCCCCAATATGTTCACATTAACACACACATATGCTACCATCAATACATTGTCTAACTTAAAGGACAGACGACACTACTGAGGCCAGAACATGTTTTAACGTTCCTGAAGACTGGTGGGGTTTTGGAACTGTAGGCTGTGGCCACTGGCAAAACACTGGGAGTTTCCCTGCGACAGGAGTGGGGTACAGGCCTTCCGACAGGGGCTGTGATCTAAGAGGGTCACCTCGGAACACTGTGATGGGGTACCCGCACAACTCTAAGTGCTGTAGAAACAGATCTGAACCAGACCGCACTAACAGTGTGGAAAAGTGTTTATGGCGCCTTGCATTACACTGCCCTGAAGATTTGTGGATCGGAGACCGAGGGGAAGACGGTGCTGCAGCTCTCCTGCACATAACGTGCCGCTTTGCCGGAGAATCAGACGGATATTCCCCCCCGCACAACACATCGCTCAGCGAGATCTTCACTCGCAGAGCTGAAGCAAGTCCAGAACTGGGCTCTCCGGAGAGCCGCACGCTATGACGCCACGCCCAAGCAAAGGAATCGCGTTCCTAATTCTCAGAACTGCTTGCAAGGCGTAAGCGAAGCGTCTGTTGTTGTTGTTGTTGTTGTTTTTTTTACCAAGTCTACGAAACCCACTGACACTGTTTCGAGACGGCTTTGAACGAGCACCGCTGTACTCGTGGAGTTCATTTAACTGAAGTTCGGGAGAAAGGAGAACAACCGGGCTCAATCACCCCCAGCCGTCAGTGATTAGCAATCACTCAATTCCTTCCTCCACCGAACGCTATAAATACCAAATGCGCTATCTCTCTCTCCCTCCTGCGCGACTTTGCATCCCACCTCCACTCCTGTGGCGACCCCTTGGTTACCTTGAATGGGGGGTCCTGGCCTCCTCGTCCTATAGGCAGGAGGTCGGCCCTCGGCCAAGCGGCTTAAGCCAAATGTTCGCTCTACAGTAGTTCGTTGCGCTTTGATTTGGGGCGTTGTCATTCGTCGTGAACTCTATTGGTCTGCGTTTCACGGCTGGTCTTGTAGGGACACCCCCTTTTCTGGTTATCGGTAGACGGCAGCGAGGGGGGACGGAGAGCTCTGTCAGGGGTTATCTACGTGCGGGAACTTGGAGAGTCGAAGTGGAAAAACCCGGGGAGACATGTTTCGAGTCGCGGACTGGACCTTCGCGGCTTGTGTTCTGCTCTGCGCGGCCCACCAGCTGCCGGCCCAAGTGAGTTCCGATCGGACACTGTATTTCCACTTCTAGTTCAATAAAAGTCCTAGTTAAAAAGTGCGCAGTGCGGCTTCTTAGGGGGAAAAAAAAGCGTTTTCAATGCAGTGCACGGGGCGCCATTTGCAAATATATTTTAAAAAAACATTCTACGTCTTTTTTTCTTTCCCCCACAAATTCGAACGCCGCCTCTCAATTGTGTTCGTGTTTTAGAAAGTGCAGTTCAGCACTCCAGCCGTCCTTTGTCTAAATGTTTTATCCAGTTTAGAATAGCAGGGGAGCCTATCCCAGCAAGCAACGGGCACAAGGCAGGGTACACCCCGGGGCAGGATGCCAGTCCATTGCAGGGCACGCACAGACACGGCAGGGTCAGTTTTCCCAGAAGTCAATAACCAACCTGTCGGCATGCCTTTGGACTGTGGGAGGAAACCGATCACCCTGAGGAAACCCACATGAACATTGAGAGAACATGCAGACTTCACACAGATAACACCTCTGGTCTGGTATTGAGCCCAGGGTTTGCAGCAGCAATGCGTGTCACTGTGCCACCATACTGCCCTGAGTCAGTGCAGTATTTGTGTGTAACAGTGTCTTTAGTCTGTCAGTGCCCCCTGCTGGTCCTCTTCCAGTGGTGGTTTGGCTGGGCTGTGGGCTGTTAGGACTCCAGAAGGCAGAGATGCCACTTTTCCACAGTCTTCTGCTTATGTTCGTTGAAACAAATTGTGTGGAGTTGGTGACACACCCCTGCCAGTAGGGGGTGCTCTTCCTTCTGGACCTGAACTTCCAAACCAATGCCCCACTAGGGGGGGCATTCAGATGAGCTCAGGTCCTGACTCCTTTGGTCATGACAGATCCCCAGGGTGAGTGTATGAGCAGGGGTGTTCGTTCACCCCTGTGTCCAGGCTAAACTCTACCCTGGTTTGCAGTTGGAGCCTCGCTGAAGTGCTCGGGTACAACCTAACCTCCCCAAAGCTCCTCCTTCATTCAGCTGGTGAAGCAGCTTCTCTGTCCTGCCCCTGATCTGCACACTCCTGGGGCTCCTGTGTCTCTCGGGTGGGGCTTTGATGGGGTACTGGAGCGCTCTGTTCTCTCCTGAGTGTGTAAAAGCCCTTTGGGAGCAGGGTTGCCATAAGGAATTATTTTATTTGATTTTTCCGAACAGGAAGTCTTCACTGACAAAGTGCCCTTCAAGAAAGGAGAAACAATGGAGATCAGAGGCTATGTCTATCCAGGGGCTGGCCGGTGAGAGAAATACAAAGGGTTTTTTTTGTCCACCAGTACTGAGGCCCAGGTCATGATGGGGAAAACAGTCAGAATTCTGGCACTGGATCGGAAGCCGTCCACCTCAGGGCGTAGGTAAACACAGGCTCAGAAAGAGAAAAATGTCAATGCTTATTTTTTTACAGAAAATGTAAATGATATGTTTGACATGTCTTTCAGCTCTTAAAAGGTTGGATGGGGTTTATAATTGATCCCAACCCTGAGTCCAGAAATTCAGGACTGTCCTTCTGTGGGTGTGTCAATCGATGTGGGCGTGTGTGCTCCATTCTCACCCCCGCCTGTGCCTGATCATTGTCAGTTGATCACCTGTTAATAAGAGCCCTTTTAGACTGAAGCAAGGCAGTAAGCTCTCAGCTAGCAAATAAGAGACCCTGAAGCTCTGTGCGTGGATGTCGATGGAGATGATGTATGTTAACTGGGGTTTTGATTGAAACCAAGGCCTGAGTCTTATGAAGCAGGACGATCCACCTGCCCTGGTGGTTAAGAGCCCAGACTTTATCCTTAAATATCTGACTAAATCGGGGTGGGACAGATATACCGAAGCAAACGCATCACGAATGTAACCATGCAAAAGGCAATGGAGAGGGATTATTAGGTTATGTGTTGCAGGCTACCTATAAACAGAGGATACACCGAACAGAATCGTAGGAATTAACCTGCGAATGGACGCTTTAGGGTTTTGATAAAAATAACAGAACATTGTTAGCATATAACATGATTGTATGCTGTTACTAAGCTTAATAGCTGTTGAAGAGTTCATGAAGGTGTCCAAAGCATACCACACCAAAGAGGTCAGGGCAATGCTGGGGTTTGTGTGTGTGTCCAGTGGGATGCGTTTGGATGTGCCTTGCAGGCCCGTCAGGTTTTTATTTGACTTCAGGGGTGCTCTTCCCTCAATTGCCTCTGATCTTGTCATCTGTCTGTTTTGTCTCTGCTCCCCTGTCAGGTTTGCGATTAATGTGGGGAGCTCGAGTTCGGACTTGGCGCTGCATTTCAACCCTCGCTTCTACTATTACACCACGGGAGGACAAAACTCTATCGTGATGAACTCGGCGCGCGGTGGATCGTGGGGGAGCGAGCAGCAAGAGTCCCACTTCCCCTTCAAGCGGGGGGAGAAGTTCACGGTGAGGTTGCTGGGAGTGGGCGGGGCTTCAGGGGGAGGAGCTTGCGATTAGGTTGCTGGGAGTGGGCGGGGCTTCAGGGGGAGGGGCTTGCGATGAGGTTGCTGGGAGTGGGCGGGGCTTCAGGGGGAGGGGCTCGCGATGAGGTTGCTGGGAGTGGGCGGGGCTTCAGGGGGAGGGGCTCGCGATGAGGTTGCTGGGAGTGGGCGGGGCTTCAGGGGGAGGGGCTCGCGATGAGGTTGCTGGGAGTGGGCGGGGCTTCAGGGGGAGGGGCTCGCGGTGAGGTTGCTGGGAGTGGGCGGGGCTTCAGGGGGAGGGGCTCGCGGTGAGGTTGCTGGGAGTGGGCGGGGCTTCAGGGGGAGGGGCTCGCGGTGAGGTTGCTGGGAGTGGGCGGGGCTTCAGGGGGAGGGGCTCGCGGTGAGGTTGCTGGGAGTGGGCCGGGCTTCAGGGGGAGGGGCTCGCGGTGAGGTTGCTGGGAGTGGGCCGGGCTTCAGGGGGAGGGGCTCGCGGTGAGGTTGCTGGGAGTGGGAGGGGCTCGCGGTGAGGTTGCTGGGAGTGGGAGGGGCTCGCGGTGAGGTTGCTGGGAGTGGGTGGGGCTTCAGGGGGAGGGATTGTTACACTGTGGAATGAATTTCAGTACACTTCATATTTCATCATGAACCCCATCTGAAAAAGCTTAAAGCCACTCCCCACCGAAGGTTCTAATATTGGCGTCTGATCAATTCCTCTTCTCCTTCCAGATGTCCATAACTCACAATGGCAACTCCTTTGGTATAAAGCTGCCTGATGACCGTGTGATAAGTTTCCCAAACCGCCTGGGACGAGACTCTTATGACCATGTGAGCTTCGATGGGGAAATTCGGATCTTCTCTATCAAGGCTGAGGTTGGCGGTGCAGGGCAGGCTTCTTTCTGATTAGAGCTTGCTCTGAACGGCAGTGGTCTTTTCCATCCCTTGTCGTTAATACCCCCCTCCCCTCTACTGCAGTGCAATGTGTTATCAAATTGCTCCACATGCCTTTCCACTCTACTGTCCAAAACTGTTTGACTTAACACTAATGTCACTTTGTACCGTGTCCCTGTGTGACTGGCTCCCTGCAGTGTGTCCCTGTGTGACTGGCTCCCTGCAGTGTGTCCCTGTGTGACTGGCTCCCTGCAGTGTGTCCCTGTGTGACTGGCTCCCTGCAGTGTGTCCCTGTGTGACTGGCTCCCTGCAGTGTGTTCAGTGTGAGAATCCTCAGTCACTGGGCTGGTTTCTCTGCCCTCCAGCCCCACAGACAGTGAAGGGGCAGGCGCTTGAGGACTGGGTTGCGGGTGTTAACTGTGTGTTTCTCCTGCTGCTCTGCCGTGTGAGGGCTCTTTTCTCAGCGGCTCCAGCGGAGACCTGCCCTGCGGGGGGCTGTTCGCAGAGTGGCACTAAGAGGCCCCGTGCCCGAGCCCAGGAATGTGTCGCTCCCTGGCCACATTCCTCAGGCCCAGCTGGAGCACAGCTCTATCCCCAGGGCTCGGGACAGGGGGAGAGAGTGTGTGTCGGCTCAGCAACACCTGCCTTCCTCCTCCCCATCTGTCTCCCTTCTGCTCCTTTTACCTCTTCCTCCTCTCCCATTCTCCCTATCTCTCCCTTCCTCCTCCTCCTCCTGCCTCTCTTCCTTCTCCTTGGTCTCCCTTCCTCTTCCTCTCTTCCTCCTCCTCCCAGGGCTCAGTCTGATGTGTGGCTGTGTGCTGGCTTCTCTGTACGGCTCGGGACAGGGGGAGACGGGGTGAGAGGGGGAGAGAGACAGTGTGTGCCGGCTCAGCACCACCTTCTGCCTTCCTTCTCCCCATCTCCGTCTCTGTTCCGCTCCTTTTTCCTCTTCCTCCTCTCCCATTCTCCCCGTCTCTCCCTTCCTCCTCTTCCTCAATCTCTCTTCCTCCTCCTCCTGCCTCTCTTCCTTCTCCTTGGTCTCCCTTCCTCTTCCTCCTCCTCCCCCCATCTTCCTCTCTTCCTTCTCCTCCCAGGGCTCAGTCCGATGTGTGGCTGTGTGCTGGCCTCTCTGAGGCCACCCCCCCTGCCCTTCTTCGACAGGCTGCAAGCTGGGAGCCGCTGTCTTCTTGTGCCCCCAGACAGCTGCCAGGTGACCCCACTGCGTTCCGTAGGCGTTTCCACACGGAGACCCACCCGCCCCAGCTCCTGCTCCGCTCTGTTTGCTTGGCCGTAGCCATGGTACCGGCGCTGGGCGGCTCCAGCACAATTAGAGCCGCTGACTCCAATAAAACCGGAGGGCAGCGCTCTTAAAATTGTCACCCGCTGCCCTCTCCCCACCTCGCCAACTGAGCGGAGGTCCTGGAAGACCACAGGAGAAGGTGGGAGACTCGCGCAAAAGCAGAATGTGTTTTCCCAGAAAGAAATGTTTTCAACTTTGGCTTTTCATGAGCAGTATTCTATATTTTATTGGTACATATTGGATACTTGTATGGATGAGGCTTCACAAAGACATCTTGAAAGAAATAAAGATGTTCTTCCCCCCGCTAGTCCAGTTTCCTGCTGTCTCCCAAAGAAAAAGGCAGTAGACATAAGTAATGTATGGAGAGAAAAACTATAGGTGCATAGGGGAACAGATTAAATACAGTGACACAAGTACAAAGCAATGTAAAATACAAAACCAAAAAAGTCTTTAAGAACAACATTTTCACCAACTGCTTCTTTCCACAGAACAAAGTTCAGAATATGAATCTGCAATAACTTTGCTAGCAGCTGTATCACCTTGCAAGTGGCAGCCCCACTGGAGCTCAGTCGTGTGAGCCTGACCAGTGCCTGGAGGGGAGACTCCTGGGAGAGCTGAGGTTTCTGCTGGGAGAGGCGTTAGTGGGACCATTAGGGATCTCCACACAGATAGCTGGTGGGTGGGGAGCGTACTGGTGCACTGTCTGCCCTCGCAGGTGGGGCTACACATTGGTGGTGGTAGTGGGATTGTATAGGTAGATGGGGAATATATATTCCCCATGAAGATTCCCTGTGACCTGCACAGTGCTTTGATTGAAGTGTCCAGAAAAGCACTATATAGCTGTAAGGAATTATGATGATGGTGGGGCTCAGCCAGCAAAGGGATATCGAGCCGTTCAGCTAAGGTTTTGCTGGTTTGAACCCGGCTGTGTCATGAGGCCAGGATTCCCTTGAACGGAGGGGCACTGCCTCTGTGATGTTATCATGAAACGGAGGCAGTTAAACCATCAGAGGAGAGAAAAGCAGTACAGAGTCTCATTAAAGTACAAGGCCATCAGCGGTAGAGCCGGAATGCTATAAGAGCGTTTTCCCGCGGGTCTCCCTAAATGTTTTCATTATACGGTTGGAAATTCATTTGTTCCAATTACCCAAGCTCATCTTTTATGAATTTTAATATAAAGCACCCTGCAAAACTGTGCATGGATGTCTAGTGTAATGTTGTATTGCAAGTTGCAGGGGGAAACGTAGGCCTCCCATCGCACAGCAGGGGCTCCGTTTCAGGTTGGTTGAGACCCAAGCCTGCAAAATCTCGCGAGTACTTCATCCAGCAGGAGCCCTGCGGGATGTGCTTTTATCTCATTCCTGAGCAGATCTGCAGGGGCAGCACTCTGCGACGCTGGTTATCTGCTGCCTGGTCAGCACAGCAAGCGTGCAGCTCGTAAGAGCTGAAGTGGATCAAAGTGCTGAGCACCCGGAGTGTGTCCGGCGTGGCTCCATACAGCATTTCAAACGTAACTTCTTGCAAAATTAGCCATTATGGTTGCCTAGGTAAGAAATGACTTGCTGTCATATGCTGGGGGAATATTTTGAAGAGGTGGCTCCAGTTCTCATAGGTTTTACAGGTATTTGGAACACGTATGTGATTTAACACCTTATCCTAGTGTTGTCAATGAAGCGATTAAGATGCACAGTGGAATGAGTACCAGCGGACACCACAGACCTCAGAGGAGGGGAGTCCACCAGCCTTGATTTACACAGGGACAGCCTGACTCCGGTCCTTCAAGTCCCCTGTCCAGGTTTTACAGGTCTCTCCAAATCTCCAGCTTCTCTAGGACAAGGCAAGGAGTGAACGTGAGTTCTTGCGAATGAAGTGTCCCGCGAAGACCACATTAAAAATCCCACCTAAAAAAAGAGACCCCAAGTCCCAGTTGCTGAGTATGAACGTGACCAGAGTGCAAACCCAGAAGCAGAGCTCGGCACCACTGATACGGGTCGCCAGTTACTTTCTAACGGGGTACTGTGTATTTACCCCCCCTTCTTGTCCCCGGTCCCAATCCGGCCCGCTTGCCAAGGGCCTAAGGGTGCCGAAGCGCCGTGGCCCCTCCAGGACCGGCTGGGTCCGGCCCGGCTGAGCTGGCGGGCCGGGCCTTCTGGGCCAGGTAGTCCCTGTAGCTCCTGGTCAGGAGGGTGTAGAGCAGGGGGTTGACGCAGCTGTTGCCGTAGGTCAGGCAGGTAAGGGCGAAGTTGACGTAGGTGTGGGTGGCGGGCGACAGGCCCCCCAGGGTGCCAGGGGAGTACAGCTTTGCCAGCTGCCAGGCCCAGAAGGGCAGGAAGCAGGCCCAGTGGGCCAGGACGATGGCGAACACCATGGTGACCACCCTCCTCTTCGGCCCCCTCCGGCCCCCCGCCACCGCCGCCGCCCCCCCGCCCAGCGGCCCCAGCCCGGCTTGCACCGCCCAGTACCTCCAGGCCAGGCCCGCGTACAGCCCGGCGATCATCAGCCCCGGCCCCAGCACGCTGGTGCAGAAGAGGACGGTCAGGTAGGCCCGGAAGGCGGCCGGCGTCCAGGTGGGCGAGCAGATGCGCCGGGGGGGCCCCGCGGGCTCCGGCCGGTCCCTGTGCAGGCGGACCATGAGCATCATGGGCAGGGCGAGCAGGAAGGAGGCCGCCCAGATGGCCAGGGCCGCCAGCCGGCGGGAGGCCGCCGAGGCCCGGCGGGCGCGGAAGGGGCTGGCCACGGCGCGGTAGCGCTCCAGGCTCATGGCGCCCAGCACGAAGACGCTGGCGTGCATGGTGAGCAGGTCCAGGCTGAGCAGCACTCGGCAGCCCGTCTCCCCGAAGAGCCAGTCGCGGGCGAAGTAGGTGCACACCACGAAGGGGATGGTGGAGAGGTACAGGAGGTCGGCCAGCGCCAGGTTGACGACGTAGACGCAGAGCGAGGCGGAGCGGCGCAGCGCGGTGCTGGTCACGGCCAGGGTGTAGGCGTTGCCGGCCACGCCCAGCACCCACGTGGCCAGGAGGGTCGCCCCCAGCAGGGAGGTCACCCAGAGGTGGGCGGGCGCGGTGCCGGTGGCGTTGGCGCTGCGGTTCGGGCTGGGGTCTCCTCTCAGGTCCATGTCTGGGGTTTTGCTTGGGCTGGCTCAATCGGTATTGTAACGCAGCCTGGCCTCGCAGCCCTTGAGCTCTTCCCCGGTATCCCGAACTGACTGTCTCCTTATCCTTCAACACGGCTGCTGCGGAATCTGCACCCGTTTGTGGGTGTGGAGCGCTGGAGACATAAACACAGGAACGCTTCCAGGTTTACTTTCCTAAAACGCGATCTCAAACAGTGCTAAATTCCGGGAGACCCTTTCAGTGACGGCCCAGCTTAAGCTCCAGTTGTCCGGATCTCTCCCAGTGCTTTGTGTGCGTCTGGGAGACGAGCCGATGGGTTAAAACGCTGGGAAGCAGTCCAGACAGGAGTCATGCTCACAGCGTCTGTGCTGATTTGCCGGAGTGGAAACCTTTAGAATTCGTCTTCCAGGTTCTTAGACTGGTGATCCACTGCGATCAGGAGCCCAATCCATTGTGTTTTGTGTTCCTGGAAAAAAACACTGAGCTTTCTTCCACCTCCAATATCGAAAGACAAGCGAAGCTCCCACACCCTGAGCGCGGTGCTTTTTACCACTTGGTAAAAAAACTCTGGCTTTGTGCGCAGAGAAAGAGCGTTTCGATGTTCCTGCTTTTCCGAGGAAAATGCAAAGGGATCCCTCACCAGCCTCTCCTCCTGTCCTGTTGACACCCTCTTTGCTTTCAGAAGCCCTTCTCTTGGGAGCTGACCTCAGAAAGCCTGTCTTCTGCGTCGCCCTGCACACCTTGAAAGCACATCGATCCAAGGTGAAGGCTGGATGGACAATTCCGATGTCGGAAAGAGATCTCCAGTTTGGATTCCCTCAAAAGCCTTTTGGGACACGCAGGCTCCTTTCAGTTCCGATAGCGATCCGTTCTGCCATTCCAAGACAAAAGTCCTGCGGAAAAAAAAAGCAAAAATCCAGTCCTGCCCACCCACTGTATCTCCAAGGGATAGATCGGTACCCAGTCCTGGGAAAAGAGGAAGAAAGGAACAATTGGAAGTAGGGACTTCACAGGAAATTCCTCTCGTTTTTGCTTTTAATATAACCTACACTGTGGTCGGTAAAAGTTTCGCTGGCCGCCCAGCAGCCTCGTCTCCAGGCTAGAGGGAGCTCAGTTCCCTGTGTCCCGTTTCTGTGCCGTTCCTTTGCCCTGATGGATCTGTCCTTCCAGGATCAGTATTCCCTCTTGCCCGTTTTGTTTCCAGATGACCAGCGTTTTCCAGGCTGCGCTCTTTATAGTAAGACGGGAGTCTGGGAGGGGGTGTGTGCATCGGCCCGATCTCTCTCTCTCACAGACCTCTTGACACCCAGGTGCGACGAAGTCTCTTGACAGGGCCCGTGGCCAGATGACAGACTCCAGCTGTTTTACTGTTTCGAGCGCGTCTGTGACCGCGAGGGGGGTCGGCGATGATCTCGATCCGAGCGCGGCGAACCGGCCTGACCTTCCTTCTGTGTGTAAAGTTTAAAGCTCCTTAGCTGAGGTGCTCATTTTTTTTGTGTGGAGAACAAACAGTCCCGGGACTGTACCCCAGTCATGCCCCACTGGTGCTCTGTCTCATCTAAACTTTGCTGGCAGGACGCTGGTGACCCAAAGTCATTCAAGTTAAGTTAAAGTTAAAATTCCCAGGGGGGAGAGCTGTGGCAGGAGGGGGCAGGGGGAGTGAGGGGGGTGCAGGAGGGGCAGAGTGAGGGGGGGCAGGGGGAGAGAGAGGGCAGGAGGGGGAGCAGAGTGGTGCTGAACACCAGCTTGTTTCGTGTTTCTCATTATTTCTTATTATAATTAAGCATTATGAAATGCTATATATATGAATGCATAATTATCAATCGATATAAGATTATTATGAAGTATTCATATCATTAATAGTGAAGAATTATGAATTATTCAGGACAGATCACGAGAAACCCCAGAGACACGAGGGCTTGTGTTGTGTTATTACTGTGATTCTAGACTGCAGTTTGACTTTAGGGTTAGGTGAGGGAGGGTTTACAGGACACTGTTTTTCAAGGGGGAGCCAGTCAGGAAATGCCGGAGAGCCCTGCTGTAGATATTGCAGCTTCTCTCTGCTGTGGGGGACAAGCGCACAGGTCAAGAGCCAGCTAGACAGATCTAACGCAGTGGGTATCCACACCTTTCTAAAAGTCTAACAGGTCAAATAACATAATACAATATACTAAGACAATATAACAAAATATGCTGTTTTTTTTCCCATGATCCCTCCCTTCCCAGTAGCCTGAGGATTCCCAGAATCCCACTGGGGGATGTCCACTGGGGTCAACGAGAGGCACTTAGCAGCGACTGCCGCAGGCCAGGCAGCCAAATCAGCCTCTAGAATCAGAACCAAGCTAGGTCTGCCGCTAGAGAGTCCGGCCATTTCTATTATACTGTGAAAACGCGAGGCGGCTGCGTTCCTACTCCCCCCTGGAGTTTTTTTCCACCGTGACCAGGCCTCGCCACGCTCACACCATGATCTACTGCGACAATACCCATCAGCACAACCCGCGTGATGTCGAGAAAAAGCTGGCCGAGCACAGGTGCCACAGTGGTGATTTATTTATATATACAGATCCGTGTCCTTATTACAAAACCGGTCCGGTACAAAGAAGAGGCGGGCTACCCCATCAGCTTTGAAAGCAACTCCTCAGAGCGCTTGGCGGCAAGGGGAACGCATCGTGACATTTCGGTAACTGGGCTAGACTGAGCCCCCCCCCCCACGAGTGAGGGAGAGAGAGAGGACGTGCTTGACGTGACTCCCCCAGCGGAGGGAATGGCTGTCCAGACTCCCCCCCCACCCCTGCTCTGCTGTGAGGAATGAGCCAGGGAGCTGCAGCTGGGGTGGCAGGAGGGGTGCAACAGCCATATGGGAAGGGCAGTCCCGGGTGCGAGACTTACATACCCTAAGAAGACAAGCGGACGTGTGTGAGATTGAGATCTAATCTCCCCTCCCCATACCCCCCTTATAAACTCCACTGATGCAATAACGGTCAATCCAATGGGATTTGTTCTTTGATGACGGCGGGTCTCGGGAGGGAACTTGTCAGACGGTGCGGACTGCAGGAGTTGCACCGTTGTCCTCCTGTTTTCCGGACGGGAGCTGGACAGACGCTGACCAAGCGGCCACACCCCCTCGGGGGCAGTCGCCCCTTAAGAGCCTCGGTGCACGGTGGGGCCCCCGCCTCTCCAAACTTGGAACCCCCACTCCCGTCTGGCAGGAGGAAAACGGGGATCAGGGGACGCTTAGTTTAGTTGAAGAAACGCCGTGCATCGTGACTTGGCTCTGTGTTTCCCCCCCGGTCCTGGAAGAACTAATCAGCTTCGCCCCCTTTGCCCCCAGTAATCTGACCGACTGTGTCGCAGGCTGTGGGTGGAGCACTCAAATGCTCTGCTCTTTCTTTGGTCCTGGCCAGCGGTCTGTGTTTCCCCTTGCCCAGTATTACCCGACTGGAGTGTTATGGCGAGGGAGCTACCCTGAGCCTCGGTCGGAGTGCTCACGGGCGTGATGTTAGTAGTGTTTCTGTGGTGCAGAGGTGCACTGGGCTTCTTTCACAAACATGGGTCACCCCCCCCCTCCCCCTCCCCCAACCCCCTCAGCTCTATGCCAGCCCCTGCTCTGTTGGTCAGGTGATCAGACGCCTCCAGTGCGGTGGGGGTGGGGGTGGGGCAGATGGGTGGCCTTTCCTGTTTCCGTGGCGATGCATCATTTGTGCTTCAGGTGGGCTTCCACTGCAAGAAGGAGCGACAGATGGGGCAGTGAGATGGACAGGCAGTCACCCGTTTCGACACACACACTTGCTCGCACTTCCTGATCTGCCCATTTCAAATCTCGTTGCCCCCTGGAAAACCGTGAAATCATCAGATGCTAACACATGGATTCACATATTGCCAATCAAGTGACTTGTCAGATGACATCATTTAAAGATTCACTTTCCAACCGCTTCTTCCAATGAACTGTCACAGGAGAGCTGGAGCCTATCCCAGCAAGCACTGGGCACAAGGCAGGGTACACCCTGGGCGGGAGACCAGTCCATCACAGAGCACACAAACCCAGACACACACACAGCAGAGCCAATTCTCCCAGAAGCCAAATAACCTACCAGTGTGTCTTTGGACTGTGGGAGGAACTGGGACTGTGGAGCACCCAGAGGAAACCCACACGAACACAGAGAGAACATACAAACATCTCACTCTTTATCACTCTCGCATAACCTCTCTCTCACTCCATCTCGCCCTCACGTCACCTTCCTCTCACTCTCCACCTCACCCTGACCCCCTGCTCTCACTCTCTGTCTCAATCCGAGGAGGCGGTGTGCTCACTGGAGAACTCCTGGGGTGACATGGGCTTGTCCATGACCTTCTGGAACTGCACCAGCCAGTCCTGCTGCTCCTCCTCCGTCTCGCAGGTGAACAGGAAGTTGCGGTCCGGCGTCTGGATGGTGATGCCGAACTGCCAGGTCCGGTTGTTGTGGGTGCTGCTGGGGAGCCCCGCTATGGCTTTGTACCCCATGTCGCGCTGACCGATGAACACTTCGCCCTTGGCGTAGGCATCCTACAGGCAAGGGTATCAAAGCAGCCAATCAGAGAGCTCCACTCTGGCGGCCACTACAAGCACATGGGCAGAAGCGGCCAATCACAGAGGGGCGTTCCTGGTGCGCAGAACTGGGGTTCTGAGGCGCGGCCCAGCGGACGCAAAGGGAAACTCAGGGCGTCGGAGACTGCGAACTGGAGGCACGCCCTTCCAAACAAAGAGGCATGGGGGGGGGGAGATGAATTCAAAATTAGGAAACAAAATGGTGAGTATGAATATACAGAGCTGAAGGAACTGCAGCCTGGACGTTCTGGGTCACGTCTCACTGCAGTGCAATGGCTGTTTGATCTGCTTCACAGGAATAAGAAACACCTGCCTGATACGGTTTCAGGACGTCGATCAGGCAAGTCCAAAACCCAATAACACCCTCCCAAGGTCACCTCTCACTCTATCTTTAGATCTCTATCTATTCTCTTATCTTAAGCATAAGCATTGGCACCACTTGCTACTACATAATATTCCCCAGTAATGAAAGCCAACCGTGGTGACTTGGACAAAGCCTCTCACACAACCAGGCCTACGTTTGAGATGTGTGGCTCTTGAGTACAGGAACTACATGCTGGGCTCAGAGGGTGGGCTGAGCTCTACGGATCAAGCTTGGGTCCTGATGTTCACCAGCTACAACCAGGACTTTGCCAGTGCCTCTGAGAGAGACGTCCAGTGACGAAAGGCCCCGACAGCTGGGCGTGTCAGAACAGCACATTCCAGGTGGGTCTCACTGACTCCCTCCCAGCAAGTACAAGAGTCTTTGGGGAAGGATCAAGTCTTGACAATTAACAATTCAGGCAGTCCTGCAAAAAGGTCACACTGCTCTGGCACATTCTGTACGTCCCTGACGTTTGCTCTTTGAGGGCGACTATCCAGCAGTCTCTCGGTGTAGCTCTCCTTACATTACCAGGATCTTCAGACGTCTGGCAAAGGTTAAACCGACCCGATTAAGAGTTGATTGAGTTAACTGAGCCCTCTTCCTGGCGACTTGCACTGCTGGGGCTCCCTTGAAGAGGCAGTTTTGGAGGGGGAGCTCTGCTCTTGCGTGTGGCGTTCAGGCTGCGTTAGGCCTCTCCTGAGGTGCCCACTGAGCAACTGCTTGACTTTGAGAAATGAGAGCTCCTACCAGGGGGTCTTTAAAGTACATCAGGCGTCTTTGGTCCAGGGTGAACCAGCGCTTCTTGAAGCCTTCGGTTTGCTGTGCGGGGAAGAGGACAGGGATGTCAGCAAAGGCAGGTGAAGGAAGAAGGCGGTGCAGACGTCTCTTAAGACGGGGGCAACACAGAGCTGGGATCCCCAAGGGGATCTGAAAGATGGAGGGGTCACAGGGGAGACGGAAGCAAGCAACAACCGCAAGGTAGGACACACCCTGGGCAGGACGTCAGCCCATCACAGGGCACACACACCCAGACGCACACTCTCAACAGGGCCAGTTTTCCCAGGAGCCAGTTAACCCACAAGCATGTCTCCGGACTGTGGGAGGAAACCGGAGCACCTGGAGGAAACCCACACCAACACAGGGGGAACATGCAAACTCCACACAGACAGCACCCAAAGTCCAGAACTGAACCCAGTGCAACAGTGCTGTAAGGGTGCAATGCTAAATGCTGCACCACCATGCATGCGTGGTCTGTCTGATGAAAGACAGACCACTTAGAACTGCTGGCCGTGCTATGATTATGGCAGCAAGTGTGCAGGCACTGTCACAAGCTGCTTCCTGTACTGCTGCGGAAAAGTCTGCTCAGGTGGAGGAAAGATTTTAAACAAATACAAATGACTCCACACACAATGTATTTCTTCATTACCCACCAGAGGGCGCTATGTGTCCGTACAGCATTGCTGTAGCTGGTAGGGTTTTGAAGGATTTCCGAGTTCAGCATGTATTTAGCTGCACATCTTGCGTCACATTTAAGTGATGTGTGCTGTTCCTGTAGGCTTTCTAAGAGAAGGGTATTCAGCCCCCCCAGCACAGAAATAGCACAATGATGAAAGCATAAATACACTGAGGTCTGGATTAAATAGGTGGATTAAATAAATGCACTTTGCTTAAAGTGGTTTTAAAGGGCTTGACATGATCAGAAGCAATCGCTGAACCCACCCGCGGCCCGGTCTTCTCCATGTAGCCCTCCTTCAGGAAGTTTCTCGTCAACTTGGGTATGAGCTGAGAGACACAAGAGGCACGTGGTCACTGGGAGAGAGGGAACCGGAGGGGAACTGAGAGAGGAAGAGAGAGGAAGAGAGAATCGGCGCTGGGGGGGTAAAGTTCACGCGAGAGGTGGGTCCTGACCCTGTGTGGCTGAGTCAGAGGAATTCATGCATTCAGAGCTGTGAGCCCAGCGTGCACTGGGGCACCGAGACACTGACTGAGAGGGAGCAGGAGGGAGAGAGAGAGCGAACAGCTGGAGTTTCTCTGGGCTTTCTAACGGAGCTGCAGTTAACTGCAGGGTTTGATCGGTGCTGGACAAAAGCCCCGAGGTGGAGAGACGGAGAGGGAGAGGGACGGGCTTGTAAGAGTCCAAGGAGCCAGCCCGCGAGGGAAAGGAAAAGATGGGATACCACTGGAAGTCACGGATCCCGAGGGGTTTGAAGATGGACCAGGAGACTAAGAGCCGCGAAGCCGAACTTACTTCAGTGTCGGTGGCTCCTGGGAAGGCGACTTGCAGGTTATGGAACTGCGTGGCCCGAATAGCGTTGAGCCAGTCCACTATTGTCTGGAGGAGACAGGAAGACAAGGTCCCAGTCACTGATTAACAGCCCTGCTCTGGGCCTCCCTGTGACCCCTGTTTATCAGGTCACAGGTGTGTCATCGCACAATCAACCCCAACCAAGCTAATTCCCTGGATGTTTTTTTTTTTTAAACACAGTGGGAGGAGATCCGGCTGAAGTGCATTTAAAACTGAGAACAGGAGGTTCTTCTTTATACAAAGGGTGGTGGGGGCGTGGAGCAAGCTACCTACACGCTGTTGAAGCCGGTACCCTTGCTTCCTTTGAGGAAGATATGATGCTAGGTAATGTCAGATGGCCTCCTGTCATGTGTGAGCTGCTTTGGATAAAAGCATCTGCCCAGTAAATACAGGTTTAAAACATGTAGCTGTTCTCATGTGTTTCTGGTGCTTCTGCCCAGATACAGGAGATCCCCATCTCAGCAGGAGATATATCTGTCTATGTGACACTACTGTGCTGCGTTGGGCTGTCCTCTTCAACTCCGCAGCCTGAGCTGCCTGGAACTGGCCCTCCTGTGTCTCAGTATGAGCTTTGTGCAGACAGTACCTTGCCGTTCTCGTGGTAGACAAAGATGTTGCGGGTGCTGTAGTCCTTCAGGAAGGTGATCTGCAGCCCGTTGGGGTTCCCGATCTTGATGGGCTGGAAGGTGGCGTTGATGGTGTCCACTCTGATTATGGCTTTGGGCTCTTTTGCCTATGGGAAGGGGGGCAGACGTGCAAGATGTTAGTCCCTGGTTGCCACCCCATCCTGTTCTGCAACTGGCTCCGATTGGTTATCCTGTTCTGGGACTGGCTCCGATTGGCTATCCTGATCTGGGACTGGCTCCGATTGGCTATCCTGATCTGGGATTGGTTCTAATTGGGTATTCTGATCTGCGATTGGCTCTGATTGGTTGTCCTGTTCTGGGATTGGCTCCGATTGGCTATGCTGATCTGGGATTGGTTCTTATTGGTTCTCCTGATCTGGGATTGGCTCCAAATAGCTATTTGTCACTGGGATGACATCAACATCAGCTAATCATTGTTTGGGCTACAGGAACTGATGGCTTCTGGCTAAGAATACACAATACAATACACTCTACAAAACACAGCCCCTGTGTATGGTATGCATCTGGTGTACAGACTCCTACTGCAGCCCCTGTGGGCTCATGGCCCAGGTTAGTCTACAGATTTCACATTCAGCCTTGCCTAACCTTGTAGCCTACTTCTGCCCCATCCCGCCTCGTCCACTGGGCCCGGTCCAGCAAACCCCTCCCTGTCCACTCCGGTCCCGACCCGACTCACATCATACTTGGTGTAGTACTTCAGGACGCCCTCCCTCTCGATCAGGACGAACTTCCGGCTGAGGAACTGGCCGTTGTCTCTGCCGCGCTTCATCAGCATCTCCTCCTTGACCTCTGGCGGGCAACCAGACATAATTCCACACGGCGCTGAGCGTCAGGTTACAACTCAACCTCCAGGCACAGGAAAATAGAGCAGGAGAGAACGGGATCGTGGGCGAATCGTACCCCGGTGGCCAGTGAGAGCTCACAGCCAGAGCGCTCAAGGACATCCCAGATTTGTCTCCATGTCGGCTTTCACCGGGAACCCTGCTAACCCCTGTCATCGTCCCTGGACACACCCCCCCATTGCTAAAGAGACCACATTCCACTGCTGCCCAGTCTGCAGCTCCCAGCTGGCAGCCCCACTGGAGCTCAGCAGGTGTGAGCCTGGCCAGTACCTGGAGGGGAGACTCCTGGGAAAGCTGAGATGTCAGTGGGGCCAGTAGGGGGCGCTCACCCTACGGTCTGTGTGGGTCCTAATGCCCCAGTATAGCAATGGGGACACTATCCTGTAATTTTGTTCCATGCAGTAAAGTGGAAGACAATCAGGTCTAGGGCTGAACAGGACGGATGAGGACCGGGTGCACTGACCTTCCTCATAAGGCAGCGGCTTCCCGGGTTCGGTGAACTCCTTCCTCTCGTATTTGGCTCGGATCCACTGCTCTCGGAGAACCCTGTGCAGAGACGTGTGTTAAGATATGACCCTGCACAGTCAGGGCTTGGCCAGGTAGCGTACGGTCAAGTTCTGGACCTCAGGGGAGAGACAAGCACTTGCAGGCCGCTGATCCAACAGTGAGGGGGCTCTATGGCTCCCTCCCCCATAATACTACCCATGCCAGGTGAGGGGAGGCACACCTCATTCCCCGTCAAGGGGTGCGCCCTCTGGTGGTTTACTACATTACAGCCTCGAAGGGAGAGAAGTGATGAACCGCCAGGAGGTGTTCAAAAACCTGAACCGGAGTTTTACCAAGGCTGGGGGGTGGGTTTGCACCCCTGTTCTTTTGAACAGTCCTGGTGAGGAGGGCCTTTCTTGGCTCAGTCTGATCTGCACGTCGGCTGTGGGAGGAATGCAGAACAATTTATCGTCCCGTCAGCCTTTTGCTTCCTCCTCTGCAGTTTCCAGTTATGTAGGAGGAATGGTGTGCGTGTGGGGAGGGGGGAACGCTCAGTATCTGTTCAGAGTGTCATCTTTCTTCCTTGCTGCTTGTCCTGCTAGCCCGAACGCTCGCAATGATCTCAGCCACGCTGGGTATGTGATGACAGGTATGCGGTAGAGTACCTAGGTCCTATCCCACCTCAGGAGTGTCCCGGGGCTCTGGGAACTTCCCCGAGGCATTCCAGGATAAATAATGGCTCCAGTTCCTGGAAAACCCCGTGAGTGCAGGATGCCATGAATATTGAAGGCTGGGGGGGGAAGGAAATGAACGTCGCACAGCTCTCTGAAGGTCACCAGATCTCTGAAGACCTCAATGAGCGGGGAAGCACCCAGGTCTTGCGCTACTGACTGTGAACATCTGTCAAGAAGATCAAGGGAAAAGATCTCCCCCTTCCCTGACCTCTGTCCCATAGGATCTCCCTCCCAGGAAGGTATGTTGGACACTGAGTATAGCGCTGAGTTTCAGAACAGGCGTGTGTGACTGTCGCCTGGCGGGGTTTGTTCCATTGAATTTGTAACCAACTAAATAACAGGATTAATTTGACTGTTTTCACGTTTGAAACCTGTTGGGAGGTGGCAGCCTTTCATTTCCCTGTCGCATTCCCGAATTCAAATCAAATCCCGAGCTCTTGAGCCGGAAAGCGTACTTGCGAAAGATCCCATCCAGCCCGCCTCCCAGTTCGGCTTCCAACGAAGCCACGACTCCCAGCTGCAGGGAAACCCAGCAGGCGTGCGGGCCTGCAGGACCGGCTCTGGGAAGGCCCTGGTGTCGGATGTGCCTGCGGGCACGTGGTCTGTGCCCGATGAGTCACATGGCTGTGGTGTGGTTCTCTCTGGTGCACCACAGGCATGCCTCCCCACCCCCCACACAAACCCCACATCACTCACTGGCAGTCCCGGTGCGTAGGCTTGTAATAATAGACAGGGACCGCGGCCTCGTACTTGGCCTTCGCCGCAGTGTTGCCGTGCTCTGCCAGGAACTGGAAAGAGAGAAGCCGGGCGGGACAGTGAGAGGGACCTCAGGACCTCAGAACAAAAGACTGCAGCCCCGGGGAGACCGCTGACGTTTCGTCCCATCTTTCTCCCTAATTGAACCGACAGTCTTAACGAGCTGCTCTGTAAAAAAAATTGTAGGTCACCTACATGGGGGGGGTGGCTTGTTCCAGACACCCACCACTCTTTGTGCGATGTGTACTTCCTATTCCTAAATGTGCAACGCCTTGACTTCCATTTTGGTCGCCTGATCCTTGCTGATCGTTAAGCGATCCAGTGGATTAGCTGTGTCTGGGCTTTTCAGGAGATCAACCAAGCCTGATATATAAATATGCTGTTTGGGTCTGGTGTGGTGTGGAGCTGGTGAAGATTTGTGACTGTACCCCAGTCCTGACATTGCATGGTTGATGTGTCTGCAGGTTTTTCAGCTCCTAAACTCTTTAAGTCTTTCAAAATCTTAAATTGTTTAAAAACATTAACAAACTGGTCTAGATCATTTGTCGAGGTGAAGTGAAAACCCGGAGAAGCACCTAGACCAGGACCAGGAATAGAAACCCTGTTTTGAGGGTGACTTCCCCTTCCAATCCCAAAACTCTGTCCCAGATTTTGGTTTCCACCAGAAAGCCTTTCAATTTATATATATCAGACTGCAATAAGAGGGCAAAGAGACTAGCACTCGCAGGAGGTGGACAAAGAAAGAGACAACTTTTCCTTTAGTAGGCACCATAAAACAAAACAACGTCAGGCTAGTTTCTAAGTAGAAATTGCTTTGTGGTGTTGGTGACTGTGAAACACGCCCTGCACAAGCCTGGTTATTATCAATTTGTTATCAGTGTGCACAGAGGGTGTAAGTTCCTCATACTGCCAGGCACAGCCTTTGTTAGACCGATCCAAAAAGGTATTTATTGTCCCGTGCAAACAAAGGCAGGTCATGCAAATTCCGCAAAAAGGACGTGACAGACTCAAACCCGGGTCCCACGGGCTGTGATGCAGCAACACTACCTCAACAGTCGTTCTTTTTAGACAAGACTGCTTCAGAAGAGGTTGTAATTAGGCACAGACACACACCCACATCAGGGCAGGCATTTCCCAGAGGCCAATTAACCTACCCAGCATGCCTTGGGACTGTGCGAGGAAACCAGACCGTCTGGAGGAAACGTACATGAACACAGGGGGAGAACATGCAAACTCCACACAGACAGTAGCACCCCAGGAACCAAACCCAGGGCCACAGAGCTGTAAATCAGCAACGCTGACCACTGTTCCACCATGCTGCTCAACGTCTATATAGCTCGAACAATATAGCTCCTTTGACCATGAAGGTCAACAGACTGGATCTGATTCCTGAGGACCACCGGGAACAGAGACTCTGACTCACCTGGACCTCCAGATCCTCCCAGGATGACAGCCTGAGGGACTTCACCTTGCTGATGCTGGGAATGTTCCTGTGGATCCCGGAGCACTCCAGGCAGATGAAGGTGCCCAGGGAACAGGAGCCCCATGACGGGTCTGTGGGCGGAGCAGTAGTGAAGAGGGGGAGGAGGTCTGGTGGGAAAGCAATTCTCGAACCCGCGAACCGCATCGGTGGTTTTGAACTGGCAACTGTCCAGCACTCAAAGCACTGAGTAAATACAATCCGCTTTAGAGCAGCCACGCTCCTGTTGCATGGCAATTTGCTCCAGTCCAGGTTTTGCCAAGTCAAGCCTCTTGAATATTAGCCAGCAGGAGTGTGTCTGTGTGTTTTTAATGAATTTAAAATCTGTATTTCGGCTCTCAGTTCCAAACCCCAGCGACTGCATGCAAGAGAGAGTGAGGAGATGTAGGCAGACTCCCAGCGTGGCTTGTTCCATACTCCTACAGCCCTTTGTGTAAAGAAAGCATCCCCCCTCTAGTGTCCAACTGTGGTCTTTGACTGAAAGTAAGTACACACAGTGTCACGGTAGTCTGGTTTAAAGCAGTGATCAGGGCTGTACTCCAGTACAGTGCATTGTGCCCCATGATGGCCAGGTTAAAACCACTCTGTGCTGGTGTTCAGGGCTGGAGCTGAACTCCAGTACAGCTGGCAGTAAGCAGTTGTCAGTGTGGGGTGCAGTGGCTGTTGCTGTAAAAGCCAGGGACAGAAGACGATTGCCTGGTTACGCTGACTTGCAATATACAAATAACCACCCCACACGGAGAGCCTGTGAGCTCTGTGGTTTCGGTGGTTTTAAAGAGCCTTTCATTGTATCACATTGTTCTCATGTGTACTCTCAGGCTGGGGGCTGCTATATATATAGAGTATACAAACATCCTGTCCATGTGCATATCAGCCCTAGGCAGGATCTTCATTCTCTGCGTTTGCAGAAGTCTTAAACAGTTTATTCTGAGGGTTACTAATTTAAACCAGGCCGATGGCGTCATTTCTGCCTCTCACAGTACTTACAGAAAAAGAAAGGTACAAGTAAGCGTCTCATGTCTTTTATCTGTAAGCGTGTGTAGAGACCCATCTATCTGCACCACCAAAACCCGGAATGGGGGACGAGCATCTGCATCAGGCCCTGCTTTAGGCCGTGTCGTGTCGCACGCTCTGTTAGGACCCATCCTGCTTTGCGTTTGCTGCGACGTCACCGGCTGCTCATTCCGTAAATGATGCAGGGTCATGAGAAGATGAGTAACTGTAACTGTAACTTTCATTCTCATCTGGTGTCGCTCATCTGCAAAGCCGAGAGATCTCGCTCCATCTCTCCAACACCCTCTCTGTCTCTTATGAACGCTTCCGAACGAGAGGAGCCCAATCAGCCTACCTGCCATGTTTGATGGTTAATAGCTAATTAATCCCCGGGATCTCACCCAGCTGTTTCTTGAGCTAAGGCGGGGTATCGGCTTCAACAGCACGGCTGGGTGGCTGGTTCCACACTCCCACAACTCTTTGAGTAAAGAAGTGCCTCCTGATCAGACAGATCAAATTCCCATGATCCCTTATCTATCCTTTCTATCATCCCTCTGTCACCCTAGCAACGCCTCGTCGCCGCCTTGTTCCACTCCTACAGTCCCACTCCTCTGGAGCGAGCTGCCGAAGACACCCCACTCGGGACAGGAGACACGCCCTTACCCAAAGGGTGGTGGGGGCGTGGAACAGGCTGCCCAGCCGTGTTGTCAAAGCAGAGACCCTGGTTTCTCCCCCAGTCCCTTCATCTTTCTTTGCCCGAATCCCTGTCCTGTCGCCTCTCTCCTCCTCCCTTGTGCTCTTCCCCTTTTCGGTCTCTCTCCTTCCCTTTTCCTGCCTTCCCCCTTCTCTCTGCCTCCCTCCCCCCCCCCCCCACCTTCGCTCTGGGAAACCCTGTCTGCAGAAGGGCCAGAGAGCTGTGGGAAACTCTTTGCCTGAAGCCCCGGAGGCAGATGTGCCTGTAACTGTCTTATCAGCACGTGGAAAATAGGAGAAGTGTGTTCTGCTGGCACTTTCATTTTCGTGGATTTTTAGCTGATCGCAGCAAAACCGCCCTCCCTTCTCCTGTCTCGCTGCTCCAGACGCAGCACCGGGGACAGGCCTCTGTTGTGTCCCCGCGCCCCCCCCTCCTGCGACAGGCAAGGTGCCAGGGGGCCTGGGTTTCAGCACGGAGCACCCAACGGAGCCGACAGAGACACACCCTTAACTGGGCCTCGAGCAACACAGCAGTCCGATCCGTGTCAGGGTTTGCATGTGGCGGTGTCCCCTGACCAGCACTGGGGGGCCCCCTTAAAATAATACTGCCTGGCTTTTCGCCTTCATTGCCGTGAGGTGTAAAACCCGGAACGGATCACACGGCTCTGCGGCGGGAGTCCCATCTGTTCCCCGCCGGGTGCAGAGGCGCCGTGGGGAAAACCAGACTGCTCCGGCATGGCTCCTGCGTTCTGCTGCACGAAAAACGCCTTCACCTTCTTTCCTTAATATAACAAAGTCCACCGGCCTGGTGCTTCAGCACACACACACACACGAGCGCGATCGTCTGATTTCAACATCCTTGACGTCACACGTAGGCCAGCCCGGCTGGACACAGCCTGCACCGTCCTCAAAGGCGCGGGCGCAGACACAGCGAGCTCAACAGAACCGACGAGGGAAAAGTGACCCAGCAGTTGTCTCTTAAATTGTCAGCCTGTTGCACTATAGCTCGACGGCGGATACTTGCTGACAAATCACTCGGGCCCCGGCTTGAGAACACGCCATCAGGCGGCTCGCCCCTGTACTAAACGCGGGGTTTGGCGTGAGCGGAGTTCGGCACCCCAATCCCTGCGTCACGACGTTTTTTTAAAAAAAAAAACCCAACAAGGCGCTTGTGCACCAGCGCTGCTGGGGTCATCAGCCGGGGGGAGACGCCTGGACTCCGTGACCCGGCCGGGAGCCAGCAGGACTGACTGGGGCTCGGTTCGGGGACGATTCCGTGAGCTCGCCGCGCAAATAAATGACGAAAACATCCACGGCGACACCTCGCCGGCCGCGGGACGGGAGCAGCGGACTGTGTTCGCGGAGTGAATGTACCGTGTCGCTCCCGTGTCCCGGAGGGCTACATGGAAGCGGTTAGCCCAGCCCGGTAGCGAGCATCCCAGGTGTGGCCCCGCCGAAAACGGGCGCCGCGGGGCTGGGGCACCTGCGCCCTGCATCAGCCTCAGAGCGGCGCTGCGGGACCGCTCGTAGAGACGGACCTCGGGCGGCGTGAGCCGGGAGATCCATCCTGACACACGAGCGCGCGTCCCCGCCGTGCTCCAGTGCTGTCTGGACGGCCGTGAGGAGCAGTTTCAATAATAATAATAATAATAATAATAATAATAATAATAATAATAATAATAATAATAATAATAATAATCGCTGAAACCCGTCACAGTCGTGTGATATTGAGGGGCTGGGTGTGACATTCTGTGTCAGGCGCCACAGTCCTCATGAGCTCCAGATCCTGACTTTTATGGATTTTGGCTTTTGCCCCGGACACTAAGGAGGCCGGTGACGTTCGCTCCTGACCCCCGACGGCCGCAGCCCATCGGGATTCGGGTCAGAACCGACAGTGCGTCTCGAGCTGGGGACCGCGACCGCTGACGGTTCGGGGCGGCGGCGGCGGCGGGGCCCGGGGGGGCGATCACCGACGCGCGGGGCACGAGTGTGCTCGTCGGCTGGGGAGGGGGGGGGGGGGGTCGGGAGATCACCTGCACGGCGCTTACCTGGAGCCCCGCAGTCGGCGCACGCGGAGTTGCCCGGCTTCAGCAGGACCTCTCTCAGGGCGCGAGCCGCCCTCTCGTTCGCCACGGCCATGCTGTCTCGCGCTGGCAACAACCCCCCCCACCCCACCCCTGTCCCCACGCTCCTCCTCCTCCCGCGCCGGCGAAGACGGTCGATTGGTATTTTTTCGGGATCAAATCCTGCTTCCAGGTGCGGCTCCGGTGCCCCTTCTTCCTTTCTGACCCCTTAAAATTCCCCCCTTCAAAAAAAAAAAAAGCGAACAAAGGAAAGAAAAAACTTGTCTCGACAAGTCCCAACAGAGACAGGTATTCGCCCGGTGTCCTTTCCCAGTACCAAGACCCGAGCTACACAGAGTTACACAGAGAGATATGATTCGGCGGCTCAAGCCTTCGTCCTGCACAGCCCCGAGACAGAAGGAAACGCCACCCCCCCCCTTTATCTCGAGCACAGTTCTGTCCCGAAAGAGGAGCCACAAACCCGCCCGTCTACCGCCGCATTCCTGCCGCCCCTGCCTGCCTTTCCATCAGGGCGTGTGCGGAGAGAAAGGTGCGCTCGGAAGTTCCGCCGGGAGACTGTCTGAACTTGCTTTTCCGCATATTTCCGATAACATGGGCATTAACTCTCAGGCGACCCCGCCAACCCTCCGGGGCCTGCGCCTCCACACCGCCACCTGCCGGCGAAAAGTGATGATGATGAGGATGAGGATGATAATTATAATAATGATAATAATAATAATGCATCTGACTGACGTGTGCATTTAAACAAAGACTCACAAACACCCCCGACAAAGAATACAGAAGAAGACAGAGTTCTTCGAAGTAAAGTGAGAGAGTTGTTCATTGCAAATTGCCATTACAAACCGAACTTTTTCACCGAGGCTGGGGATGGGGGACAACGGACAGGACCCTTGGGCAGTTCTACATCTCACACTTTCCTGACGTCACGTCCGGAAAGCGTAACCCGTACATACAGGTAGTTCAGGTGGGGAGCTGCGTCAGCATGCGTAGGCTGCAAAGGAACAAGAGGTTTATTCCATGCTGAAAAAAAAAGAAGAGAGGAAAAAACGCAACGTTTCGGCCGTGGAGCCTTCTTCAGGTGTGTGTGTGCTGTACAAACATGCTGGGGGGGTATATATGCTTTGCTTTGGTCTGGCGCCTCTCCCCTCCGCCTTCACGCTGAGGTGTGGGGGGGCGGGCCAAGCCAAGCCCGTTAAGACAAGTTTCCCTTCGCTCCATCACTCCGCAAGCATCCTCAGATGCGCCCGACTCTCTTGTCGTTATTCCTTCTAAATAAAAATAAAAATCAAATCGAAGTGGTCGCGGTAAAGCAATACAGGGGATCGACTTGATTCGAACGTCAATAACAGCACAGCTACCAGTCATCGTCATCTTGAAACGTCTAAAATAAAGCTTATTTCCACGATCGCCAGAAGCCCTGTCTGCAGACGCCAGACGCTCCTCCTGTCTGCAACGGGCTTCTGTAGACAGGTTGTGCTCTCGGGGCTCAACTGGTCCTGACGGCGGGTTTTTACTGGAGCGCGGCAGAGTGTGCTGCAGTTCAGCCGGCTCGCAGCCGACCGGCGTTGGGAAATCTCCTTTCCCGCGCTCAGCGACGCTTGCCACAGCGCAGGGTGGTGCAACAACCGGGGAAGTGTGGCAATTTCGGGCGGTGGCCGGGCGAGACGCGCACAGCCGAGCTCGGAACTTGCGGGGCCCTGCGATGAGCGCCCAATGCTGTCACCTCTTCCAGAGAGCACCGCGGTGAAGCTGTGGGCTTTTCGCCCTCGCCTTGGGCTTTTGGTGGGGTTTTTTCCCCGCATTTTCAGCCAAATCCGTTTCGAATTAAATTCCCTGTTGTGTTTTGTTTTGTTTTTCTTTTAAAAAAGCGCGTCTAGCAACAGTGGCATCAATCTCTTGGTGTAGCAGGAACAAAAAAAAAACAAACTTGCAGACGGAAGTTGAGTTTGGTTGGGACGTGCCTAATTCAGTCAGAATCGTGTTGAAGGCGACGGCAGGGTGGTGATCTCTGTAGTGTCGTTGTAGAAGAAAATATAGAATTGTAAATGACAGTTTATTCTGAAGGAAAAGATGAATATTGACTCAAGTTGCTCCTCTTCCCTCTAACCTACCCCATCAACCTAACGCTTACCGGCGCGGCGTGATGTAATGACCAGGATTCCACCACTAGGTGTCGCCACAGCACCGCGGTCGACGGCGCAGCTACCTGGACGCAGATTCTCCCCAGCTGTCCCTGCACACCCCAAACCTGCACCTGCCGACAGCAGCGGTGCTTTCTTTGTACCCAAACGGTCAGAAAAATGGAAAACGCGATATGGCTTCTGCCCGGCAGCTTTTATCGGCAAACGCAGGCGCGCCAATTGCGCCCGGCGGGACCGGAAACCGACGCCGGTGCAGCCGGCCTGCGCTGTCATCGTGACTCACTGCTGTGCAAGGGAGCCGAGCGCCTGTGTGACACACGTCCGTCAGGGCCCCTCTCTCCTGCTGTCTTCTGCCCGCTCAGGAGCCTGAGAGGCAGCTGCCGTGCTACTGCCCCTGCTGTGCCTGCTGATACTGGGGATCGAGGGGATCGCAAGACCCGCCCTGGTCCTGCAGGTGTCGCCGGTCCTGCTCAGACGAGCTGTTTCCTGTTTCTGGACACTCAGGAGGATTTGTGGCCACATTGGGCAGGCAGCGTCTACAACTAGGCCACTGGGAGATGCAGTGAAATCCACTTCAATTCCATTCCAATTCAATAACACTTTATTCATCCCCAGGGGGGCTATGTAAGCAGTCTCGTTGTTAAACCCACGCTCCCACCTCCCTTTGTGTAAAGGTGTTCCCGATTGGAGAACCTCATCCAGCCATTTCCCGAGAAAAGCCAGGGTATCGGCTCCAACAACGTGGCAGGGTATCGGCCTGTTCCACGCTCCCACACCCCTTTGTGTAAAGAAGTGTTCTTGGGTTTTGAAGGCACCAGCTCGGGGCTCTCCCCAGCCCAGCAGTCCACAGAGGAGGGGACGGCGCTGTGTGTGGATGTGTGGTCTCCCTGCAGCGCGCAGAGGGAGAGCAGGGGGATTCTCAGTGCGAGCTTTTCTGCCGAGAAGGTAATTGAATTTGTTTTCGTGGGTCGATGGCAATTCAAGTAAAGGGCAGAGGGTTAAGTAGACACAATAAATAAGCAGCAGTTCGTCAAGTGAGGCCGAGATTATCGCTCTGACGCCCAGGGAGCAATTTCGTCCGCAACCTGCTGCGTGTGTGTGTGTGTGTGCGCGTCTGTGTGTGAGCACCTCTGTCTGTGTGTGTGTGTGAACTTGGGATCGGACCTCCAGAAAATCAGTTTTTCAAGGTCAATTCAGCCAGCAGCTTCAGCCCCCTGCAGCTTGCCCACTGAAGCTCAGCAGGACAGTTCCTGGAGGGGAGACTGGGAAAAGGTTGCTGCTGGGAGAGGTGTTAGTGGGGCTCACCCTGCGGTCTGTGTCGGACCTAATGCTCCAGTATAGTGATGGGGACGCTATGCTGTAAAAAAGGTGTTGTCCTCCAGATGAGATGTAAAACCGAGGTCCTGACTCTCTGTGGTCATTAAAAATCCCAGGGCGTTTTCAAAAAGAGTAGGGGTGTTGCCCAGGTGTCCTGGCCAAATTTCCCCCTAGCCTTTACCCATCATGGCCTCCTAATAACCCCCCTCTCTGAACTGGCTCCATCACTCTGCTCTCCTCCCCACTGAGAGCTGGTGTGTGGGGAGAGGACTGGCGCATCATCCAGGTGGGGCTGCACACTGGTGGTGGTAGTGGGATCCCCCATGACCTGTACAGGGCTTTGAGTGGAGTGTGCAGAAAAGCCCCACAACGAAAGCAGTGGTGTTTAACATGGTGAGAGGTGTGTGCACACTCATCCACTAGGAGGGGGACAGGTACCCTGCAGTGCCCCGAATCGACTGGCTCCGCCCGTTCTCCGCTGTGCCCCGTCAGTCCCTGCCGTTGACACCGCGCCTGGGACCAGAGAGTTGTGTTCTCTCTCCTGCCACACAGTCGAGCCCCTTCCGATGAAATATCTTCCTCTTAGGGCCATTGCATTCTAAACAAGGCAGCTGAGCGCACAGAATAACAAGGAGAAAAACTCCGGGGAGAATGAAAAAGGAATATATCAGCTGTGACGGAGGGGGCACGCTCAGTGTTAGGAGAATTAAACCACTAAGCGAGGCTCTATTGAGAAATGTGCAAATAACAAGCCATCAATTGTACAGAGAGCTGCGCTGTGCAGCCAGCTGTTTCCTTGCAATTTGTTCAGCCTGTGCCTTTCTCCCTTCCTCATTCCCTGTGATTCCACTGCTCAGCGCTGCAATGGCTCTGTTGTTGTTTGTGCTGCAGCCTGACATTGCCCCCGTGAGACAACAGAGCTCCTTAGTTCTCTCCCGGGGGGTGCGTGTGATTGATGGGGGGTTATCAGGGTCACAGCAAGGAGGGGGGGCTGTTTGTGTGCTCCCCCAGACACCTGCCAACACCTGAGAGGAAGATGGATGGGGGAGTGTGGGGTGGTCGGATTCTCTGGGTCCTTACAGAATCAGGGGGACAGAGACAGCGATCACCACACAGAGGCATGGACGTGAGAGAGAGAGACAGGCCCAGACACCAGGTTTGGACTTCAGTTGGCTCTCCCCAGTATGAGCAGCCTTGTGCTCCTGCCTACTGATTCACCACGGTCCTGCAACAAGAGCCAGTTGTTTGCAAACGGCATCTTTTCTCATCGTCCTCAGCATTGTCAATGTCGGCATCACCATCATTAGTATCATGTGCAAACTCATCTTCATCATCATCATCATTATCATAGTCGTCCTCAACATAGTATTAATTGTCATCAATGTAATCATCGTTGCCACCATTCTCATCATCATTGTTGCCGATGAACGTGACACGATTTCCCAAAAACAGATCTTCCGAGATAATTACTGATATGGCGTCAGATTGTTTCTGTTTTGCTTGTCCTCGCCGTACCCCGACTTTCAAAACCCCCGCAGCCAGAAATAAAAGAAATCCAAATGGGAGAGCTGCAGCTCTTTTAAAAAGATTGTGAGCAAGATTAATTGAATTCGAAGAGTCTTGTTTCTGGCACAGGAAACTAATAGAATAAACGGACTAATACAGCGCATGCCTCATTACATTCACTTCAAGGAATGTTTTGAATGTTTAGGATAGACAAATTAGTCCTTAACAGTCTGCCACCAATACAGAAAAGATGGAGGTGTGTAACATGTAGTGTTTTTCCCCCTTTCTCCCTGTCAGACCGAGCAGACATTGAGGAATCAGACCACCCCTCTGTTTTTCTGTCCCTCTCTCTCCACGTCTGTTCTCCCTCCCTCCCTCTCAGCTCCGAATAAAGTGCTCCCCTCAGACCAACACCCCCCCCCCCCCCCTTTGTGATGGTGCTGCCCCCTGTCTGCAGGGTGTGGAACATGTTCTGAGGTTCCTGGAATCCAGCAGGTTTTCCAGATCCCTTCTGGTCATCAGACCTGCTGGGTTAAGTTGATTCTTAATTGGACTCATTACCCCTTCTAGGAGGTACAGTATGCTGGTTATAACCTAGAGAGACCTGACTAGACTAGAGTCCTCTAGTGTTGGCAGATCATCTGGGGAAACAGGCAAACAGCCCCCCCCCCTCCTTGCTGTGCCTCTGATAACCCCCCATCAAGCACACGCGCCCCCCAGGAGAGAACTAAGGAGCTCTGTTGTCTCACGGGGGCAATGTCAGCCTGCAGCACAAACAACAACAGAGCCATTGCAGCGCTGAGCAGTGGAATCACAGGGAATGAGGAAGGGAGAAAGGCACAGGCTGAACAAATTGCAAGGAAGTAGCTGGCTACACAGCGCAGCTCTCTGTACAGTTGATGGCTTGTAATGTGCACATTTCTCAATAGAGCCTCGCTCAGTGGTTTAATTCTCCTGACCCTGAGTATTCCTCATTTAATTACTGCATGTCTGTGCTCAGAAAAGTAAGTCTGTCCTTTGAAATTAAGGTCATTTCAGACTGCTGTACAAATTATGATAGTTTAATGTCCTCCAAAATGTCTCATTCAGTATAATTCTTTTATCTCTGAATAAAGCCCAGAGATCACAGCCAGGGTCCCAGTCCAGGATGAGCCCCTACAGCCTGGAGATCACATCCTTCTATCCTGTGTGAGTACCATTCGTTAGTTGTTTTTTTTTAATGCAGCAAATTTGTAGGCTTTTCTTTTCTGCAGCCTTACAGATCTGCAGCCTTACTTTGTGACTTATTGTAATAGGAGCACCTCCGCTCTGCAGAGGAGCCTAGGGGTGTACTTTGAGAACCTAGGCAACTTCCACAGGATTGAAAAGTAATTTATCCTGGGCTACACCGTGTCACTACACACAGATTTCTCTCTGTGCCGCAGGTCCCGGGTGAGTCTCGGTACAGGCTTCATCGTCGTCGGTCGTGTCAGGCTGGGGACTGACGCTGTTATCATCATGTATCTATTTCAGAGGTTTTCCGCTCTTGAGTTCCAAACGAGTTTATTCTATTAGAGATGCAGAGCCCTCAGAAAGCGATTGCCCACCGCAGGGCTCTGTGGCAACGTGACTTATGCAATCAGCCACTATCATGACCACGCTTTTCCACAGTCAATTCGACTTCCTCCCGCCCGGGCGTGTTTTGACACTGCCCAGATTCAAGTGCGGTAGAACTCAGTTCCGCTGTATCCCCACGGCCGTGAAACCTGTTTGGTTTGGGCAATCGATTGTATATCTTCATTTATACGGTTGTTTCTTTTTCCTTTCTCATGTAGGTGTGTTTCTTGTTTGTCAAGATGTTCGTATGGTGGCAAATGTACTGTGTATGGTGTTCCTTCTGGGACAATGAGGAGAAGACCGTGCAAAGCGCTTTGAGATGAGAGCACACCGTGGAACAGGAGACAGGTCGACCGTACAACAGCACCATGAGCTGCGGTGCCCGTCTTCAAGAAACTCCCCAAGAAACGCGGCGGCAAAGCTTTATTAAAACGGATTTGGCGCTGATTCGCGTAAACACGCATCATTAGGCGGTATCCACTCGAAAGCGCGAAACCCCCGAGGGCCGAATGAGGGAGGGGATCGGTAATTAAGCGAGAGGAACGCGAGGAGAAAAGAGAAATAAATGCGCCCGGGTGTAGCGGGGATTAATTGTTCGCGATCTCCCGGAAAGAAGTGCGAGTCGGGCGGTTATGCGTGGCGGAGGGCTCTCCTCTGCCCCACGCTTCGCCACGGACTCCGACAGGCGCCCCACGAGTGCGGCGTTCGCCACCTCCGTGAAAGGCGCGGGGCATTTTGGTGGGAAAAAGAACTAGAGAACATCCGGAAACAAGCCAGGGCCTGAAAACGGCATTATGGCTTCAGGGACAATTTTGTTTTTAAAACTGCATTGTTAAACTTTGCACTTAACTTCCACTTTTACACTTTTACAGTTTGTTTTCAAAGACACGCCGCATTGTTCATATATATATATATTTAGTGCAGTAGTATTTGATGATGAACGCTATTTTACTGCACAATACGATTTTGTGTTGTCCTGTGAAGTGGACTTCCACTCTGGGCACAAGCACAGTTTCCTTCTGGACAATTCGCTCTAAATGAAAGCGCACAGACACACAGCGCCCACCTGTCGGGCGTTTCGAGAGCTGGCCGCGCATCAAAAGACCAAGGCGAGCGTTCTGGGAATTATGGGAAATGTAGTCCTCAAGCTTACTTAACGAGTAAACGAGTTATCTGTGCCTCCAGATTCAACATGAACTGTGAAGCTCTGTGTATATGAAATGCCACTGACAACCCCTCCAAACCAAACCCAATCCCTTACCCTTACCCTAACACTAACATAACCCCAACCCCAATCCTTACCCTAACTGATACCTGGTGTAGTCACGTCTCTGCGGCACTTCTTAATTAACACTGGTTCGTGTTCAATGCTCGAGTCCATACACATACGTTCATTCAGAAATATGTGATACACACATGCTTGCACACATACCTACTTACATGCTTACGTATATGCGTGCAAACAAATTGACATCTCATTTTGAAGCGTTGAAAAAGCTCCGACACAAGTCTGGAGCTCAGGAGAAAGTGTGGGCTGCTGTCCCTGCCCTCTCGCATTTGGAGTACTGGGTGTTCGGGATGAGAGCCACAGGCCCTCTTAAACCCGCCTGGTGAAAAACATTCGTTGTTGAGCACCTGAAATGACGGGTTTTTTATATGCTGGACATGTATTTCCTTTTGAGAAAGCAGGGCAGTTGCACTGCAAACAGGCTTTTCAGCCATGAGCGCTCCCCCTGATGTTGGAACCATATGCTGAATTATTAGGGCTCATCCATTAGTAAACTAAATGCCTGCTGTAACTAAGAACGCTTATACTCTTAGCTGATGGACTACCCCATAGTCACAGATGGATAAGCTTTTATACACTATACTCATCTGCAGATATGTGTACAGAGAAAGAGTAGAGAGGAGGCTAACAGCACTTTACTGAAGGTCTGCCAATCTTCATTTTTATGGTCATTTATTTCATGCCTACTCAAATGTGGCAGTCTTAATGAAATACAGTAGAGCAGTCCTGATATAAAAGGGGGCTATAGTAAAGACACAGTTACAGTGCAGGCGAGGCTGTGTTCAGACACAGTTACAGTGCAGGCGAGGCTGTGTTCAGACAGTTACAGTGCAGGTGAGGCTGTGTTCAGACACAGTTACAGTGCAGGCGAGCCTGTGTTCAGACACAGTTACAGTGCAGGCGAGCCTGTGTTCAGACACAGTTACAGTGCAGGCGAGGCAGTGTTCAGACACAGTTACAGTGCAGGCGAGGCTGTGTTCAGACACAGTTACAGTGAGGCGAGGCTGTGTTCAGACGCAGTTACAGTGCAGGCGAGGCTGTGTTCAGACACAGTTACAGTGAGGCGAGGCTGTGTTCAGACGCAGTTACAGTGCAGGCGAGGCTGTGTTCAGACACAGTTACAGTGAGACGAGGCTGTGTTCAGACGCAGTTACAGTGCAGGCGAGCCTGTGTTCAGACACAGTTACAGTGCAGGCGAGGCTGTGTTCAGACACAGTTACAGTGCAGGCGAGGCTGTGTTCAGACACAGTTACAGTGCAGGCGAGCCTGTGTTCAGACACAGTTACAGTGCAGGCGAGGCAGTGTTCAGACACAGTTACAGTGAGACGAGGCTGTGTTCAGACGCAGTTACAGTGCAGGCGAGCCTGTGTTCAGACACAGTTACAGTGCAGGCGAGGCTGTGTTCAGACACAGTTACAGTGCAGGCGAGGCTGTGTTCAGACACAGTTACAGTGAGGCGAGGCTGTGTTCAGACACAGTTACAGTGCAGGCGAGGCAGTGTTCAGACACAGTTACAGTGAGACGAGGCTGTGTTCAGACGCAGTTACAGTGCAGGCGAGCCTGTGTTCAGACACAGTTACAGTGCAGGCGAGGCTGTGTTCAGACACAGTTACAGTGCAGGCGAGGCTGTGTTCAGACACAGTTACAGTGCAGGCGAGGCTGTGTTCAGACACAGTTACAGTGCAGGTGAGGCAGACACAGTCACATACTCAGTGCAGAACCGCCTTGAGAAAAGACTCCACCATTCACAGGTAGAGGTATTTGAGCAGCATGCAGAACAGAAGGACTTGATCTATATCCTTTCATCGCCACACTCCAGCTCAGCGCTTTCCCCTGCTTCCTCATTAAGTCGACCTGACGAGCAGCCTCCCTCTCAGAGGGAGGCTCAGGTGCGAGCGCACTAATCAGTCCTGGAGCAGGGTGTCGGGGTCAAAGGTCACCCCCCCCAGACAGGAGCAGGGCAGCGATGGGGGTGCCATGGCAACGAGCGACTGGCTTTCTCCTTCCCGCCTGCTGGGGGCTGTTTCCCTCTGCTTTCCTGTGCCTCCCTCTCTTTCTCTGTCACCGTTGACTTCTGTTTTTCTTTTCTCTTTCCCCAACTCCTCTCCGCCTTGCAGCCTCCGTCTCTGCCTGTGGTCCTCTCTGTCCCCGGAAGGACTGGCTCTCTCCCCCTGAGCTCCTGCTACCTCACCTCTCTCTGTCACACTCCCGATGAGCCTCGCTGTCACAACGAGCAGAGCAGCCGGCCGCCAGGGAATTTGCATTCATTGCATTCAATAACACACATTCGCTAGGAGTAACAGCATCCGAAATGCCGAGAATTCAGTGTCCTGCGAGGATCGTGGAGCGTTTCAGTCCAAATCTGATTTCACCTGCTCGGCTGAGGGCTGGCTGACCTCCTGGCCAGGGGACGAGGAGCCGGGGACCCCCCCTGCAGAGTGAGGAGTGACCCAGGGGCAGCTGCAGAGGGGCAGATGGGGCAGAGGGGGGCAGGGAGGGTGCATAAAGACGTATACGGGGGAGAGAAGGGAATCACGTACAACCTTTATGACGTTTTAGGAGAGGAAGTGACATCAACGGCGATTGCAGATCGCTGACAGCTGCGTCTAATTGAACACACAGCCTCCAGGCTCCAGCTTCCTGGATCCGCCTGTCCGCTCACTTCCACTGCTGGTCGTGGACTGCGCCCGGCCAGGAACGGGGCAGCCTCTCTGTTCGTGTTTCACAACCATGCAATTCCCTGTCTGAGCAGGGGAGGCGCCCTTCTCTTCCTGTCAATCACACTGTGTAGTTCCCAGTCGTAGCAGGGAGGGGGCGCCCCTCTCTTCCTGTCAATAACACTGTGCAGTTCCCTGTCTGACCAGAGGGGGCGCCCCTTTGACTCTCGCTCTCTTCTTATTTACTGTCCCAGACTCTGTACAGGGAGATTCGATATTTTGGGAGGTTTTCAACTTAAAACTTGGCACCATTTGGCTTTTGAGAAAAAGGCGGTTTCCATTGTGGGCACATGTTCACATCAGGAGCTGCTGTCTGCATGGGGCCACTCTCCCTGATCTGTCTCAGGAGGCTAGTAATGCAAGCCTACACACACACACACAGTTTAATTGGCTTTCCTCATTATCTCTGAAAGAGAGAGCCACACCACCAGAAGGGCACTTTAATCTCTTTCTGATACGAGTAAACCAATCAGCGAGGTGGAAATGACAAGCCTGTACTCTTAAGTGGTGTGAAAATCACTGGCTCTTCTCTTGATAGCCTGTGAATTAATTTGGAACTTTATTGAATTAGATTTTTAAGCATATCGCTGACGATATTACCGAGAGAGCAACAGCATATGATACAGCATGATTTTATTTTATTTTATAGAGGAGTACCTCCATTACTTCAGGTACATAGAAGTACTTTCAAACATTTAGCTTTCCAGTTGACTGACTGTGTTTTGGAACAATCAACAGGTATTTATCCATTGGGAGTGATTAGGAACATAAGGAGGGCCATTGCCTGTGAAATTCTTTATTAATTGGGGTGCTACAATAAATCTAACTTGAAAAGACACTCAATACCCATTGAGGGAACCGAAGAACTGGATGTACAGTAACTTGTTTAGAAGAGTATATTCATTCATTTTCTAACCACTTCCAATTCAGGGCCGTAGTGGAGCCAGATCCTGTCCCGACAAGCAACAGGCACAAGGCAGGCTACACCCTGGACAAGACGCCAGTCCATCACAAGGTACACACGGGCACAAACAAACTGGTACTCTGTCTGTGATCTCCAGGCTGTAGGGACTCATCCTGGACTGGGACCCTGGCTGTGATCTCCGGGCTGGAGGGGCTCATCCTGGTCTGGGACCCTGGCTGTGATCTCTGGGCTGCTGGGGCTCATCCTGGACTGGGACCCTGGACTGTGATCTCCAGGCTGTAGGGGCTCATCCTGGACTGGGACCCTGGCTGTGATCTCCAGGCTGTAGGGGCTCATCCTGGACTGGGACCCTGGCTGGGATCTCCAGGCTGTAGGGGCTCATCCTGGACTGGGACCCTGGCTGTGATCTCCAGGCTGTAGGGGCTCATCCTGGACTGGGACCCTGGCTGTGATCTCCAGGCTGTAGGGGCTCATCCTGGACTGGGACCCTGGCTGTGATCTCCAGGCTGTAGGGGCTCATCCTGGACTGGGACCCTGGCTGTGATCTCCAGGCTGTAGGGGCTCATCCTGGACTGGGACCCTGGCTGTGATCTCCAGGCTGTAGGGGCTCATCAGTTCAGGTAACCTCTGCAGTGTACAGTTTAGATGCTGACTGCTCCATGTGTGTTTGTGTGCGTCAGGGTTAGGCCCTGGTAGGTATATTTAGACCAGCCTGAGACCTCTCCCCCTTGAGCTGATCTCTATGGATCTCTGCTGCTGCTACTGCTGCTGCTTCAATTAGCCGCCCACTTCTTCCCTGCTGCATATTGATGGAGGGATTAAGTCTGGAGATGGTGGGTGCAGATCCTCAGACAGCCCGGCGATGAGCAGAGGCAGAAAAAGGTAACTACGTAGAAAGGGTCCTTAGAAACGGACCACTGTGTGTGCGCAGAGCGAGGAGGAAGACAAAAGGGAGGGACAAAGGAGGGGGGCAGGAGAGAGAGGGGAAGGGAGAGAAAGAGAGGCACCCTTCCTGTTGCCTTCATTTTGTTTGCCCTCTTGACAGACAGCCGTTTGATATAGGAGGCAGAATCAAAGATGGACAAACATTAACGCTGACCATCAGGTCCCTTAAATTAGGATGCAATATCTTCCTCTTCTTCGACCCGATATTCCTCAATTTTCCACACCGCTGCTGATATGGAAGATGAAGGCGTTTGGATCTAATTTGTTTTCTTACACAGAGAAACAGAGCGGTAGAGACAAAGGGAAATATAAACAAGATAAACACAAAGTGCTGTAGGTATGAGATTCAGTAGACAACTACATAAATATGAACTATGGGTATGCATATTAATGAGCTCTGTCATAACACAGTTGTGTCTCCTGTAGTGATATGCTTGGGCAAGGGCTAATTAATACTCATTTGAGTGCATTCATGGGGCGACAGCGGCGCAGCGGAGTGGTGTGTGGGGTTCTGTCTGGGTGGAGTTTGCATGTTCTTCTCATGCTCACATGGGTTTCCTTCGGGAACTCCAGTTTCCCCCCACAGGCCAAATATTTTTTTTCTCCTTATAAAATATACTTTATTCTGAAAAAAAAAACCATCTCAAAAGGCAACATCTCACACATTAACAGTAATAAAAACAACTGCGGAACGGCGGTCATTGTCCGTTATCAACCATTGCAAGTGTGGGCGGATTTGCGCTATTATGAGAGTCCCTCCAATCCCTACCATTTGCTGTTGTCCATTAATCCCTGTACAGGGTCCACAGTCCTTTCCAGCGCTCCCTCGCCATTTGGCTACGTCGGGCTTCATCCTCCTCCTGAGGTCTGCCAGGATTCCCACAGGCCAAAGATACGCTGGTAGGTTAACTGGCTTCTAGGGAAATAGGCCCTGGTGTGATTGTGTCTGCGTCTATGAGTGCCCTGCAATGGACTGGCGTCCCGTCCAGGGCGTACCCTGCCACTGTACTCAGAGCAGTGGCCTCCATACGGTTACGAAAACTGGCCACTGCAACAACACGCCGGCTGCGAATGAAGTGTGGAAAATGCGCTTTAACACTCTGCCAGATTAATGACTCCGTTTATCAGCGCAACAAAACAGGTTTCTGGGACAGCCATATCCTCCCGCTGGCCTGCGTGCTTTGAGAGTCCTGCGGTTTTTGCATTCACTCCTGCATTCTCTGAGATCGATATTATTGACCAATACTGTTGTCATTGGAATTCGTACACAAGAATGTATAAGCGTGCGACGCGAGTAAAACAAATCTCTTTCAAAGTTTCCTAAAAGCTGTAACCAAAAGCGCCTGCCTCAGGCTCTTTGTAGAAACGGTTTCACGGGTTTTTATTGGAGAAGCGGGCAGCGGATCAGCGCACAGGCGCGGCCGAAAGCGAGGCGGACTTCCGCTCTTTCGGAAAGTCCCGGATGCTCGCGTGAGACCGGAAGAGCGCGGCGACGGGTGCCTCGAGGCGGAAGGTGTCAGGTGTGTGAATAGTGCCACCGGTCTGTAACCTCCTTCCATGTGAGCGCGGAACTTGTTTTCCCGACCAGTTTTAAATTCCAAATCGGGAGGAAACGGGACCTGCCGAACCAAACGAAACATTTGTATGCGCATTTTATTTTTTGCAAAAGAAGGGTGGAAAATAGGTTTGTCGGCCGTCTGAAGCAGCAGCTGAAAGCGCAAACTGTCCTACGTGGGTTCGTGCTCATATGAAATCTCTGCCCTCCCAGGTTTGGGCGTTGCACGCCGACGCGACCGCTCCTACGTGAGATTCTTCTGCACGACGGGTGCATTCCCCTTTCCCTGCATTTTGTTTTATTTGCCTGGAATCGCTGATCCGGTCTGTACGGGCACGTGGGTTCCGCAGGGCCGAGTGTTAAAAGCAATGACCAGCTCTCAAAGGGGCTGCGTACGCAATTCGAAAACGAATTGGCATTTTTAATTGCCATTAACAAAGTAAAAAAAAAAAGGAGAAACTGGGAAACAAGAGGAAGAGCTCCAGGAAATCATAAAGCATCCCAGTGCTGCTTCAAATATACAAAGAACGTGGGAGAGGGATCCTGTTGGGTTGTGCGTTTGTGCACGAGATGTTAACACTGCGTCTGTGCCTGTGAAGTGAAAGAGTGAGACAGATGCAGGGAGAGGAGTGAACTTGAAATACGATGCGCCTTAGTGTACGAGTGAGAGAGAGAGTGCACAGAGGGTACGTGCAGCGGTAAGGGCTAGGGATCTGAACTTGTGACTGGGAGGTCACGGGTTCGAATCCCAGGTAAGGCTGTGCCGCAGTGCCCTTGAACAACGGATACTTCATCCGGATCGCTCCGGTGCAATACCCGGCCGTATGAACAGGTGGGAAGGTAAGAAGCACTGGGGACAAGAGCAGCGACCAGCGAAATGAATCTGATGCGCGAGGAACAGAGTGGAGACTGTGATGAAATGGAAGGATGAGTGTGTGTGTGCGAGAGAGCAGGAGGAATGATTCACCTAGCTTACATAAAGATCTCTAAATATAGAAGCACCGTGACTCTGCATCTCTGTGCAGAGGCAATCGACCACATTGGTATCTGAACCTTCGTGCTGGTCTCGTTAGCCAGCCTCCTTCGTTAGCTCTGCCCCGGAGCCCCGTCGTCCCGGTGACCGCACTGGTCCCGGTCTGCCTTTCCATCTAGCTGAGCCTCCCCCCTTGTTTCGCCGGAGCCTGAATTGGAGTACTAATGGGCTAATTACCCCTCCTTTAATCACTGGGAGCTCTGAGGCTTTTGGAGGTTACAGATGAGCTTATGAAGATTCATTAGTGTTGTGAAACTGGCAGCTTTGTTTAAGAAACGTGATGTGAAGAAAAGACTGGAAAGTCTAATTGTTGCACGTTATTAACTGGGTTAAGGCAACAGAGAGACTGCCTGAAGCCATGCTCATTCTCTCGCCCTGTGGATCTCCAACTAAGTCCCTTAATTGAACCAATTATTGTTTTAAGGAGGTAAGATTAAAGTGGTCTTTAGCCAATGTTGGATGGCTCTTCTTGATCATGAGTATTCAGGATAGTGACCACTGACACAGCCATGAGTGGACAGCCTTGGTACCTTAACATTATACTAGGGTGCAGGATATTGACCACTGAATCAGCCCACACCTTGGCAGGCTTATTTCCATAATGCTATAGCAGGATGCAGGATATTGACCACTGACTCAGCCCACAGCTGGGCAGGCTTATTTCCTTAACACTATTCCAGGACACAAGAAAGTGACCACTGACTCAGCCCACAAGTGGGCAGCCTTGTTAGAGCTCAGCTCACGAGGCAGGGATGGGGACGGGTTGAGTTTAAGAGATTCAGTTTGGCTGTTAGGGTTCAGTTTCTCTGTGGAAGGGCTGGTTGCAGGTGGTCCGCGTGGCCAGGAGGTCATGTGGTTTGTGTGTGTGGGAGGGCGGAGGTCATCATTCTGCCAACCTTAATGTCTTGTGTGTCTGGGGGAGGAGTGAAACTGTTTTCACAGGCAGGGGGCTGGGGGATTGTAGATTCCATCCTGGGAGAAGGTGTGGTTTGTAAAACAAGTCTTTTCACCTTTTTTTGTCAGGGGGGTACAAATGACTTGACTCTCTCTGTCTTTTCCTCTACATCTGTGGACCAGGCCTGTTATTGTAAGGTGCAAGGCTCGGATTAAGAGTGACGAGTTCAGCTTAATGAATTCATGATTTGATAGCTGCAGTAAGGGCTCAGAAAATGAAATTCGGGAACCGTGCCCCTCCCCAGAGACCGGAAAAACATGATGAGACATGAATGGTAATGACAGTAGGTTGACAGTTTTGTAGAAATGTATAATTCTGAGTTGTTTTCTGGTAAAAGGAAGCTAGCTGCGTGGATTGACTTAATTTTCTTCCCCCTACTAGAACTCGGAGTTCTCCAGTCTCGAACAATCTCTGTGCAGCCTCACGCCATTGCAGAAATAACTCAAGACGAACTTGGGAAAACTCACAAGATAAAAATGTACCTGTGGCACAGTGACAGTCCCTTGGGGTAAGGGGATATTAGCTTGGTAAGATCTATAGTTTCATTATGTAAAAGCAGCAGTAAAACCCCCCCTATTTACAGATGATAAATCTCCTTTAAACTAAGATGATTCACAATATTGCTGTTCATAGTCATGCATGATCTTTTCTGCCACTGCAAAATATTCAGATAACAGCGGATCTTGCAAAACCTGGCTGTGGCCTTAGCGTTGGAGTCCAAGGCGATGTATCATGAACTGTGTTACATAAGGTAAAGGCTGTGGTGACGATGGCCTGCCTGATTCCATGTGAGGTGCCGTGTTGGTGTGGTACTGGGCACTAGAAAGGGGCATCGGGGGCAGTTCTTCCTAAAAGCGGTCTTCCTGCATGATTCCGTCTTGCCCTGAGGCAGTCCAGTGACACCCGGGGCGTTTACGCGGACCTGGGAGTGGTCGTGTAGACGAAAACGAAGGAGCAGGTGAATGTCCGTTCCACGCTGGAGGTTAAAGGAAGAAACGTGGTGCTTCTTTTCTTGACCCTTCAGAGTGGAATTCACGTATCTTCATACCTGTCCCTTTCAATTAAGTCCCCCGTCCCCGATCAATTAAGCCTTATCTATCTATCTTGGCAGCCTCCACATGCTGACGTGGCTCCCTACTCAAACATCTAGATTTAAACAAACGTCGTAACACTGAAGCAGTTGGAAAGACGGGATTACGCTCTTCTCCTTTTTTATTTCAGCTGTCGAAGGCAATAGGGAGGGAAGCACCCCTTTCACGACGGAGGGCTCAGGCCCACTCTGCCATCGGGCTTGTGGTTTTACACAACACCTCACCCTGAGGTGGCCTTGGGGCGCAGTTCCGCTTCTCGCCAGCAGGGGCCGCTCAAACTCTGCTCTCCTCCTCCTCCACTGGATGAATCACCGGGCACGTGGCCCGGCCAAGTGAGACCCCCGCCCGGTCTCTTGCCCAGAACGATGCAGTGTTATGCGAGTGTACTGAAAATGTCAACAGATGTGTTGCAGTACAGTCCATTGAGCAACACTTCCAACAGGCACAGCGCGGCTGACCTTGGAACAGCCCTAAGGAGCGCATTGCCACGGAAGACACAGTAAGGTTTCCTATTGATCCTAAAGGACGGGCCGCGAAGCCTGGCGAGGACCGGATCTGAACTAATGTCTGGGAGCTTGTTTTGTCCTTCGTGAGGAATGAAGAAAAATAGGAGATGGGCTCCCAATGTTTTTTGAGAAGCCATCCTTCCATTTTCTATTTGCTTGAAACAGGCTTGTGGGGGAAGCTGGAGCCTGTCCCAGCAGGCAATGGGTGCAAGGCAGGGTACGCCCCGGACAGGACACCAGTCCATCACTGGGCGCACACACACACAGACACAGCAGGGCCAGTTTTCCCAGAAGCCAGTTAAACCACCAGCATGTCTTTGGACTGCAGGAGGAAGGGCGTCAGAAGGAAACGCATGCAAACCTGGGAACAACGTGCAAACTCCACACAGACAGCACCCCAGGGCCGCAACTCAACCCAGGGCCCCAGCGCTGACCGGCAGCAATACTGACCACCCTACTGAGGTGAGCTGACGCATTTTGTAAATAGGAAGGACTTTCCTATTCGGGTATGATTGAATATGTTTCAGCGGGCATTTGGATATCGGTTCCACTCATCGTGCAGAGATGCTGCGATACGCTCCCCCAGCGCTGGTGCGGGGTGAGACGGCCCCGAAGGTATCCAGGGATCGATAGGCAGCAATCGGGCCACTGCCTGGGCCCATTTCCAGCCGGACTCCGTTGGTCGGATCATCAGGTCCCGGCTGGGGGCAAACTGTAAGTTCCCCTTGTGGAGAAGCACCGGTGTGGCTTAACTGCAGCGGGCAGCGATGGGCGGTGGGGGTGGCGTCAGAGACAGTACCGGCCTGTGGGCATGCAGGTGGATCACGGGACGCGGCAGGGGCGCGCGTGTCCGAGGGAGGCGTCTCCACAGGGGCGCGCGCGCGCCGGGGGAGCAGGAGATCGATTCGTCGGATCCGGTAGCCCACAGCGGTAAAACCGCAGGTGTGGCGGCTGACCCGAGCAGCCAGATTTGAGTGTTTTTTCTCACCCCTTTCTCCGATGAGGAAGTAACATAGCTGTCAAACGAAACGTCTGAATCGCCGTCTTGTTCATTTCCAGCTCTTTTACCGCAGAAGCGATTGCAGACTGTATGATTCGAAGCAGTTATTATAGCTGCTGGGAATCATACAGGCTGCTATATGCAGAGCTGCGATAGGAAACATTTCAGACCTTGTTTTATTCTTAACAAAACACCCTTAGAGGTCTTACAACAACCCCTCCTCGTAGCCTTCAAATCTGAAAGGGTTGGTCTTCCTTGGCCCGTGTGTGTAACGCGTCTGTTCAAGTCCGGAATGATGCATACGTTATGTACACATGTATCCCTTCAGTGTATCCCACCAGGATCGCCGAGTCTCACCAACGCCTGGAATAACCTTAATAAAGCTTTCCCGTTTCCCGGTTTTCCACAACATCATCACATCGTTTCCGCCTTTTTAAGTCTTTTCACCCGCTACAGATGAGACTCTACAGATCCCGTATATATTGTTCCTCCGCACAGCCCCAGTAACACCCCAGCCGCTGTTTCCCTGAATTCTGGCGGACAGGGGCTGAGTTTCGGATCTTTTTGATGAAGCACGGGAGGAAAGCGAGGAGGCGGGACGGCACCAAGAGAGCAGCTCTCACCTGACTGAAGTCCGCTGGACGTTTCATGTCATTCTTGGTGGATGTGGGCACAGCCCTCTGATGTTACAGAATTCAAAGAGGAGCCTGCGGGGGACCGTCCCAATTAGCATCCTGAAACATTAATGCGAGCCGTTGTAGCCTGGTTGTCCTGTATTGTTTCGGACATAAAAGAACAGCTGTAAACACAGCGCGCGGCGGTAAATGTTTGATGGGCGCCCGCTCCCTCTCCCCCCTCCCCCCCCCACATCGCGCGGCTCCGATGCACGTGCAGGGGAGAGTCGATCGACGCCGCCACGCCAATGCCGAAGCGCACCAAGGACACAACACCGAGCACAAAGAGAGCAAGCACAAACACCCTGTGTCCCACTTTAGCCTGACCGTGCATGGCCTGACGCAGACGTGCGGCACGTTTTATGCTGGTAAGGGGAAACAAGTGGAAGTGTGGGAAAACCTGCCAATTCTGTGTCTCGTTCAGACAGTAATTTGACGGGGCTGGGGGGCCTTAAAATGATATTGTTAACCTACAGTACGTGCCGGCACGGGTTCGGTTGTGGACCTGCAGTGCGATCTGCGTGGAGTTGGCGTGTTTCTCCCCCGTGTTGGCGTGGGTTTCGTCCCACAGTACAAAGACATGCTGGTGGATTAACTGGCTTCTAGGGAATTCAGCCCTGGTGTGTGTGTGTGTGTGTGTGTGTGTGTGTGTGTGTGTGAGTGAGTGAGTGAGTGTGTCTGTGTCTGCCCTGTGATGGACTGGCGTTCTGTCCAGGGTGTGAGTGTGTGTGTCTGTGTCTGCCCTGTGATGGACTGGCGTCCTGTCCAGGGTGTACCCTGCCTTGTGCCCGTTGCATGCTGGGATAGACTCCAGCTCCCCCACGACCATGAATTGGACGAAGTGGTTCGGAAACAGATGGGTGGGAGCAGGTTTATTGCATAGGATGTTTTCCCTGTTCATTTCTACCTAGTAGTAGGTGGGTCTGTATTCTTTCGTCTGACCTCTTTATGCGAGGTAATTCACAAGAGATTGCGAGAATACAAACGCGATGCGATTTATAGAAAGCACGGACCACAGCGCTGAAGAGAAGGTGTTATTTTACACCTGACAAGGCCGCGCATGCAGGGGGGAGACTTGACTTCTTTCCTTGACATTGTCGGCAAGGGACTCTTCCCCCCCCCCAGCGGCGCCACCATACCTCAGGAGTCAGAGCTGTGCTCTGTGGGGGAGTGCGCAACCCGGAGGGAGGGAGAGGGCTGGGACCTGCCGCCTGAGGGAGGCACGAGATCTCAAACTCGCGCTGCGCGCCCAGCCCGCGACAAGGGGGAGGGAGCGCGACGGGAGGTTCATCGTCCGGGCGAGCCGATGACCGGCGAGGAAGGCACGATGAGATCTTGTCCCGGCCGAGACCGCTCCGCAGCGGCCCGAGCCCCGATCGATCTGCCTGATCGAAAGGAAGCACAGAAACTCCGGTCTGACAACGCAGAGTGATGGGGCCCGGCCGTGCTGTCACGGTTCCACCAAATGGTGCTTGAGCACCAAATGCCAAGTTTGCAAAGCCCGGACGCTCAGTTAAAAACGCGCACAGAACGAATCTCTTCCCTGTATCGGTTATTTCCGACTCGTTTTACGCCGCGTGGCGAAGTGTGTGTGTCTTCACGTGAGCACGCGGATAGATAAAAAAAAAAACTCGTGAAACTGGAGCAAGTGTCGAGGGCAGCCGCTATCGTAAGAGTGTTCCCAGCGAGTGATAACGTGACTTGTGCGTGTGCGAGAGAAGGGGGGGGGGGTTGTCTCATGCTTGATGTGTTTTCTCTTGTTCCTGTGTTGGAGCACGGACTGGTCTTGTAACCCGTCTGTGATGTCGTCCTTCGGGTTTAAGTCCCCGTGGCCACGAGCGGCGGTCACGCACCACGCAGGAACAACGGGTCGCGTGAACCGTGCCGTAAACTCGTACGCGTGCGAGACCTGGAGCAGCAGACGGCAGAAGCAAGAGGCCACACGAATGACGTTTTACACGGAGGAGGCGGATGAGCTGCGCTAAATGTACACGCGTGTGTGCCGAAGTTAAACACATTTTGATTTTTAAAAAAAAAGTCACCCTATCCGCCTGGTTTTCAAAGGGGGTACAGAATACCAGCTGCAGTTGATAGAATTGTTGTTTAGACGCGACACCCCGAACAAAACGGAAGCCCTTCATTTCGGTGTTTTTCTCCAAATGGTTCCAATTCAAAACGCCTCGTGAGAATGGGGCGCAGGTGGGGGGGCGTTCGAGCGACGGGACTTCGGTGATGTCATGCGCCCCCCGCGCCTCACGAGGCTCCCCGACCCCGAGAAGGCTTTGCGGGGCGTGGGCATCCTCGCGCTGGCGCTCGGCGTTGTTCCTGCACGCGACCGGCTCGGGGCAGCATCTTGTGTTCAAAACGCGTTGGTTTTGTTTGTTTGTGGTTGTTGTTGTCATGATTATTTTTAGAGGGTAAAATAATCACATAACTGTTTGGAGAGCTGGTGTGGACACGGGACACGGCGGGATGGGCGTGGACGGCCCGCCGCGCGATTCCTACCGGAATTTCAGACTCGGCCCGTCCAGTGCGGACTGCAGCTCACTGTTCCTCGAATTCCGGAGTCTGTTCTGCGGTTCCTGATTCTGATCTTACTCTCTGTGTTGGGATCAGACGCGAACCGAATGCGCGGTGCAATAAAAAAAAAGCCCCAACAAGCCGGCGTGTATTTGTAGTTTTGTGTGTTTTTGTTGTGTTATCTGCGCCAAAATGCCTTTACATGTGGGTTTGAGCGCTCTTCCCGTGTCGGCGCCGTTTCACGCGTGAGTGATGCGGCGCTCGAACCCACCCTCCCCAACACCACCCCCCCACACCCACCACAGCCCCGGTCGCCTCCACGCCTCGCCGCTCCTCTCCCGAGCGACGGTGCTCATCAGCGCGGCGACAACGGCGCGGGTGCTGCTCCCTTGAAACCCTCCCTAGCAGCGCGGCACCGAGAGAGGGAGAGCTTGCAGGAGAACGCGAGAAGACGGGGCTGGGTGTTTTATTCCTCCTGTGCAAGAAGGCTTTAACCGAAACCAAACCAACGCTGTAGGACTTCTCTGCGGCAGAGGACGGACAGGCGCTCCGCTGCTGCTGCCGCCGCCGCCGAGATCTCCCGGCGAGCGCGAGACGCCCGCGTGCGTGTCCGTGCGCCGTGTGCCGGGCGCTCGCGCGGCGTTTCGGGAGGCGGGCCGGGGCGCGTGGCCCGTGGCGCTCGAGATGAAGCCGCTCTGCCGCCCGACCCGGCGCTGAGGTACTGGTGCCGCTGGTGGTGGTGGTGGTGGCGGAGGGAACAGGAGACGAAGTTGGCTCTTAAAAGCGAAGTCAGCGGCGGCTGGAAAGGGATTGTGCAGCGATTTTAAGAAGAAGAAGACGACGACGAGAGGAAAAAAAAAAAAACATGAGCGTTTTTCAGGTAGGCTGTGGCAAGGAGACGAGATAGTTTCCCTCCTGTCGGCTTCTCCAAAAAAGACCGCGATGCCATAGGCGACAAACGGGACTTTTCCGCGACCCGTCCTCTGACAAACGCTGGGTGTATCTGGACGGCGAGGGCCGTCTTCACGCCCCGACAGGCGGAGAGAGCAGCCGAGCGCGTCCGAGCCTGGGCTCCGAGGTGAAGGTGTAGCGCCGGCGCTGGTATTTTTGGCTGCTGGGCCGTGCGGGAGCGCAGCCAAAAGTGGCAGAAATCTCTTTATTTCTGCGCGTCTGTGCGGTGGGGGGAGTGAAGAAACAAAGCGGTGAGACCGAAGACGAAATAAAAAAAGTTAAAGGAAGATTAAACGCTGGACTTTTTACCCCGAGGATATTTTTTTCCCCCACACACAAGGAATAAAGGAGCTAAGAGTCGCTACACGGACAGAGGCAGCACCTCCTGATTCTCCGTACCGCTTTGAAACACCTCCGAGTCTGATAAAATTGGTTTTTCCCCCCTCCTCATGGGTGTTACGGATGCCTCTCGGAGTCGAGCTACTGCGTGACACTGGTGCCTCTGTTTTGTGTGGATTTTTGTGTGTGTGCGTGCGTGCGCGGGGGGTGTTATTCACAGTAACTTGCCGACGGGCGCGGGTTTTCTGAACAAGCCCGGGATCATTTCTTTTTTTGTGGTGGTGGTGGTGGTGGTTGCTGTTGTGTTTCACTCACACACACACACCGAGAAAAAAAAAAAAAGATACTCGGATCGCGGGGAGGCACGTGGAATGGAAATGCGGATTCCGGAGTCGCTTCCGCGAGCACAGTCGGCGGAGACGGAGTTACCAAGGCTACCGCGCTGCTCCGGCTCGCGGAGCTGAGCCAGCCCGCGCCGCTCGGGCTCCGACATGCCGTCCCCGCTGGAGGTCGTCTCGACTGCGTGACTTGTTGGATACCGCCCGCCTCACCCTGCTGCTTTTTGGGGGGATTGTTTTAAAGGTTGGTTTTTCTCCCCCCCCTCTCTCTCCACTCCCTCCTCCTGAGAAAGAAAGGGGTTTTTGTTGGGTTTTTAGGGGGGGGGGGGGGTCTTCAGCTGAGCACCACGCGACGCACCTCTCCCGGATGTCTGGCAAGGTAAGGCTCGCGGTGATCCGTCCGAAGTTGCGACTGCTGGGTTGTTTTTTTTTGTGTGTGTGTTTGTTTTCCGCGCACCATCTCCACACTTGGCGTGTTTCTTCGCTCTCTCTCTCTCTGAGAATTGCCTACAGCCCCATCGCATCTTTCTCTTCAAATATTTAACGACTTAAGAGGGCAAAAAAAAAAACACGCCAGCAACCTCAGCGCACCTCAAGACGCACACTCATGCAAGTTTAATCATGGTAGCAATTGTTATTATTGTATTGGTAAATAACCTCCTCCCCCCCACAGTAAGACGTCAACTTAGCCTGGCTGTTGAGGCGTTGTAGGCACAGGCGGCTGTATCAGGGGCCGGGGTTCGTTTCAGAATCACTGGAATCACAGAATCACCCGGGAACTGAACCCTTCCGCCCCCTGACGCCGAATTTCGGGGCTTCAGCGGGTAGCGCCCCCCCCCCCCCGAGAACCCTCGCGCCCGCCGGCCGGGAAGCGGGCGGCCCTGCGCGGCGCGCGGCCAGCCGGGGGCGCTCGCGGGGCGAGCAGCGGCCGTGTGGCGCGCGAGCCCGTCGCGAGGCAGGCTCCAGCCCGCGGCGCGCGTGAAGGATGGGCTTGGCGCCGGGATCACGGCGAAGCGACTTTTCCTGGCCGCATGTTTTGCACGTCGAGAGCTGCAAAGTGGCAACAAAGACGACAAAGATCAGTAACCGCAATATCAGCGACATCGTTACTCATTAGACGCGCCTGGCGTGCGGTTCTTTAAGCCCCATACAATTAGGAACCCCTTTGGTGTTGTGTGGTTTTTATGTTCATCTTCAAGTTAATTCTCAGGTACACACGCATGTGTGTGTGTGCTGCAAGAGGCAGTAATAACACGCCACAGGCTCTCTTGGTTTGAGTGCACATGTGCAGTGTTCTATACCTCCGCCCCGGGTGCTGACCCTGACAGCGCTTTCCCAGGTGGACACAGTCTCGGGCTGATGCTGCTGCTGTTCAAGGTGTTGCTCTACTGCGTAAAAAAACAGCCACTGTGTTCTTCTCTGTATTCTTATCCAGGTTTTTATATGGCACTTGCACAGCGCTTCGGGGTCCTTAACGATGGAAAGCGCTATATGAATGCCATGAATTTAAGTCTAAAATATATACGCAATGTAATTAAATATGCTAACCGCCACTGTCCAGTGAACGTACGACCGCGCCGAAACACATTCCGTGTAAACACTTCAGACTTATCCACGATCCTGGAATCGCCGCAGAGAGGACCGGGAACATCTGGATCTCGGAAGAGCGCAGCTGTGCGGCCCCGGTCCCCCGCGCGCGCAGGGCTAGGCGATCTGAGCTCGAGAGAGTTCTAGAGCGAGACCTCGGATGCCGGTGCAAGAAATGCATTTCCTGCCGTCGCGTGGTTGACAAGACCCCCATTTCCTCGCGGCAGGGACTAAGAGAAACCCTCCCTTAATTCTTAAAGGCAGTGAGGTCTCGCTCATTATTATTTTTAATTACTTTTACCTCTTGGCTAGACATTTAGCTTTTGCCCTTTAGTATCCGACGCGTCATGTAGGTTCGAAGACTCTCCCTGCAAATCAGCTGATGAAGAGCGTTTTTATCTCTTTCTTTTCTGGCGGCCTGCCGTGACTTCTTGCCCCGGTTGTAACGCCCCGTGGGCCACGCATGTCACACGCGGGCAAGCGAGAACGCCGTGTGAAGGAGACATTCGGGCCTCGCGTGGCTCTGCTGGCCGTGGGAGCTGTCCAGGAGGTGAACGAGCCTCTCGGCAGGAGGAGGCGAGGGGTTTGTTCCGCGCAGGGGGACGAAAGATTCGACTGACCCCTCCCGGGGTTCACAGCTCCCCGTGCCCCCTCGCTGGGGGGCGGCGCAGCTCGACCCGGGTGTTTTGCTGGCCCGGCTGGTCGGGGGTCGTGTGAAGACGAGCGCGAGACGGCGGGGTGTTCCTACCGAGCTGGCGCTGGGACTGATCTCGCGTCGACCCGGACCAAACCCTCTCCAGTAGGAGCGACTTGAGAAGAGGTTACTGGTGACAAGGCGTCGAAATGCGACATACAGTATAATCAACACGTGAACTCCAAGAACCAGAACGGTACTGTAATAGCCCGCCTCGAACCTGGGTTTACTGCCCGTCCCTAAACAAACTGCTGGCGGCGCTCACTAAGAAGCGACACCGCGTGCACCCTCCGGGCGCTGTGGGTTTTTTTTTTATTTTATTTATTTACACACGCGTGGACTCCACCGTCCGCCGGCGGCCCGAAGGCATCGAAGCCCGTCTCCCCTCTCGCTCGTCCGGTCTGCTGCAGATCCAGGCGCAGTCATTCAAGACCGCGGGCTACTGCGGGGAATGCTGTAGTTTAGCACTTGACTTCTCCCCAAGTAATAATAATAATAATAATAATAATAATAATAATAATAATAATAATAATAATAATAATAATAATAATTGGCTAAACATGTTTACCAGTAATAGTCAAGCATGGCTAATTTTTTTTAATTTTACAACAAGCTCTCCCGGCTCTCCTTCAGGCAGAGATTTGGAAATTTCCTACGCTAATAGGCCCCTTTAATGTGATTCGGTTCCAGTGAATGCAAGAGCAAGCCGGCCGGCCTTAGCGCGCGGAGTAGCGGTAGGTGAACAAAGCGTCTGGAGGCCCCGTGACAGCCGTGCCTTGCGCTTCAGGTTAACTGCGCTTAAGGGTGTGTGTGTGTGTGGGTCTATAAAACAAGACCCCCACGTCAGAGAGCGAGTTCATGTCAGAAGAGATTTTTAGAATGAAAGCAAAGCGCCGCGTGACGGTCGGGAACGAGAGATGATCTGGCTCCGAGCTGCGGAGGAACAGGCGGAGGCTAATCGCACGCTCAGAGGTTGAAAGTAAGAAGGATAGAGGTAACGGTCATAACGTGGTTCCCCTCAGGTGAATGGGGCGTGAGGGGGACAGCGGGAGAAGTGTGACACGAGGAGGTGGGACCTGGGGGGGTGCAGACAATTCTGAGGGACGCGCGAGACGGGCGTCTGCAGTATAGTTGGCCTCCAAGAGCCGAGGGAAGCTGAGAAAGTAGTTTGGGGATCACCTAGGCTTACTCTGTCCTGTAGAAGAAGGTGGACAGTTAAGGACACTGTGGACAAGGAGGCTGTGGAGAGCGGGTGGTCAGTGGTGTGAGATGATGGAGGCTGTGGACAGTTAAGGACACTGTGGACAAGAAGGCTGTGGAGATCGGGTGGTCAGTGGTGTGAGATTACTGGTTTGTCTGAGGAAACGGTCAGCCTGCAGACTGGAGGAGTTTTACTGGATGGCCTGGGGAGTAGAGATGGTGTTGTGGTGAAAGTTGTGGACAGTTGTGTCTCATGGAGATTTACGTTCTGAGGGCTGTTTTTGCTTTCCATTGTTTACTTTGGATTCTGCTAACACTGAATTAACACTGGATGCTAAGTTTATTACATTGACATTGGTAGTATGACACTGTTGATTTAACCAAATACTATCAAATTTCTTGTAGTGTATGCCATGACTTACTAATTAATACCACGGTCAATTAATCATATACCCTGGCCTATCAATTATATACCATGACTTGCTAATTATATACATTGGCCTATTAATTATGTGCCATGGCCTATTAATTATATACATTAGCCTATTAATCATATACTAAGGCCATAGTATATAATTAATAGGCCTATTAATTCATCATGGTTTATTAAATGTATTATAGAATTCCCGCTGAGCTCTTTACCCAATTGATTGAACTGGCAAATTGCTTAATTGGACCCTTTTTATTTCCATGCAAGAGTTGGAGATTTCACGTTACACCTACTGACCTGAAACACAACTTAAACGGCTGCCTCCGGCACATTTAGGAGCTGAAAACAATTGAAGAGCTCAGATCAGCCCTGCGAGCAGGGCGGCTGGGGGTTCGATTCTGTGACTGAGAGCTCAGGAGCGTGTGTCCCGAGCCCCTGGACTGGAAACCCCTGTATCACAGGACTGCAGCCCCAGACTCGCACCTGCTGGGATCTCGACACTTATCGAAAAGCCTTAATTGAACTAACGAGCCACTGGACCGGGATATTTGAACGTTTCCCTTTCTGCTCAGACGCTGGGGAGTTTACGTGACTTAGGAAGTGCACCGGTCAAAGGGAAACCGGCGACGTGTTTAAGAGCTGAGAACAGTCAACGAGCTGGAAGAGACACCAGCAGGTGAGGGGGGATCCGGAACAGGGTTTGTGATCCCTGTTTTAGGTCACGGGGTAGGATTCTTCCCAATATTCTCCAGGCTTCCTGTGTTATCCCTCATGAGTTCAGGTGCTGGCGTGTGGTACATGAGAGGAGCCCCCCCCGGAGACCCCGCGCAGCCCGCCTGTCCTTAAGGAAGAGGACTTTGTTTTCAGAGCCGCACTTGTAGAGGACTGATATGCCTGTAACTGCGCTCGGGTGCGAAGCCAGACAGTGTGTGTGTGTGTGTGTGTGTGTGTGTGAGAGAGGGAATCAAGGCGCCACCTTTCTCTGCAGCTCCTGCTCGATTTAGCTGGATGGCTCTTTCATCCTAAGCACTTCCGTTTCTACAGAGGGGCATTTCAGATTAGTATGCCTTATCTGCAGCTGTACACAGCAGCCTCCCTGTAAGTAAGATCTAATGTATGCTGTGGTGTCAGACCGGTGGGATAACTGATAGCAGGGCCTCCTGTAAGTAAACATGTGCTGAATGTGACAGAATTTTGTAATTGGACAGCAGTGCAGATTGTCTTCCATGGCGGCGCCTTATGCAAATCAATGCACACAATCATGACACACTCTGTGTAATGTAGAATTATCCCAGGTCATGCAGTACAGTGAACAGTGGGTAAACCACAGTACATAGCTTAGAACAGATAGTGTGGTATGATGTGCTACAACTACAGTGTCTGTTTATTACGGTCTTTAGTGTACGGCCACGCTCTGATGACCCATGATGGGAGCTTATTGTCTTCTGTGTGCCCCCAGATCTTGCTTGGCAGGAATCCTGAGATCTTTCCATTACTACCACCTTGTACTGGTTGCTCAGCTCCAACACATGCGTCCTGTGTAATTTCACCTGTCCAGCTGAGACAGACTGAGCGACAATTCATAAAAGGCAATTTTTTTAGGGGTGTTATTCCTCTATGTAGCCTACAGGGTCTTTACATAGTGATTATAATCAAGTATAGGCAATGCAAAAGTATTTACTATTACAGTGTATCGAAGTAGTGTTGTGGGTGGCCTGGTGGCGCAGGGGTTAGCATTGCTGACTTGCAGTGCTGGGGCCCTGGGTTAAATTCCTGGGGTGCTGTCTGTGTGAAGTCTGCATGTTCCCCTTGTGTGCCAGCTGTAGTTCCCTTGGGCATCTTCCCGTAGAAAACAAGGAGGAAATTCGGAAGGTTGTGGGTTCAGGTGCCTGGTGAGATGCACTTGCTCTGCTCTTGAGCAAGGCACCTGGCCAAGGCAGCTCCAGCAAAATGGGTGCAAAAACAAAGTGACTTGGGGATAAAAGCATCAGCCAAATCAATAAGTGATTGATGAAAAAGCGATTTACATTTGTGCCCACTTGTACAGCTGGGGCATTTTACTACCGTCTGGGTGCAGTACTTTGCTTTAAGGAGCAGGAGCATCGTCTCCCCTGCTGTGAGAGCTGTGACACCACAGATTTGCAGTTACACGTCAGTCCTGTAATAGGTTCCACAGCTCAATAAGACAAGATCAGCGCTACTCTATTACTGCATGGCCCGGCTCAGTGATTTCGCACTCGTGCATTGTGCTGTCAGCCCAGCAGGACAACGCAGGACAACGCAGACCTACTGTACAACAGCCAAGGCATGTTAGAGGTTGGCACTGCTGGGAGGACCTGGGCTGGGAGAGTGTACTGCCCACTCTGCTCTGTGGGCTCTGCTTTGTCCTTAAATTTCAGGTTCAGAGCTTTCCAGAAATCTGTGTGTGTGTATATACACAGATGTGCATGATTCCTGGATCAGTTCCTGGACCATTAATGACTGGGATGTGACCCGGAAACTATCCCTGTGACGCAGTCCCAGCACTGCATGACTCCTGGTGCATTATTTGGTTAATTCACTTTTTTTTCCAGCAAATTTACATTGTTCTATGAATAAAGCCAGTGAATTAGTGCCAGCCAGCCCTTGTCAGGTAGTGACATTTATGCTGGGTTAAGGATAAAAATCTCACACTCATCTGGCTGTGCAAGTTATCCAATACCCTTTAATTTGAGTGTCGGTTGTTGGGCAGGGAAATGTGAGGTATAATTATCATTATTCGTAACCGAACAGGCTGGAGCTGAGCGCTGTGTGAGACAGAGATAAAAAAAAAGTCATTATTGGCCAGACAGGTTCCCATCCAATGTTAAAAATAGTTCCGGAGTCCTGTGGCTTCTACAGAAAGCTGGCTGCTGTGGCTGAGAAAATTAGCATTAATAATAAACAAACGGAATCTGAATCCAAGATTTGTTCTTCTTCTTTTCCTTGGAAGTGGAAATCATTTGAGATGCACTGCTGGAGTCTGCGAAAGGTGTGTCCTAAAGGAGGTCGTCCAGGAAACCTGGTCTATCCGTCTACGTGGATTAAGGATGAAGGAGATTTTAAGAGGAAGCAAAAATCATGATGGCGTCTGGGATAATTATGGGATATGTGGATATTAATGAGCTCGGACCATTTAACAGTGCTAGAAAGCAAAACTATCTGAAGACATATAACTCTCATAAGTCTCAACAACTGTTAGAACTATGTAAGCCCTCTCCATTTGTCAAAGCACAGGAATGCCATGCTGAGGAACATGACTAAGGGCAGAACAGACATCGTGAGCTGCTTAAACGGACTATTGAGATTTCTTGAGAATAAGAGCTGACAGTCGAACCGGAGGACACAGGTGGAAAGTGTGTGGAAGTGAGTTTCAGACCGAGAAGACCAAAGGCTTGTGGGAGTCTGGAACAAGCTCGATACACCGGCTTCTCTTAAGAAGGGTGGTGAGTCAAGTTCTCTTCTAATCCCCCGTGGAGCCCCTCATCGACTGGGATCGATGAGCTGCTAACGACCGGGCGGGCTGGAGGGCCTCTTCCAGACGGCAGTGGGAGCTCGCAGCTGTCCTGAGCAGCAATAAAATCAAACCGCGTTCGTGCGGGGGTTTCCTCGAACACGAAGGAGAGAACAGAATTTAAACCAACAGGAGAGACACTCTTCTACAGCACGTCCTGTCTGGGGAAGCAGTCCTTTCTCTTTCTGCTGATACAGACGGGATTTCCACGCCGGCTGCGTCTCTCTCTCTCTCTCCCCCTCCCCATCCCTCCTCCCCTCCGTGGCGGATCAAAAGAAACGCGGCTGAACGGAGCCCGACATCTCTAATAGAGAAATGAAAGAGGCGAGGAGAACCCAGCCGCCCGGCGAAAGGAAGGGCGCGGGAGCGGTTATTCAGATATTTACCCTGCGCGCGTGTCGAGTCAGAGCCTCAATTTTCAGGAGCAAATGGAAATCTCCCGAGACGCTCTCAGCGAAGCGGCAGCGGGAATCAAAGCGTCGGAGCTTCATTTGGTATGATGATTTCACGCCGCGCCGCTGCCGGGGCCCCGAGCCTGCGTGTGCGAGATGTTCGTGTGTGCTTACAACACCCCCCCCCCCCCCCGCGGCTTCGTTTGTGTTCCTCTTATGGCCAGCACACTGACACTGCCCAGTCACAGGCTCTAGACTCTTCTAGTCCCTGTGGAGTCCAGCACACTGACACTGCCCAGTCACAGGCTCTAGACTCTTCTAGTCCCTGTGGAGTCCAGCACACTGACACAGCCCAGTCACAGGCTCTAGACTCTTCTAGTCCCTGTGGAGTCCAGCACACTGACACAGCCCAGTCACAGGGCTCTAGACTCTTCTAGTCCCTGTGGAGTCCAGCACACTGACACTGCCCAGTCACAGGCTCTAGACTCTTCTAGTCCCTGTGGAGTCCAGCACACTGACACAGCCCAGTCACAGGCTCTAGACTCTTCTAGTCCCTGTGGAGTCCTGCACACTGACACAGCCCAGTCACAGGCTCTAGACTCTTCTAGTCCCTGTGGAGTCCAGCACACTGACACAGCCCAGTCACAGGGCTCTAGACTCTTCTAGTCCCTGTGGAGTCCAGCACACTGACACAGCCCAGTCACAGGGCTCTAGACTCTTCTAGTCCCTGTGGAGTCCAGCACACTGACACAGCCCAGTCACGGGGCTCTAGACTCTTCTAGTCCCTGTGGAGTCCAGCACACCGACACAGCCCAGTCACGGGGCTCTAGACTCTTCTAGTCCCTGTGGAGTCCAGCACACTGACACAGCCCAGTCACAGGCTCTAGACTCTTCTAGTCCCTGTGGAGTCCTGCACACTGACACAGCCCAGTCACAGGCTCTAGACTCTTCTAGTCCCTGTGGAGTCCAGCACACTGACACAGCCCAGTCACGGGGCTCTAGACTCTTCTAGTCCCTGTGGAGTCCAGCACACTGACACAGCCCAGTCACGGGGCTCTAGACTCTTCTAGTCCCTGTGGAGTCCAGCACACTGACACAGCCCAGTCACGGGGCTCTAGACTCTTCTAGTCCCTGTGGAGTCCAGCACACTGACACAGCCCAGTCACGGGGCTCTAGACTCTTCTAGTCCCTGTGGAGTCCAGCACACTGACACAGCCCAGTCACGGGGCTCTAGACTCTTCTAGTCCCTGTGGAGTCCAGCACACTGACACAGCCCAGTCACGGGGCTCTAGACTCTTCTAGTCCCTGTGGAGTCCAGCACACTGACACAGCCCAGTCACGGGGCTCTAGACTCTTCTAGTCCCTGTGGAGTCCAGCACACTGACACAGCCCAGTCACAGGCTCTAGACTCTTCTAGTCCCTGTGGAGTCCAGCACACTGACACAGCCCAGTCACAGGGCTCTAGACTCTTCTAGTCCCTGTGGAGTCCAGCACACTGACACAGCCCAGTCACAGGCTCTAGACTCTTCTAGTCCCTGTGGAGTCCAGCACACTGACACAGCCCAGTCACAGGGCTCTAGACTCTTCTAGTCCCTGTGGAGTCCAGCACACTGACACAGCCCAGTCACAGGCTCTAGACTCTTCTAGTCCCTGTGGAGTCCAGCACACTGACACAGCCCAGTCACAGGCTCTAGACTCTTCTAGTCCCTGTGGAGTCCAGGACACTGACACAGCCCAGTCACAGGCTCTAGACTCTTCTAGTCCCTGTGGAGTCCAGCACACTGACACAGCCCAGTCACAGGGCTCTAGACTCTTCTAGTCCCTGTGGAGTCCAGCACACTGACACAGCCCAGTCACAGGCTCTAGACTCTTCTAGTCCCTGTGGAGTCCAGCACACTGACACAGCCCAGTCACAGGGCTCTAGACTCTTCTAGTCCCTGTGGAGTCCAGCACACTGACACAGCCCAGTCACAGGCTCTAGACTCTTCTAGTCCCTGTGGAGTCCAGCACACTGACACAGCCCAGTCACAGGCTCTAGACTCTTCTAGTCCCTGTGGAGTCCAGGACACTGACACAGCCCAGTCACAGGCTCTAGACTCTTCTAGTCCCTGTGGAGTCCAGCACACTGACACAGCCCAGTCACAGGCTCTAGACTCTTCTAGTCCCTGTGGAGTCCAGCACACTGACACAGCCCAGTCACAGGGCTCTAGACTCTTCTAGTCCCTGTGGAGTCCAGCACACTGACACAGCCCAGTCACAGGGCTCTGGACTCTTCTAGTCCCTGTGGAGTCCAGCACACTGACACAGCCCAGTCACAGGCTCTAGACTCTTCTAGTCCCTGTGGAGTCCAGCACACCGACACAGCCCAGTCACAGGCTCTAGACTCTTCTAGTCCCTGTGGAGTCTAGCACACTGACACAGCCCAGTCACAGGGCTCTAGACTCTTCTAGTCCCTGTGGAGTCCAGCACACTGACACAGTCCAGTCACAGGCTCTAGACTCTTCTAGTCCCTGTGGAGTCTGGGACACTGACACAGCCCAGTCACAGGGATCTGGACTCTTCTAGTCCCTGTGGAGTCCAGCACACCGACACAGCCCAGTCACGGGGCTCTAGACTATTCTAGTCCCTGTGGAGTCCAGCACACTGACACAGCCCAGTCACAGGGCTCTGGACTCCTCTAGTCCCTGTAGAGTCCAGCACACCGACACAGCTCACACGCAGGGCTCTAGACTCTTCTAGTCCCTGTAGGTTTTGCCTTGTTTATCTAGCCAGAACATGTACGCTAACTCTTTGTTGCATTAAGTAAGTGTAAATTAAATCTGACTGCAAATGTGAATCCATTTAAAAATCTAAGCAGGAAAGTCTCTCCCAAGGTGTCGGAGATGCATGAAGATTACCACTTTATCCAGTTAAGTATACCATTGGTTATTTAATTAATCTAATGAAGGAAGAATTAAATCCAGAAGCCACTGTGGACCCTACAGACGTGAACGTTTAGTGTTTGAGCTCAAAGTCACTGCCTTCTCTAGCCCACTGCTTTGTGATCCAATGTCTGTTCACAAACAGCCATCTCTCTCAGTGTCCTGAGTGTGTATCCCTGCCATCTCAGCCATCAGTACACCATGAGATTGACTCGCATCAGTTTTTGTGCTTTACGTTTGGGTCTCTGTGATTCTGAAACGTGGGCCACAAGGTGGTGCAGTGGTTTGCATTGCTGTGCTGGGGTGCTGTCTGCCTGGGGTGTTCCTGGTTTCCTCCCATTGTCCAGAGACATAGAGCACTGGTCGAGTGTGAGTCTGTGTGTTTGTGTGTCTGTGCCCATAAAAACGGACTGGCATCCCATTCAGGGTGTGCCCTGTGGTTTGCCAGGATAGGCTCCGGGTCTGCTGTGTTCCTGAATTGGATAAACAGTTAGAAAATGGATGGGATGGACTGGTTATTTAAACATGTACAGAGCTAGCCTTTACCTAGTGATGTCCCTTCAGCAGTCGGTGTGGTGGCATAGGAGCAGAGTGAAGTGTCAAAGGCACAGTGAAATCCCGAGAAGTTGCTGGAGTGCTGGGGTTCAGGGGCCACAGCAGACTTTCAGAGGGGCCCCTCTCACCGCGCGACTTTCAGCGCACTGACGGGACGCGCAGAGCGGAGTCTGACTGCAGCCGCCCACAGGGCTGAAGACTCGGGGTCAAGTGGAGTGTGGGTTTTGCCCAGCTTTGAACAGACCCCGAGGTGCCGGTGTCTGTGCTGAGTCATTAGCAGAGGCTGGGGAGGAGGAGGAGGGGGGGGGGGGTGTGAGTGACGCACGGCTCACTAATTCAGATGAGGACAGCTTGTTAACATCTCTAATGGAGTAGATAATCCCCAAGGCTAATCAAGGAGCTGTTGGGAGAGCTATGCATTACAAGATACATCCCATCATCCCGAGCACATGATCAAGACGGAAGGGTGTTTGCCAAAGGAAGGGAAGCGGCTTGTTACTGTGTGATTGCTGGTTAATGCCCCATCTCTGGCGCTGAGGAATAACCGTGACTCTACAGCGGTATGTTCTGATGCATTGCGCGCACACCCTCGCCTCTGTAAATCAGCTGGGATTAAATTTGTCTGTGAAGAATTAGTGGTGAGACAACTGTAATCTAGTGCAAGAACGTAGGAGGTTCCTGGGACCCCCCTAACTCTAAACTGTACAACTGGGGAAAAAACAAAAGTGGGGAGTTCATCCTGGTTGGTCCTGCCTTCTTCCGACATCTTGTTGACGTTCGTGAAGACGGCCCCAGAGCATCACCTTGAGCTTGTGCTAGACCTCCACGAGTCTCCTCACAGGCACCGACGAACTCAGCCCAGCAGGTTTCTGCAGGACATATGAGCAGCGAAACAAGAATTACCCGGAAGTCCATTTGAAACCCAGAATAGGAGGCACTTCTTTACGCAAAGAGTGGTGGGAGCGGGGAGTAAGCTACCCAGCCATCTGATTGAAGCCGCTAACCTTGCCCTTTCCAAGAAACGTCTGGGTGAGAACCTGGTTATCAACGAGCTGCTAGCTACAAAAAGAAACGAATGGGTTGAATGGCTTCCTCTCGTTTGTGGTCTTGATCATCTTCCCTGTATAAAGAAAATCTTGCTTCTCATCCTTCGGTGCATCTCTGTTCATTCCAGCCCGTGACCTGGAATCTGTATTTTTGTTGCTGAGCTTGAAGTGCTAGCCATTGTGTCGACTCTATCGGTGCTAGAGTGTCAGAGTTTTCTGAAAGTCTATATCGAACCCTTTCACAGCCCGTTGTCTTCAGGGCCGAAGACATCCTGCTCCTTCAGTCTGTCTGTTTCCTTGAGATCGAGATTTAAGCTGGTCTCTCTTCTTTACTCTCGTATGACGCTGGAGCAGTGGTTCCCAGTCCTGCTCCTGGTCACCCACTCACACCTGTCGGGTTTTGTTCCAGCCGAGACCAGGTTTTGGAAGCACTGCCCTAGGGGAAGGTTTTCCAAGATTCCCAGCTGTCCCGTACTGATGTCAGTCTTTAATCAAAATGCACTAATTGCATGTTCTTCCACTTAAAAAAAAAAAGGTTGTAGAGTGACAGATACGAGCAGATACAGCTGTAGAGAGGTCCTTGGCAGTGAAGCAGGTCCAGTGCCTCCCTGTAAAGAAAGCGTTCTTTCCGGACCCTATGCAGACGACACAATCCTGGGTAGAGTGAGGAAAACACGGGGGGAAAAGCATGCGGGAGTCGGGAATGAAAACGGGGGGCGTGTCCGTGGTGCGCTGGTGTTCGGGGGAGGCGTGGCCGAGGCAAAACAGTCCAGAACCAAGATGCAGAGCCCGGAACAGAGTGAGCGTCTGGCTTTTAAGGGGAACTGAAAAGGGGGCTGGAACAGGGAGCAGGTGCGGGGGATGAGTAAAAAACAAGGAAGGGCTGGAGCGTCCTTAAGAGGAGGGGTTTCCGAACGTGACACTCCCGGGAGTAAGTCACACGTTCTCTTGGGATCTCCGTGTCCTTAGAGGAAACGTGGAAGTGATTTGCACCGTTCTTTCCCCTCCAGCTACTTGACTGGAGGTCAAGTGAGCTCGCAAATTAGCATCAACTCGTTGCAAGAACCCTGTGTCCTCAAGATGTTTTTTTTTTACAAAAAAATGTCTAATAATGAAGAGCCGATGCAACAGGAAAGAGCCCCTGGAGCCTTGCCCATCTCGGCCCATATCCTTGCCGCCCATCTCTCTCCTTGCTTCCAGCTCTTCGCAAGATCACGCCTAATTCCCACAGCGGCTCGCCGAGCCAGCACAGCCCCCATCCGTCACCGCGACGGGGACATGGAGATGATGTCATCCCGGCTCGCTGGGACAGGACGGTCAGTCAGTTCGGCTGATGTAACAGTCACAGAGGCCCCCCCCCCGCCCCCCTCCTCCCCTCCCCCGTCCTCCTCGCTCGCTCGCCCGCTCCGTTGTGCAGAGGCCTGTGGGAAAACCGGGGCTCTTGTTATCTCTTTAGCCACTCGGCGTAAACTTCGCCACTCCTCCCCGGTCTCAGCCCGCAGGACGAAGAAGCAGCTGCACTGTTGCTGCAGCCGCGGCTGATGTGTTGAAAGAAACGCCGTGATGTACGGTGTGAGATTAAAGGGGCTCCCGTAGCTCAATGCGGTTTGGGGGGCACGTGAGTGGTTTGCGTGTAGGGGGGTAAATAGGGCAGTGTGTGGTGGGGCAGTACAGGACTGCAGGGGTGGAGGAAGGGTGGGAGGGGCAGAAGAAAGGTGTGGAGGATAAACTAGCAACGTGGAAGGGCACATGTGGAGTATGAGGGTAGCTGAGAGGTGAGAGAGGGTAGATGGGGCAGTTAAGTTAGAGGTGTGAGAAGGGTATGAGGGTAGATAAGGCATGAGGAGGGTATTTGGGGAAAACAGGGCTCAGCACTGTGTGGCTTCGATGTGATGGGCAGGGGGAATCAAAGCCATGGAAACAGGCCATCCTGAGAAGGCGTGTGTCCAGACGCACGCACATCACCGATTTTCCGTTGTATTGTAAAAAAAAATATGAACCAAGAGTCAGTGCCTCAGAATGCCAATCTATGCCTTAGTTTCTGAATTGGTTTATGTCGCAAGCAGTAAGGACTGATCTTGGCGGTAAACATTGTGTTTTTTTCTGCGTGTGCTCAGCATGCAGAAGTGACAGGTTGCAGTAGAGAAACGGTCCGGTCTGCAAATGAAGATGGTCGAAACGAATCCTGACCTGGCTCTTTGTGATGAATTGACAATCCATCTGAAGTCTCAGAAATTCTGTAAATCCACCCTATGACAGACGATCAGCTCGTGATCACCCGAGAGGACACAGTTGCCAGTAGTCGGGAGCTGCGGTTCTCTCTCTCGAAACTGGTGCTCTCTTGAGCAGGTTTGTGAGGACCCACTTAGGGGAAGGAAGGCAAATGCGAGGAAGTTGACAGCAGCCTCAACCAAGCAACAGAGATCACTGACAGCTTAAGGAAAGAACTGACCTGCTGAGCAGGCAGAAGTCTGACAAACCAGACAATCCGAAAGATGAAATGAGCCAACTACAAGCGGCCGTGCTGAGCAACAGCTGCTGAAATGCATTTCTCTTTCGCTTTGATTCATGAAGAATATGTCTCAGGACTGGTGGTCGCGCAGCCGAGTGTGTGCTGTCATTTTCCCTGGAGCCTGTCCTACGGCCGTCATCAGAGCAGTCGGCCCCAGAAGGGCTGTCTCACGGAGGCGATGTCAGCCCACAGCAGGGGACACGCACACAAACGCAGGGGCAATCAAGAGACACCTTTTCACCTCCCCGGGATGACTTTGGAAGAACGGAGGGAAACTGGAGCGCGGAGAGGGAACATCCAAACTCCGGACCCTCTGGTCTGGATTCAAACCCGGGACCCACGAGCCACAAGGCAGAAGCGCTAACCGCCAAGCCGGCACAGCCATCCCAAGTCTGTCAAAACGAATTCACCGGAAGACGGAAAAGATGGCGCAGGCAGAAGAGGTTCTGTGTGCGATCCCATCGTGGTCCGTCGCAGTGTGCCATGCTGTGCAGGCTTGCCAGTGATAACTTCCACTGGGCCGAGACGAGGCCCAGTCCCAGAAACCAACTGCTTCTGCTAGGGCCTTCCTTCGCCCACCGTGCCACTCTGTCCCTCAGTCCGATCGTCCAATAACGTCCTCCCTGGTGCATTACTCTTGTAGGGGCTCGACTCGGTCCTGAATGTCCAGGGGCCACATTCTGGTAAAACTGCACCACTGAAGACGCAGCGGGGCCACTGCTTATTGTGCAGTGAAATGTCAAGTGATGACAGGCAGGGTGTGGGGCTCTGCAGTGGAGCAGACCTTTGAAAGTGAAGAAAAGAATGCAGAAGATATATGAGCTTCTAAAGAAAGGCAGACAAGTAAATAACGATCAGGTCTTTATTTTAATGAACCCAGGAAGCCTTAGGATCAATATTCCACAAAGAACCAGAGTAGGAAGGTGGACCAAACCGCCCCAGTCTCTTCTCCTAACCCTTTTAATGCTTGTGTGTAATTACTTTTATATGGCGTATTGAGAGTACAATAAAGCACACTGGGTTAAAACAAGCTTAAGCAGATCTCTGGATAGGGCCCTAGATTTGCTACGGCACTTTGTTGACAAATAATAAAAGGCCTCGCCGAGGCTAAATGACAGGGGCCAGGTGAGTGGGCTATACCGTTTTCCTGTGACTCGCTGGGAGACCCTGAATAACAGGGGGCTCGGCGCAGCCCTCATGTGTATTTCAGCACCCTATATTTCAGGCTTTAACAGATGGGTGGATGGGTTCTTTGTAACTCAAGTGAGGACACAACAGTGATGGATGGGGTGTTTTACTGTCTCGGCAGGCGATTTTCACAGATGCCGTAGATCAGCGGGTCGTTAAAGATATATGGATGGTGAAGTATGGGAGGAGACAGGCCAATAGACTGGCAAATAGAGATACAGGCTCACTCTTCCTTCCTGACTGAGTGATTTAGGATATTAAGATTGATATACTGTACACCCATGTCACTGGGGGTCACCTTGTGTGACGACCCTGTTCCAGTTCTCCATGAGTAAAAGGAGATGAGACGTTGGGTCTGAGCCCAGCTCAGACCCAGTTGATCGTGACCGCAGTTCTCCACTTGGTGGCGCTCTAGAGGCAGAGCGCCGCTTGTGGGCGAGGCTGGGATTGGCTGCGTAGGGCTCTCTGAGACACGACTTGGCGCTTCCTGGCAGCTTAGGGGCTCGTGGCGTCGCCAAACCAGGAGACGCACCCTCCCCTCCGATCGGCGGTATCTGGTACGGCAGCGGGCTTGCCGGACTCCGCTTTCTCCGCACAGCAGCGGTAGAAAGGAAAATGAGCTCCTTCCCCACTGCGGGCAAGCTCGCCGAAGAGCTCCTTAATTCTTCGCGAGACGGGGAAGAGCAGGGAGCTGCGTGGAAGATATACCGTTGCCTTATTTCCCCAACGCCACCTGCGACCGCTGTTCTACCACCGCCACCCTTGCACAAACGTGTGTCAAAATGTCTGTTATTCCCCTCCTGTTTTCCGGAGGAGTTTTTGATACTAGTTGGCTGGAGAGTCGTCAGATACTGTGATCAAAGCTGGCCTTCAGCACTGGGTACTCTGGGTGAGGAGGCGCAGTGCGACGCCCTGTTACCTGCCTTCGGAGCCGATGGCAGCTCGTGCTCCTCGGAGCCTGATTTCCCGGGCGAGGCTCGACGTCCTCGTGAGTGGTTGTTGTGCACGTCCGGGGCGCGAGACTGAGCGCGCCTGGTTCAGATGAGGCCGGGAGACGCCAGCTTCATTCAGGTCCAGTCTTGGCTCAGAAGGCTGACACATTCCCTTCTCATTATTTACTCTGCCAGAACTAGGAGGTGTCTTGCATTTGCATTCCACGCCCCCGTGCAGTGTGAGCTCTTGATTGGAGTTTTTTGGCTCCAGTGGAGACGTTGTCCTCCACTTTTTTTCTCTGCCTGTGTTATTATAAACTTCGTCTTTTCACACGACTCGGTTCCAACGGGTTGAAACCTGGCTCCACCATCCCAGGACAGCTTTTGTAATGTGCACAGAGTTCAAGGAAATTAGCAGGTACTGCAAAGTGTTGTTGTTGTTGTTGTTTTGAAACTTACTTCTCTAAAAAATATATATTTGTGGAGGGACCTGTGCAGAAACACTGCAAACTCATTTTTCGCTGGTGAGCAAAAAAATGTGTAGAGTTGTCGTTGTATTTTATTGTAACCCCAAGTGTGCACAGACTCCTCCTCGCCCCCTGATCTCATAGGGCATCTTACTCATCGTCAGAGCTGTCAGGACTGATACTCAGCGCGGAGGAAAGTGGTCAGTGAGTGCAGATGACCAGCGCCAGTTAAAGCATGTCAATACGCTCTGTCTAAATACCACTGAGCTCAGTGTCGGGAGTGTCGAACCCTGCCTGGTCTTAGATACTCTCCTGTGGGGCCATGTGGGCAAACCCTGACCCCCAAAGCAAACCGAACTGTTCTGGGGTGTCCGGTGCATTCCCTGCCATCCCGGGGCAGAAGTAACGGAATCTTGAGTCCAGGGGAACTCGACACATTTTCTAGAGCCTCAATCGCCCAGCGCTTGTCAGATCAGTCAGATGAAATGTGCCTCACGGTCTGCTGGGATCCCCAGTGAGGGCGGGCGCGCGCACGCGGGTCCGAGCCGTGCCCCCGAGCGGGTGTGCGCGCCCCTCGGCGCTCTTCAGACAGCCGCAGAAAGCAATTATGTGCTTTGGAGAACATCTCCAGTGGAAGAGGAGGCAGGGCAGGGGCGAGGGAAGATGTGTTTAATGAGAGGCAGTGGCACGGTTGCTATAGGCACTGAGATCCGTCACAATGGCTCAGCTCTGCTCTGGCTGAAGCGGCGATCTCAGCCGTCGCAGGGCTTCGGAGCGAGTGGGCGTGCGACGCGCTTACATAAAGAGCACGTTATGCAATGCGACATGTGCATGTCTGTCTGCATGCGCGCGCTGTTGTGGGTTTTTTTTTGTGGGTTCTCTTGGCGAGGGTGTTTTGAAAACGTAACCTCAACGTGGAAGGAGGTAGGGAGGAAATGAGTTTGCTGCTTCTGCTGCTGCTACCCATTGGTGATCAGCCAGCATAATCACGTTGGGGGGGGAACCTTTTCTATCGGAGCTTGTGTTTCCTACCTGGGGAATTGGGAGTTGCGCGGCCTGCCTCCTGTGCCAGGGGTCACGCACCGCGACACGTCATCCAGACGCACCTCCTGGGTCAGCTCAGCCCCGCGTTCGGGACGGGCCGCGCTCCCACCCCGATTCCGGCTCGGATCGGGAGATACGGGAGAAAGGCTGTCGAAACAAATCGATGTGCGTTCTTCGCTTTCAGGAATGGCAGGGACATCGGGGGAAGAAGGGAGGGGAGGGGGGGCTTCCTGCAGAGAGAGATTACGAGAGGGTGGGGACTGATGAAGAGGAAGGGGGGAAAGAGAGGAATGGAGAGAGGAAGAAAACGAAAAGAGAGGGAGAAAGAGTTATATACTGAAGGAGGGATGCATCAGTGGGCTGGAATGTGAAGGGAATAATGGGAAGAGAGAGACAGAGATTGCCAGAGGGAAGGGAAGACATGACTGTCATTATCCGAAGCAGAGAGGAAAGAGGAGAGAACACCAGGCCTCCTTACAGCCAGGCGCTGTGGTGTTCCCATCTGTGCTGACCAGAGACAGGAGAGCCGATGAGGTTTCCAGGATAATCCTGATGACCTTTCTTCCTCCAGCAGAATGGAAGACTACACCCGGCCTCTGGGCTTGGCACGCACAGTAATAGAGCCATGGCATCAGGAGAGAGAAGGACAGCACGGCCAGGTTTAGCATAGCCCTGCACAGTTCATCTCAGCTCAGCTTGGCACAGTTTGCCTGACCCAGCAACCCTAGCACTGCACAGCTCATCTCTGTGAGCCCGATATGTCACTTCACTGCTCAGCTCAGTTTTGAGATAAGGCTGTGAATGTCTGATGATACTCACTTAAAAGTACAGGACGAGAAAATTGAGTATTTAAGCCCAGCTTCTGACCCCATGTATAAGCAACAACATCAAAGCTCTCCTGTATCCCAACTACTTTGCATTGAAACTGATCACATTTTGATCTCTCACTTGGATCTTAACCAGTTGTGAACCCTAAACCAAACCCCTTAACCTTTACTAGTCCTATTCAGTCTAGGTGTAACCTTAGTCCTAGCCCAGACTCACAACCTGTCCTGCCTTCTAATAAGTGATCAATACTATTTATTTCGTGTTGACCAGGTGAACGTTATGGGCTCATGTGGATTACGTCATGAACATGTCACGAGACTGGTGGCTTTTGCAGTTGATCAAATGTTTTTTTTTTCCCCCCAGTAAAAAACGAAGCAGGGAGGATCTTAGCTCCACACCTTAATCGATAACAGATCCCTTCATTATGGTGACATCTGCTTTGCTGGCGCAGTTGTACGAGTTCCAGGGACCGAAGTGGTGCGAAGTGCCAGGCAGCCAGGAGAAACCGGGGAAGCTGGGACAACAGAGGGTTTGGAGCCCAGAGCAGAATGCTGGGTGTTCCTCCCTGCAGTCTAACCGGCGGGGCCCGTTGTCCAATTAGAACCAGCATTTTTCCATTTGAATCGGCCGCGGTGCTCGGCTCCCTAACGGATCAAGCGCCGCTGGGCGCCGGTGTTAACGGGGAAAACTGGAGCGCCGGCGCCGCGCTCCACGAGGGAGAGGGGACGACAGCGAGACGGCGCGGGGAATTAGCGGCGGAAAAACGCACCCCTTCTCCCCGCCTGAGGGCTTCTTCACACCTGACTGGATGTGACAGGCTCGGAGAGAGGCGGGAGGAGTTCTGAGCCTAATTTACAGCACCGGGCAAATTTAGCAGGACACCTTCAGATCTGCCATTTGCCAAGCTCCGCGCCAAGTCTTCATCTGCTGCAGAAGCACCTTATTCCCTAATTGAAGGCGTGGGGCCGTTTTTACAGCTGACAGTGTCGTTGAAGAGCGAACGTTTTTAGAACCGCAGCAGTGTTCTTCCCCTGGGCTGCTTAGAGATGCCTTTTCCCTTCCTGATCGGTGTGCTGAAAACTCTTTTACCACGAAAAGCGAGGTTAAGGATTTTGTTTTCCCACGAGCTGTGTTCTCAACAGAGAGGACTCTGGTGTGGCTCAATGGTGGCCCTTTGATCCCATCTGAATCAGAAAACAGGAGATCAGTCTTTGCGTCAAACGCTCGGTGTCCCCCCCCTCCCCCCTCCGAAGTGACATCATGGGACACAGCCAAAGCCTCTCTGATTCTGGAAGGAACCAGAGATTCTTCCCTCTGTGTTTGTTGAAGAGGAATTTTCCACAGGCTGCCCGATGTTGAGCTGAGCTTTCCTGGTTTCTCCCGGGGACAGACATAGACTCCCAGTTGTGTGGCACTTTGTTGATGAGCACAATTCCCCCACCACCCTTCTCCAAACATACCCAGGAGGAGAGGTGCCTTGGGGCCGGATTTCATCATAATGTGATGCTTGGTGGGAGAGGTGGATCGCAGGTCCACGTGATGAGGTCGGGATGATGTCACAATAATGTCCTTGTGAGGTAATGATGATGTCACAGTGAGGTCCCAGACAGCACCAGGCCATGGTGCTACAGTACTCGCTGCCTGATAACCCGGCGGCCCAGGGGCGGCGGGAGAGCACTCTCCTGGCTGCCTTTTGCCTTGGCGCGGCTCACAGCGGCCGGAGAAACTCACGAGTAGGAGCCATTGTCCCACCTGGGCGGGGGTGGAGAAAGGAGTTTCTCCACCTGGGGCAGCCAGCAGGACACCAGTGCTGCTGCTCCCGATGCCCACAAATGGCAGACGATGGATTTACAGCCCGAGAGTCTAAAAGCTCCTCATGATAACGGCCCCCGAAATGTGAGCAGTTTGGGCATCCCGTTGTAGTGCACTTTGCAGGAGCCCTCCAATCTGCTCCTAAAGGCAATGCACCATGTATGTGTATAGACATACAGTACATACACTGGGGGCCGGACTGAAAGTTCTTCTAGTGCCCCTCGTCCATCCACACACCCCATCGTCTCTTTTGGATCCGACTCCATCGCCAGCCGGATCCCCGCCAACGGAAGGGAGTCCTGGGTGGGCGCTGGCCCCCCCTTCAGCGAACAGTAATTGAAGCCGTCGGCTCATTACCATGGGTGATTACCCCACAAACGAAGTTGTGATTGATGAATTGGCTCACAGGCTCCCCGACTGCCTCCCACTCTTAACAAGCTGTCCAGCCATGTGGAACACCGGGAGAACGGTTTTTAATCGGGGGGGTGGGGACGTGCCCGTGCTTTAATCACCGAGATTATCCCCTCTCCTGTTGAGCCTGCAGTGACAGGTGCATATCTGCAAACCAGTTCTCCTGGACTATTGAATTAGGCCAAAGATGCACAGTCAGCAGGCTCATTCTTGACGTTAGTGTACATTCAGCATTAGAGTCAGGGATGGATTTAAAGGTACAGCTACAGTCAGGACTAGGGGTGGGATTAAAGGTACAGCTACAGTCAGGACTAGGGGTGGGATTAAAGGTACAGCTACAGTCAGGATTCAGGGTGGGGTTAAAGGTACAGCTGGATTCCAGCTGGATTCCGTTACAGTCAGGATTCGGGGTGGGGTTAAAGGTACAGTTACTCTCAGGATTCGGGGTGGGGTTAAAGGTACAGTTACTCTCAGGATTCGGGGTGGGGTTAAAGGTACAGTTACTCTCAGGATTAGGGATGGGGTTCAAGTTACAGTTAGTCTCAGTTAGTACAGGGGTTAGTGGAGTTAGTATGCGGTTGAGATTTGAGGTCACAATCAGGATTAGCACTGGTAACTACATGGGCTCCTGGAGCGGTTTTTCATGGGGGTAAGAAGGGCTTCTCCAGGATATATCCATGGATCCAGCAGTCTCCGCCTGTGTACTTTCGTTTGCTCCTTGGCATGTCGACTGGTGCCTCTGGGATGAGTACATGGCCATCCCACCAGACGCTCTCAGCACCTTTGAATATTTACCCTCGCAAACTGGGACAGTCATTTTGCGCCTTGCAGCTGGACTTTTCTGCATTTTCTTTCACATTGCTACCCTGTATTATTATTATTAATTTATAAATCCAAGAACACTGCAACAACAACTCCTGTGATTTCAGAACCGTGCAGTCTTGTAAACCACAGTGTACAGGTTGGCTGTCTAGTCCAGGTGTGTGTGTGTGTGTGTGTGTGTGTGTGTGTGTGTGTGTGTGTGTGTGTGTGTGTGTCCAGCTCAGCACTTCGGAGTCTAAAACAGCACATTGGCCTGTAGTCATGCTGCTGCAGTGGAGACCTGTGATGGCTAGCTCATTCTCAAGCCCCTGCAAAGCTAGCAGCTTCTGCGGAGAGACGGATTAATAGAACCGTGCTCCAGAAAAATCCTCTGTTTCACTTGTGTCAGACATTTTAAACACCATGCTTCCAATCCCCTTCATCTTCCACCTAAAGTGTCCAGGTAGTGGATTTGGAATGGCTCAGCTGGTGAGGGTTCAGTCACGAACGAGGCTTGTAAGAACAACAAGGTTATAGATGGGAGGAGATCATTCTGTCATTTTGGTGGCTAGTAACTAAATGATCTCAGACTCTCACTCAGCTGTTTATTGAAAGATTCAAAACAATATGGCCGGGCAACTCCCACAACCCTTTGTGCAAAGGAGTGCCTCTGGTTCTTAGTTTTATATACTCTTTTGCGTTGTCTGGTTTGTGTTTGGGATGGGCTTGCTTAATTCCCCAGGAGTTGGCACACTTTTGGCCCAGTGCTGCAGGGGATGGCGTGGGCATGCCTGGGCCATTGAGGGGGGTGTCCTTGGCCACTGCTCAGTGGAGACCCCCTGTGGGCTTGCAGCGCAATCACTGAGGGCTGCATCGCTCCTCCACTCAACGCCAAGTGTGCTGCAGGAGCTGAGGGACAGGCAGTGTGAAAACAGCCCCTACGTCTCCAATAGCGCATGTTTCAGCGCACACAGTCCTCTTCCCTTCCAGTGCTTCTACAGACATTGTAGCAGTCAGCTGCGACGTGCCAGAAGTTGCATGGAAAGTTTGGCGGTCCTCGTTCAGGTGTGTGTGTGTGTTTGATGAGGGTGAAGCAGTAGGGAAGAAGGGATTCTCGTAGTTCTTGGGTGTTCAAGATCCTCCTGCTGTTGTAACAGAAAACGCATGTTACTATCCTGTTGCAGGAAGCAAAGGGGTCTCGAACTGCGTGCGCTGGTGCTGTGCTGTTCTGCCTCTGTCAGGCTGATGGGAGTGTATTGGTGCTGGTGGAAGTGAACCCAGTGCAGTAGTGTAGGAACCCCCTCTCGGCTCTCGCTGGCTGGTTCAGTCTCCTCTGGGTCTGCCTCGGTGTGTGCCCCATCCCCCATTTCTTCCTATCGGCTTGTCTCCTTCTCCTCTGAAAATACTCCTCCTCTGCCTTCCTCTCCTTCAGGTCTGCCCTCCTTCCAGCGTTTCTTCTCTGCCTCCCTGCCTGTCTCCCTCCATCCCTTCCTCTCCCGATTCTCCCGTTCTCTTCCTCCCTCCATCCTCCCCACCCCATTCTCTCGCTGTGTCTCCTCCCTCTCGCTCTCGGGCTCGATCCCTCGCTCTCCTGACTGTACTCTACCCCCCCCCCCACTCCCCTCCTCAGGCCATCGCAAGTTCTTGACAAATCTCTCAATTAGAGTGGCTCAGCGGCGCTGTGTACCGGAGTGCAGCTCGCTGGCAGGTGAAACACAAACACGCAGCTCAGGAAACAGCAATGCGATTTGGCATCGCCAGCCCCCCGTCTCCCCCCCCACCACCACCCCTCTCCCTCTCTCTCCGCATGCATCAGCAGAGCAGGGCAAATTGCAGCAGTCACACACAGGCATCTATAGAAATGCATGTAGGTATCTATCAAATTACACAACGCAAGAGCAGTGAAGGGAGAGACGAGCAGTGTGGAGCAGTGATTGGTGCCCCGGGCCTGTACCCGGGTTCGAATGCTGTACCCTGCTTCACTCACGTGTGCTGAAGGACTGCCTGCTCCCCGGGCTGTGATTGCAAATGGGAGACCCTGTTCTGAATGGACTGAGCTCATTAAATTAATGAAGCTCATTATTGCCATCATGACGATGGTGGGTGTATTTTTAGTTGTTGTTTTTTTTCAATCCCGTGTACGAGGAGAGTGAGGAAAAGAATGCAGCAGTACATGTCCTCTCGCCATCTGATGGTGCAGGTTGTTCCTTCAGCTGTTTCCCACCACAGAGAACCGCGGTGCTCAGTTGTTTGTGGAAAAAGCGGTAGGTCCAGAGCTGGCCCCCAGAACTGAAAGGACTTAGAGGGGGTCTGGCTCGTTCCTGCAATGCAGGGCTCGACCGCAGCGAAAGCCAGCCGCTGTGTGGGGGTGCAGGACGGGGGCTCTGCAGGAGGCCGGGTGTTTGTGAAAGAGGGTCGTGTGGTAGATGTACTGTAGCAGGGGTCATTTGGGGCGAGGCACTTCAAAAGTGTTGCCAGCTCCCTGGGTCCCCGGTCCGGTCTTCCAGCTCTTGGCAGACTTGGCTGCCCTCCTGTGCCACAGACCTGGGCTCCAGTCTTCGCCTATCTGTGTGGAGTCTGCGTGTTCTCCCCGGGTCTGCGTGGGTGTACGCCAGTGGAGGCCACACCTCCGTTAAAGAGAGGATCTCCCTGCCCCGGGGTAAAACAGGGTCTCACAGCTAATTTCAGTGGAAAAACCCTTTGTTTTGGTAGTGCTTGTGTGAATCTGTTCTTGAAAGAAAAAAGCCTGTTTCAGTTTGAAGGGCAAACCCCAGCTCCGGCACTCCCTCCCTCTTTTTCTGGGCTGTTTCTCTCCTGCCCGTCCTGCTGTAGTCTTCTCCTCCTGGGCCTGTCTCCCCACCGCCCCGGTCCCGTGCTCTGTCCCTCTTCTCGCGGCCCCTCTCTCTGTCACGCTAACCCCACTCTCTCCCCTGCACGCTCCGTATGCGTCGTTACAATCTCCGCCGCGCCTGTCCTGGTGACCTTTCACCTCCTGTAGCCAGCGCAGGCGTGGGGCCCCCCGTCCCCTAATCCGCAAGCCATTTCACCACAACGACGAGGAACACAAAACCTCCTGACCATGCAGAAAGTTGGACGAAGGGAACAGACAATAAAAAACGTCGTTGTTTTTTTTAAAATTTAAACCACTCCTAGAATAACAACTGAGAATACATCCCACTTATGCATTTACTGCAGGATTTAGTGTTAATGGTAATTACTGTACAATAATTATTGTACAACAATCCAGGGCCCTTCCGGTTAATATGCATGCTTATGCAAATGAGGTAATTAGTGAGATCTTGTGCAGCACCACTTTGTTATTCTTCTCGATACAGCTTAGCGAGGTTGAGGGAGTGCTGAAGGCACACGGCCCCTCTCATCGCTTCCTTATTTTGTGAACTAATAATGTCTTTGTTATCGTTTCGAAAGTGATTTGCATTTAATTTCTTCACCTTGGCTGCCTCTCTGGCTCCCCTAATCCGGCTTTCTCCACACTATCCCAGGTTTCCCACTAGCCTCCGGGGTGGGAAGTTGTGGCTGAGCTGGACTGAGTGCCAGTGCTGTCCCGGACAGCCCTGGAGAGGATGTGGCGATAATGACGATAGGTACATTATTCGGGTGTCACGGATGAGCTGGAATGGATATCTCTCAGTATGGTACAAGCCTAGAGAAAGGGATAATGCGGACGGGAGCATAGATTTTAGAGCTGTGAATGATCTAGGCGGACTTTTTACAGTGCTGTGCATATCTGATCAGAGCAGCTGATATTGTGTGTGAACGAGGACCGGCTCCCTTCCTGTCCTGCCCAGATCTTATTGTCAAGGCAGCGTGTGTTTGAAGCTGGGCATCAGCAGGGCCAGGTTTAACTCAAACTGTCAGTGACCTACAGTACCTCCCTCCTTTTTTTGGACGAGAGTGAAAAGAAAACAGAATGTCAATTAAAGCCAGCAGGGATTCTGGCAGGAACACCTGCCTAGACCCCGCTCCACCCCCAGGGTGTGAACTACGGTCCTTTTTGAAACCCATCAGCTGTTTTGTGTGTGTCAAGCGTGCACTGAGCACAAAGGCACAAAACTGGCAAAATGAACTCTCTCTCAACTCCATTGAGTTGGCTGGCTCTCAGCCTAGACTAGATTAAATGAGCTGGCTCCCAGATGTACAGCACAGGGCAGCAGTATCACAACTCCTCTATCTCTCTCCATCTCCCACACTATCTCACCTCCTCTCTCTAGGCTCTATTGACTGTGCCTGCTCTTGATTACACAGTACAGTGCAGCTCCTTTAGTCTCTGTCGAGACTAGACTGTATTGACATTACTGGCTCTCCGATTTTTTTTACTATTTCTTCTGATTTTGTTTTTCCAAGGTGATGTACATTTATCCAGCCTAGTATTTTAGCCAGAGCAATTCCGGTGGAGATATCTCGTTTGAGGGTACAACAGCTGTGTCTCTCCTGGGCTTTGAACCCACAAAACAGCACAGAACAGGGGTGTTGGCTCCTGTTGGGTTAGAGACAAAACAAGGAAGGTTTAGATGCTCCTCATGGACATCATACTCAAATTCTGCAAGGTGGCATCTCTCAGACAACAAGATACCCTCCTCTGTAACAGGTGGGTCCACTCTGGATCCTGGAGGGGTGCAGTTGCAGCAGGGCTTGTGGAAATACCTCACCAATCCAGAACCAGGGCTAGACATCCCTGCTTTGGAGCCGGACCAGTGTTGGGATTGATCACCCATACACACCTGGTGCAATGCACGGGTTATTGTGCCTCCTACAGTATGTGTTACTGTTCTTCCTGTTCATGCATCCAAAGATGGACCTGCTTAAACAAACAGGGCTTTCATCTCAGGTTGGGAACCTTTCTCAGATCTGCCAGATCTGCTGTCAAAGAGTTAATCAAACCTGTACTTAACTTTCACAGATCTCTCACATTGACCTTTGTAATTGTTTTTCACTTCGTGAAGGGTTGGAGATTTCAAGATACATGTATGATTTAAAATCACCAGCTTTTAAAAGAGCTGAATAAAACTTGACTAGACAAATTAAGCAATGGATTTAATTAGGATAATTAAGATTTGTATTCAGTAATTGAGAGATAAAATATCTGACATACAAGGGCAAGATAAAAACACTCTGGGAAATGTGATTAGGCAACGTGCAGATATGCACATTTTACTCATCTTCAGCTTTCACAAAGAAAAATGAATGGAAGCACAATTACTAGTATCTAGAGCCCTGTGTCTGTGCTGTGTCAGTGTCCTGGACTCCACAAGGACTAGAAGAGTCTAGAGCCCTGTGACTCAGAGTCCACGGTTCAATCAGAACTCAATTAGAAGTTGAATTTTCCTTTTGGAAAAAAGAACAAGGAACAGGACAAAGGCCAAAAGATTTACCTGCAGGCTGATGTCACTCCTGACCTTTGTTTTCATCTGGTAAATGGTGAGGTGTCTTGCCATGGCATCCAACGTTTTCTCCCAGTTTGAGACTGGTTCCAGTGCAGTTCCACGAGAGATGAGAGATGCATCTTCGCCTCAGAGAAAGTGAAGAATGAGACTGGAGCTGTACAGGGGTCACAGGCAATTTTAAGTTAGAACAGCTTTAAACTGCTCCTTTAAAGTAAGCTTGGCGTTTGGCCATCGAGAGCTGTACATATTAAATGCCAACTGAGCATTCCAGCTTATCTCCAAATACCATTTAAATTGCTTTTCTCTAAATACCACGATTTCCCTGTCGTTCTGGGTGGAGGATCTCTTTCCTATATGCCATTTCCCCAGGGGCTTCAACGAGAGCACAGTCCAAAAACAAAATACATATGTAATATATCTATCTGCGCATCAGTATGCTGACTTAATACAACAGCCCCTTGGAGCGATCACTTCAAACGCGTTCGTGCATAAATAAGAGTGGAAAATCAAGTTACCATGCAATCACTTTAACTTAAGTTACTTGTCTTTTGCTTTTCTGTTCCTCCCGAGCTCCACAGCCGTATGTGCTGCAGTACATCTTGTTTCAAAAAACATTAGCAAGAGGACAGCAATCAAATTCCCACTGCCTAGCAGTCTGAGCCAATTCAGGCTTTACTGCCAACGGGGTCCTGCACCAACTGTAGTGAGAAAGCAGAATGGTGATATACCGTATATCTCATGTGGTGTTATCCTGTTTATCAACATCGGACTACCATGTAGAGGCATTCAGAAAGAGGCCATAACCATAAAATAGCAATATTAAGCACCTGGTGTTGGCTCACATACAAGAGCCCTGTGGCTGATAAAACCTGGACTGGATCTAAAAGCTGTGCACTGGCTGCTGTCACTGTGATGTTGTCTGTCAGAGGTACACAACTCCAGTCTGGTGGAGCGGGTCTTTATTTCACTTGAGTTAAGGGACTGATTCGACTCTTGAACCCCTGTTATGGTTAGAAAATCCCTTAGGAGCCCCAGTGGCCTGAGGGTAACTCACAATGGGGTGCTGGCCCTTTGGTGTAGGGGAATTCACCGCTGCTTGGAGGAGGTGCTGTGTGACTCAGGAACGATAGAGATCGAATCCTGTTAGAGGGTGATTTGCACACCTTATGCCAGGATGTCATGAATTGAGAACAATTGAGTCCTGTAAAGAAAATACTTAAATCACTAGGGAAGCTCAGAAGGAAGGAATACCTGCAGACACCAGATGTACAACATACAAAGCGTGGTGACACACTTTAGGAAGTCATTTCAATTGGGTTATACGTTATTTTGGGACCAAGAAACCTGGTCGTTTATCCAATTTATCCAGTCTGACTGTTGCACTGAAATGAAAGTGGTTTCAAAAGTTAAATTTGTGAAGAGACACAAATCATGCAGACAGCAGATGACATCACTGCTCTCTGAGAGAGGCCCTGTTCAAAGCCAAAGCTGCTGATTCCCAGGGATTCCCATTGACTGCAGGATCTGAAGAAGACCTGCGAAGTAAAGAGATGGATTGGAGCAGGGGTGGATTTTGGTTGCACGTACGTGAGTTCAATTTCCGAGGTCAGGGAGATTTCTCGTGTCGCGTAAATCTGGATTGAAGCCTCGACGTTCCGACTGCAACCCCCACAGAACCAGGGGCCCTTCTGCCCAGGGCTTTGCACCCTCAGAAAGTCAGTTTCAGTCCGGGATCGCGGATCAAGGCTCGTGGCTCAGGTGCCTCGAAGTCCCAGACCGCTGAAGATCAGAAGACAAGTCAGAAAAGGCTTGTTATCAGGCCAATCAAGGGTGGCATCCAGTGGTTTTGCACTCGGCTGAAGGGAGTAACGTTAGATCTATTTCTGCCTTAGTTACAATTCGCTGTGTGCTGCTAAGGCCGCAGTGCAATGACCAGTGTGGTGACCAGTACAGTGACCAGCTGGAGATGCTCTTTCGAAGGCTCTGTCTGGTCTGTGTTACGCCACTGTGCTTCCAGGAGGTGTGTCTAACTGCTCTGCTTGCAGTAGGGCTCCCCGCTGAGGCGAATGCAGTGATATAGTTGGCCATAGGCAGAAATGCGCCATTACTGGGATTTATCTTTAATTTTTCAGTACTTCAGGTGAATTGCTACGCATATGAATTGTACGCAAATTACAGCAATTCATATGGGCAATAACCATAAAATGAGTACATTGATTGCAGTTTTTACACTGCAGTGCCTTGCTGCAGAATCTGACATTTTAAAGTAGCATTATTTTTTGTAGACAATTGGGGGACATTTAATTCTGACTGTCAAATTGTTGCCGTATGAAAATATATGTAGAAGTAATGGGACACTTTTTTTTTGGCAGTAGCGATAGCTTGAAGTAGCTTAACAAATGCAGGAAAATATAAGGCATCTAAGGGCTGAACAGTGCTGCAATGGTTAGCTTTGCTGCCTCACAGTGCTGGGTTCAGTTCCTGGAGTGCTGTCTGTGTGGAGTTTGCATGTTCTCCCTGTGCTGGTGTGGGTTTCCTGTGGGCGCTCCGGTTTCCTTCTGCAGTCCAAAAACATGCTGGTTGGTTAATTGGCTTCTGGGAATATTGGCCCTGTTGTGAGTTTGTTTGTGTCTGTGAATGTCTGTGGCCTGTGATGGACTGGTGTCCCATCCAGGGTGTACCCTGCCTTGTGCCCGGTGCTTGCTGGGATAGGCTCCAGCTGCCCATGTGATCTTGAATTGGAGGAAGCAGTTAGAAAATGGAGGGACGGGTGGATAAGCCATTTGACAGGGACAGAACAGTCTGCCAATAGTATATTATTGTCTCGGCCAGATTCACCCAAAGTCAAGCGCTCACAAACTGTTCTGTGTTTGGGTTGGCTCTGTTTTGTGCCTGGTGTTGCGTCACGAGCATGTCAGCCCTGAGCCGAGGCTGCTTGCTGAAGTGTGACCGAGCCCACATCAGAGCTACCCCTAAGGAACTCCCTCTCCGAGGACGGAGAGTCGCTCCAGCACAAAATGAGGCCTAGCCGGCTCTCGGGGGGCCGGATTCAGACACATCTGTCCCAGAATCGTGGAGAGGAGGGGAGGGGGCGATCACGCGCACACTGAAGGCCAAAGGAGGCTCTCGCGCTGACTGAGCTCCGCTTGCTGAGGCGTTCCGTGTAATTTAGGCATCTTTCCGTGTCTGGCTTCCTTCTGCTTCCGTTCACAGTCCCCGATCTCTCTCTCTCTCTCTCTCTCTCTCTCCTTATTCCGCTTCCCTGGTAAATCTCTGATGCCCCACTCTCTTTTCCCTCTTTCTAACCCTACTTCCCTGCCCAATTCCTGCTGCCTCCCTCTCTTTCCCTCTGTTCAGCCCCTTACTCTCCTCTTTAAAACCTTAATGAATGTAAATAATACATTGGAAGGAGAGTGCATTAAAAGCATTAAGACACGGGCGACCACACAAGTCAGAAAGTACTGGTTTGAAATCATGCATACATCACTAACAAAGGAGTGCATTCAGTAATTTAGTTCATTTGAGCTAAAATGCATTTGTGGCTCAGTGGTTATTATGTCTGCCTTGTAGTACTGGGGCCCAGTACTACAGTTCTGTCTCCACCTGTTTGTGTGTCCTCCCTGTATTTGCGCGAGGTTGTCCTCCAGGTGCTCTGTCTTCTCCTGCACTTCAGAGACATGCGACCTGTGACCCTTTATTGGACAAGGTGGTTAGAAAATAGCTGGATGGATAAAATGCATTTAATTTCCGTAACGTTTTCTGGTCACAGAATAACATATATCCCAACTGTCCTAAAGTGTGTCACCTCAAATTGCACAGATCCTACAGAGCTGCTATAGACCTGTCAGTACCTCTGTTGCCACTTCTGTCCCACAGTAAGAGAGGCGAGAGGGGCACAATAGTTACTAAAGGAAGCTACTTATTTCTTATATTACACATAGCTGTCCTTAAGGTCCACCATGAAACCTTAAAGCCACTGTTTTGTTTATCGCTCAGATTTTTATGTTAGGCACATTCCCCTGCCTGTCTCTGACTGACCAGATGCACTCTGCTCAAATGAAATATTTCTACCGAGAGCCTGGCGGGCACAGCATTGCGTGTTTTTGATTTTAGGCACACATCCGTGTAGCCAAAGGACAGTTTTTCTGCTGCAGGGACACATGGTCCTTGTGGGGTGACTGCAGACAAAGTTCTGCTTTCATAATGAATGTCGCAGAAACACCCGGGCCCGGCTCAGGGTTCGAGACAGTTGTCACGGAGATAGCCAGGCCCGGCTCAGGGTTCGAGGAGGCTGTCGGGGAAATGGCCTGTCGGAGCTCAGGGTTCGAGACGGTTTTCACAGGCACAGACCAGTCTGACCCAGGGTTCAAGGTGGATGTCATAGACACAGCCCGGCCCGGCCCGGCACAGGGTTCGAGATGGGTACCACAAACACAGGTCAGCCCAGTCAGAGTCACAACGTGATCCACTTGTTCATAGTATAGACATCCCCGGAATTGTCCTTCATTAAATACATTAGTGAATACTTTAGATGGAGGCAGCCGAACGCTTCCTCTGTAACGGTATATTGATAGATGCATGAATTCTATTACTATTATTGAATTCTCTTTTATTGTTTCCAAGTTCAAAGAGCTTACATCACACAAGAACATTAAAACAACAATGACATTTGCAACGTTATTGATTTTCCTGCCAGTGACCTGCCAGTGAGAGAGAGAGGAAAAAAAAAACCCCACATCTGAACAGAAAATGAAAGGTTCCTTCAGATTCCAGGTTGGGTCTCGTTTCCAGGGGTGCCCATGGCAGATCTGAGGCTCTGCTCTGAGGGCTCAGCCCTGGCCACTGGGGAGACGCATGTAGCGATCTTTTTCAGTGCCTGCACACGGCTGCCTTCATTGTCCTAGAAAGACAATGAGGTCATCTCACTTTTCTCTGCTGTTGTCTCCAGAGTTCTGGTCCAGCAACAGGATTCTCCTTGATTGCTCACCCTTAGCTTCCTAGAGGCCATCTAATCCTGTGACAAACAGGCTGTCACTATGTGACACTTTCACTCCTAGACAGCACTGCTCCCCTCCTCTGACAAAGTAGCCTCTCCCTGCCTCATGTAACTTTTATAAATGTATCATAAAACACTCAGGATGAGAGCTAATACTAGTTGTACATTTCAGTTCATGAAAGAATCTCCACTAGGAACAGAGTGGGTGGTCTCTATTGCACGTGCTCACTTCTAAAAGACACTCGTCCCCTGTGAGACTCAGGCTGCCACAGGTCTGCAGATGAACTGCAGGTGGCACACATGCTCATCACCTTGGCATTTTTTAACCACGTCTGGCTGTTTCCTTGTGGCATTGATTTATACCTGCGGCTGAAACCTTCAACGCAGACAGTTTCTGCAGTGCTGTTAAGATGAGATCGCTGCACGGTCTGTGACTACAGCCGGTTCCTGGCTTGTTTAATCTGCATTTATAGTCCTTTGCAATCCCATGAATGGATGGATTGGTTTTGTAAGTGTCCTAAATCTAGCAAGGAAGCAAAATGCATGTTGCACCCAAGAGTACGCCAGTACAGTATGCAGCATCGCATACTACATGCAGCTCAGATCCGTAGTCATATCGTGACCAAACTGCTGAAATTCCTCCGTTTCCTGGAGTCTGATCTCCGGGTAATCCATCCATCCGTGCATTTTGTAGCCGCTGCATCCCAGTCAGGGGCGCGGCGGAGCCGGAGCCTATCCCAGTGAGGCCGGGCACACTGGGCACGCTTACTGGATAGTGACGCTTCCCGCTGCAGAAAGGGATGGGATTCCCCCAGCTGCTCGCGGTCCTGGGGCTGTAGCCCAGGAGTCGCTGGTTCACAGGATCCACCGTGACCCCGGTTCCGCAGGGGAACGTGCTCGGCCGCTGTGGGGGCGGGGGCGGGGGGGGGACCCCCGCTGGCGGGGCTGGGGCCTGCAGGAGCCGCGGCGCCGGCGACCTCCGTCTGACCCCCCCCCCAGCTGGTCCGCCAGGGGCCGAGGGACACCGAGAAGGAGAGAGGGCGGCGGCCGACTCCGATTAAAACGCACACGCGGTCCTGGAGTTCCAGGGCCCCCGCCAAGCGCGTGCCGCCGCCTTGTACGCGTGATGAATGGGAGCTGGTGACTCCCGCTGGAGAGAGGGAGAGGCTGAATGAGGCGCGCGCGCGGAACGCTGCCTGCTTGTATTCCCAGGGCTCGACGCTGATGGATCGTGTTTGTCATGTCCTGAAAGTAGTTCTAATTATTTAAATGTATTTAACTGACCATTTATCACCTCAGATCTGGAGAAATGCGTCCGGGAGCCGTGCAGGCACAGCCAGCGACTCTGTTTTTGACTTGTACTACAGCACACGTTTTATTTATAACACGGCGTCACTGCTGGCGGGATAAGTCCAACGGTGAGGTGCTGAACTCACCCCCCCCCCCCCCCCCACTCACCTCTTCCCGTCCTTGTCTTTGCAGGCCGCGGCGTTGCCATGACGACCGCGGACTCTTCCGGAATTTTCCGCCCCGACCCCCGGGGGGCGGGGCCCCGCCAGGACTCCGGCCCCGCCCACGGGGAGGGGGAGGAGGAAGAGGAGGGGCCGACCTCGGCCGACGACGCCAGCAGCGACCTCAGCGCCCTGGTGGTGCCCTACCCCGAGCTGGCCCCCGTCGTCTTCTTCTGCCTCAAGCAGACCACCTGCCCGCGCAACTGGTGCATCCGCATGGTCTGCAATCCATATCCTTTCCGCTCCAGCCCCGGACCAGGGAGCCGTGAGTACTGCCCACCCTCGGGTCACAGCCATCCGTGCTCCCTCAGGCTAGTAGATGACGCGTGGTCACCCTGCGTCCTGGCAGCCCAGCATAGTGATGGAGACACTCTCGCTGTCCTTCGGATGAGGTCCTGACTCTCTGTGGTTCTTGAAAAACCTAGGGTGCTTCTCCAAAAAAACGCAGGCGTGTTACCCCTCCTGTCCTGGTCAAATCCCCCCCTGGCCTTTACCGGTCATGGCCTCCTAATAACCCCCCTCTCTGAACTGGCTCCATCACTCTGGTCTCCTCCCCACTGAGAGCTGGTGTGTGGGGAGCGGACTGGAGCATCATCCAGGTGGGGCTGCACACTGGTGGTAACAGTGGGATTCTTTATGACCTGTACAGCACTTTGAATAGAGTGTCCAGAAAAGCTATATAAGGGAAATGAATTATTGCCATGATTAATAATAATAGGTCAGGCACTGTGTCTCAGAGGGGGGGCTCTAATCCATCTCTGACAGTGATGTGGTCAGTCGAGTGATTGCAAGGAGCACCTGGATCTCGCTCTAGAAGGAAGGGATGACCCGTTTAAAAAAACAGAAATTCAGAAGAATGGAGCAGTAGCCGGACGCAATGATAGTGCTCTGGGTTGTCGCTTTCCTGCCGGTGGTTGTCATTACTTGCCTAAGACCCTAGGTTGGACTGTAGCTCGTTAATTCAGTCACCTAATGGAGGCCTAATGTGGAATGAAAGAGAGAGAAGGCCCAGGCCCTTCAGACTGGGGGAGCTGTGCTGTCAGCCTCCCCTGCTCTGTGGCTCACAATGAGTATCTTACAGACACGGGCTGCTTCACTCCCTCAGACTGGGAGGAGGAGGCAAGTTTGTTCCAAAGTCACGCTGCAGTGGTTTGATGTGAAGAGATACCAGCGCAGAATTGGATTACACAGTGTGGCAGAGCTGCTATTGTGGAGAGAATCTGGTTAGTGGACTAGTCTTGTTGTGCTACAGTAATCACAGTGTCACTGTGCTGCAGCAGCTGTGTCTCGGTGTCACTGTGCTGCAGCAGCTGTGTCACAGTGTCAGTGTGCTGCAGCAGCTGTGTCTCGGTGTCACTGTGCTGCAGCAGCTGTGTCACAGTGTCAGTGTGCTGCAGCAGCTGTGTCTCGGTGTCACTGTGGTGCAGTAGCTGTGTCACAGTGTCACTGTGCTGCAGCAGCTGTGTCTCGGTGTCACTGTGCTGTAGTAGCTGTGTCACAGTGTCACTGTGCTGCAGTAGCTGTGTCTCGGTGTCACTGTGCTGCAGGAGCTGTGTCTCGGTGTCACTGTGCTGTAGTAGCTGTGTCTCGGTGTCACTGTGCTGCAGTAGCTGTGTCTCGGTGTCACTGTGCTGCAGTAGCTGTGTCTCGGTGTCACTGTGCTGCAGGAGCTGTGTCTCGGTGTCACTGTGCTGCAGTAGCTGTGTCTCGGTGTCACTGTGCTGCAGTAACTGTGTCTCGGTGTCACTGTGCTGCAGCAGCTGTGTCTCGTTGCACTGTGCTGCAGCAGCTGTGTCTCGTTGCACTGTGCTGCAGCAGCTGTGTCACAGTGTCACTGTGCTGCAGTAGCTGTGTCTCGGTGTTTCTATGCTGCAGCAGCTGTGTCTCGGTGTCACTGTGCTGCAGTAGCTGTGTCTCGGTGTTTCTATGCTGCAGCAGCTGTGTCTCGGTGTCACTGTGCTGCAGCAGCTGTGTCACGGTGTCACTGTGCTGCAGTAGCTGTGTCACAGTGTCACTGTGCTGCAGCAGCTGTGTCTCGGTGTCACTGTGCTGCAGTAGCTGTGTCACGGTGTCACTGTGCTGCAGCAGCTGTGTCTCGGTGTCACTGTGCTGCAGTAGCTGTGTCTCGGTGTTTCTATGCTGCCATAGTAATTGTCACTACAGCACCACCATATTTTTTCTCATGTTTTCTCCTGTGCAGCTGCCACTATCACCCCAGTTCTCTCTGGTTTATTTTTATTTAGTGGTGCCATTAAGGAGCAGATAAAAGACAGAACGTCTGTCTTGGGCATGCTTACCCAGAGTGCTCTAAGTGTGTTAAAGCAGGCATACAGCAACAGTCGTCTGGTGTCTCAGACTTTCTCCCGCGGCGGGGGAATTGTAGTGACGCCGGGGTGTGTGACAACGGTGCAGCAGAAAGCGTTTTGCTGCTCGAATCCCCACTCCCACGCATGGCCGCGACGCGAGGGAGCCGCTGAGCGGCACGCGGTGCTGGCTGGGGAACTGGCGTGCCCATGGGGCAGGTCACCGGTGCACCGCTCTCTGTCCCCAGTCCTTACCGGAGGGCCCAGCGATTCCTGGGGTACGTGTGGAAAGGAAGACCGGAATGTTGCAAGCCCTCCCAGGTTTCCAATCCACAAATACTTGTGTGCGTGATGTTCTTCTTTATTCAGCGCTCGGAGAGTGCACCGGAGGTCCCTTGTGATCCCTGCAGTCCGAGAACACTTAGAGACAGGACATTCGGTTCCAAATTGCCTTGAAAGCACTACAATGCCCAAACTGAGCATTAAGACTTTAAGAATGTCATCATTAGGCCTCGTGACAACTTAATAACACTCTTCTATTAAATAATTATTCCAATATTTTTTCACATTATTTCTGTTGTTTTCTTGGGGGGCTGATGATCCCTGTTAAAAATCACTCTTTTGCTAATTAGCAGCGTCAGGGGCGATATGCATGAAAGGTTTTTCCAATGTTTTCAAACTTAAATTTTTCAGAACAAACAGACTTTTTGGGAAGGTTTTGGGAATGCATGGTATAAATAAAAAAAATATCCATCCTCTTAACAGCTTTATCAAATGCAGGGTCGCAGGGGGGAGTCAGGGCCTATCCCAGCAAGCAACAGGCTCAAGGCGGGGTACACCCTAGATGGGACACCAGTCCAACAACACACCCACACTCACAGCAGGGCCAGTTTTCCCAGAAGCCAGTTAACCCACCAGCCTGTCAGGAGGAAACCAGGGCACCCGGAGGAAAACCCACTCAAGCAGAGGGGGAACATGCAGACTCCACACAGACAGCGCCCCAGGAATTGAACCCTGGGCACCAGCTATGTTTGTCGTGCGGTGGTCTTGAGGTCGTAGCCCCCGTCTGCGCTCCTGCAGACATCATCGCGCCGCGCAGCGTTCCGAGGACGGATCTGAAGATCTCAGCACTGTTCCGCGGCTGCTGGGAGCCTCGCGGTTTAGCGGGAGCTGCGGCTCTAATTGATTCGGCTTTGCGGGGAGGGAATCACAGCGGCTCTGACAGCTTCTTCCCGAGACGCAGCTAATGTTCGCACACCTCCTCTCACCTCCCTGCGCCTTTTCTTCTTCCCTCCCTCCCCCGTCACTCGTGCTTCGCCTCAGCCAGGCGTGAAGCCGGAGTCCCCGGCGTGCTGCTCGATTGCGCGACTAACTGCTCATGATGATTGTCGGGAGGACGGACGGGGCCTCACAGCGCCTCGCAGCGCCGGGGCCCCCGGTTTCAATTCCTGGGGTGCCGTCTGTGTGGAGTCTGCATGTTCCCCCCTGTGCTTTCCTCCAGGTGCTCTGGTTTCCTCCTACAGTCCAAAGACAGGCCGGTGAGCTGACTGCCCTGTGATGGACTGGCGTCCTGCCCAGGGTGTACCCTGCCTTGAACCTACTGTTGCTTGCTGGGATAGGCTCCAGGTCACCCGTGACCCTCAGTGGGAAGAATGGATATGGATGGATGGGTAAGGTCTAAGAGGTGATCACACATAAGAGAGCTGATGCCCTGTCACCCAACCCTCCCCCCCCCCCCGATGGGGCAGAGGACCTGGTCTTCTGACGTGACAGAATCGTCCGTTGTCTGTAGGTAGTGACTCCGTGCTTGATCGGAGTCTGGATCGCGTCCCAGCAGGGGCAGGGAGAGCTGTGCTCTCACACACAGAGACTGAGCCACCCCACCCACCTTCATGCCTCATATAAACCTAGAGGTGATCAGGGGCTGACTCCACAGGCAGGGCGCTGGGTGCCTGCTCAGGCAGGTGCTGGGCATGTGGCCCTCTGGTTGAAAGCCCCTGCTCAGCGATGGGTGGGGGCTAGTTGGCCTGCAGAGGGATGGTGAAGGCTTTGCGTCTCTGACCTGCTCTGCAGCACAGCGCTCCCAGTCTTGCGTCGTCGGGCGGATGGATGCCCGAAATTCTGTGCAGACCGGTGGTGCTGGCCCAGTACCGCCCCCCGTGACACGGTTCTCACAAGCTCGGCGAAGTGGGTGTGGCGACGTGCATGTGCAGCTCGTGCCCAGAGAGGGAGAGCGCTCCTCAGGCCACGGGCAACGCTGTACAGTACGTGCAGGTCTTGTCTGGAGCTGGGTGCCCAAAAGAAAAAAAAAAACTTTGTGCGTGATGCGTGTTGTAGGAAGAAAGCTGTTGCAGTGTGGGTACTAATTCGAGGAAGTGGGTGTGTGGGGGCATCTTGGTTTGACCTTTGAACTTTGTGCGTGATGCGCGTGGTATTTAGAAAGCTGTTCAGTGGGGGTACAAACGAGAGGAAGTGGGATTCTGATTCCTTGTATTCTGGCCTGCAACACACAGAGGAGCCTGGGACGGCGTCGGCAGGGGACTGGCTGACTTGGCTGCCTGAGAAAGTCCGGAGCGAAGTTAGCTATGGCCGCCCAAGTGAGAGAGGGAACGAGATGGTGCTGCGACACTGAGGCTGCCACGCACAGGGCTCCAGCAGGGCCAAATTCGCCCACTCCGCCAGTGGCGGGGGAAGAGAGAAGACTGCTTCCGCGCTCGTGCTCGCTCAGCCCTGACAACGAGAGGGACTGTACGAGACGGAGAGGGAGCCCAGAACTGTCAGATGTCGGTGCTGTATTTTTCCACTGCGGTCACAGAGAGGGAAAGAGACTGATGGGTACTGATGTGACTCCTTCCCTGGCTGTGCATTATTTAAGCATCTGCCTGCAATTATTTAACAAGCAGCCCAGATCTCTGGAGCTTAAAAATAGACGTGCTTTTTCCACCGTTTGGCAATCTGTGCTCCTGAAATAAGAGCGGGAGAGTGCAGGAGCTGGAATCAGCTGTTGGAAAAACAGTGCATAGCCCCCCCAACACCAACAGCTGGGTCATGTCCTCAGTCCCCAGTAAAGCCCCTCTCCTCTGAAGAAGGCAGATGTGCTGTGTGCCTGTTTGTACACATCCTCTGGAGCTGGGCCACACTGGGCCACGTTGGACCTTAATGAGCCATGCTGGACCTTACTTCACCATGCTGGGCCATGCTGGGCCATGCTGGGCCACACTGGGCCACACTGGGCCATGCTGGACCTTACTTCACCATGCTGGGCCATGCTGGGCCACACTGGGCCACACTGGGCCATGCTGGACCTTACTTCACCATGCTGGGCCATGCTGGGCCATGCTGGGCCACACTGGGCCCGTTGGACCTTAATGAGCCATGCTGGACCCTACTTCACCATGCTGGGCCATGCTGGGCCATGCTGGCTCAGCCTGCGGCTCACTGCAGAGCAGAACGCTTCTCCTCCGTGAGGTGGAGGAGACGCTTCGTGGGCGGCGATGTGTTTAAATCACCACATTACCACAACAAGATACTCTTTCTTCGTTAGCAAATATGCGCATGATCTAATTTCCCTGAAGGGACCCCGGTGCTTGTCTCTCTCTCTCTCTCTCTTTCTCTTTGTTTCTCTCGCTGTGTCACTCGGCTCCATGACTTGACACAGCCTCCCTCCCTCCGCCTCCCTGCCTCAGCCTCTAAGCTCTGATCTTACCTACACTGCCCCCCCTCCCTCAAACCGCCCCCCCCCCCTACAGTGTCTCTGAACCCTGCTCTTCCCCTCACTGGATAACCACCCTCTCCCACAAGTGCCTCTGAGCTCTAATCTTATATTCCTCACCTGCCTCTCTCTCACCGCCTTCCCCTCTCTCTGCTGGGGCCTCATCGGGACTGAACTCGCGAGTCTTCCCTGGTCTCGTTTAAACGGTCTCGACCCCTGACAGTCGCCACTGCGCAGCTTGTCCAAACCCATTGAGGCTTTTCTGCTTCGTTTGGCTCAACGAGCTGTCGGCCCCCATTAGGAGCCTTGATTCTAATTGCGGGTGACACTCAACAGAGCAGCGCCAAGGCCCCACAGATGTGTGGGCTCCTCTGTCGGCTGTTTCTCTGCACACAATCTGCCTGCTGTCCCTGAGGAGAGTTTAGCAGTGTACACCACGCGTGGTGGTTTCTCCATTCTTTTTTGTTTGACGACTTCCATCTTTCCACTAATTGGCTTTGCCATGGATTAACAGTAGCACCATTCTGCTTTTCTGCAACAGGCGGTATAGCTAAGGATGTTGTCTTGTAGGTATGAACTGTTGTGACTTATAATATTATCGCAATCTGCTGTCATAATGTGCCAAAAAAGCAGTAGTAATTCAGAATATTCCACAATAAAGGAACCTCACTCTCTAAAAGGCTGTCCCAGATAGCTTTTTGTTATTGGATCGTTGAACACTAATATCAGGAGACCAGTAAGGCTCTCCTCATTAGGACTGAATGCCTGAATGGGCGACTAACCATTTCAAATACTTACAAGTTCAATTTAACCAATTAACATGTCCTTACAATCACGGTCCTCCGAATATGACACAGTCGTTACACTACATGTAATTAAATGCCTTGTCCGGAAAGGAGGGAGCTGCAGACTGAAAAGAGGAGACATTAAAGATATCTTTACACAAAGGGCGGTGGGAGTGTGGAACGCACTACCCGGCCTTGTGGTTGCAGCCGATACCCTGGTTTCCTTCCAGAATCAGCTGGACGAGATCCTTGGATTAATTAATGACTAGCTACTGTATCAACCAGGCCAGATGTGATGAACGGCCTCCTGGCGTCTCGAACTGTTCTGGGGCAGCGAGTCCTGTGGGTGTGATCGATTAGATCACCCTGCTGCAGTTGGCCACTTTTCACCCTTGGCACGGTGACCGCGATCGCCCTAATCGAAGAGTTTAACTGCTGCCGACCCCAGAACTGGGCCGTAAAGGGGAGATTAGGGAGAGGGGGAGGAGGCCAAAGTTAACCTTTGTCAGCTGTGACTTTTGCCTGGTGATTCAGCGCCGCAGAAGCTTGAAGGTGTAATTAAAGCGCGCTAATTGCTTTGGGGACTGGTGCTGTCAGCCTCGGGCTCTCTGGTGGCGGCTGAGCAGGCTGACAGCAGCTCTACGGGGGGGGGGCTGCGCTCGGCGCTGACTGCCAGCGAGCTGCACATCGGCATGGCAAGACCAGCGCAGGAGAACAGCAGGCTGCACGCTGACCTGGGTGGCCGGGTTCATAGCGGACGGTCTGGTGTCGGCAAGCTGTCCTGCCCCCCCCCCTCCCCCAGGTTCTGAAATGCTCAGGATCCGGCAGCTCAGGAAATCTGGGTCTGGGGCCAGACCGCAGAGGGAAGACAGCACTGGACAATCAGGTTGCGGCATTGATTGTGGATAAGAAGCACTGTGGCTTAAGCACTTACTTACATACCTCAGAAGCTCCAAAGCTGTGCTCTGGCTGACTGACATAACACCTTTAGGAGGTGCCACTACACTTTGCCTTTCTAACTGACTTGTCTTGACACCATGTCGTTAAAGAGCCACTGTTTGACAGACTAGGGTAACTGGATGAATTCCACTCTACTCTGTATCAGTCCAGCTCTACCTACTGTACAGTAAATTTCCCCTCTGGTGTGAGTGACTTTCTTTTCTACCTCCTGGGAAAGCGAGGCTTTCGGAAGTTCAGGGGTATGGAAAATTTTCTATACTGTTATGGTGAAAGAGTAAGCGACTGCATTGTGAAAAGCTATAGGTGAGCAGCTGGAAAAAGTGTGAGCCGGCTATATATAGAAGCACCAGAAACTATTGTTAATGCACTTGCTTACAGTCCCTGTGGAATGAAATACACTGACACAGCCCAGTCACAGGGCTCTAGACTCTTCTAGTCCCTGTGGAGTCCAGCACACTGACACAGCCCAGTCACAGGGCTCTAGACTCTTCTAGTCCCTGTGGAGTCCAGCACACTGACACAGCCCAGTCACAGGGCTCTAGACTCTTCTAGTCCCTGTGGAGTCCAGCACACTGACACAGCCCAGTCACAGGGCTCTAGACTCCTCTAGTCCCTGTGGAGTCCAGCACACAGACACAGCCCAGTCACAGGCTCTAGACTCTTCTAGTCCCTGTGGAGTCCAGCACACTGACACAGCCCAGTCACAGGGCTCTGGACTCTTACAGGCCCAGTTGTAGTGGTCTGGATCATTATACTCTGTGGAGTACTCGCACAGCCCAGGCTCTGTGTTTTACATTGCTTTGTTTCTTTTTCACACTTTTATTCTGCTGTTAGAGCAGGCAGGAAGCTGAATTAGAAAAACACGAGGATGCCACATAACTGTTGGTGCAGGGAAACACCGCTGCAAATTCCTTTTGACTTCAGGTTTTCCTGTGCAGCTCTGCGCTGGGTTGTAGATCTCACAGGACAGAGAAAAGCGCATTGCAGAAATGTGAGCAGCAGAGATGCAGTACTCTCCTAATTAATTATGGCAAGTATTACTATATCCAAGCGCAGAGATTCCCCTAATCCAACAACTCAACACAGGGGCTTTGCATTGTGTGGCAACGATACAGTCACAGACTGTGCAAACAAACACACAACTGTCAGGGGATGATGCTGACAAAGCCAGGCTGCTGCTGGGATATTTCTTTCATTCTGGTCTGGGAAAGGGCCTTCATGACCAAATGCGGGAAGCAGTTCTTTACCCAAAGAGTGGCGGGTGTCTGGAGCAAGGTGCCTAGCCACATTGTTAAAGCACAAATAATGGAAACCAGACGTGCTAGATGAGTCAGATGGCTTCATTGTGCTCGTCGTCCTTTCTGACATTCTTCTGATTTCTTTGCTGAACTTTCCAAGCATGCTGGTCATGAACGGGTTAGCAAGCAAGCAAGCAACAAAAAAAGAAAGAAATAAAAAAGAGAAGTTGACATTACAAACTCTCTCTTTTTAAACCACAAACCCAGGAAATCAATACCAGTCCTCCGCTGAACGCAGCCTTTGAAATATTTCGGAGGGAGAATCTATTCTTCAGTCAGCTCTTTAATATTGAGCTGCTGTTCAGCACGACTCCAGAGCTTGCTTGGAATCCCAACCTGAAATGCACGCAGAGCTTTGTGCTGCTTTAGTGGATGCACACATCGGAGCCAGCCCCCCTACAGGGCAGCGCCCCCTGCTGTTCTGTATGGACACCACATCTTCCCCGTGGTCACTGGCTGCCCGAGTGCATCAGCGTCACTGGCAGATTCCCCACCGAGATCCTGTGAGCTGCACTAATGTGCCATCGCACAGCGCAACTGTAATTTGTGCAGCCAGGGTGAAGGGTAAAGTTAGACAGTGGTTTAAAGTGCCAGAGACCCGCTGCTAGAAGCTGCAGTGAGAAACGGCCGCAGTTTCCCTCCCAAAGCTTTAATTCTGCCTTCTTCCACTTGATCTGCGGCTCTCTAGCCTGGCTCCCCCGAAGAGGAGGATCTCTCCACCTGGCGTTGGAGGTGCAGTAGCTAACGTGCCCTTTATTGTAAAATGAGCAATGAGTTGGGTTCGAGCCGATCATCACTAATCCAGCGCCCCAGACGTTGTGCGCATTAGCTCTGTCTCTTGCGGATCTTGCAGGACCTAGCCCAGTAGGTCAACAGCCATGCTGTGGTTTCATGTTATTCTTGAAATAGAAGCTGCCTTTAAAAACACAATTCCTCATTTTATGCCCCGAGTCCAGAGACATGCTGGTAGGTTAACTGGCTTGTGGGAATTAACTCTGGTGTGAGTGTGTGCGTCTGTGTCTGCGTTTGTGCCCCTGTGTGCCCTGTGATGGACTGGTGTCCTGCCCCGGGTGTACCCTGCCTCGTGCCCATTGCTTGCTGGGATAGACTCCAGCTCCCCCACGACTCTGAATTAGGAGAAGCGGTTAGAAAATGGGTGGATGGATGCTTGTTCAGAAATGGCACCATTTCAGATGCTGGCCTAATCCCGAGGCTTCAGAGCAGGCGAGAGGCTTGAGGCTTGAATCCTGCCAAATCGCAAACCACCTTAACAACTTCGCGAAACGAGTGCTTGAACGCGTGCAGACACATATTCCTAATTGAGTTGATTAGATGACTTTAGGGAGGAACAGTGATCGTACAATTATCATATTAGTGCTGTGCAACGCTGGGTACAGTAAGCAGTGTAGCATGAGAACTGCCTGGGGCTGATTCTTCTGCAGACAGTCCCAAGGCAGCTATACTGCTGCACAAACTGTCGTATTATATAATGGAGTAGTCTCGCGCAGACCTGGGGGTATTTTCTGAGCCTCACTGCTCTACCGGGTTAGTATACAGCACTGCCAAATTTAATTCGGCACCCTTGACAGTGATATGATAGCCGTGACAAAACACCCAGCACAAAATGGAGCAAGCAGTAGCAGCAGTACCCGGTGGAGCCTGTCCTCTATAGCATCAGGGAAATTTGAAAGTTGTTTTTCGAAAACTAAAAAAATCCTCCAGGTTATGGGGAGAAGATACTCTTATTTGGGCATTCTCTCCCTCCCCTTTACTTTCCCCACTCCTCTCTCTCTCTCTTCTTCATTCCCCCTCTCTATCTCAAATTCAAAGATGCTTTATTGCCATGACTGTGGCTGCCAAAGCATTTTTTAAACCTACAATTCCGGTTTGCACTTTCTTATGCGAGAAGATTAAAACTCAACTCTACACGTTCAATTAAATCTACAGCATTTTTCCCCCCCTTAAAGAGCTCTCTCCCACCCCTGAGTTTTATCCCCAAGTTGCCAGATGCTCGCCTTATCCCAGGGTGCACCTGGGCTGTAACCAAGGGGACGGGAGGAGGCAGAGACCATTTAGTATGTTGTTGCCATGACAACTGCAAAATCCCTGCTCTGCAAAACCCGTTAGCAAATAAAAAGGAAAAAGGAAGAGGAATATAGCAGGGAGACAGACAGGGATGCCCGGCCTGGGTGACAGAGCAGCTCTGGGGCACAGGAATAGATGAAAAGGCTGAATTACACTGGAAACAGAGAGTGTGTGGTATTGAGCGCCGAACATGCTCTGATCTGCTGTACAATGGAGTGCTGTCAACTCTCCTCTCTCTCTCTCCACTTCCCTCAGTTTTGCCTCCGCCTTCTTATCTTACACCGCTGCACAAAAGAAATGCAAAACATGCGTTAAGCGTGAGATTATAAAAAAAAAGTGAGTTCCAGTTTTGAACGTGACAGGCTGTCAGAATTAAAACAGCGCAAAGTCGGTGACGGGTTTGTTCTCCCTGAGCACTAACACGATCACGACAGCGCTGACACACGCACCTGATCAGCCTCTGGACAGACTGCTGTGGGGTGCTCCTCCGCTCCTCCGCTCCACTGCGGCCCGTGAGAGGGTGGTGGGCTGTTCCCAGTGAACCCTGCACCACGCTGTGCCATCACACGCTGCTGGCCTGCAGGGCCTGTGAAGGACAGAGCGACACTCGTCGATCAGGACAGCACTGCGCCATCGCAGATGCTCTCTGGCCAAGAGCCAACGGCGACTTCACCTCTCGTCCACCAGCTTGCTGTCCCAGAACGGGCTCTGCAATGGCAGATGCACAGGCTATTTCTTCCTTGTGCGTTGGCACAATGACTCAGAGATACTGTAGGTGTGGGGAAAGACCCTTAGCCTTCCTGGACCTGCCTTGTCCCTCACAGCACCTCTGAGCTCTGCTGATCGCTGAAACAGAACCTCTCGTTCTCCGAGACACTCCTCTCGCAGGCAGACCAGCTTGGGTCACGCCCGGGGCAACCAGACTTGTGTTAATAAAAACCATGTCTTTTTGAATGGCTAGCAATGCAGATTCTTATGGAATCATTTTGGCATTTATTGGCAATCGTTTTAGCGTTTGGCGAGCGAAATTGTTTTATCTTCACTCTGATACCAAACACTGAGTACCTGGAGTTTTTATGAAATCTCATGACTTTTATCCAGCATTTTTAGTCCTAATGCACAAGACCACATAAACAATCAACAAATGTGTCACTATTTAAAATCAACTATTCAGTTTTTAAAATATGCCCAAAGAGATGTTGATATAACCATATAGTCTAAACAAGTTCATTTCTGGCATTTTGCTGTCAGCACATCTGTCAGTGTAAGGCAGCAGTGGGGGTCTCCACTACCTCTTCTCTGTCACCCCAAGAAGATTAGAGACAAGAGGGGGCCATTCGACCCATCAAGGCCTTTTGGTTTCCATTAGCTGAAGGATCTGGGGAGCTCATCCACTCGCGAAATAGACTGGGATATCTGCCCTGACAGCATGGCTGGGAAGCTTGTTCCAGACCCCCACAACCCTCTGTGTAAAGAAGAGTTGTTCTCAATGTTTAATTCGCTTCCCATGGTTTCCACCTGACTCATGATTCACGTATATGAATACCTCCATCTCTTTCCCTCGCTCTCCCCTTCTCCCCCTCCTCCATCTTTCGTCTCTCTCTCCCCTCCCGCTCCCCCTCGCAGTCCAGTCTGCTCCCTTGGCATGACTGTGCCACACTGCCAGCACAGCAGCCAAAGCAATCACAAGCAGAATAAACAGTAGATCCCTGTGTGTCAATAGACACAAGTTAATGGGCAAACTGATTAACCTGCAGCAGTGGATAGTGGAACAGTAGTAAAATTACTTTATAAAAGGATGGTTTATGGACTGGGAACTTTTCTGGGATCTTTAGGTTGTAGTGACTCATCCTGGACTGGGACCCTGGCTGTGATCTCCAGGCTGTAGGTGCTCATCCTGGACTGGGACCCTGGCTGTGATCTCTGGGCTATAGGGGCTCATCCTGGACTGGGACCCTGGCTGTGATCTTTCTCAAGGGGAGAGACAGGAAAACAAACTGAGTCTAATATATTGTTTAGTGGATCATGTGATCATGTTTTGGGAGCAGCAATGCCAGTAAGGCACCTTTGAATTTGAGAGAGACAATGAAAAGACAGGGGCACAGAGAGAAGGGAGAGTTAAGATCTATGCTGTTCTGCAGATCAAGGATTTGGCATGCTCACAATAGCCTCATCTAGAGACGGGGACATTTTCAGACAGCATTATCCACCACGCTAAGGTTGCTGAGCCTTTTAAAACGAGCCTTTTTGAAAACTGAACTCCTGATGTTGTGCAATCAAAAGGTAATGTTCAGTCTGCCTAGAGGGAGTCTTAAATTAGCACCCTGGATAACTGAAGGGACATTTCACAGCTTCATTGTTTTGTTTTGTTGCTTACAATCTTCCCATTTTATGGTGGTGGCCCTAGGACACAGGGAGAGGGGAGGTGGAGAAAGACAGGAGAAAAAGATTAAGGAAGAGCTGTAATCTGTAGATCCGAAGGCAAATTCAATCCGGTTAGGTCTTAAGGCGGAGAGAACAAACGGCACTATACTATAGCACAGCTAATTGCCTACACTGAACTGTACTGAGCGAGGGAAAGATAGAGCCGACTGTTTCATTGTAGAGATAGCCAGCGAACCGATTCATTCAGAGCAGCAAGGTTGATACAGTGCAGAGATGGACAGATAGGCAGAGAGACAGAAGAATATTAATCAGCTCTTACTGTTTCAGAACGCTGCACCTGTGTGTATCAAGTCGGCTAGCTGTGTCACGCTGATGAGCCCTAAAAAGGGTTGGAACAGCACTTCATGGCTGCTGCTTTTGACTTCATACACACAGAAGCAGAATCAGATGTCTGTTTGCATGATTCCGAACTCCCCGTCTTTGCGCAACAGCCAGAACGAATGCATGTTAATTCCCATCATCCCAGAAATGCCCGTGCATGCTCTTAGCGCACAGCATAGCCCTGAAGGACGCTCCGTGTAACATAGATATTCCAGTGCTGGAATGATGCAGTGAGGAAATGATGCGTTTGTGATGTTCACTGGTTTACAAAGGTGAAGTATTCCAGTCCGCCTGGAAGTGGAGTCAGCAGTCCCGTGGGGAAGCGGACTGCACTGGAGCCAGAGCTCGGCTCTCCTGAGCAAGTCGCCTGTAGCTGCCTCAGCCTGGGCCTACTCTCTCGGGACTCCCTGCCTGTAATCGTCTCTGCCTCACACACCGCACAACACTGCTGTGACTGACTCCAGAGGTGTCCAAGGAATAATCCAGGAGACCCAGTGGATTATGATTTATTACTGAGATTAGGTTGTTCTGCACCTGTTTGTAAAAGCAGACATGGTATGGCATCAGCTGGTCAGTGCATCTCATTCATCATCCTCTGAAATGGATAGAACCGCTAGTTTTATGTGCCTGATAAAATAAATACCGCATGCACGCTTTGTATAAAACAATAAGTTCACAACCTAAAAGCATCAAAATATTTCACGTGGGTCCACTGAGCAAGGGTGCAGAGAGACCTGTTGGCACATCATACCCTGTTGTGCAAGCGTGAAAACCTTTCAGTGAAGGCAAGTCTGCCCACTAGATGCCAGTACCTCTTACTTTACTCACACTCAGGCAAGAGTTGAAGAGCACACCTACCATGCACCCCCAGTGTTAGTATTGGGAAAATTGAATCAAATCTATCATTCTGTCCTTTTGGCAGATAGAGATTTTGACAGAGAGGACAGGGAGAGAAAGAGAGAGGGAGGAAAGTTAGATTAGTTTAGGCCAGAGCCCCAGGTGAGAGCTGCAATGTCGTTTGTCTCCACCATTAGCAACGCAATCCAATTGTGCACTTAAAGGCATCAGACAGTGAGAGCTCTGCGCCAGGAGGAGGGCAGTGTTTTGCGAGTCTGAACCCTTGAGAGTCTGAATTGGACAAAGCGGTTTAAAAAATTGATGGACATTTATTTTGTGAAGTGTTCGTTGTGCGTTTTGTGTTATGGTAGCAGTTTGTGGAGGCAGTCTTATAAACTAAGGTGTCTTAAGAAATGCCTGTTCTTTAGAGATACACTTTGAAGAAATGAGCTTTGCTCTCGGGAGGGCCTTCACAATAAACTTATTTCAGAATTGTACTGGACTGTCCCTACAACACCTAGAGACCGAGGGGTGATGTTGCTCCCTGTTCCACCTCTGGAATTGGAGAGGGGAGAGAGGGAAAGAGAGGGAGGTATTTGTGGAAGCGACTTCCGAGCAGGAGGTGGAATCCAGGGGGAACTGTGTTAGACATTGAGAACAGCACTTCTTTACACAAAGGGTTGTGGGGGTCTGGAACAAGCGACCCAGCCAGATATCCCAGTCCCTTTCACGAGTGGTCAGGGATCTCCAGATCCTTCAGCTAATGGAAGCCAAAAGACCCTGATGAACAGGGTAGAGATTGGGGAGATTGTACGGAGTGTAAACAGAGAACGGGCAAGGACGAAATGAACAGTATCCGCAAGGAGAGTGGAACATGCTGCTTTCCAATAAGTTCTGCCTCGATCTACCGCCGTTAAGCCTAATTAAAGCCTCATCTCTTACCTGTTTTCCTCAACCTGACCATGAACCCTAACCCTATCCTGATCGCTGCTCTGCTCGTCCTAACCCCAGATCGGATACACACCACCCTCCCTGTCGCTCTTGCGATTGGTACCTGGATCTCCTCGTTCTGGAATTCCGCTGAAGGATTTACCGCTACTGTTTCAAGACCGGGAGGGGTGGCGGAGGTCATGTCGGTGGCTGTAAAGAGGCGCTGGTGTGTGGGGGGGGGGTTCTTGAGAGAACGGTCTCCCGCTGCAAAGCAGGGAGCGCTAACAGAGGACCAGGGACAGCTCCGCGAGCCGGATGACAGTAATCGGGAGAGACAGGGCAATTTCAGGAGCTCAGGTTTAACATGGTATCGCGCCGCCGAGGACTCGGGGGAGAAAACCCGCTCGGCACAACGCAAATGTTTTGCCACTAACAAACGACAGGGCGCACGCCGCTGAGGCAGGGGAGGAAAATAATAAGAAGCGAAAATATGTAAAAGAAACAGAGGCTCTCCCGGCGTAGCATGGGGAGTGACACAGAACTGTTGGAGATGGGCTTGTTGGTGAGGGGCAGGCATGGTGGCGCAGTGGATAGCATCGCCGCCTCACAGCGCTGGAGTCCTGGGGTGCTGTCTGTGTGGAGTTTGCATGTTCGCCCCATGTCCGCTTGGGTTCCCTCTGGGTGCTCTGGTTTCCTCCAAAAGCATGCTGGTTAGTTAACAGGCTTCTGGGAAAGTTGGCCCTGCTGTGTGTGTCTGCATCTGTCTGTCCTGCGATGGACTGACATCTTGTCCAGGGTGTGTGAGTGTGTGTGTCCTGTGATGGACTGGCGTCCTGTCCAGGTTGTGAGTGAGTGTGTGTGTCTGTGTGTGTCCTGCGATGGACTGGCGTCCTGTCCAGGTTGTGAGTGTGTGTGTCTGTGTGTGTCCTGTGATGGACTAGCGTCCTGCCCAGGGTGTGTGAGTGTGTGTGTCTGTGTGTGTCCTGTGATGGGCTGGCGTCCTGTCCAGGTTGTGAGTGAGTGTGTGTGTCTGTGTGTGTCCTGCGATGGACTGGCGTCCTGTCCAGGTTGTGAGTGAGTGTGTGTCTGTGTGTGTCCTGCTATGGACTGGCGTCCTGTCCAGGTTGTGAGTGTGTGTGTCTGTGTGTGTCCTGCGATGGACTGGCGTCCTGTCCAAGGAGTACCCTGCCTTGTGTCCGTTGTTTGCCGGGACAGCGACCCTGAACTGGGGGAAGCGGTTGGAAAATGGAGGGATGGGTTGAAGGGCACACACTGAGGCAGGGACAACAGATCCTAAGGTTCGGAAAAGAAACAGCGGGAGGCTCTCCTGTCGCAGCACGAACAGGGGCAGCAGGATATTAGTCGGCGCAGCAGGGCAGCGGTTTGAGGGAGTGCCGGGGGAGAAGGTGGGGCATGTGGGCAGACAGAGGGAGAGAGGGAGAGATCAGATCCCAGAATTCCACCGTCAGCCACAGCCAGAACAGCGGGGAGTGGAGGAAACTCAACAGGGCTGGCCACCCTGCCCCGGGAGCACCGAGCCTCTCAAGTAATAATTGGTTGGCGTTGAAAAACGCTTGGAAGTCTTCTGCTGAGTGTTATTGCTTTGAAAGCTTTGTGATTGCTTTCTAGACAGTGTGGGGGGGGATGCAATTAAAAGGCCGAAGAGAATGCCAGGACATAAAATTAAAAGTGTGGAATTGAAAGCCAGGGATGTTGAGTTAAAATCTTACATTCACATCTGTGTACAGTTCTAGTCACCTGTATGCAGTTATGTATGTTTCTCGTAGAGATTGGCGCTCTGTACTTTAACCAGAGAAGAGCAACCAGGACAGGGGGCACTTCTTTACCTGCATAGTGGTGGGAGTGTGGAACAAGCCGCCCAGCTTGTTGTTGCAGTTGACACCCTGGCTTCTTTTAAGAAACGGTGGGATGGGACCCCCGAATCAATACTAAAGCATCAAGCACTGACCACCAACGAGATGGGATGAACGCCCCAATCTCATCTGTGCTGTAGCTCTGTGTATAGTTTGTTCGATTAACTATTAACGACCAGGCTCTCTATCTGGGCGGAGGGGGTCCTCTCTACCTGCCTTCTGACACTGTAATCCCGTAAGTGCCCGGGAGTCTGAAAAAAGATCGAATCTCAAAGACAGAGAGAGGAGGGGGGAAACCGGTGAGCGAGAGGAGATGGAGACAAAGAGCTGCTGTCCCTTTTTAACCTCCTGATTCGTGCGTGTTTGTGTGTGGCGGGCGGGGGGTGGCGGCTGCGACTGCCAAACAGAAATCCGAGGGCATGAACCTGCGCCGCCCAGACGCTGGGCACGTTTACCCTGCAGGGAGAGAGAGAGAGAGAGGCAGAGACAGAAATAAGAAAGCTAACAGCATCCCTCCTTATTCTGTAGATCTGAGTGCTGGCAAATTCAATTTGGTTCCCTCTTTATCCATCTGGCCCGACTATAACTCCCTGAAAGATTTATGGGACAAATTTATTGTTCTGTGTTTTTTTATCGGGAGAAAAAGGAAGTGTAAACCTGGCGCGTTATAAATGTTTTATGAACTTCTGTCCATAGCGCTGTGTTTACTCTGCATAGCACTCTGTTGCTGCTGCTTAGATTGCTGTGTACTGTGTGCGTTTGTTTTATCCAGAACGTCTTGCAGGCAATGCAGAAGTATCACTATATGTCAAGAAAATTACAGGGGTCAGTTCATGGCCGCAGTGGTCAGCATGGCTGCCTCGCAGCGCTGGGGCCCCGGGTTCAATTCCTGCGGTGCTGTCTGGGCGGAGTCTGCATGTTCCCCCTGTGTTCATGTGGGTTTCCTCCCAGTCCACAGACACGCTGGTGGGTAAACTGGCTTCTGAGAAAACTGGCCCTGAGTGTGTGTGTGCCCTGCGATGGACTGGCGTCCCGCCCAGGGCGTGCCCTACCTTGTGCCCGTTGCTTGCTGGGACAGGCTGTGGCTCTCTGATGTTAATGCGTGGCGCAGGGCAGCGCCGGCGGAGGAGATCAGAACGGAATTCCTTACGCGGAGAAGTGTGGGCAGCAGTCGCACGTGAGCCGCAGGTTCCTGGGTCTGGCCTCCTGGGAGACAGGACCGCAGGGCTCGTGCTGGGAGCAGGGGGGCGCCGGACAGTGGAGTCTGGAGTGTAAGCTGTGGGCTGAGCAGCGGCGCCACGGGCGCAGGCCTCGGAGGAGGAGGAGGATCGGAGGAGGAGGAGGCTGGGGGGGACAGAGGTGGAAAACCGAGGAGCGGCAGGTGGTTGGCGTGTGAACTGGTTCTTGCGCCCCGAGTTAATGGTTGGGGGTGCTTTGGCATGTCGCCACCTGGGGGTTTCTCCATCTCCGCCTTGCCCCCTGTCTCTCTCTCTCTCTGTCTCAGTCTCCGTTTTTCCTTTTTCTTCCCCCTCTTCTCCATTCCTCTCCGGCCTGCCCTCTGCCTTTCTTCCTCCCGTGTCAGCTCAGACCCTGTTCCTGCCTGTCTCTCCCTCTCTGCACCCCCACAGCCTCTCCCTCCCTCCCTCTTGCCTGCCTGCGCTCCCTCTCTCCCCAGTGTTGTCACAGGAGACCCAGAGCCAGCAGACTCATCAAATATTAAGCTGTACATGAAAGCTCCTGGCTGGCCGTGTCAGGCTGGCTGAATAATAGATGTTGCCCCCCCCCCCGTCTGCTTTCCCTTTTCCTCGCTGCTCCCTGTCGCTCCTTGTCCTGCTCCCCACCCCCCTCCCCCTCCCGGCTCCTCTCCTGCTCTCTTTCCCCCCATCGCTCCCTCTCCGGCTCTCCTGCTCTTCTTTTCCTCCGCCTCCCGTCGTCTCCCTTGTCTTCCTTCGGTCCTCCACTCTCCTCTCTCCTTCTATTCTCTGTCCAGGGCCTGTCCCTCTGCGCCACTGTGCTGTCTCTCTTGATCTGGGCTGCTCTCTGACCCTCCAGCTCACTCTGTCCTGGTCCTCCTCTGCTTTGCCCCATGTGTGAGGAAGCCGGGTTTGAAACTGCTTTAAAGCTGTTTTGAAGCCCCAGCAGCAGCAGCTCCTGTTCCAAGCCGGGACGGGAGGAGGCGAGCGGCCACGCCTGCCCCTCGCCCACCCGCTGAGCTGCGGGCCGAGAGCTCCGTAGTGCCTGACGGGTGAGTCTCGCTGATGTCACTGCAAGCCTGCAGGTGCTGAGGGAGGCCATATGCCAAGGAACCAATAGGCTGAATGGGAGGATCCTTATGCGTTGCCGTGAACCCCGCGGAATGCAGGGTAGCACAGGGACAATATCCGAAACACGTCATCCAGAGGCTTGGTCGAGAGGAGAAGCAATGAGTCCGGTAACCGGAGAAATCCGAGAAAGACAATCTGAACAACGATATCCAAAAAGCGTGGCCGACAAAGGCAGGAGTAAAGATCAGGAACCGGGAGATCAGTCGGGGGGGGGGGGGGTAAGAACGAGCGCAAGAGAGCTCTCCGGGAGGCCTCTCAATAGTGAGCGTGGGCTGGTGAGGGAGGGAGAGAGAGGTGATGAGGAAGTCGGCTCAGGAGGGAGGATCTGTGGAATCTGGTGCACGTGAGAATGTGGTGGTTCCAGTGGGGATGAAAGCGAGAGACGGAGGGGTTGGGAATGCCCCGGCGTTTGTGAGGAGGAGCGTGAGACGAGACGCCGTAGGAGCTGGGAGACAGGCCTGGCTCGCTAGTCCCAGCCCTCTGTGCCTGGCAGGAGTCTGCTTGTATTGGTTGGTGGCCTGTGCTGGCTAACCCCAGCCCTTAATCCCTGACCAAGGTCTGCCCGTGTTGATCTTGTCCCTTCGTTCTCTCTCCCTCGCCGGTCCGCCTGGATGGTGCTCGGGTGACTGGTTCCCAGAGCAGGCCGACCAGTAACACAGTACAAGCACGTGCGGAGCGCTTTTCCTGTAGGGGGGGGGGGGGGGGTCCCACTTCATCTACTGTACCTCTGAGGTGCAGCCTCCACCTGGGGGGGTGCGGGGCGGCCATTCTGCACCAGCAGCCCCGCTCAGCAGCAGGTTAGCTTAGGAGGCGCTGCGCTGTATAAATGCAACACACCTCTGCTGTTGATGCACACACAGTACACACAAGCCCCTCTCTCTGCGCCAGGCAGACAGACACACAAACACGGCGTGCTGCTCTTGCCGAAGAGAGCCGTCAACAGCTGTCAGGTATTGCCTGCGGCTACAGTGCTTGTCTGTACTGTACAGACAAGGATCTTTCTGTACACACGTCACGAAGACACACACGCTGCGCAAACGCCCAACACGCCGGAGTCGCTGTGAACACGCACACGCACGCTGAACCCTCCACTCTAGACGTGTGGACTCACGCCCGCGGGCTGTGCCACGTGAATGAGAAGCATTAAAATTTCAAAGTCTGAAAGTGTGTTTGAGATATTTTTAGACTGGTAACAATCGGCGAGCAGCATTTTCCCAAGGTCCGTGGATTTGCTGGCGCAAAGTTGCCCTTCATCAGCTGTCACCTGTGACTACGATTTCCCAAAGAGAATGTGTGCAACCGATCGAGCTCTGCTCAGCATGCCAGGCAACAGCGCCCCCTGTGGCCAACCGAATGCCTGCGAACCTGCACTGTAGGGGTCTCAAGCTCAGTTCCTTGAGGGGCCTGAACAGACTATTAAACGATTAACCCAGTTATATTCGTAGATATCTAGAGGTGTTTTCTAAAGTTCTTTTACTGCTGATTAGCGCAAAGCAGTGCTTTATTAAAGGTTCGGTTACATATACAACCTCTGACGGATTGATTGACGTATTGCAGTCCTGTAATAAATATTGAATAATGTGTTAATTAAGTAATTAGACCAACTATGCATCTGAGTTTAGGGGGGCAACATAACCAGAAGACAACAGGCTGTCCAGGAGTCACGTTGGAGACCCCTGCTCTGCTCTCCAAAACCACTAATGAATGTAGCTTGGAATTAAAAAACACCAGTGTGCCAAAAACCAAACAGTATATCACAATACACTTGAACATACTGTCAAACGCATTTTAAAGCATTTTCATTCCCCTTTTGGTAACACCTCATGCTAAAGATGGTATCTGAGCGATAAATTTATATGAATGCGTAATTTCCACTAGAGCTAACATAAAATTACATTTAATGAAATCCACCAAGTATTTATAGGCTAGTCGTAAGACCTCATGAATTCCTCATGAACAGCCGGTTCCTGGAAGAGTACTGTATTTCAATAGACTTAAGGCACAGACTTGCACAGTGCGTGTATGTCAAATTATGTCAAGACGAGCCCGAACAAAAAAGGAACGAGCCCACTTTTGAAGTGTATTTCTCTACAGTTTCAAGACGCTTCTGTATATTCATGTTTTAATGTATTACATACATATTTAACTGTATACTATCAGTATATTCAGGATAAACGCCCTTACAATTCTTCCCAAATGAGGATCGTGGTAGGTGCAGATCCTCCCCCCGCGCACGATTTGCCGACATACCGCAGGACAGCATTATTTCTGCCTGGCATCCCGAGAGAGGCACGGGCCTGCGAAACGCCGACTAGTGCAGCTTCACTCTCTCATCTCCGGGCACATCAAAGAGGGCTGCCTGAGCAGGCACGGTTCAGAGAGCACCACACAGACAGGTGGAGCAGCGCTCAAGCGCTCAAGGGCCCGCTCCTGTTGTACTGGCAGAACACTGAGACGCTGGTACCGGAACAGAAACCGTCCGGCACCCTGATCAGGACGGCGGCAGCGTAGTGGAGCCCGGTGGGGCCGGTGGGTGGGGGGGGGGTCTTTGGAGGACGTGCTACAAAGGGGGCCGGCGCCCCACAAAGGCCGGGGAGGGATCAGAGGAATCACAGGCAGGGCAGGTGTTTGTCGAGATGAAAGGAGGAATGACATGTGAGAAGGAACAGATCGTTCTGCTCCCCTGCCACCTTCCTCAGTCTCCCTCCCCCCTTCGGTTTCTAGCGAGTCGTTTCGAGCCATCTCTGTCTCACTCTGCTTCCCACTGACTCTCTTGCTATTCACTCTTCCTGTGTGCTCCTTTCTTTTCTTTCTGCCTGAAGTCTTTCTCTGTTCCCACCCTCCCTTCCTGTCTCCCTCTGCCTCTACTGCCTCCCTTTTTCTTGGCCCTCTCTCTGCCTCTACTGCCTCCCTTGTTCTTAGCCCTCTCTCTGCCTCTACTGCCTCCCTCTCTCAGTGCATAATTCATCTTGTTCCGAAACAAAAACAGCTGTTTGCAATCTGTCAGGGCAGAAGCGATGGCGTGTGTTGAGAGCACACCAGACTCGCTGTGTCTCTATCAAAGTGACACACTGAAGGCTCAGCAGAGAGGACTTCTGACCTCTAACCTCTGTTCAAAAACCCAAGCTGCTCTCAGTGGGAAACAAGACAAACTGCAGTAATAATAAGACATTGATAAAGCCACCCAAAGGCCACCATCGTGTCAGAATTACTTGGCAGGTTTAAATTCCATCTTTAAATGAACCTCTGCTTGCTAGTATGCTTGCAGGTCAGATATTATAGGTCTTTCAAATTTATACCATTCTAGGTGCTCCTATGAGTTTGTGTTTATGTATTTCTACACAGGGCTCTGACATGCTCTGATAAAAGGTACTATTTTAGACATTAACATCTGTAGGTCTTAAATAGAGCTGATTGAGATTATTGTCTGTGTTGTCTGTGTCTGTGTTGTATGGATTGTCACATTTTGGTTCGGGAAATGCTAGTCTTAAGAGAAGGCATTTGACACATGACTGATGCAAGAATATAACAGTGTTCAACTCCTGGCACTTCATTAAAAAATAACTCTCAAGCTGAGAAGCTCGAAGCAAAAGTAGCAGCGAGAACGTGCCAGGAGACGGAGGAATAACAAAGGACGTTTTTGTGTGCGTTCAGGGCCTTATCTGCTGAAAACAGCCCTCGCATGCCTGAGTGTGGAGATGCGTCATGTCCGCGCTCACCCTTGCTCGATAGCCTGTCCTGCGTAGCCATGCGGAACCGAGCCTTTCTCTCGCGCTCAAAGAGCGAGCACATCGGAGCACGTCCGCGGGTGATCGGCTCCCTGTCCCGGCCCGCCGCCTGGCTGGGAGCGTGGAGCCGAGCGGGCCCCCCACCTGGGGCTACGCCCCGGAGACACGCTGCCATGGCGATCAGCGGACTCCGATCGAGCCGTTGCCTGGGACGACCGGAGCCGGGCTCTCTCGTCTTTAACCCAGCCTTCAGCAGCGGGGCTGATCGAACGGTCCAGGAGAGGAGCGGTCTGGCTTTTTAGAAAGGGGCGTGTGCGCTGTACCGCCATCCTAACTCTCTAATGCACGGGAACAGGAGAAGCCAGTGAGGCCTAACAACAGTGTAAGGACCATGTGATTGCCTCTTTACCACTGAAACAGCTGAAGTGCCAGGAACTGCGTGCTATGCTCCTGTTCTGTGTCTTATAAGCGAAACACGAAGAGCTTGCGTTAGTCATTTATTAACGACAGCGTAAGGTAATAAGCACCTTGTCAGCCTTTACACAGAGGTTGTTTATCAAGTGCGAGTGTATCCCAGCACAGTGTTTCCCAGCCCTTGCCCGGGATCCCCCCCGTGCCTCCCGCTCTGTGTTAGAGCTCGGCTCTCAGTGAGATGATCAGACCCTTGGTTTCGCCAGCTGTTTGATTTTGTTTGCAATCAAGGCTTAACATCAGAATTAATTCCTTCCGTGGGTATTATTTCCTAGAAATGTAGTGAACAGGTCTGTTTCAGTCAGGCACAACACAGTCGCTCTCCCGTTGTGCTCTCTGTAGTTCACTGCCAGTGTTCGTTAGGGTGTTTTTAAGAGCGTGGAGTCATGTATCGATGAAGTGCACAACCAGGTCAGGCATTGCCATCGACTGCGTCAACTCATTGGTTAAATTCCACCAGATCATCACCGCAAGAATCCTTAATGAGCAGAGATCGGAAAGCCGGCATCTGGCCCGGGGTTTGTCTCGACAGTGTCTCAGCTTGCTGTCCTGCAGGTTTTCCTTGGTGGGCCGATCCTCTTGGCAGACTCCTCTGTCTGTCCATCATTCTGCGTCGCTGCCCTGACCGGCTGGCCAGGAGGGTGAAATGATTCAGGTGTGCGCAGGACGTGACCTGTACCTGGGAGAAGCTGGGTCGCGGTATGAGTAGGATGAGCCATCAGTGTCTTAATAGCTTGAGCACCCTTCCTCAGCCTCTGTTTCCAAGACCTCCCGCGTCTTCTAGTTTGATACCGCGGTGCTCTTAATTACTTATGCTTATTGATCCCTTAATTGAACGGCGGCCTTAATGAGATTCTTTTTTAAGTTGCTATCAGCTCCCCGAGCCCCTGGTTTCAGAAATACCAGTGCTGTCGATGCACTGTTGTCAAGAAATGCATCAGATGGACATCTTCTTTCAGCCTTCGCGGGGCTGCTCCCCTGTGGCTTGGGCTTAATTAGAGACCAATTAGTGACGTGCAGATGCAGGAGGGAGTTACAGAGGCTCTAACGCTCCCAGAACAGGCGCGCTGAAGCTCGGACTACGTTGAACCTGGAGCCCAGCTGTCGGACTGCGATGGCAATCGCTGGGGTAGAAATGAGAAGAGCCTGAGAACCGAAGGGCAGAGCTTGCTCTGAGGGCTCTCGCTCTCTGGAGTCGGCGGACCCGGGCTGTGTGCCTCTGGCTGCCCGTGTTGGAGGCGGAGTGGCTCCGGGGCCCGTGCTGGCCAGGGGGTTTTCCCTGCCCCTTGTGTGACAGGCACCCTTGCGGGGCTGGAGTGAGCCAGACGTCTGCGCCCGCTGGGCTGCAAGGCAGCAAGCGACAAACCCCCCAGATAGGCAGCGGTTGCGGGCTTGCATTTGTTAGAGGATGCAAGAAGACGCAGTACGGTTCAGCAGGGGCATGAAAATGAGTTCGGATTTGTGACGAGAACGGACGTTTTCCGGGGAGCACCAGAGCAGTCATGCACAAGGTGTACTCCGTCCCCCACGATGTTCTGAATCCAAGCAGCTTTTTGGGAAGTTTTGTAGTCTGAGTACAGCTCTGGTCTTCCTCTTATTACCGTGAAGGGGTGCTGACAGGAGACCGTTGTACAGTATATGCCTTAGAACGGTATATATAGTATACAGTGCTTCATTCCTCAGCCATGCTGTAAAGTTAGCGGCGTGCGTGATCACTATCGGTTTCTGACGCTAGACAACCTTTTCCTTGAGCAAATGGGATCTGCGAACGAGCACTGTTAATGTGCGTTAGAGTATGTTTAAGTTCATGGGGATAGAGAAGAATATGGACCGTCCCTGACCATTTCTCGGATCTAGAAGCAGAGCTGTCTAGAGCAGGGTTAAGTAATCCTCAGCCATTCCAACCCACTCCTTAATTGTTGAATTGAGTTCAGCGCAGCAATTAAGGATCACAGCCCTGCTGACTTGAAGGGCCACAGGCTGACTCGTCCTGGTTGCAGGAGACATCGAATTGTGCTTCAGCTGTATTCAGTCAACACCAGCAGCTGTGGGGGCCTGTTTTGCATACTTGTGTGGCATTCAGCTTCACAGCCCTACCTACGCCAGCCCAACACCATGAACACCGTGCAGACAAACCGTTTTTAAGAACAGAAACCTGTTCTGACCCTTTGACTGAACGCACATGAAGCAGAATTGAAGGTCTCTTGACATGCTTCTGCTGTGTGGCGATGTGAAACAGGTGTGTTTTTCCTACAGCACATCCCACAGCAGCTCCTGCGCTTAAAGGCACAACGACCGTGAATGCTTCTATTTTATTGTTCTGCTCCTACTTTACTATGCCTGCGCAGGACAGGGCTCACGAGAGGAGCCCTCGTTTCCAGCACACTGTGACGAGAGGAGCGTGCTGGTGTAAATCTCAGACGCTGGGCAGACAGCAAGAGTAGGCAAGCGAATTTACAGGCTTGACGGGATCTGGATTGACGCTGACAATTCCAGGCACAGGTCTTGAACTGTCATTGCACGCGCGTTGTGATCAATACTGCTGAGCTGGTTAGGAGGCATCGCCCCTTGAAACTTAAAGGTTATTCCTCTGCGCTGCTTCGGGAAATTTTCACCAGAAGCGCCACCACTGTGATTCGCTCCTACTACCAGCAGCAGCAGTGATGGCCATCATCACCTTTCCTACAGACCGTGCTCTGTGAGAGCCGAACAGGAAGTGCAGCCTCTTTTGAAGCCCTGTCATTGTTCGGCATGTGTGCCATTTTTTACAGCTGTAAAATTTGCATTTGAAATCCTGCGGACTCTTTTCTCTTAGCAATGCAATTAGCTGGCTTTAGTTTGATTCGATTTTCCTCCCCCCCTTTTTTTTTTTAAAGGAACATTTTACACATTTCCATCTCCTTGCGAGCACCTGCGCAGCTCGGGGATAAACGGATATTATGAATCCCGCGTCCGGCTTTACATGACTAACAAGCAGATGTCTGCATCCTAGCCGGCGCGCGTCTAACATGCCTAACTACCCGTGAAGCGACGGAGGAGGGAAAGATAAATACAAACGAAATCCCCTCTGATTGAAGTTGAGAAAGGCAAAGGGACCTGTTCTGCTTGTTCTGAATTAGCAGAGTGAAGAAAAGAGGCTTTCGTATTCATCCGCGTGCTCATCTAATGTGTCTGAAAACGGGGCTGCTGCCGCCACTGTATGTCCATACCCAGTCCAGCAGCACATGCAGGAGAAGGGATACTGCTTTCTTAAAACAGAAAAGCACATAAAGCAATACATATCGGAGACGTTCAGCAACGAAATTTTGAATTTGTACTCCGGCAGGGTAGCATGGCATCAGGGCTCACAGCACGGCCATGGCCTGTCTGGGTGGAGTTTGCATGTTCTACCTGTCTCCATGAGCGGTTCTTCGGGGGGCTCCGGCTCGCTCTCACAGCCCGAAGATGTGGGGGCGTCTCAAATTTGCTCCCTTTTTCTTGAGCCCCCACAATTCTTTTGTGTATTGCGACATTCCACCTGGGATAAAAACCCCGCTCCGTGCCCTGTGCCCGGGGGATCAGATCCCACCTCGCTGCGACACTGTAGGGATGTTGTGGTTACTGAAAACGGGTGGATGGGCTACATTGTGATTGCATTTGGAAATTCCTGTGAGAGGTTCATTTAGATCCTCTAAATAGTGTTTGCCGGTCCCCAGCTGTATATTTACATGTATAAATATGTGCTAGTGTCTGCCTAGAATATATTTAAATGTATTCCTTTTAAAATGTGTTGAATTGAGTGTGACTCATCTCTCAGAACCAGGCTCTTTGAGGTTATCCTTCTAGATAGAGGTTTTCATTCTAACACAGCGTATCACAATGCAGATCTTGTGATTTTCAGGTTGGGATTGAGGGTCGTTTCGCATTAGAATTAGGGTTATTGTGAGGATTATATTGAGGATTATGTTTAAGGGGGGTGGTTAGGAATATGCTCGAGGATTAGGATTCAGGGTTAAGGTTAGGATTAAGCTCAATTTTAGGATTTAGGGTTAGGATATGGGGTTATGGTTAAGATTATTCAATTCAATTCAGAATACTTTATTCAATCCCAAAGGGGGCAATTTAATTTATTCTCAGGATTAGGATTTAGGGCTATGGTAAGGATTATGATCAGAACTAGGATTCAGGGTTATGGTCAAATATATGATTTAGGGTTAGGGTTAGGATTTAGGGTTACTTTTAGGATTAGGATTTAGGGCTATGGTTAGGATTATGCTCAAGATTAGGATCTAGGGCTGAGATTAGGGTTAAAACTAGGGTTACAGCTGGGGTCAAGGACAAAGCTCCGCATAAAGACATGGCATCTCCTGAGAGGCTATAACCGGGGGGTGATGTGAGCGCGTGTGTATCTGCGCACGTGTCTGTGCGCTTCCACTGCGTGTCTGCTCCCCCCAGCTGAACTCTCCCCAGCTCTCTGTAATTAGAAACCGGCGTCTATCTGAAGAGCGGTAGTTGTGAGCTGTACGGCAGCAACTCTCCCCGGCGCACATGCTGTGTGGGTAGAGAACCGTTCGGCTCCGTTGTCTCAGGCTGCTGAGTTACAGTAATTACAGGGTGTCTTTCTTTTTTTAAACACAGCAACAGGCTTGTTGCACAGTAATACCTGCAATTGCGCGGTCAGGCGAGGTTGACAGAGGTCGCTCGATCGCATATGAGGTTGCGGGGTTCTTTTATCGCCGGTAACCAGTTATATTGTCCGTGGTCCGCTCTGAATTCTAATGCCGTTTTAGGAGAGGCAACCGTAGCGCAGGGGCCAGCAGGCGTGAGGTTTCCATGCAGGAAATGTGTCCACTCTGTTTCAAAGCGGGATTCTGCTGTAGCGGATCCTACAAGTCTTGAAGTGATTTGCCAGCAAGAGGGTCAGTTGAGCAATTAAGGGCCGATTAAGTCGTCAAGGCTGGGTCGAAGTTCTGCAAAACCACGGGACTGAAGGGGACAGGCTGCCTGCTCCTGCTGCGATGGAGGTGTTGCCTCTTCAATCTGCGGTAGCCGCACCAGTGCACTCCACTGCTGAATTTAAACACATCCACCAGCTAACTTATATTTAGTCTGTGGCTGATTCCATAATCATCAGTGAACTGCGGATCAGCGCTAAATCAGGACTATGATTTATGGACAGAGAAGTGAGGGGGAGACAGTGTGAAAGTGAAGGAGGGAGAGAGTGAGGGTGCTCGCAAAGTGTTGAGAGAGATGGAGGGAGACTATGTGTGTGTGACAGGACAGGGCCTGCTGTTGGAGAAAGGGGGGTGTTATATGGCCACATCCGACTGCTGTCATTTTTCCTGAGTTCAGCTGTCTGTTAGCTGTCTCTACTTATTCTCTCAAACGCCCCTCTCTCCCTCTCTCCCTCTCTCCCCTCTATAACCTATGACTCCCATCTTCCAACTGCCACTGCATCCTAGGCCAGCATTCACAGAATCCCACGGCAGCACGCAGGCTTGTAGGAAACACTTCCAGCAGCACCAGCAGGCTCCTCTGCTCATGATAAGACATACCCGTGCTGTACGTGTGCTTATGTATTGGTATTTGAGATTATCAGCCATGGATAACGGACGATGTCTTCGGGCAAGCGTGCACATTGTCTAACACACCGATCAGCGTTTTCGCCAGGCCTGCTGGTGAGGGACGGGGTGTTTTTGTGGCCGGTGTATTTGAGAGGGTGCGACACATCTACACGGCCAAGCCAGTGCCATTCGGATGATGCCAGTACCATCTGCAGCCATGACTGTGCTGCTGTACACCGTCACCTCTTGTATTTAACATCAATGCCCAGTGCTGGGTGGCACGGTGACACAGTGGTGCTGGGGCCCTGGCTTCCAATTCCCAACCAGGGGTGCTGTCTGTGTGGAGTTTGCACGTTCCCCCCATGTTCGTGTGGGTGCCCTCCAGGTGCCCTGGTTTCCTCCTACAGTCCGAAGACCTGCTGACAGGTTAACTGGCTTCTGGGAAAACTGGCCCTCGTGTGAGTGTGTGTGTGTCTGTGCGTGCCCTGCAATGGACTTGTGTTCTGTCCAGGGAGAACCCTGCCCTGTGCCTGCTGCTTTTCGGGACGGGCTCTGGCTCTGCTGTGACCCTGGAGGGGCAGAAGCCGTTAGAAAACAGACAGATGGATCAATGCAGGATGCAGTTTAGCCCCTGTTAATTACCCGATGCTTTAAAGTGGGTTGTGAGGAGGATTATATTGGAACTGAGGGACTGCTGGACTGCTACTCACACATGCATCCTAACCATAGAAGCACCCTCACTTTCTAACACACATCTCCCCACATCTCAGGGCCACATCCTTTAGAAACACACACACCCCCCCTCCTGCCCCGTGCTCCGCTGGAGCCCATCTGGAGTGAAGACCAGGAGAGAGTTCCTGCATGAGGGGGGGCTCACACCTGCTGCCAGACGGACTTGGCCCACTGGTGCCGCAGCAGGCTGGGGCGCCCCAGGCGGCCTGTGATGAAGTGGGGTGATTAACCCAGACTGACACGGGCTGCAGGCCCTTTCCCTCACAGGCGCTCAGGGAAGGGCACGTGTTGTGGAGACATAGCAGCTGCAGAATACTGTGCCCGTGTCACGTCAGCGTTTAGTGAGGGCTCTACAGCGTTCGTGTTTCAGCAGAGGGGCCACTGGAAAAGCAGAGTAGATCAGTCCGATTACCGCAGGGGGCTGTAGTAAAAGCACAGTACGATAATCGGGTTACACCGGGAGGCCGTCGAAGAGACATCAGGAGCGAGGGTGTGGAACAGTAACATCGCAGCTGGGAGTCATGATGGAGGTTAGGGAAACCAGGCGAAAACACAGTGGAGTAGATGAGTTACGACAGGGGGCCGAGTTAAAGGGCTCTGGACTTGCGAGAGGTCATCAAGATGAGCGCTTACGGCCAGCGATCTCACGGCCAGCGAGATCAGAGCAGGGCTACGGTACAGTGCTGCCCAGCGAGGCCAGGGCCAACGGGCCTGAACTGCTCAGAGGAAGAAAAGATGCTAGCGCAGTTACAGGAAGGCTCTCCCGATCTAAATGTCAGGGAGAGAGACCGGCGTGCCGTTCTCCGTCTGATTGACTGGCTGCTATAAGCACTTGGCCCTCCCCCGCCGTCTCTACAGTGCTTTCCAGCCAGAGGTTAATGTCCCTCTTAGCAGCCGATCCTTCAAAAGTCTTTGGATCCGCGTCGCTTCCTAATTAAATATCCCCCTTCTGTGGCTCTTTTGGTTAAGTGAAGCAGCCGGCTCCCTGCCAGCGCGGCCCCTCACACCTCCACACATCTCGAGAGCGGCGACAGGGGTCGGCTCCACTCTCTTCTCCTTTCGAGACGAGTGCCGCCGTGAGGATCGAGCCAGTGTGGATTATTCGCGCTTTCCGAAGCGGCGGCGTGGAATCTTTTCAGTGCTAAAATAAAGGAAACTGGGGACGGGGACCAGCAGGGGGTCTCGGAGCAGCGACGGACGTCCAGGTGACCTGTCACCCCAGCACCAGGATAACAGGGTGCCAGGCCCTAAGGTGACAGGGGCACACGTATCACAGATCAGTGGACTCTCCATCGGATTCCACTAAATTATTCATCACATCATTCGGAATTGATGAGCTCAGCCCATGGGTTGTGCATTCAAAGTAAGGGGGTTGTCAGCGGGCTGCTGGCTTGATGTAAACTCCCTGTTCATCACGTTCATCGTCTTCCCGCACTCTCGAGTTCTTTAGAATCCTGCTCCTGCCCAGCACTTCCGACTGCAGGGGGGGGGGCTGGGCTGGGCTGCCGGGGGCCAGGTTCTCGATAAAGGAGGCCGAGAAGGCCGTCTCCCCTCCCGAGGGCACGAGTCCTGGTGGCAGGCCGTGACAGCGTCGCCTCGCCCTGGCTGTGCCGACGGCCTCTTCCCCCCCGTGCTGGGCCTGGCGCTGTCTCCGAGCCCTTGGGGGGAGGCTGACCGGAGGGCAGTGGCCTGCTGGTCAGTGTCTGTCGCGTCTCCCCTGTGTGGTGCAGGTGTTCTCTGCGGCAGTGGCACCATACGAACACAAGAGAGGAAAGGCCTTTCGCCCAGTCTAGCTTGGTAGCTATCGCCAGTATCGGAGGATCTCATCTCTTCTGTTCTTGAAAGCAGGCAGGGTGCCGGCTCCATCTACATGGCTGGGTAATCTGTTCCACGCTCCTGCAACCCTTAGTGGAAAAAGTGCCCCCTGTTCTCAGATCTGACCTCACCGCGCCTCTTGGCGGCATCACTGCACTGAACTGTACTAATTGCATGATCATATGTGCTGGTGTCCCTCACCGAAACACTGAGGATGCTCCCACTGAGACCAAAACCCCTACTGCTTCCACGGTGTTGCAGTGTTTCAAGCACTCTTCACCTGTTTATCGACTTAGGGACCTGTATGGATTTCTGTTGTCAGCTGGTGCTCAAGCGACTTTTTCATTTTGCTGCGTTAGGGTTTTTAGAGAGCAGCGTGAGTCATTAATCCCAGCAGGATTCGTATGGACAGTGAGGGCCCGTGTGTGTCGTGCTGTAGGTGGGAATTGTCTTTAAACCCTATCCAAACGGCCGCAGAGCTTTTCCTGTGGAAAACCGTGGGATAATCGGAGAGCGGCGCAGTCTTTGTGGTCAAATCTTTTAAGGGCGCAGCCAAAATGAGGTCAATTAGACTTAATGCAAGGGAAAACCGTGGCAGCAGACCAGATTGCCATGCAAATTTACCACGGTGTATTTCCACGCCAATTAAGCAATGACACTGGTCGCACCCGTTTATTACTCCTGCTCAGCGTTGCCGATTTTGAAGGATGAGGTCTCTTCCCAAGCTGAGAGCAGGCTGGAGACCGCGCACAGACCTCCAACAGGCGAAGCAGCTGCTCTCTCGGAAGCTGTTAAAAAGGTGTCATAATAATCACTCAAGTACCTGAGGGGCTTGGCACAAGGCCTCACGCGTAGCCTGGGTGGGAGGGCTGTGCATCGAAATCTGCCGTGGCCGAGACACTTGTGGGCTGTGGTTTCTCGACTCGTACGGTGGTCTGAGCACAAGAGAGGTTCGGTGACTCCTTTAGGGTGACACTCACACACACACACACTTGAGTCTTTTCCTGTTGACAAACCCCCTTTACCTTAGCAACAACAGCCTCTAGTTGGCACAGTGTGTAATGAAAATCAAATCAGAAGGAAAAACTGTGAGGCAGCCCCTGCCTGATGATTGGATGATTGGCTATGTGTCTCTCTCTTTCTCTGTGCTGGGATGGTCTCTCTCTCTCTCTTTCTCCTTGTGTCTCTTCCTTAACGGCCCCCGTCTCCACCTGGTTCGAGCACATCAGCATGATGGTCATCCTGCTGAACTGTGTCACCCTGGGGATGTACCAGCCCTGCGAGAACATCGACTGCTCCTCGGACCGCTGCCAGATCCTGCAGGTAACTCTCCGGCCCGCACGGCTTTTAAAACCGGGACTCTCTGGCGGCCGTCCCCCAGCTCTCCGGCAGGGGAAGGGGAAGGGACTAGTTGTTGCTGGGGTGGTGGGTACGGGAGTTGTGGTCTTCATCTGAGATCCTTGACCAGGAGGGACCAGGCCTGCAAGGTGACAGTCCAGTCAGGTCGTGCCAAACCCAGCTTTCTGTAGATCCAGATCCACAAGGTGGATTCCCAGAACCAGGGCTGCTGACTCCTGCTCCAAAGCTCCAGATCAGACCAGGTTTAACAGATGACCAGGCTGCTTGGGCAAAATTCTGGGTCCAGAGATTTCCTTCAGGTGTGGGTGCTGAGATCCTCTCAGCTCACACCAGTTGGAGGCTGCTGTTTGTTTCCAGTGTTCCCTTCAAGGCAGGTGTCACCCACTGTTCCGAAACCTCCTCGAAGCCGGTTCTTGTGTCTCAGTTTCTCGGGATCAAGCTGGTAGCCTAGGCGGGATGATTCCTGCAGCTACCCACGGTGAGGCTGCTGGTGGTGGCTCTGTCCCTGCAGGGCTACATCACAGCATCGAACTGGGACGCCCCGAGTGTGGGGGGTTTCCATCAGAGGGGACGCAACGAGGAGGCCCTTGCCGAGCAGCACGGAGCGGCAGAGGTGACCCTCTGCCTCAGCTGCTGGGCTTCTTCCACTCCGGTCCGTGATACGATTTGGCAGAGGAGATCAGACTCCCGCTGCCCAGGTACTCTTGCTCAGGCAGGGGCGGCTGGAGCAACTGTGTGGTGGCACCCATGTCCGAGCTCCCTCCCGGGCAGCTGAAAAAACCTGGGAAGTGACAGGCTGGCCTTCGAAATCGGCAGGGTTCCCAGTTTTCCAGCTTCAGACGCCCTCCAGAGACGAGGTGGTCCCGTCCTGACCGGAACGTGGAAAAACAGATTGTTCTGTACAGTGTGGCACTGGGTGGCTGATGACCCTACAGTACAGTCAGTTTACGGGAACAGTCACTTGTTATTTTCTCACGAAAGCAATCAGGGCCTCTTGTATCCAGTAATCCCTTTGAATGCCTCCAAGTGATATCCACGCCATTTAGTAGCATTCGTATTCGCCCTGTTTATAGACAGGCTGAGTCATGACGCAAAGCTCTGTATTAAGCGGCACTTTTATCAGGTTCTAATGAAGTGACACAAGAAAACTGCACTGAATAAACTGTGCACACTGGCAGAAACCAGGGAGAAAGAGAAGGTTCTCACCTCAGATGATCAAATTAAAGGTACTGCGTGTGGGAAGCAAATGGCCTGGGAAATTAAAAGAGTGGAAAGCGGATTATGTGCGGGTCGCCATTTCGTAAGTTCATTCTGAAACGCGTCTTTTGTGGAAGGAGTGCTTCGCGACTGTGCTTCACAGTTACTGACCAACTGGAAAAAAAGCATAAGGACTTGTTTTGGATCAATGAGGTTGTGGGGACCAGATACGTTTTATGGTTTGGAAGTTATAAGCCTCGTTATAAGTCTTTCGGTTCTGTGCTTCGTTCTCCTGCCTCCCTCCACAGCATCGTGAGCGTGAATCCTTTTCAGTTTGAAAATGCCAGCAAGAGTACAGTAAATCACACTTCCTGAGTTACAGCTGGAGTTTGTAGTGGAAACTGAGAAGAGAGACAAGCCTCTCCGAACAGTACTAATCACGACCTTACTAGGGCTTCGACGCGGACCTCATTCCTGGTCCTGGAGGGGTCAGTCAGTGTGTCTGCAGCAGGGCTGTCCGGTCCTGGTCCTGGAGGGGTCAGTCAGTGTGTCTGCAACAGGGCTGTCCAGTCCTGGAGGGGTCAGTGTGTCTGCAGCAGGGCTGTCCAGTCCTGGTCCTGGAGGGGTCAGTGTGTCTGCAGCAGGGCTGTCCAGTCCTGGTCCTGGAGGGGTCAGTGCATCTGCAGCAGGGCTGTCCAGTCCTGGTCCTGGAGGGGTCAGTGTGTCTGCAGGGAGGGCACGAGCTCTGTGCAAGAGCAGGGAGGGCACGAGGCAGTCACTGCACAGGCACTCTGGTTTTCCCATGAGTCTATGCAGGGAAGCGCAGAGAAGGTGTGGGGCACAAATACAGCTACCGCACAGCCACTGTGAGACCACGTTGCAGGTGTGAAAACACTGCCGTGAATTTACACAATTAAAATTTCATAGGGCAGCTCGTTACTGTGTTTTGCAGTAATTGTTCCAGTTGTTTGAGAGCTGTGTAACCGTGGGAGTGTTCATGTGTCTTGTTGCATATGCATGGCCATTGTCTTAAAATTCATCCTGTCCTTTTCTCAGTTTTAAACGTACATCTCTTATTCCTGCCTGAAGCTGTTTTTATTTTGGCAGTGTTTATCTGCTCGATTGCAGAATCTTCTCTGCGGCAGGACCCTCAGCCGTGGGTAATTCAACACGCAGGGAAAAGGCACTGCTAATGTCCTTCAGGTGCCCCTGGTGCTTGTTTAACCTGCCTGGTGCGGCCAGAATTCAGCGCAGGCCGCGGCCTCAGCTGCTGACAGCGGTCTGGTGAGCAAGTGAAATTCCTCCACCCCTGCCCCTCTTCGAAGTTACCAGTTCACGAACACAGGCCGCGCAGTTCTCCCCCGTGGCCTGAAGGGGGCGCCCTGCAGGGGAGAAGAGGCAGGTGGGCTCCCTCGCTCGGGAAGGGAGCTGTCTTGGGAAAGGAAGCAGCCCCCCCCTTCCCCCAGTCACCTCATCTCTCCCACACAGCTGGCTGTGGCTCCGTTCTCGCCTTTCGCGAGAGAAAAGCGAATCAGGACCACATAATCCAATCAATAATCTCCGGGGGAAGATGTGACACCTTCAACAATGCATCGCACAAACTCTATTGTTCGCCGGATCAGTCCCGCTTCACAGGAAAGCTTTCTCTCTCTCGGCCGCTAAGCTTTCGATTTGCAGGCCCTTCCCCAGCCCGCCGATTTTCGGACGCTGGTCCCGCCGGATCTTCCTCTCCGCAGCCTGGCAGTGTTTGTCCTTGCTGCCCTTTGACCTTTGACAGAGCCTGGACTTGGCACCTGTATGGACGGCTCTTTCTGTAACCACAGGAGACGCCGGTGCCTGCGCTGGTGCCCAGGTGGTGCTGAGATGAAAGCGACCACAATGGCCACAGTTTACGTTTGACAGCCTCTCTCCCACCTCTGTGTGTGTGTGTGTCTGCGTGTGTGTGCGTGCACTACATTCACTGCTGAACCGGAGGGGTTGTGCAGAGAGCTGTCGAGCTGGGAGCTGCTGTTTCTCTACATGGTGGAACAGAGCCCTGCTCACTGTGTTTCCTGACCATGACAGTCATAGAGGATTGCAAGTGCGAGACTGCACCCTGAGCACCGTAAACAATTCAATCAAACAATCAATCAATCAATCAATCAATTAATCCACTGGCTAAATGAAAGTTGGACAGAAAAACAGAAAACGCAGAGGTGCTCCAGGATCTGGGCTAGGACACACCGGTTAAAAGCCTGCTGGTGTTCTGTTGTACAAATACCTGCTCGCTGTTCGCTGTATTGTTGTACACTCCCACTGCAACTACTCTGAGAGCGTTAGAGCCGAGCGAGTGCGCGATTCCTGCTTCATGCATCTGCACCTGTGTTGACTCCAGTGTTTCATTTTGTTAGACTCTGAAACCTTCACGACTCTGGTCCAGTAAATCAAGCTGGAGATTTCTGGCGGAGAGAGGACAGATGTCGCTAGCAGCTCGCCTCTCGCTCATTTTTCTGAGGGCGGCAACAGGTTTTTATTCCCGAAGGCGAGCAAAAGTTTCATCCACAAACATATGTTTCTGATGGGGCAGTATCAGTCTGTTGCCTTACAAGGCGTCCACAAGGTCAGGAAGTCAGGCAGTTAGGTCAGCCCTGGGCAATCAACCAAGACCCCTACTTAGCTGAGACCCCTGTTCCCCTTTCATGCTGCTCAATCAAAGATGGGACACACCTGTTACACGCATCCACTCCAGAGCCCCTGAAGAAACCCAGGACAGCTGGGGGCGCACAAAACAGTAAGACAGGTCTTCAGGGCCTGACGGTTAACCCCTCACAGGCTCAGGTTCCTTCAGTTTGTACCAGAGCGATGTGGACCCGTCGGAAGAAGCTTCTAGTCGCCCGCGCAGGCCAGCGAAAGGCGGGCGAGGCCGAGCCGCGTCTGCAACCCCCCGACATTAACATTCCCGACAGGACGAGGCGCGGCGATCTTGATTCACCTCCTCTGTTGGCCGGCGCCCTCTTTGTAACCCTTCACGTGACAAGACCAGTCGAGGGAGGGCAGACTCTGATCGGCAGTGATGGCTGGGAGACGTGTGGTACAGCTGGGTATTAACAGGGGCAGTTTGAACTAGGCGCCTCATTCGAAGCCTCCACAGCTGTGCCTCCTGAGACTTGAACCCTCGATCCTCCAAAGTCTAGGGCCCTTACCCACTACTCTGCACAGGCCCCCCAGAATGTTTTGCCAATGCTGTATGTGATCACCTTTATCTGTACACCTGAATCTAAAGCTTTGCTTGTACCAGAAGACCGCACCCTTCACAAGCTCTTAGCTCACACATCAGCCTGCTCCTGCCTGCCCACCCATCTTCTGACGGCTTTATCCAGTACAGGGCCGAGGGGGAACCGGAGCCTATCCCAGCAAGCAACGGGCGCAAGGCAGCTCGGAAGACGCGTATAATTCCGGACAGCGGGGTATTGCCGACTGTGAATGAGACCCTGCAGTCACTCCTTTGCTCACTCCACGGAAACTCCATAACACGCAGCAGCAATTATTTTTTTTCTCAGCCCAGTACCCTGCCTGGTTTCTTACAGTAGTCATCAGGCGGTTTTGTTCGCGGGTTTTAATGAAGTGTCGGGGCTCTCGTTGTTTCGCCTTTGGGCCCGTTTTGAAGGCGCCCTCATGTTTCACTGCAGCGCCCCGGAACTGAAGACTTGCAGGTTTACTGCGCACAGGTCAGCAGTCTTGCAGCGCTGGTGCCCTGGGTTCAATTCCGGACCCCGGGGTGCTGTCTGGGTGGAGTTTGCATGTTCCTTTCAGGCTCACGTGGGTTTAGATTAGGAGCTCCGGTTTCCTCCCACAGTCCAAAGGGGCAGGTTGATTGACTTCAGCGCCCTTTCTGATTCAGTGGCCGGGCAACACCAGCCTGGCCTTCCGACTCCTCTCCCAGGTGTGCACTCAGTCACGTCATGCGACCCCTTAATTGCACCAACCAGTAGCTGAATTCGATATCGTTCGTTTTTTTAAAGACGCTGGAATCGGAGTCGGCACAGGAAGTCTCTTTTCTCTCGCCTATGAAAGCTGCAGTATTTGATATCTTGAATATAGCCCCCCTCTTTCCCCTTTCTTTATTTCCGAGCACGTGAATGCCTGCTCTTCGTGACCTCTGCGCGGCAGCTAAGCTGGGAAAGAACAGCTATGATAAAAAAACTAATAGTTCAGAAAATCACGCCGAATGGTTAGCGTGACACCTGCAGCAGTTAAACGAGACTCCAATGAAAACGAAAAGACTTTAACGATGGGACTGCATAGTTGTGCCCAGGGGATTAATTTGTGAAAGAGATAAAAAAAAAAGATGTAGACACTTGTTCTGGTCCATGGTGAAAACATGCTGCAAAAATTGGGAACAGGCCCATCTGGAACGCAGTGAATCGTGCGCGTACTGTATTCCTCTTGGACAATCTCCTGCCTTAACGGCGCGGATCTCTGGTGTGCGCTTCCGAATCCGGCTCGGAGCGTTCAGGTGACGCCACAGAGCAGGAAAGGGAGAAGCCATGCGGTCCGAGCCGAGCTTGTGGGCGGCTGTCGTGCAAAATCAGGACAGAGCCCGCGGAGCCCTTCTGTGGGAAGATCAGGGACTCCCTGTGCTTCTCCTGAAGGGGGATTGTGACCTTCTGACCGCTGGGGTCTGGTGGTAAAAACAATGGTGATACACCCGCAAAATCCCGCGTCGCTGGGTTTGAATTCATGCGCCGAGAGGCTCGGGAGGTTCAAAAAAATAAAATAAGACAAAGTTCGGGCTGTGAGAGGCGTGCCGCGTGGGGGTGGGTCTGTCCAGCGCTGTGATTGGCGTGCGTTGGGTTTTGTCTTCGCTGCGCTCCGATCTGTGTGCCTCACCGCTTGTCCTCTGTCTGTCCCCCCCCCCCCCCACCCAGGCCTTTGACGCCTTCATCTACATCTTCTTCGCGCTGGAGATGGTGGTGAAGATGGTAGCCCTGGGGATCTTTGGGAGGCGGTGTTACCTTGGCGACACCTGGAACCGGCTGGACTTCTTCATCGTCATGGCCGGGTAGGAGACCGGGGAGGTCCTCCTCTTCACTGAGACGGGCTGTCGGGGGTCTGAAATGATTATTTATCATCATCATCATCATCCTCCTCCTCCTCCTGCAGCACAGCCCAGTGAGGATGGCTGATTACAGAATCGCAGAGGAGACATTGTGTTCCCGTGGAGTGACTGGTCCTGAAAGCACTCCTCTTTGTTTTCGGTCTTTCAAGCAGAGGGCTTGCAAAGCCTGGGAGAAATATAGCAGCCGCACCTCCTGCTGTGGTACAGCTAAAATCCCCATACTGGCGTAGATTTACCAGTACTAGGAACGGGAAAATCGGTAAACGATTACAGAGAGTCTTCCGGGTTTTTTTACAGTGTCCACGCGGCCTGGATTGCTAGCGGTGTCAGTGTTGGCGAGTACGCGGCGGGTCGCTGTAGGCCCCGGCCTCGGTGGGGGTGAGGGTAATGGAAACGGAAAAGCCCGATTCCCACGCTGCCCCCTGAGAGCCGCGCGCGAGTCGGGCTCCGGCTCATGCGTCAGCTCCGCTGCCTCGTCCGCGGCGTCAAGCAGGGGTCACCTGTGTCGCTGGTGCAGAAATGTAGTTTTAGTGGTGCTGCCTCTTTTATAAGACAAATAATATCATTTAAAAATGCCCCCCCCCCCCATTGGAGTCCCTGCCCCCCCTCTTCACCCCAAATATTAAATCCTGTGGTTACGTCACAGGCTGGCAGAGCCGGAGGTTGAACCATCTGTCTCCGGCTAACACATCACTTGAACATCCAGACCTCTTAGCCTGATTTGCAGGACCAAGTGGAAGACAAACAAGCTTCCTTTTTTTCTCTCAGTAATTCATTGACATTAGATTTCCGCTGGGAAATCACAGCACGCACATTTTTTTTTTGGGCCTGCGTCACAACACGCGCCTCTGATCTCCTGCAGACAGCACCATACAGTACAGGAGGGCCTCCGAGTGACTCAGGTGGTAAGAGACTCCAGTCAGGGCACCGGTGAAGCCAAGTCTGTTTGTTTAGACTGGTTTTGTGGCTGACGACTGATTGCCAGACTTGTACCTTATTAGTCCACATTTAATGAGCTGCTTGCTGGCTCTGTGGTTTGAGGGTTAGCTCTTGGGTCCTGGACTCGATTCCTTACTGGAGCACCAGTGGAGTTTGCATGCCCTCCATCACTTCCCTTTTGCATGTGGGTTTTCTCCAGGTGCTCCAGGTGTCCTCCTGCCCTTTAAAGACGTGCTGGCTAGAGTGTGGCGTTGTGTCTAGGGCGCAGTCCTGACCTGTGCCACGAGTCTCCAGTCTCCAGGCTCAGCTCCGGTTTGCTGCGACTTGCAGCTGGGACAGGGGTCCCGTCCGGCATCGCTGATGGTGGCGTCGGTAGGGAACGCGGAGCTCGTAGCATGTCAGAGGAGGATCATGGGAGGCCGTGTCTTCCTGTGGGGGTGCAGAAGCCCTGGCCATAGTCTGGACCCCAGCCTGGGTGGGTGTGAGATTAAAAGCAACGGAAAGACCTGAAGTGATCAGCACTTTTTCAAGCACAGACACAGGACTGGGCAGCAGTGCTATAAAAAGTAGACCTCTTTCCTCTCTTTCCTGCTGAGAGAAGGCGGCAGGCAGCTCTCCTGACACTCTCGGGCGTTTCTTTTCGCTATTTTTAGCTGTTTGTCTGGGATGCGTAGAGAATGAAAAGTGACTCTGTCAAACGTGCAAGAGCTAAACACCCACCTACACTGCGCCGAGAGAAAGGGAGAGGGAGACAGGGGCTGAGGCTGTACAGATAGCGTGGGAGCAACAACTGGGAGAAACACGCACAGATTCTCAGAAGAGGAGAAGAAAGAGGAAGATGTACAATATATTTGTCTGTTCTAAGGCTAGGAGAGAGGGAGGCAGCATGGGCTCCTGCTTAAAGCTGAGAGTGAGGTAGGCAGGGTGGCAGTGACTTACTGTATTTGTAATAGTAGAGTGGGAAAGGAGCCACTGTGGGCCTGTGGTTAGAGCTGAGGCTTTTGGAGAGGCACTGTGGGCTTGTGGTTAGAGCTGAGACGCTTAGAGAGGCACTGTGGGCCTGTGATTAGAGCTGAGTCTCTTGGGGAGGTGCTGTGGGCTTGTGGTTAGAGCTGAGATATTTAGGGAGGAACTGTGAGCTTGTGGTTAGAGCCGAGACTCTTGGAGAGGCACCGTGGGCCTGTGGTTAGAGCTGAGGCTCCTGGAGAGGCACCGTGGGCCTGTGGTTAGAGCTGAGGCTCTTGGAGCGGCACCGTGGGCCTGTGGTTAGAGCTGAGGCTCTTGGAGAGACACCGTGGGCTTGTGGTTAGAGCCGAGGCCCTTGGAGAGGCACTGTGGGCCTGTGGTTAGAGCCGAGGCTCTTGGAGAGGCACCGTGGGCCTGTGGTTAGAGCTGAGGCTCTTGGAGAGGCACTGTGGGCCTGTGGTTAGAGCTGAGGCTCTTGGAGAGGCACTGTGGGCCTGTGGTTAGAGCTGAGGCTCTTGGAGAGGCACTGTGGGCCTGTGGCTTCAGCAGTCAGCACTTCACAGGCACCGTGGGCCTGTGGTTAGAGCCGAGGCTCTTGGAGAGGCACCGTGGGCCTGTGGTTAGAGCCGAGGCTCTTGGAGAGGCACTGTGGGCCTGTGGTTAGAGCTGAGGCTCTTGGAGAGGCACTGTGGGCCTGTGGCTTCAGCAGTCAGCACTTCACAGCACAGGGAGATAGGAGATCTTTTTGTTTTCACAGTAAATGCGCCGTGGGGTTGATAACTCTTTCCTCAGATAAGAGATCAATGTGTTACTGTGTGTGCTGAAAGGAGCGCTGAGAGGTCTGCGCCGGGAGGTCCCTGTGGAGCTGCCTTTATTGCGGAGAGGAAGGGCCAGTGCCTGTGGAGCCTTGTCTGATCAAAGGAGATTGAGTCTTTTAATGTGACGCTGCGAGGAGAGCCTGGCCCTGATGCTAATACAGTACGCTTCAGTACAGTAGGACAGGAGGCAGCTGAGAGAGAGGGAGGCAGTGTGGAATAGTGCTTGGAGCTGAGAGAGAGAGAGGGAGGCAGTGTGGGCTAGTGGTTAGAGCTGAGGCACTGGGAGAGAGAGAGGGAGGCAGTGTGGGCTAGTGGTTAGAGCTGAGGCACTGGGAGAGAGAGAGGGAGGCAGTGTGGGCTAGTGATTAGAGCTGAGAGACCTGGAGAGCGATAGGGAGGCAGTGTGGGCCAGTGGTGAGAGCTGAGAGACTGGGAGAGAGAGAGGGAGGCAGTGTGGGCTAGTGGTGAGAGCTGAGAGACTGGGAGAGAGAGAGGGAGGCAGTGTGGGCTAGTGGTGAGAGCTGAGAGACTGGGAGAGAGAGAGGGAGGCAGTGTGGGCTAGTGGTGAGAGCTGAGAGACTGGGAGAGAGATAGCCTTTTTGTGTTATGGTGAATAATTTCTTTGCTGTACACCTTGGCAAGCGTCTCACGCGTTTGATCAAGGTGACAGCGAGTATAGCAAAGGGGCTGGCAAGGGGAGGGTGATGGTGAAGGGGTCTATACAAAACCATAAAATTAGCAATTAAAATAATTCAGGCTGGAGCTGCGAGATTACAGCATCTATACAGGCCCTGTAGGAAATGAGAGCTGCTGTCTGCACAGAAGGTCGATGCCTGTTGACTCACACTGAGAGAGAATGGCAGGCTGGCCGAGTCCCTCCTCCCAGCTCTTCAGGGTGGAAAGAGCTGCTAGAATAGCTCTTTGTTGAGCCATTGTTGTGTAGCCAGGAGAGCCGGCTGCTTGTGCGCCTGTTGTGTCTTAGTGGCTGTTGGACTGACCTCTTCCCTGACCCCCTCCAGTGGGCTCACACACTATACAGACACAAATACACCTGCCACACACTGTACACACACAGATACAACACATCACACATCCTGCACTGTACACACATGCACAAATAACACACAGATGTACAAACAGATCACACACACTGTACTCCTACCGTCACAAATCACTATACACACAGATATAAACGGACCACACACAGAACCACAAACAAATCAAACTCACTGCACACACGTACACCGCAAAACAGACTGTACACATACGGAAAATAACAACGCTGTTCACAAACTGCACCCCATACACACAGACGCACAAATGAAACGTACACCACACAAAGGAAGATGCACAAAAAATACACTGCACGCACAGATGCATTGTACACACAGACACACGTCACACGAAGATGCAACACCAAACGATTACAACTCTATATTGTACGCACAGATCCACGACACACACACCTGGTACACAGACACACAGTCCAAACAAACACAATGTGCACAATGGAGACAGATTGGTTCTCTACACAGTTTCTCTACACCGGCGGGCCTGGCTGTCAGGATGTAATTGTAGCAGTCTGAGACAGCCACACAATGTGTCACCTTTAAGAACCGCTTTCCTGGTTAAAGATAAAGATGTTTGTCTGGCAGAATGACCGGATAACCAGTTTCATAGGTGCAGTTATTTATATGGGTGTCAAGCTATCTCATTAGGGGGTGGAATTACCAAAGAAACCACGCAGACATAATTGATCGCACATTTTGTATTAAAAGAGTGCTGTTCAATCAGATAGAGGAGACGGAGCAAAAATGAAACTGTTTCGGAAATGTGGTCGATCAAGCAGTATTTTTTCAGAATCACTGCTCCTTAGGCTGCGGCAGTGAAGCTGTGAAGCTCTGTGGCTCAGTGGGCTCAAATCCTCACTGAGCCGATCAGGCAGGAGCTGAGAACACCAGGTCTGCTCACAGCAGCACACGTCACACACTCACCTGCAGCCTACACAGGTACACACACTCACCTGCTTCGAGTAGACAGACACACACCACGTGAACCTCCACCTTCCACTCTCTACAGGCATTTATGCCCACTGGCCTGTCTGTCTGTTACCTGTATTAACCTGTCTGCACACCCAGTGCTCATGTATGCACATGGATGCTCTCTACAGACACAAATCGCATGCACAATCTCCACTGTACACACAGACAGTGAGGCTGCGTCTGGCAGGTTTTCCGTGTTAAAGAGGGCATGAGCTGCAGGCCGGGAGGACAGAGCTGGGACACCACGCCAGGCGTTCAAGGAGAGAGGGGGCACACGCACGCATGGCTGTGCAGGGCCAGGAGCAGATGGCTCTGAGGGCAGGCGATGCGCCGCGCCAGACATGCGTTTCTGTCTGCGTTCCAGCTCTCCGCACCGCGCGGGGTCGCTCGGAAATGAGTTCCTGCCCTTCTGGCTCCGCTGTGGCAGGGCGACGGGAGGGACCACCGGACTCAAGTGTGGAGAAAGTGTGGGGGGAGACGGTGCCTTGGCGTTCCTCTCCCCTCTCTCTCTCGTGCCAGGAGGGGCTGATCTGCAGAGCAGGGGGAGGCGAGGAAGACAGAGGGGGAGTTTAAGAGGGAGCGGTGCCAGGGATATCCGACCCTCTGTTCTCCGCGGGAGAGACGGCACAGGCAGAGGGATTCGGGCGAGAGGCAGGGGAAAGCAGGAAACTCGGGGAGGTGGACGGGGGAAGGGAGGCGGAATGAAGTCTCGTGTGGGGTTATCCAGTGGCAGAGCAAGAAAATGGGCGATTTCCGCCTCCTGAAGGGAAGAGAGAGGTGGGAAGAGCGTTGATCGAGAGAGGGAGCTGGGGAACAGGAAGGGACAGGGGTGGAGGGACTGGCCTCACGGAGCTGCCCTCACATCGCTTGGAATGGGTGTCAACCGCAGATTTCGCCGTGAACGTGAGCTGCCAGTTTCGACAGGCGCGCGGGACTTCCGCCGCGCGCGGGATGATTTAATTAAAGCCGCGGAAGCCACAGGGGCTGCTGCAGCTCCAGAGGTAACCGCGCCGGGATCGTTACCTGGACTGGGCTGGGTACTCTGGGAAGAGCTCGTCACGCCTCTTCCAGACGGTCTGCACACAGCGGCACCCCTCGGGTCTCTTCGTTCTCCGCACCAGCAGGCTCGTGGAGAGGAGAGGAGAGGGTTTGAAGCCTACAGAAATATCAATTAAAAAATCCTGACAGCGCTTTTCTGGACACCACACTCACAGCGCTGGACAGGTCATGGGGATCCCCTCCACCCCCACCAGGGTGTACCCCCGCCTGGATGATGCTCCAGTCCGCTCCCCACACAGCAGCTCTCAGTGGGGAGGAGAGCAGAGGGATGAAGCCAGTTCAGAGAGGGGGGTTATTAGGAGGCCATGACTGGTAAAGGCCAGGGAGTAATTTGGCCAGGTTGCCTGGGGGTAACACCCCGACTCGTTTTGAGAAACACCCCAGGATATTTCATGACCACAGATTCAGGATCTTGGTTTTATGACTCATTAAAATAATGCCACGTTTTTTACAGTGTAGTGACCCCGTCACCATACTGGGGCATTAGGACCCACACAGACCGCAGGGTGAGCGCCCCCTGCTGGCCTGCTCGGCTGTGCTTGGATGAGCAGTCACTGTGACTGGACGCCCCCTGTCCTCCCGCTGACCGCTCCGCGGGCGCAGGGAGAGAGAGCGGCTGGACACTGGCGAGGACCGCGGAGGCTGCTGGGGTGTGCGCGCAAATAACCAAGTCATAATCAAGTCTAAGTCCAAAGCCCCCTCCGTCAGACCCCCCGAGACACTTGAGACTGTTTTGAGTGAACGCAGGGGCAGCTGGCTCGTGTCGAGACGCGGCAGCGAAGGGGCTCCTCGCAGCGCAGCGATCGTGCGCCTCTGAGCCCTCAAAACCCCCGAATCTCGAGACGCGGGGGTCCCCCAGACCCCCCCCGACACCCCTGCACCCTGGCTTGTGTGGTTGTTTTTACACTGTCCTGCTTCTGTTTCTTGAGGGAGGGAGGTTCGAAGCCTTTTTTGAGGTGCCCTCGGCTTAGCCGGCGATGCTGGGGCGCCAAGTGAGCATTTCGGGTTGGCCTCTGTGATCCTCAGAGAGGAGAGACGGGAGGGGCAGAAAAGGCAGGCCGACAGGCGGCTCAGTCAGGCGCCCGGAGCAGAGGCGCATCAGAAAGGACAGACTGTAGTGATGACCTTTGCCCTCTGACCTGCGCTCCCTCCTGAGCCCGTGTTGACAGCTCACCATGTTGTTCCTGTGGTCTCTCCCCAGGATGGTGGAGTACTCCCTGGACCTCCAGAATATCAACCTCTCGGCCATCAGAACAGTGCGGGTCCTGCGGCCGCTGAAAGCCATCAACCGGGTGCCCAGTGAGTAGCCTGTCCCCACTCCACTGTACTTCCTGTTCGGATCTCATGAAGGGTGTAGAGGATTCAGCCCTGTAGCTCAGGAGTTTAGCTCAGGAGTGTTCTCAGGAAACCACACAGCTCAGGTAAGTCAAGCTGGAGATTGCTTTATTGCAACGAGGAAAGGAGGAAAGACGAAGTTTACAGCCTAACCTCGTCCTCCACTCATTTTTCTGAGGGCGGCAACAGGTTTTTATTCCCGAAGGCGAGCAAAAGTTCCATCCGAAAACATGATGGGACAGTATCAGTCTGTTGCCTTACAAGGCGTCCACAAGGTCAGGAAGTCAGGCAGTTAGGTCAGCCCTGGGCAATCAACCAAGACCCCTAATTAGCTGAGACCCCTGTTCCCCTTTCATGCTGCTCAATCAAAGATGGGACACACCTGTTACACGCCTCCACTCCAGAGTCCCTGAAGAAACCCAGGACAGCTGGGGGCGCACAAAACAGTAAGACAGGTCTTCAACTCCTAGCAGGCACAGGGGCCTTCAGTTTGTACCATAGACCTAACCGGTTCGCTCGAAACATGGTCCTGTTTTCGCCTTGTCAGATCGTGCCGAGCAGAAGAAACGCAGGGCAGTGCCAGTTATTTTCACCGTGTATAAAAACGCCGTGCAGTCGGTTTGCAGCGGAGTGGAGCGCTGGCCGCGTAGGGCGGCGCCAGCCGGGGGAGGGCAGATCGGGGCGCCGTGGCAGGGGAGGGGTGGGGGTGCTGAGCTCCTCGCTGGCAGCGAGGCAGGCAGGCGGTCTCTCGGGGGTGCCACCGGCGCCCACATCTGTCTCTCTGTGTGTCAGTGGAAACAAGGGGTCTGTCTCCGAGTCTCTCTCTTCATCTCCATCGCCCTCTGTCCATCTCTCCATGTCAGGACCACGGAGGAGGTATAAACCCCAGGAACACAAGGGCACAGTGAGAACATACCAGAGAAGGAGAGTGTGAATATTGTCACCTTCTCACGTCCCCCCCTCTGCTCTGGACTCTCTGAATGCAGGTCATAGTGTTGCTTACGGGCTCTCTCTGGCTCTCCGGCTCTCTGCTGGGATGGCAGGCTGATACAGTGCTTACAGTGTGTCACACTAATCAAGTCCTGAGCACCAGGGTGAGCAGCCACCCTCGGGGGTCCTGCAGGGCAGTGTGTGTGTGCGCGCTACCGTGAGTCTGCCCAGCTGTGTGAGTGTATAAGTGTCACTGTCTCTCTCTGTGTTTCTCACTGCCTTTGCTGCTGTGTGGCTGCCTGTGTTCATCTGTGCTATACCCTGTCTTGTAAATGGTTCAGGCCTCATACAGGTCTAATTTTTTTTAGTTGATTCCTGGGGAGTCTAATCTTATCAGGGGTTAATGTTGTAGGAATGGAATTGTACAGTAAAGGGCCTTACAATAGACTAATCTTATGTCAAACCTCCCAGGGAGCTAATCTCATATAAATCTGATCTTATAAAGATCTGGGCCTGTATTCATAAGAGCACTTAAGCTAAGTAAGGTACTTATTTTGGCCAATTAAGTGGGGCACTTAAATAATTTCACATTCATACAATCTCTTAATCCTCCTGGGTTCTTATCTTAATGTTAAGACCCCTAAGGGGTCTCTTAAGCCTAGCTCATTAGTGCTCCTTTAACGATTAGGGTTAGACTCTGACTTTATAGAAGCACTAAAAGCTGCTACAGTTGTAGTGCCGAGCGGCTTATTTTTTTTAATATAGACCTTAATATAGGCCTTCTTATGGTCACCATTCATGGGAGGGCTTTGTTGTCAGTATAGAGCTATAGGGACCAGAAACACAGCCTGCACGCAATTCATTTCCCACACCTTGTTCCCACAACAGCTAGTTGCATGGAATTTGGCTCGGTGAGCTCATGCAGTGTAGGACTGCGGTGATCCGGGTTATTAAAGGACGCGGGGAAGCTCGGGCAGTGCCCACTGCTGGGATCTGAAGAGGGCCAGGAAGCAGACAGACATGGCAAGAGCCGAAGGACACCAGCTCCTGCGTCGAGCCTCAACCCCCGTCCCAGCCCCTGCGTTCAGCGAGTCAGGAGCAGAGACACGGGCCGCTCTGCGATCTCTGATCGCAGCCAGGCTGCGGACAGGTTTGGAGAGGGTGAGATCTGGGGCTGACCGGAGATAATGGTACCCAGGGAGAGAGCGGGAGACAGGCGCACGCTGCTGTTTTCCCGAACGCCGAATTGAGAGGTTTATCGTACAATATTGGGCGAGACAGCCTATAATAGGGAAGAGAGGGAGAGGGTGATTAGCAGAGACAGCACTTTCTCGGAGCCGAGGGAGACCCAGGGCAAGGAAAAATCAGACAGGGAGAGATAACGAGGGAGACGGTTTTGCAGCCACAGGGTGATGGTGAACGGTGAGCAAGGAACCTAACATCTATATGGGTGTCCAGTTTTGTGTTAAATCGACGCTTTTCTTAGCGGATAGAGATCGTCCCAGCCTGGGGGGCCTTGTCCAGTCTGCCGTGTACACCCAGTCCCAGTATCCTCGCCCCAGTCCATTCCCCACGTGCGGCTCAGAGCTGTGTGGCCAGTTCATGGCCAGATCAGCTTGTTACCGTCCCAACTCTTCCAGAGTTTCGCTTTCAGCCGGGAGAAGGGCTCTGACGCCGCGCCCTGTCTGCGGGCGCTGCACAAGTCTGCGTCAGCGGTCGCCCCCTCCGGACCGAGAGGCCCGCCGCCCGCCCTGCAGCCCTGCTTATTTGAAGAGCAGAGCCGTCGGTCCGATGAAGCGAGCGCTGATCTTTCGGAGGCGACGGGAGCTCGGGTTTCGGTTCCGTCTGATTTCTGAATCGCTTCACCTGCTTTGATTGACGGCGCTGCCGGCGGTTGTCCCAGGTCGGTAGAAACTGGCCCCTTTGGCAAGGGAACGTGCCTGAGGGGGGCTCCCCAAGAATGGGGATGGGGGACCCTGGAAAACACAGCCTGTACCCCCCCCCCCCGGCAGCGGCAGGAGCTCCTCGGTGTGCCGTGACGAGGGGATCGAGCGGAGAGCCGCATCAGTGCGCGCAGGCGGCTCGGGAACAGGCAGAGCTCATTCCAGGCTGACAGGTGAAGACAGGAAACACTGCGTTCAGGAAACTCTCCATCCTGCTCCTCCTCTCTCCCCCTCTCTCTCCTGCTCCCCCCCTCTCTCTCTCCTGCTCCCCCCCTCTCTCTCTCTTGCTCCCAAGTCTCCTCAAGTAAGCGTGTCAGCCACATCAAAGTACTGTACATCAACAAAAATAAAATCAGTCTGCAGATGACTAGTATTGGGCTTTAATAGGCTAGTATTCTGCTTAATAAGGGAGTATTTTCTGCATCGACAGCAGCTTCCCAGCCACCTGAAAGAGATTCAGTTTTGCGGCTCATCTGTGGATGAGAACAGGAGGCTCAGCTAACTTGCTGAGAGTCTTAAGTGTTTGGACGAGGGCCTTTCCAGTAGCAAGTCTTTATCTCAGCCACTGGTCAGTCCACATTAAAATAACAGAAACACAATAGACAAGGTACCCAGAAAGGGATGGGCGCCTCAGCTGACATCTTGAAACGCAAAGCCTGACGTGATCCTTCAGCTCGGAAAGTGTGAGCCAGTCTTCCGGCTCATCCAATTAAACCTCCCGGAGAAAGGCTCTGCTGGCTGGCCTTGTTTCCGCTGTGTGATGGATCGGCGGCGGCCCCGGCGCAGGAACTCGGCTCAACCCCGTCTTCGGGGAAGGAGGGAGAGAGCGATTGCCGCGCAGCTGGAGGAGAGGGGGAGAGAGCCAGGGACAGCACCTAATGTCAGGGGTCTGGATTAATTGAGCCGTCAAGCTGGCAGACAGGGAGGGAGGGAAGAGCCTCTGCAAATTACAGAGTGCACCTGTCTGTCAGGTCACAACAAAGCGGATCAGTTCTGAAGAGGCAATAAATCTCTTTGGTTGGATGGCTAGATATGAACACAGGAGTTAGCCTTGACCGTTCCTAAAGAAATCTCTATTCTTCACATATACTGATGGAAAAGAGAAGCGCAACATTTTCTGGAATGAGAATACTATAGTTGTAGCTTATGTACCTTCACAAAAAGTTGTCAATTTGTTTTGAGCCCTCTGACCAGAAATACAGCTTGTGCAGTGAGGCACTGCGACTTGCCAGTCACACGAAAGCTCGTTAGGAGCACTTTTACCCAACGAGGTCCAGGTGGAGTAATGCCTGATCAGGTCACCTTTAAAAAGGCCTTAATTCAAAGTTTAGGTCACTGCAAGAAAATGGCCATATTCAGTCAGTTTTCTGTGCATTCCATAATGCCACGAATGTCACCAGAATCAAGAGAGAGGGCCATCGGCATGCTGCAGACACGTCATGTGCCAGCGTTGCCAGACACTATGGAGTGAGCCGCTCCACTGTGTCCTGACTGCAGAGAAGGTTTCAGCAGACCGGCAGGACAGATGACCATCCAAGATCCGGCCGCCCTCGAGTCCCTCTATCCCCTCTCCTCCGATTCTGTCCCTCTCCTCCAGTTCTCTGCAGGGTTAATGCACCCCTGTGTGGGCTCTCTCTGGCCACCCCTGGTCAGAGGCAGGAGTAGGCTGGACTCAGAGGCGGGGGAGTCTGGAGAACTGCACACAAACCGCGACAGCATCAACGTTCTTGAAATAAATCCACTGCAGCGTCTTGACTACCATGCACTAGAACGAATGAGCGTTCGACAGATTTAGACCGGCTCCGATGACTCCTAATTATGGTTTTACAGACAATAATTATTGCACATGATCATTTAGTGAGAAACATTGTTTCATAAAAAGGGTGCCAATACGTACTGTGTGTCTGCAACGGCGTTCAGTGGTAAAATCAGCGTTGGGTTTAGCGCTGTGCCTATTAAGCAGTACGCTGAAGCTCTTGCACAGGCAGCTTCGTTTCCTAAAAAGCCCAGATCTCTCTGTGGCTGGCTTGAGGTTATGGGACGTCCCGGAAGAAAGGAGACACTCTTTCGAGGTGACCCAGTTCAGCTGAGGAGGGGGAGTACTATGTTTATTGAAATACACTGTTTACTTATTGTAGTGTGATCCCTTCAAGCACAGAAGTGGTTACAGTGCTGGAATAAAAAAGGTCTCATCAGTCCCAGTATAAATGTGCAACATAAGGGATCCCAGTGGTCGAGCCCCTGTGTGATGGCAACGCTCCCAGTGTGGAGACAAGCCCGTTCTAATCTAGCTCTGAGCACGCGACACCCCTGTTGCACAGCATTTCCCAGCATGCCGTCTGTTTTTACCCTTTATTCTGCAATTGCCATTGGCAGTCCTGTGTGAACCCGTCAGAGGATATGACATCAGGTGCACTTCCTGCGAAGGGACCACTTGTCAGGCCACCCCACGTCTGACGCGTGGTGTGAGCTCTACAGCGCCCTCTGCAGGGCGAGGCAGCAGAGGGCGGGCTCTCTCGCTGGAGAGGCTGCAAGCGCATGGGTGCTTGGCAGACCACAGGGGGGCGCTGTGGCATGGCAAGGCAGGGAGGCCTTGTCTGACTTTGTCTGCCCTCCCCACAGCTCTTAATCGCACTTCACGATGACCAGTCAAAGCGAGCTAAGAGCAGAAAAGCATTGGAGTGTGCAGGGCACATTACTTTCGCCTCGTGTTGCGGTAGAATAAAACCAAGAAACAGTGTTTCATTCTGTAGGTGGTAAAGCACAACTAATCCCTTGTTGGTGCATCAATAATTAATTAGAGTTGGGTTTACAGTTATGGATGGTTATTGATCTCTCGACATCCCTTTTGAAGCAACGTGGTCTGTCAGTTGAAAGCACGGGGACATCAGAGAGTTGTTCACTTCGTGTTTCAGTCGGGCTGCTAATTGTTCAGGTGGCAGTGATGGCTGTTCTTTACCTGAACCTGCTCCTCCACGTGACCAATCCGCGCTCCTCCGTGTTCCTCATCTTTTAGTGCTATTTTTACCGCTTTTGATCAAGAAATCCGCTGACAAAATGAGCCTGTTATTTCAAAGGCGGCGCTTCCAAATAGCGAGCAGAAGGGCGCGTGCTTTCGCTGACTGGCGGAGAGCCTCCCTCTTCCTCGCCGGCGCTGGGAAACTTTCTTCCTCATTAGGACCGCTTTCAGAAAGCGCTCGCGGGCGCTCAGAAGGAGCTGAAGCAGGCGAGACCGGGAAGGTGCTGATCGAACGGTCTGGAGTGGGGGTCGAGGCTGGGATAGAGCCGGAGGGCCGGGGGGGGGGGGAGAGATGGAGCGGGAGAGGGGAAAGGAAGGGAGGAGGAGGAGGAGGGGTAACTCCAGCAAGCCAACCGAGACTGACAGGTGTCGACTGCCGAGACTGGAGGACGGGGAGCCAGGCAGCCAGAGCGTGTCAGGACTGGCCATCCGAGACGGATACGTGCCCGGAGGAGCTAGCAGCTCCGGGGAGACCGGAATATCAATCCAGAAACCACGGAAAGGGCCTGAATTCCCTTCAAGAGGAAACCGGCAGGCAGCTGTTCCGGTCTCGCTCTCCCAGCCTTGCGGCTAGCTTACCCTCCTCCTTGCTCCCTGCTCGGCGAACACCCCTGCGGGGGGGAGTGGTATCGCCCCCTTTCTTTAAGAAGTGTGACCCCCTGACTGGCGCAACGGGTCACCACCACCCGAGCCGGGGGGGGGTCACTGGGATGAGTCAGGCCCTCTCTTTCCTCTCCACCTGCCTCATTCCTCCAGGAAACCGTGTCTTCGAAAGCTCAAGGAAAGGAGATGGATTGCAAGGGTCCCCTGCAGAGGTCAGAAATCACAGGGGGTTCCTCTGAGTCAGGGGGCACGTGCTGATCAGGAGAGACCCCGAGGAGACAGCGGGGTAGGCGGCTGTTAACCACCTGAAGCCCCCCGCCTCAGTATCCTCGAGCACCGCCAGTCTCCTTGGTCTTGTTCTCCAAGATCGGCTGTGCCGAAGCCAGGCCAGTTTGTGGGTGAAGCAAAACAGCGTCTGAAACTCACAGGGCGCCCAGGGCTTTCTCCGCTGGTTCGGGATCCTGTTGAAGAACCGCTGACGGGGAGGTAGGCAGCTGGAAAATGAAGACTGGAGACAGAGAGCCCCAGCAGTGCCCCCTCTGTGATCTAGAAACAGACCCGAGAGGTCCACACCCCCTCCACGCGCTCGTGGGAACTGCTGTGAGGCTGAAGAGAAAGCCCATCGCCAGCAAGACTGCAAGGCGTTGATGGGGCACCACCATATACAATGTCACTCTGATCTGAAGTGGTCAGGGATTTTTCCCAGTTAAAAGGGAATGAGGGGTGGGCCGGAGGACGTCACGATTTCAGATTTGTATGCTTTTTGCCTCAAGTGCAAGAACCAGGTTGTTATCTGGAGGTCATTTTTGGAGATTGTCCCCTCCGACGATTCCCAGCCTGCTCTGGCAGGACCACCTTAAGCTTGCTTACCCTTGCTGGCCCTGTTGTCACCCCCACACGGGTTCGGGGTGCCTGCATTTCATTGCAGGGGACCCCTTCCTCTGCCGGAATGGGACTGACAGTCCCGTTTTGGGGAGCGATACGCGATAGTCCTGTTTTGGGGAGCGATATCAGACGAGGCTGGTGCAGTACAGCCGAGATGAGGTGTCATGAAAGGTACTGTACGGAATTCGGATGTGTCTCTTTTGACAGCTGGTTGGAAAAAAATACCACAGCACAGCTTTACAGCTGAGCGAGTCCCGCAGAATTGCTCTGAGCGTAGCCGTTCTCCGCGGTCTGAAATGACCCCGAATCGCCGGGATCGGTGAGTCCGCTCGACCTTTCCGAGGATTGGCATTGGCGGATCTGGCGCACCGCACAGTTAGGCCTTGGGACACCTCTACACGGCTCAGTTTTTCAACGGGGTGACGGCAGCTACCGTATGCTGAGGCTGTGCCGTAGGAGCAAGGCGGGGGTGAGGAGTGTTCTAATGAATTTTGCACCCTCTGCAAAACGTGTTCATGTGCGCTCCGCGTTACTCTGTATGTAAATATTTATTTCCAGATGAATAGATGTACAAATCTCCTCTGCTCCTGGCAAGCGTGAAATCTACCCAGAGAGCATGTTATTTGCTTGACAGCTCTGCGGAGCATTAAGGCTGCGCTGCTCAGGGCCTCTTCGGTTACGGATTATTTTTCTTGAGTTTATTGAGTTGCCTTTAAAGCCACAGACCACGGCCGCTCAAGCCCCCTCCTGTCCGCTGTCTGCCCTAGTCCTGCCGCTGTGTCGGGAAAGCTGGAGAGCACGGCGAAGGCTGAACCAATCTGAGCGCCGCACCGAGACTGGGCTTCCAGACCAGGCGGTCTGCTGCAAGCTGAGCTGCCCCCTGCCCTGGCTGGGCTCTCTTTGTTTCTGTGCGGCCTGGCTGTTGGAAAAGCCCACTGAAGCTCCAGGAAAATTCGATTAAGAATAATTGAAGCTTTCTCTCACAGGGAGTATGAATACAGGAAATTGGCAATTTGGCAATATTTCATTTTTTTCTGCAGATAAAACCAAAATGAAATCACGTCCAATTAAGCAGCAGAATGGAGTACTGGGTGATGATGGCTTTGTCATCATTAGACATCTGTGATTTAATTAAGAAGCGGCTGTAGTACAACAATTCCAGCTATTATAGCAAGGAAGTCTTCAGGAGAGCGTAGAAGAAATATCCATAAGGGGCCCTTTCTTGCACACACGGTATTTGCCCTGTCTCTGTGGGGACTGTCTCAGTCCTGTGTCCTGCAGTGTTAAGGTACTGGAGTGTCCAGTGTGTTAACCTCTCTCTTTAAAGCCCAGAGCAGCTGTGTACTACAGTGTGCCCAGCCTGTGTCTCCCAGCCCCGCGTTGTTAGCGTGCTGCAGTCTGGAGGCAGGGAGTAATGGCCCCTCTCTGCGTCTCAGGTATGCGTATCCTGGTGAACCTGCTCCTGGACACCCTGCCCATGCTGGGGAACGTGCTGCTGCTCTGCTTCTTCGTCTTCTTCATCTTCGGCATCATCGGCGTGCAGCTGTGGGCCGGCCTGCTGCGCAACCGCTGCTTCCTGGAGGAGAACTTCACCGAGTGAGTTTCCCTGCCTGTCTGCCTGTCCCGCTGTCTCTGTGATTGACTCATCTCAAGGACGACTGTCTCTGCCTGTCCCGCTGTCTCTGTGATTGACTCATCTCAAGGATGACTGTCTCTGCCTGTCCCGCTGTCTCTGTGATTGACTCATCTCAAGGATGGCTGTCTCTGCCTGTCCCGCTGTCTCTGTGATTGACTCATCTCAAGGATGGCTGTCTCTGCCTGTCCCGCTGTCTCTGTGATTGACTCATCTCAAGGACGACTGTCTCTGCCTGTCCCGCTGTCTCTGTGATCGACTCATCTCAAGGATGACTGTCTCTGCCTGTCCTGCTGTCTCTGTGATTGACTCATCTCAAGCACGATTGTCTCTGCCTGTCCTGCTGTCTCTGTGATTGACTCATCTCAAGCACGATTGTCTCTGCCTGTCCTGCTGTCTCTGGGATTGCCTGATCTGGTGAAGGACTTGGGGGAACTTGTCTCTGATTGAGGTTCATTAAGCGAGTCCTTTAGACCGCTGGGTATCTTCCTCCTCTCCCTCCTCTCCCTCCTCTTCCTCCCTCCTTCCTGTTCCACCTCTTCCTCCTCTCCCTTCCCTTCCTCCTCTTCCCCTCTCGTGGTCACGGCACTGTCCTCTCCTCCCAGATCGCTGGGTATCTTCCTCCTCTTCCCCCTCTCCCTCCCTCCTTCCTGTCCCCCCCCCCCTCTCCCCCTCCTCTCCCTCCCTCGCGCTCACAGCGGTCTCCTCTCCTCCCAGATCGACAGGTATCTCCCTGTCCTCTTCGTACTACCGGCCGGAGGAAGACGACGAGAAGCCCTTCATCTGCTCCCTGGCGGCTGACAACGGGATCATGTCGTGCCGGGACGTGCCGGCGCGGCGGGAGGAGGGCCGGGAGTGCTGCCTGGACAAGGAGGACTACCTGCACCGCCTGGCGCTGGGGCTGCCCCCCGAGCCGCTGGCCAACGGCAGCGGTGGGGGGCTGTGCGTCAACTGGAACCAGTACTACACCCGCTGCGACACCGGCTTCACCAACCCCCACAAGGGGGCGATCAACTTCGACAACATCGGCTACGCCTGGATCGTCATCTTCCAGGTGACACGGCAGAGCCGGTGCCTGCGACCGAGCGCTCGTGTCCGCGTGTGGGGTTGTGCAGCAGCGTCACAGTGACAGTATGACTGTGTTAAGGTGTGCGATTGTGTAGCAGCGTCACTGTGACAGTGTGACTGTGTTAAGGTGTGTGATTGTGTAGCAGCGTCACTGTGACAGTGTGACTGTGTTAGGGTGTGTGATTGTGTAGCAGCGTCACTGTGACAGTGTGACTGTGTTAGGGTGTGTGATTGTGTAGCAGTGTCACTGTGACTGTGTTAAATTGTGTGATTGTGTAGCCGCGTCACTGTGACAGTGTAACAGTGTTAAGGTGTGTGATTGTGTAGCAGCGTCACTGTGACAGTGTAACAGTGTTAAGGTGTGTGATTGTGTAGCAGCGTCACTGTGACAGTGTTAAGGTGTGTGATTGTGTAGTAGCGTCACTGTGACAGTGAAACATGGTTAAGGTGTCTGTGATTGTGTAGCAGCATCACTGTGACAGTGTGCCTGTGTTAAGGTGTCTGTGATTGTGTAGCAGCATCACTGTGACAGTGTGCCTGTGTTAAGGTGTGTGATTGTGTAGCAGCATCACTGTGACAGTGTGCCTGTGTTAAGGTGTCTGTGATTGTGTAGCAGTGTCACTGTGACTGTGTTAAGGTGTGTGATTGTGTAGCAGCGTCACTGTGACAGTGTTAAGGTGTTTGATAGTGTAGCAGTGTCACTGTGACAGTGTAACAGTGTTAAGGTGTGTGATTGTGTAGCAGCGTCACTGTGACAGTGTAACAGTGTTAAGGTGTGTGATTGTGTAGCAGCGTCACTGTGACAGTGTTAAAGTGTGTGATTGTGTAGCAGTGTTACTGTGACAGTGAAACATGGTTAAGGTGTCTGTGATTGTGTAGCAGCGTCACTGTGACAGTGTGCCTGTGTTAAGGTGTCTGTGATTGTGTAGCAGCGTCACTGTGACAGTGTGCCTGTGTTAAGGTGTCTGTGATTGTGTGCAGGTCATCACTCTGGAAGGCTGGGTGGAGATCATGTACTATGTGATGGACGCACACTCCTTCTACAACTTCATCTACTTCATCCTGCTCATTATAGTAAGTACAGCCCTGCAGATCCTACAGCTTGCTCGTGTCCTGGGCACGTCTTCACCAGCAATCATTCCATTTAATTACCGCTGGCGCCTTTTCTGCCGTCAATAACGTACTGTTGGCGATACAGCTGGAGGTGTGCTGGCAGTTCAAGATTATTCGGTCCCCTGAGACTGGCAGAGATTTCCAGCTGGCATTCGGCGACCCAGCTGAAGCATGGTATCTCTGCGGAAGGTTCCTCGTCTCCAGCGGTCACTGGACACTCCTGGAAACATACTTTTCTAGCACTTACTGCCCGCCTGCCATTACCACTCTCATTTTTGTTTTTAGCTCTGCTCCTTTCTTTCCAAAACGGTTATGCTCTCTCTCAGAGGAGAGTGCCTAGGCTTTGCAGGAGCTTTCAGATCGTTGGTCGTTTTTATGGTTTATAATCGTCCCTGCCAAATAAGAGTGCCTAATCCCTGGTAGATCCTTGTGTCTGAGCATTACAGTTTAATTAAGCCTATGTGAAACTGGTTTGCCTCCTGCCAGGGTAGCAGCACGTCCAGGCGCTCACTGACAGGGGATTAGAGACAGATCTGGGGATGTTCGCACTGTACAGCACTTGTCAAAATAATTGCCTAATAAAGCAGGCCTGAAGAGACACCTTCAGACACAATGAGGCCATTTTGCCTGCGCCTGAAGGATGGAGAGAGATGTGTCCCTGACCTTTCGGGCTGGCCCGGCCTAGCGGGTGGCGGTTTCTGAACCGTGTGGCCCTGCCAGACGCGCACAGCGAGGGGCGAGAGGTGAGAGGGAGAACCTGTGCCCAGGTTCAAGGAGACGACAGGTATTAAGGAACATCAAGAGCTCTGCCTTGTGCCAGAACTGCAAATAAAAGGAGTAGGTCAGATCGTCCTCCTGACCTACAGAAGTCTTTGTCTTTACGCAAAGGGTTGTGGGAGTGTGGCACGAGCTACCCAGCCACGTTCTTGATGCTGATGTCCTGTTTTGTTTTCCAAGAAACAGCTGGATGAGCAACTCGTAATGACCAACAGGGCTTGATGGGCTGAGCGGCCCTCTTTCCTTTGTCACCTTTCTTATGTTCTTAAGTTTTCAAATCAATTGTCGGGGCAGACCTCACTGAGTCAAACCGGTGCTGCTCAACGTCAAAAATGGAAAGCTTATTTGATCTGAGCTGGAACGGGAGGTGCTTCCAGCTGCCTGTTGGCCGAATCCTGTTGAAAAGGCTGAATCTCTGGTTTCCTTCGGGAACAGAATTGTCCTCAAAATCCAGATTTTGTGCACATTTGGTGTGGCCGTGCTGTTCTGTGAAATGAATCGTGGAGAGGCCAGCTACACACAGCTTCACCCGACAGCACAGATCTGGAAGTTGTGCACTAGAATTGGAGTGCACAGAAGGAATTGGGGCACTAGAAGGAATCCTATCCACACAGACGGAAGAGAACATGCAAACTCCACCCAAAAGGCACCATAGCCCCCAGTCAAGCACAGGGACTCCATCCTGCCTCCCTTATGTCAGCCTGCGTTGATGAGCCAAGAAATCTGGGTGTATTCCAGCCATGATCAGCCCAGCACCCCTGTGTTTATTTACCCCCCTGTGCTACTGTAGAACTAGTTGATTGCGTTCTTTAAAGATATGCTCTCTCCAGCTGAGAACGGGCTTCTGCAAGAAGGTCGTAATTAACATAGAGCCGGCAAACTTAATCAAGCAGGTCTTTCTCAGAACCTGCCAAGAACTGATCAAACTTTGAGGTGTAATGCAAGGATCAAGACCAGCAGTCCGATTCTCTGTGCATTGATGTTTGATCTACCTCAGGTTTTCAGGGCAGCTGGCTCTTGGCCGAATCATTATTGAATCATCATTATTATTGAATCATTATCGGCCAATTGGAGATTCAGGCAAAATAAGGTCACAAGTGTGCCTGACTTGTACAGCTCCAGGGTTTCTGGAGTGGATCAAACTGCTGTGCAAATGGACTCTGACCTGTTTCCCTGCACCTTAGCAGGCAAAATGACCAGAGCTGCTCATGGCGATGGAGGTGATGGAACGGTGTTTTTCTGCCAGTTTTCTGGGTGCCTCTCAGGAAACACATCACCCCCAGGACATAAGAATAGTCGAGGTGACTGTGTAATACTTTCCCCCTGGCGGCTAATTTCCTCATTAAACTCAAAGACATCTTGCGATGTGTCATCACCCACAGTGGGAGCTGTACAATAGCGCGTTAGTCACAGTGTGAGCACGGCGAACTCGGAAATCCCAAACAAACTTTTATCTGCATGGGGCCTAGTGTTTCAAGGGCACCAAGATAGAAATGCAGCTGCAGAGAGCTCTCGCCCCACTGGGGATCCTAAGACAGTTTGTAACAGTGACCCCTGCTGGCCGGGTGTATGTGCACCTGTGTGTGAAGACGCCAGATACAAACGTGCAGCACAGTCCGATTTACTCTACAGGCATTTAAAATTAGCTGTCAGGATAGGAAACCAATTCCAAATCGCCACGCCCTGGCGGGTACCAAGTCGCTGTGTTTGAGGCCGTTCACAGGTCCTGCATCGGTCCTGATCCCACGACAGCTATCGACTGAATCTGCCGGCTGTAGATGCAACATATAAGCCTAGGCAGCACTGTGAAAACTATGCTTAATATTGATATGATTGCATATGAATAATGCATATATAAATAATAATTAATACTAAAATACAAATTATATATTTAAGGACTATTAACACTTATTATCATATACATGAATAATTATTGTTATTATTAATAATTCATATATTCATTATATTATATGTTAATGGATTCAACATAATCTTGATATGCAATAAACTGTTACCGTACTTAACATTTGGTAAAAAGATGGGATAAGTATAACAAAAACAAACAAAAACAACAACGAGACTGCTGTCGTATTACGAGTCAGTATTTTGTGTTGCATTATTTATCATTCTGTGCTGTGCCAGAGAAAGACTATGTGAAGCATGCATGTATGAAGTAAGACTGGCTTCACATGTGACCCGGGTCAGACTGGGGGTGCCACCTGCCCCCCCCCCCCAGGTCCCATAACTCAGCGCCTCCCCCCTCGCCCTCCCCCAGGTGGGCTCGTTCTTCATGATCAACCTGTGCCTGGTGGTCATCGCCACGCAGTTCTCGGAGACCAAGCAGCGCGAGCACCAGCTGATGCAGGAGCAGCGGGCCCAGTGCCACTCCTCCAGCACGCTGGCCAGCCTGGCCGAGCCCGGCGACTGCTACGAGGAGATCTTCCAGTACGTCTGCCACGTGCTGCGCAAGGCCCGGCGCCGCACCGCCGGCCTCTACAACGCCCTCCGCGGGCGCCCCCCGCCCCCGCCCCGCCGGAGGAGGGAGAAGCGGGGCGCCAAGGTCAACGGCGGCAGCGGGGAGGGACACGCCCAGCCCTGTGAGTGAGGGGGGCCAGGGGTGAGGGGTGGGGGGCTCTGTTAGCACAGGCGATCTGTCAGACTGGACAGTTGCACTGCTAGTGCTGGTGGTCTGTTATACTGATCTGTTGCACTGTTAGTGTTGGTGATCTGTCAGACTGATCTGTTGCACTGTTAGTGTTGGTGATCTGTCAGACTGATCTGTCGCACCGTTAGTCTTGGTGAGCTGTCAGACTGATCTGTTGCACTGTTAGTGTTGGTGATTTGTCAGACTGATCTGTTGCACTGTTAGTGCTGGTGAGCTGTCAGACTGATCTGTTGGACTGTTAGTGCTGGTGAGCTGTCAGACTGGACAGTCGCACTGTTAGTGCTGGTGAGCTGTCAGACTGATCTGTTGCACTGTTAGTGTTGGTGAACTGTCAGACTGATCTGTCGCACCGTTAGTCTTGGTGAGCTGTCAGACTGATCTGTTGCACTGTTAGTGTTGGTGATCTGTCAGACTGATCTGTTGCACTGTTAGTGTTGGTGATCTGTCAGACTGATCTGTCGCACCGTTAGTCTTGGTGAGCTGTCAGACTGATCTGTTGCACCGTTAGTGTTGGTGATCTGTCAGACTGATCTGTTGCACTGTTAGTGCTGGTGAGCTGTCAGACTGATCTGTTGGACTGTTAGTGCTGGTGAGCTGTCAGACTGGACAGTCGCACTGTTAGTGCTGGTGAGCTGTCAGACTGATCTGTTGCACTGTTAGTGTTGGTGAACTGTCAGACTGATCTGTCGCACCGTTAGTCTTGGTGAGCTGTCAGACTGATCTGTTGCACTGTTAGTGCTGGTGATCTGTCAGACTGGACAGTTGCACTGTTAGTGCTGGTGATCTGTCAGACTGGACAGTTGCACTGTTAGTGCTGGTGAGCTGTCAGACTGGACAGTCGCACTGTTAGATCTGGTGAGCTGTCAGACTGGACAATCGCACTGTTAGATCTGGTGAGCTGTCAGACTGGACAGTCGCACTGTTAGTGCTGGTGAGCTGTCAGACTGGACAGTCGCACTGTTAGATCTGGTGAGCTGTCAGACTGGACAGTCGCACTGTTAGTGCTGGTGAGCTGTCAGACTGGACAGTCGCACTGTTAGATCTGGTGAGCTGTCAGACTGGACAGTCGCACCGTTAGTCTTGGTGAGCTGTCAGACTGATCTGTTGCACTGTTAGTGTTGGTGATCTGTCAGACTGATCTGTTGCACTGTTAGTGTTGGTGAACTGTCAGACTGATCTTTCGCGTTGTTATTGCTGGTGAACTCTCAGACTGATCTGTTGCACTGTTAGTGCTGGTGAGCTGTCAGACTGATCTGTCGCACTGTTAGTGTTGGTGAACTGTCAGACTGATCTTTCGCACTGTTAGTGCTGGTGAGCTGTCAGACTGATCTGTTGCACTGTTAGTGTTGGTGAGCTGTCAGACTGATCTTTCGCGTTGTTATTGCTGGTGAACTGTCAGATAATGAGAGAGGAAGGAATGAGCCAGGGATGATTGAGAAAGAGAGATGGGAAAGAGCAATTGCACATTAGACCAAGTTTATTAAAAGACCATCAGTTCATGTCCTGTATGGGGGAGAGAGAGAGGGAGAGACACTGGCAGTCCAGAAGAGTTTATTAAATGTTAATCAGCTCACATGCTGTGCTGGAGAGAGGAGCTGAGGTGGAGGTGGGGAGACACAGAGGGAGACAGTATTCAGGCAAGCAGACTGAATGATCGGATATTCACAGGGTGTGTTGGAGGAGGAATAGGAGGAGAGGGGGAAGAGAGGGAGAAGAGGGATGGCAGGATCAAAGAAAGTTTGCTGAAATTCATACTGGATAGAGCCTCCAATGCCGGGGAGCTTGGTTTTGGAGAAAACTTAATTAAGGCTTAATTAAGAGATCATGCCCCACACCCAACACACATGTGCCTGTACACGCATACACACAGCACACACACAGGCACACGCATATACAGAACACGCACTCACACACGCATGTACAGGCATGCACACAAGACAAAACACAAGCATGCACATACACACACATGCATGCACACGCAAACGCACACAAACACACACTCACACACGTGCACACACTTGCACACACGTGCTCCTCATGGTGTCAGCGCCCCCTGTAAGTTAGTGGCCAGGGTAGCTGTGCCTGATAGTCATGCTGTGCCATACTGACGCCCTCTCGTTTGCCTTCCTCTCCAGCTGCTCTCTGCCCGCATCACGGGCACGTGGAACACACTGCCCAGGCTCTGGTGACCCCCATCGCCCTCAGCGTGACCCCTGACCCCGAGAGCTGCCCTCACTGTGCGCCGGCCCTGCTGCTTCAGGAAGGGGCGGGGACTGGGAGCAGTGGGGCCAACGAGGAGGAGGAAGAGGAGGAGGAAGGGGGCGTGGGAGACGCTGACCGGGTGGGCAAGAGGAGGCCCGAGCCACCTGAGGAGGACGAGGAGGAGGTAGAGGACGAGGAAGGAGCCCGGGGCAAGAAGAAAGGGTGCGGAGGGCAGTGCAAGGAACTGTGGGACGAGATGCGTGCCAAGCTGTGGGGCATCGTGGAGAGCAAGTACTTCAACAGGGGCATCATGATGGCCATCCTCATCAACACCATCAGCATGGGCATCGAGCACCACGAGCAGGTAAGCGCCCCTCGGATTACAAATCCTCAACTCAGCAGGTACCTCTGTGCACGGCGTCTTAAATCAAATACCCACCGGCTGGACAAGAGGGCGTCATGCTTTCTGGCAGGTCGAGCTGAGCTCCAGGAGTCTGTGCACGGATGCGGTCACGTCCGGTGCTGCAGCATAGCGACATACTTCCACAATTCTGGCATAAAAAACAACCAAAAACACAGTTTGATATGTCGAAATATGAGCTGCTTGGCATGTGAGAGACACTGAGCACAGATTTCCGCATGGCTGTTGAACTAGGGGAATCCTATCTAGCGTACCTACCTGTAACACAGCCAGCCTCCTCCGCTAAGAGAGCTCTGTCTACAAGGCCAGCCATCGTCATGGTGCTGACCCCCTGCAGCCCAGCAGGAGTTTAGGGTCACCCCTTAAAGTGGCGATTTCTAGACATTTGGAACAGCTTTGTTTTGACTTGATCAATTAATCAGATTAGAGATCGTACGAAATGAAACGTGCATCCCTGACTTAATTGAACTTACAAACTTACTGCATTGGACAATGTGATCCAGTTCTTCACAGACTGACCCAGACTTGCTGGATTGTGGCTGTCTGGGACAGTTGGTATCCAGCCCTGTGTTACAATGCTATCCCACAGGACGGGAGCAGTCGTATGTATAGTAACGAGCACTAGAAACGTATTCCAAAAACACAACATCATTTAAGATGCTCTGGACTTCTGCAAATGATCTTGTTCCTTTTCGACATTCGACATTTTAGAATTAGTGTGAAAGTACTGTGGCAAAGATACAGTACAAACCTTTTAATCTGAAGGATTCGTTGGATGGATCATTAAAACTAATTAACTGTGCAATGCTTTTGTAAAGCGCCTAGCATTTCATAGTCTGTTTTTCACCTGCAAAAAACTCAGATCGCACAGCTCCAGTGCTTTAAAGCTCTCGCCAGTGAAATATGTCCAGAAAAGGAGTGTTAATAATCGTCTGTCTAGTGCGCTGATGTAGCTAGCAGAGCATGTCTCTCGGTCAATTGGACTAAAATATTTCAAAGCAGTTGCACTTAACGGATAAAAACCTGTCCATTTGAAAAGAAATGGCGAACTAATCAAAATTCATCAAAGCTGATGGAGCTGCTTGAATTAGAGTGCTCCCCACCCCAATTTACAGGTGTCACAGACAACTTAAACATCATCCAGAATTTGAAAGCATACTTTGCTGGTAAAAATCTAAGTGTTTGAAAGGAGCAGGGAGCTGTACGGTGACCCATTGGTTAGAATTGCTGTCTTGCAGCACTGGGCCCCTGGGCTCGATTCCCGACCTGGGCTGTTACTGTCTGGGTGGAGTTTGCATGTTCCCCTCCGTGTTCATGTGGGAATCGCTCAGAGTCTGGAGACCCTGTCGGTTCATTTTCCCCATTTCTTTATTTTCGGTATTTTCAGTTCTAGTGCATTCCTAATTTTGATGTCCTCTATTTATTGTTAAGTTTTGGTGGAGCTCACTGTGGGGCCCGGGAGAAATGTGGCACGAAACTAAGAAGATCACAGCAATAACATCCCATTTCCTCACCGCAGATCCTGTGTTGGACAAGCACATGAAAGACTCTGATATGCATATAAAAGACAATCATTTCTTGTCTGAAAGTGTCTCATTAATAAGCCCTTGAGTCTTTATGTCATTATTTTTTCATTCACATGTAAATTTACTATAAATATTAAACACTGGGCCGTTCCAGAGTCCAGGTTCTGTTGGGCCTGGTGCATGCATAATTCAGCTTTAAGAGCCTGGAGCCTGTTTGGTGTCCAGAGTGAAAGTGCTTCCAGAATTTGAAGCTCCTGTGCCCTCCACAGCCCGGTGGCCCGTGTGGGTTATAAAAAGAGATGGCTTCTCTCTCAATTCAATTCAATTCAAGGTGCTTTATTAGCATGACCGATGGGCACAATCAGTGTTGCCAAAGCAAATAAAAATAATAAAATTAACATGGAACAAAACAAAAAATAGAAGTAAAATAAAATCTACAGACATATTACAGACATTTACAACAAAGACATATTACAAAATATGTCTACCTCAGGCTCTCTCTCTCTCTCTCTCTCTCTCATGGGACTCTGGGAGAGGGGGGGCACAGACACTTGTCCATTTGCAAAGACGCCAGGCCCCGCCCCCTGCACGTAGACATCAGGCCCCGCCCCCTGAGCGTAGACGTCTGGCCCCCACCCCGGAGCGAAGACCTCAGGCTCTGCCCCTGAATGAAGAAAAACCTCAGCCAGGAGATTGCGGATGAGTGAGGGAGAGGTGATGGAGAACAGGCATGCCCACAGCAGCCAACCGGGGTGTTGCAGGGTGCAGCACAGCCCCAGGAACTGGACTTGGAAGAGCTAAAAGCTGCAGCCACGACTACCCCACTCCCCCCGACTACACAACAGAGTATTGGCCCAGTATTGGCCCAAGTGCACCAAGACAAAATGGCCATTTCAGTTGTCTGATCTGGTCCAACAGTGTAGTGCACAGGAGAACACGTCATCTATGGCACACATGCCAATACAAATGTAACAACAGGAAGGGTAAAAACGAGAAGAGACCTTCTTGATCACTAGGTTAGTAAGAGCTAACTGATCCAGCGAATGGCATCAGACCATGTCTTGAAAGGCCTCTTGGAATACGCTTCAGCCCCTTTGTGGAGACATAGCTCTCATTTTTTGGAGACCCAGGCTACCTCTTTCCTCGGTCCAGACGGCCATGTGTCCTTCTAGGCCATTCAGTCATCCATCAGAGCTCCCTGTGAGCCTGCAGTAGAGTCTGGCCAGGTCCCAGCTCCACGGGTGGGGCTTCACAGCCAGGAGATCAGAAACTGTCAGAAGGAGAAAAACACATCCCGGGAAATGAAGATGTAGCCCTGCGCTGGAGCTAAAGATAGCCTGCTGTCCCCCGCACTCTCGCCCACCCCCTCACTGCTGCACAGCCAGCAGAGGTCAGAGTTCGCGCATTGCGGCTGAGTGGGCGCCTGGAGATTAAAAATAACCGTGGGAGAGAGAAGGAGCGGACAGATGCACGCTCTGACTTGCACACGCTGATGGGAAAAGTAGAAAGTGGGGGCACGCTGGCTTATTTCACTGGTGGGAGCGCACATCGGACGATACAGGGCTTTCTCAGGCGGGACTTGGAGTGCTGGGCTCTCCCCGTGGAGATCCTGTTTTTATATCCCGTTCCCACTCCAGACCCCTGAGAGGGCCGGGGAGTTTTGCTTCATTGCACCTCTTAGCTCAAGCAAAGCTGGAGATTTTGTGACCAAACTGTTGGCTTTTGTTTTCGTAGATTGCATTCAAAGCCTGACATTTTCAGAACCGAAAGTGGGTGGAAGTGCATTCTGTTGTGCATCGGTGTCTTTAACTGACAGCACATATCACGGCTGGATTGTTTCTTCCTCCTCTGAACTTAAGGCCACCTGATCATTGTAAATTACAGGGTTCATCCTTCTAGACCTCAGGGTTGTGTTCATCCCATGACATGGCTGCCTGTGTTTATCGGTGTGCATTTGTACTGACTTGCACTGATGTGCTTTCGAAGTGAGGTGTCATACGGGTGACATCTCTCATGGTCACGCCTACCCCAGTGCATTCTGGTCACCGTGCATTCTGGTCAGGGCGGAGCTGTGACCTGCCGACCAGTCCACTCACAGGGGCACGAGCCTAGGATTCGCACAGGGAAAGGGTGCAAACGCCCAGCAGAGCTGCCGGGGTATATCTGGTAACTGTAGCTAACACGCTGTCTACACCAGGGCTGGGCTACCCCACTTTATAGAGAGCCAGATTCCCACAGACACTACAAGTGCTTTTCAATGAGCAACATAGGCTGCAAAAATAGATCAGGCTATTTGAGTACTTCAAGTTTATTTCATAGGTGTAATGAAACGCAGAGAGCTCTATGACCGTCAGACTGGGGCTGATGTAAATCGTGACCCTAAATTTATAACCATTAAACATGGGGATTTCTGCCTGCCACTAGCTTAGATCCGGAGAGCAGCCATTCACAGAGCTTCTCCATCTCCCAGCGAGTGTAGGGATAAGGGGTATTAACTGTTAACTCTGACCTCTTCATTTACAAATTGGCCATTCCCAGTTGGATAATGTGCTGGGCGCCCCTGGCCGGGCCCTGGCTAATCCCCAGGGTTGTGTTGTGCGTTTGCTTGGACTGTTGCAAAACTGAGACGAGCTTCCCTGCATCCGTCCGAAAGGGTCGCGGCCGCCCGGAGTCTATCCCAGAAGGAATGTGCGTTTAGCCGAGCCTAATTCGACAAGCGGAGCTGCCATCTCTCCTCCCTTCCCCCTTCCTCTTTCATTCCTCCCATCAAACCTCTGCCCGTCTCCCCCCACGCCTCTCATTGTCTGGCCGTTCAGTTTTGAGCCGCTCAATAGCCCTTCATTGAACCGGCTCACAAGCGAGCCCGGCATGATTGGCGCCCCGGCTTGCGCTATTGAGAGGCGGCGCCGAAGCCGCAGGCTGCAGGCAGAGCTCTCACGGGCACACAATGGCGAGGGTCCGCGCACACCGCGGTTTCTCCGGGGGCGTGTTCTCGCCAGCCTGCGGGCTGCGAGCTCGGCACAGCGAGGCAGGCAGGAGGGCTCCGTCACAATGCAGCAACTTCAGCTTATCGAGAGGCCGTTTCTGTCAGCAGAGGGCTGCCCGGGAGGAGCGCCTTCCTGCTGAAGAGGATGCTGGGACTGGGGAGGTGTCAGCCCTAGTAGAAGGGAATGATATAGTAAGCCTACAATAAGAGGGCAAACAATGCCAACTGCTGGAGGCAAGAAAGAACCCCAAAATTGGAGAGAGCAGGGGGGGGGTCCCCGATAGAGGAAAGCACACAGTTCCAATTCGGGAAGGCTTCACCGGGACCCTCAGACTGCCAAGCCACAGCCCCCCAGATCGCCTTGCTCCTCACTGGAGTGTTTCCTCCTGCAGACGGACCGCGGGCACTGAGGCCGAAGGAGTAAAGGAGTCCGCTGTCGTGAATCCTTGCAGTTTCTAGAAAGCTCTGTGTCACGCTGGCTGGCAGGGACGGGCGGCCCCAGCCTTCCCCCGTCACCTCGCCGAGCGAATTCGCAGGACAAGTCCTCCGGCCCGTGTCTGAGGTCGCGGTCAGTCGGCGCCGGACCCCAGCTGCCGAGCCAGTCCTGCTCTCTTATACACACTGATTGCACTGCAGGCGGCACATCTCAGCCCCCCTTGCGTGTGCCAGCGGACCCCTGGGGTCGTGTTCTCGGCGATGGCTAACGCGAAGCAGCGCTTTGCAGCTCCGCGGTGCCTCGATATCTCCCCCCCCCGCCCCAGATCGGCTCACCGTCGCTCGCTCGCTCTCTCTGTGTCAGTGTGTGACCCCAGGGCTGAGTACCGCAGTGATGCCAGCCAAAATGCCATGCTCTTCAGTGACCTTTCCAGGCTGCTGTCGCTTTGACCACCATCTCGGACTTAACCCTTTCATGGACAGCGCAAGTTAAGCACATTACAGTCCCTTCGTATTGGAAGAGAGAACCTTACTGCAGACAGAACTCCCCTAGTTTAGCCTGGGTCGTACAGTATGTTCATATCATGTGTGATCGGATTTGTTGCAACCAAAATGTTGTTCCTGTAATCACCTTATAGTCTATAGCAGTGTGATTATACCAATATCTGTGCTGCAGTAGCTGTGTTGCGATGTTGCTGTGCAGTAGCAGTGTCGCAGTGTTGCGCTGCAGTAGCTGTGCTGCAGTGCAGTATCTGTGTTGTTGTGCAGTATCTGTGTTGCTGTGCAATAGTGGTGTTGCTGTGCAGTAGCCTGTGCTGCAGTGCAGTAGCAGTGTCGTTGTGCGGTAGCAGTGTCGTTGTGCAGTAGCTGTGTTGTTGTGCAGTAGCAGTGTTGCTGTACAGTAGCAGTATTGCGGTGTTGCGGTGCAGTATCTGTGTTGTTGTGCAGTATCTGTGTTGCTGTGCAATAGCGGTGTTGCAGTGCAGTAGCTGTGTTGCAGTAGCTGTGTTGCGGTGTTGATGTGCAGTAGCTGAGTTGCAGAAGCAGTGTTGCGGTGCAGTAGCTGAGTTGCAGTAGCAGTGATGCGGTGCAGTAGTTGTGTTGTTGTGCAGTAGCTGAATTGCTGTGCAGTAGCTGTGCTGCAGTAGCTGTGTTGCGGTGTTGCTGTGCAGTAGCTGTGCTTCACAGTAGTACAGAACACCTTACAGTATCACACATGTGCTCTTGCTGCCATTGTCAAGCCTCTTTGTTTCATTTTTAATTCATTTAGAAACAGGATTTAAAACATATACAACATCATCCAAAATGATGTCCCGTGACTCAACCGTTCGAGCACGTGCTTTTCTCTGCTTCTACCAGAAAGGCCCATGGCACAGCAGAAGTAGTAAAAGGCTGGTATCCCGGAGGCTGCTGTCTGGCGGTCTGGCGCTCTGGCGCTCTGGCGCTCTGGCTGTCTGGCGGTCTGGCGGTCTGGCTGTCTGGCTGTCTGGCTGTTGTTGCTAGGAGCTTCTGGAGAAATGCTCAGCACAGGCACATGTGGGAACCCTGCTGCCTGCTCTGTGCTCTGCTACAGAGTCACAAACCCCACCGACACCTCGCCGTATAGAGCAGGCTGCCCTCCGCTCTCCACTGTAAATGTCAGCCGTGTGTATCCGCGGCTGATTGCTTTGGGGAAAATGTGGTCTATTACTCCAGACACCGTATGACATCATATAACATCTTACAGATACTTACAGGCAGATACAGAAGTTTAATTAGTTCACTGTCTGGCGGCGTGTTTTAGGACTCACACTTTTATTATATGCTCCATAAATCACACAAAGGTGCAGGTTGAGCCGGGGACTCGAGCAAAGCCGAGGTTATTGTGTTACAAAGCTGCAAAGCCCGGTTTTGGATTCTCCCCGCCCCCCACCGTGACACGAGGTTTTTGACCCCCTTAAAGTGACACGGAGGCAGAATTTAAAATAGTCCAACCGGCTGCAGGCTCCTTTGCTGAGCTGAAGGTGAGAAAATGAGGAATTGGCCGTTGGCACCACAAGAGGCCGTTGGCACCCAGCTGTGAGCTCATCTCGGCTGCCCTGCTGACCCGACAGACCCATGCGCTGCTCTTGAGGGCTTGAGTCCAGAGATGTCTGGTGTGGATGACAATCGCAGGCGTCTGCAGACCCGCTTGTGCAGAGAGATGCCACAGTTGTGGTTCCGTGCGGCTGTCCAGAGGGCCGTCGGAGGTGGACGGGCCTAGGTATTTCCTCTGCTCGCCAGCGACCCCTGGGTCAGCAGACACGCTGGCTGTGGTCAGCGAGGGCCAGACACCACGCTGGCAGTGGTCAGCCTGGGCCAGGCCCCCTCCCCGGTCAGCAGACACGCTGGCAGTGGTCAGCCTGGGCCAGGCCCCCTCCCCAGTCAGCAGACACGCTGGCAGTGGTCAGCGAGGGCCAGGCCCCCTCCCCGGTCAGCAGACACGCTGGCAGTGGTCAGCCTGGGCCAGGCCCCTTCCCCGGTCAGCAGACACGCTGGCAGTGGTCAGCCTGGGCCAGGCCCCCTCCCCGGTCAGCAGACAGGCTGGCAGTGGTCAGCCTGGGCCAGGCCCCCTCCCCGGTCAGCAGACACGCTGGCAGTAGTCAGCGAGGGCCAGGCCCCCTCCCCGGTCAGCAGACAGGCTGGCAGTGGTCACACCTGACCGATGGCTGAGCCAGTGGAGGCAGTGATTCACCTGGAGGGACGCCACATGCGCGCTGCCCACACTCTGTCTCCTCACTCCCCCCCCCACAGCCGGAGGAGCTGACCAACGTGCTGGAGATCTCCAACATCGTCTTCACCAGCATGTTCGCCCTGGAGATGATCCTCAAGCTCACCGCCTTCGGCTTCTTCAGCTACCTGAGGAACCCCTACAACATCTTCGACGGCATCATCGTCATCATCAGGTGAGTGAGGGCTGCCAGCATGGGCCACATGTAGTGTTTCAACCACAGGGCCCCGTCATCCTGAAGTTAAGAGGGGGTGCTGCCTGGTGCCATTGAGAGCTCTGGTTTTGAGCTCTGTTGCTGCTCGTCTCTTTGTGTAATGGGGTGGCGTTGCCTGTCTTATCTTAGCGCTAATAAGCACTAAGAATACATCCAGCAAGTAAAGGGCTACCCGCTGCAGGCCAGTGTGCTTCTCTGACACTGCTCTCTTCATCCCCCTCTCTTCTATCTGCACTTTCCCCTCTCTCTGCTGCCACCCCCTGCCCCTTTTCTCCTCTATCCTTTCTGTCTGCCCTTCTCTCTTCTCCTCTTCTCTCTCCCACCTCCCTCTGTCTCTCTCCCCTGGTCCCCTCTCTCCCCCGGTCTCCTCTGTCTCCTCTCTCCTCTCTCCCCTGCTCTCTTCTCTCCTCTCTCCCCCTGGTGTCCTCTGTCTCCTCTCTCCCCCGGTCTCCTCTGTCTCCTCTCTCCTCTCTCCCCCGCTCTCTTCTCTCCTCTCTCCCCCTGGTGTCCTCTGTCTCCTCTCTCCCCCGGTCTCCTCTGTCTCCTCTCTCCTCTCTCCCCCGCTCTCTTCTCTCCTCTCTCCCCCTGGTGTCTTCTGTCTCCTCTCTCCCCCGGTCTCCTCTGTCTCACCCCCACTCTCCTCTCTACTCTCTTCCCTGGTCTCCTCCTCTTTCCTCTCTCCCCCGGTCTTCTCTGTCTCCTCTTTCCTCTCTCCCCTGGTCTCCTCCTCTCTCCTCTCTCTCCCGGTCTCCTCTGTCTCCTCTCTCCTCTCTCCCCTGGTCTCTTCCTCTTTCCTCTCTCCCCCGGTCTCCTCTGTCTCCTCTCTCCTCTCTCCCCTGGTCTCTTCCTCTTTCCTCTCTCCCCCGGTCTCCTCTGTCTCCTCTCTCCTCTCTCCCCTGGTCTCCTCTCTCACCCTGTCTCCTCTCTCCTCTCTCCCCTGGTCTTCTCCTCTCTCCTCTCTCCCCCGGTCTCCCCTGTCTCCTCTCTCCTCTCTCCCCTGGTCCCCTCTCTCCCCCGGTCTCCTCTGTCTCCTCTCTCCTCACTCTCCCGGTCTCCTCTGTCTCCTCTCTCCTCTCTCCCCTGGTCTCCTCTCTCCTCTCTCCCCCTGGTGTCCCCTATCTCCTCTCTCCCCTCTCCCCCGGTCTCCTCTGTCTCCTCTCTCCTCTCTCCCCCGGTCTCCTCTCTCCTCTCTCCCCCGGTCTCCTCTGTCTCCTCTCTCCCCCGGTCTCCTCTGTCTCCTCTCTCCTCTCTCCCCCGGTCTCCTCTGTCTCCTCTCTCCTCACTCCCCCGGTCTCCTCTGTCTCCTCTCTCCCCTCTCCCCGGGTCTCCTCTCTCCTCTCTCCCCCGGTCTCCTCTCTCCCCTCTCCCCCTGGTGTCCTCTGTCCCCCCTCCCCCCAGTGTGTGTGAGATCATCGGCCAGTCCGACGGGGGCCTCTCGGTGCTGCGGACCTTCAGGCTGCTGCGGGTGCTCAAGCTGGTGCGCTTCATGCCGGCGCTGCGGCGGCAGCTGGTGGTGCTGATGAAGACCATGGACAACGTGGCCACCTTCTGCATGCTGCTCATGCTCTTCATCTTCATCTTCAGGTGAGGGGGGGGGGGGGGGGGCCCGTGTGCAAGCTGCACTTTTCCCAGGAGGGGTTTCCTTATCTATCGCAGCGAGGTGTCGTTAGTGTAGGCAGAGGGCAACAGCCCATGACTCCTTCGCTGGCCCAGCTCTGCTCCCTTTCCTGTGCATTAACTTCAGAAAGTGAGAGGTCCTCTTGGGTTTGTCTCTGGCAAATCCGAGTGCGACGCAAACTTCCAGTTCTCCGACTGTGAGAAGACAGTCAGAGATTACTCCCCTGGGCGCGGAGAAAGCATTTCGCAAGCAGATACCATAGGGAGAGGATTCCTTTGACTCCCACGTCCCCTGTCTGTGTTTCCGGCAGTATCCTGGGGATGCACATTTTCGGGTGCAAGTTCAGCCTGAAGACGGACGCCGGGGACACGGTTCCAGACCGGAAGAACTTCGACTCGCTGCTGTGGGCGATCGTCACCGTCTTCCAGGTACGGTAACCGGGTCCGCGAGGAGGACACGGAGGTGGAGACGCCGAGCTGACCAGCGGGCGTGGGGGATGTGTGTGTATCGGGCAGGCAGGCGGGTGATTACAGTTAGCCTGCGCTGCTTTGCCATTTCCAGCCGCGCACAGCGAAAGAGTCAGACTCTCGCGTTAAATCTCACCCTTGAGGCAGGCTTGCGAGTGGACGGCCGCTAAGCCACCAGCTGGGCCCATCACACAGGCTCCTCGGTTAAAACATTTGCTACAGAGCCAGTGGGAAATTAACCATGGTAATAATTCATTTCACTTATATAGCTTTTCTGGACACTCCACTCCAAGCACTTTACAGGTCATGGGGAATCCCACTACCACCACCAATGTGCAGCCCCACCTGGATGATGCGCCAGTCCGCTCCCCACACACCAGCTCTCAGTGCAGAGGAGAGCAGAGTGATGAAGCCAGTTCAGAGATGGGATTATTAGGAGGCCATGATTGGTAAAGGCCAGGGGGTAATTTGGCCAGGTTGGTAGGGGTTACACCCCTACTCTTTTCAAGAAATGCCCTGGGATTTTTAATGACCACAGAAAGTCAAGACCTCAGTTTTACATCTTTTCCAAAGGACGGTGCTTTTTTAAAACTATAGTTCCCTTCACTATACTGGGCCATTAGGACCCACACAGACCGCAGGTGAGTGCTCTCTACTGGTCCAACACTGCTTCCAGCAGAAACCATAGGTTTTCCCTGGAGGTCTCCCATCCAGGTACTGGCCAGGCTCACACCTGCTGAGCTCCAGTGGAGAGTTGCAGGATGATCTGGCTGTTTTTACTATCTGCACCGATCCTCTGGAGCGCTCCAGTTTCCCGGTTCTCCTTGTATCGCGGAGCTAGCCAACAGCAAGATGAGCGTGACCACCTGTTAGTCCTGTGTACTGTAGCAGTGAAGTGAGAATGAACGGCACTTGCTGTAACTGTCAATTCCCTTCTGAATCTAGCCTTTTCTGGAGGATGTGCTCTCTTGTCTTCGTTGCATAGTGGGGATGTAGAGACTTTGGCTCCTTCAGCTCCACTGCCAGAACAGTGTAGCCCAAGGAGATGGGAAATTTGTAGCAGCAGGAGCCCCTCCTGGCCCTGCGGGCCTGTGGCGTGGCTACCACTGTTTGTAAATACTGTTCCCAAGCCAGCCTTAGCAGAAACGTCAGTCGCAGTGAGGCATGTCCAATCACAAGCAGGAGCTTTGCATTAAGAATCCCCAGATCTGGGGGAGAAGTGTCCAATGTCACCCCCTGGGTGTCCCACGCATGCGTCTCCTCTCGCCAGCTCGTGTGGCCTCTTGTGTGTCCGGCTGCTGGCTTTAGGGCATGCAAGGTGCTGCCTGGACTCCCGACCCCTGGAGACCCGCAGGACAGAACCGGCCCAGTTTCTGCCTTTGAGTGCAGGTCCCCGCCAGCCCAGGCCGAAATGAATCAGGCAGAGATCTGAGGGGGAGGGAGGTCAGGGCCGCCCAGGGATGAGATGCATCGCGATGTTGGTGACAGTGACCCCTGCTGGCCGGAGGAGGTCAGCACGGCCCTGTATTAAGCTGTATGCGGGTGTGCCACAGATCCTGACGCAGGAAGACTGGAACGTGGTGCTGTACAACGGGATGGCCTCCACCTCCCCCTGGGCAGCCCTCTACTTCGTGGCCCTCATGACTTTCGGGAACTACGTGCTCTTCAACCTGCTGGTGGCCATCCTGGTGGAGGGGTTTCAGGCCGAGGTGAGTGGCAAAGCCACCCCAGGGGCACAGGCGGAGCGACCCCAGAGAGGGTCCGAGACAGCCATTTCTCTCTCTCTCTCTCTCTCTCTCTCTCTGCGTGACAGGGGGACGCCAACCGCTCGTACTCGGACGACGACAGGTCCTCGTCTAACTTCGAGGAGGGCGAGAAGCAGAAAGACTCCCTTCAGCTCTCAGGTACGGCGGCCTGGGCGCGATCTGACCCTCAGGCAGATGGGAGGCAGCAAGTGGGCCTGTCCCATTGGCTCTCAGAGAATCCTGCCCCTTTCTCTTTTCCTTCACCCAATTATTGGTTTAATTAAGTAGACCTTTTCTACAAAGCAGCAGATTTTGCTACTTCTCCTCCTGTTTTGATTCATCGGTCACTCCACCTTTAATTCGGTCTCTGTGAAATATTGTTAACATGTGTAATTCTGCTCTTGTTATCTCATCGTCCGGGGTTGTATTGTAAATGTTGTCCAGTATCCCGTGTCGTGCTGTATTTCTTTATAAAACAGCCCTGCGATAATGCAGGGTGCCCTGGATGGAAGGGATTGCCGGACTATTCTTTCTAAACTGAACAAGAAAGAAATCGCAATGCTTTTAAATAAAACCTCAGAAGGGTTCGAAAGCTGTAATTAAACAGCCAGTATCTCAATTCAGGGTCCAGTTTAGTAAGTGTTCCCTTCACTCCAGACCCCAAGATCTGCACTTTGACCCCCAACGGCCACCTGGAGCCCGGCCCTGTGCCTTCCTCCAAGGCGCCGTACGCTTCAGAGAGGTTGCATTGGAGCCTGGGTTCGAGGAAGAGCAGTGTCATCTCCCTGGGCCCGGCCAACCTGGAGCAAAGGTCGCTGGTAAGGACAGCTGCCCAGCTCTTTAACGCATCTAGTAGCCAGATCTCGTTTCTCCTCCAGGGAGACTGCTTGATTTCACCCTGTAAAGTAATTGAAGATAAAACACGGTTTGATTATCTGTAATTAACAGTATTTTAATTGTGTTTTCGAAACAGGTACCTTCTAGTTCTCTCCTGCACAACCATTCCTTGCTTCTCCCCTCATGCGAAAAGACGCATTCCTAATGCAAGAAATTGCATATGGCTAATAAAGTGATCTGATCTGATCTTATCATGTGTTACAGTGCGGCAGGCGCAATTCCCACTACCACCACTGGGGGCGCCCTCCTCAGTCCTCCTGGAGCCGGAGGTCCAGCTGGAACAGCCTGCGCTGGCCCTCCGTGGGAATGGGGATGACCGTGGTGGGGGGAGGCGGCGGCGGCGGCGGAGGCAGCAGTAACGCCCGGACCCGGAACCCCCCCAACCCCGCCGAGCACGAGTCCCTGCTCTCGCACCCCTCCCTCCCTCGCGCCGCCCCGCCCGCCCCCATGGCGCGCCACGTGCCCGCCCACCCCCCGCCGCCCCCCCGGCGGGACCGGCGCGCCCTCTCGCTGGAGCTCCCCGTGCTGCTGCAGGTCCCCGGCGCCCCGCCCCTCCCCCAGGCTCTGCAGCGCAAGAAGAGTTTCTCGGGGCCACAGGGGGCCCCGGGGGATCACCAGGACTGCAACGGCAAGACCCCCGGCCCCCAGCAGCAGCACCTCCTGGGCGAGGTGTTCCCCCAGCTCAACACCCGGAAGGAGAGGGAGGAACTGGAGGAGGAGATCGACTACGTGAGTGCGAGAGGCTGAACAGCATGGCGGAGTCATGACAGAATAACAATGATAATAATAGTTCCTTACACTTCTATGTAGCCCTTCTCTGGACAGTCCGCTCAAAGCTCTTTACAGGTAATGGGGGATCCCACTACCGCCACCAATGTGCCATTGGACCCAACCTGGATGATGCAACGGCAGCCATCAGTGGGGAGGAGAACAGAGAGATGAAGCCAGTTCAGAGAGGGGGGTGATTAGGAGGCCACGATGGGTAAAGGGCAGGGGGTCATTTGGCCGGACACCAGGGTAACACCCCTACTCTTTTCAAGTAACGCCCTGGGATTTTGTGATGACCACAAAGAGTCAGGGCCTCAGTTTTACATCTCATCCAAAGGACAGCACCTTTTTTTACAGTATAGAGTCCCCATTACTGTACTGGGGCAATAGGACCCACACAGATCACAGGTACTGGCGCAGGTACTCACACCTGCTTAGCTTCAATGGGCTGCCAGTTGTGGGTTGCACACCTTGACTACACACAAAAACCTGCTTAGGACAGGGGTCAGCACTTCTTCACCTGCCCTGAAATGAAGAAATGCTTCAGATTTATCTCGTCTGTCTGCTAAACTAATATGAAATCCTGCACCAGTCGGCTTCTGTCTCAACAGCAGTGTGTGATGGACGGCGCTGTTGTAGAGCCCAGGGTGATCCATGAATCTGCCTCTGCTGGGAGGCGACAAAGCACAAATTTCAGGCCCTCTCTCTCATTACCGTCAAGTCCACATGACCGTGTGTATTGCTCTTTTAAAGTGAATTGGTTCTTATAGCCCCTGGTGAAACACAGTCAGTCTTACATTGCCCCACCAGGCAATCCACTAATATCTAAATCTGGGAAATGGCTGGAAAACCATCAAAGGTTAGATAAAAACACACTGCTGCTGTGATGCAATCTGTATGCCGGTTCAAGCAGGTTGAAAAAAGGATCTTGCTGTCTTCCAGTGCACAAAACAGCAAGATTGGCGTCTGCTTTTCGCCCCAGTTATTTGTTAGATATTTATCACTGGCCGTTAAAGATATGAAATGAGATGGGAAGAGGAGACTGTTCAGGCAGTCATTCCTGCAGTTCGCTTTCCATTTATTGAGCTATTTGGAGTAAAAAGGCAAAATCTCATGTGTTTCGGCCTTTCTTATTTGCTAATCGAATAATGCCTGTAAAACCTGCAGGGCCTCTGTCTCTGTACTGTTCTGGACTGGACTGGACAGGGCCTCTGTCTCTGGACTGGACTGGACTGGACAGGGACTCTATCTCTGTACTGGACTGGACTGGACTGGGCCTCTGTCTCTGGACTGGAGAGGGCCTCTGTCTCTTGCCTAGACTGGACAGACTCTGTCTCTGGCCTGGACTGGACAGGGCCTCTGTCTCTGGCCTGGACTGGACTGGGCCTGTCTCTTAACAGGGAGCAAACAAATATTTAAAATGCAAAATAAACAAAATTCTTCTTGCGCTTCTGACTAGACCTCTTCAGTAGTCAGTGCTAACACAGTCCTTGTCTTCCTTCTTCCATTCCCTCTAGTACAGTTTACATAACAGACGGCAGATGGTGATTGGCACTGAGGGCTTCCCCTCCCTGGTTTTTAAATTGTCTACAAGCCAATGGTCTTGTACCGACAGGTCAGGTGACTGAGGGCATCTGCTCATTCCCCACAGCATTCTGGGGATTGTAGTTCAGACAAGGAACTCCCTCATGTCTGAAGCCATTGCCCTCGCTCAAGGCCCAGTTAAGGACATGTGAGCTGGGAAGTCAGTGTTAATGCTGTCCAGTTGACTCCGGTAGCCAAGTCCAGATCTGTGCTGGTTCAACATGCGCCACTGTTGTGTCTCCCTTCCAGAGTCTTTGTTTCCGAATCCAGAAGATGATGGAGGTGTACAAGCCAGACTGGTGTGAGGCCAGGGATGACTGGTCCGTCTATCTCTTCTCCCCACAAAACAAGTCAGTCTGCCCAGTGATCGGGGGGTGGGGGTGGTGGCGGTTGGGAAGAGGTGTTGGCAAGCAGACAAAGACTTTCTTGAGTCCATCCACAGAAGAAACTGGTCAGCCTGCGACCCCTTGCAATTCAAACCAATGCTCCAATCAGCTTGTTCCGTATTGAATTGATATTCAGCTAGTATAATAGTCATAGTCTCATTAGCTTTTCTGTCTCTTTTTTGAAGATTTCTACCACTAATCTTCTAACAAAAGTGACTGATCCCTTTGTGTTTTCAATTAATTTTATGTATAGCTTGTTAAATCCCTTCCCAGCTCTAATGGGGTCACTGCCCTAGTGTCACCTTATTTTCCAGCAGCCGTGGGTGGAACGGGACCACACACCTCTTTTGCTGTCTTTTCCTTGTTTCCAGCTTAAGTGCTTAAGTAAGGAGAGTGCTGGAGCTGAAAAATACAGCTTAATAAATATAAATGACTTTGTTTCCTGGATCACACATGATACCATGCAACCTTTGCCCCTCTGTGGCAATGTTTCTAGCCCTCCGTTACCATGTACAGTTGATCATATCCACTGTACCAGTTTTATCCATATTGTACTGGGATGCAATTTTGAGCCTTTTGCATCAGATAGAAACAAGATAGGAATTAGGGCCAGAAGTTGGCATCCCTGTCTATGACCGTGTGAAGTTCTGGATTCATCATTTCTGTCTTTCTCTTCCACTCACTGTTTGCACTTCTTCTGTGGTTGGCACTGTTCCCGCAGGTTCAGGCTGCTGTGCCAGTCCATCATTGCTCACAAGCTCTTTGACTACGTGGTCCTGGCCTTCATCTTTCTCAACTGCATCACTGTGGCCTTGGAGAGGCCCAAGATCCACCAGGGAAGCCTGGTAAGAAAGTTTCCCAGTCCCAGATCTAGACCTAAGAGCATAGCCCAGAGATATCTGGCTTCTTAGCTAGGATTGGTCCCCAAGAGTACAGCCTGCCAACTACTCAACACGAGATCAGTCAGCCCACTGGAGTACAGTCTGGTGATCTCATAAAGCTACTCAATCCAAGACCAGTCCCCCCAAGTACAGCCGGGAGATCTCGTCCTGGTTCCCAGTTTGATACTAATCTCCCTGAGTACAGCCTGGAGATCTCATCCAGCTTCCCAATCCAAGATCAACTCCCTTGAGTACAGCCTGGAGATCTCAACTGCCTTCCAAGTCCAAGACTTATCCCCTTGAGTATAGCCTGGAGATCTCATCCATTTTCCCAATCCAAGACTAGCCCTCTTGAGTACAGCCTGGAGATCTCACCCAGCTTCCCAATCCAAGATCTGTCCCCTTGATTAGAGCCTGGGGATCTCATCCAAGGTTGCCCCTCCAGAGTACAGTCTTTGAATTCCATCCTGGTTTCAAATTGAAGATAAGATCCCCGGAGCGCAGGTTCCTAGTCCGGGAGGAGCCCGTATTTCACAGAGATCAAAGCCAGGGTACTTCTTCAGGATTTACACCTGCAGTGATAATTCACATGATTTCTAAACAGTGCCCTGTACATAAATAAACAGTGTACATTAACTGAAGCCAGTTTGAAATGGAAATGCAGACATGTTCGTATTGCAAATGAGTGCCGAGGTCCACAAGTAAAAAACGTGTGTGAGTGAGTGCCTAGTGTGTGAATCGGTTGTGCGGCACAGGGGTAGGTGTGTTCATGGTGGCCTCCAGACAGCAGGCCAAGGTCCCCCATCGCTCCAGACCAGATAGCCTGTAGCCCACCCTGGCCACAAACCAGCCCCTGCTCCTGCAACTTCCTGATGAGCCCTGAAGACAGAGGCAGTGGTTTAATTCTGTGTGCTTTCCACAGGAGCGCCTCTTCCTCACCATCTCCAACTACATCTTCACTGCCATCTTTGTGGCCGAGATGACACTCAAGGTAAGGAGGTTGATCTGTGTTTGTCCATCCATCTGTCCATGCATCCACCTGTTCTGTCACACTCCCACAAGGGCAGCAGTGCTGGTCATCCCTGGACTATAAGAACCCGCCTGACTGATGCTTCAGGGCTGGGATCAGAGCGGTCATTCTCGGTGCTGAGGGGTGGGCGGGTCAGGGGGCCAGGCGAGAGTCACCCGCTGAGAGCTGGCCTTGTCCTCGGCGTTTGTTGGGCTCGTGGACTGGCCAAGAGCACGCTTTTCAGAGAGCGGAAAGCGAATGAGATCTTCTCTCCCCCTGTGCTGGTCAAAGCACGAGCACCGATTTGAGAAACGCCGGCTGCTTCCAAACTCGGATGGTTCCTGAAAACGCACATTGGACGTTGGAGCTGATCTGCCAGTTTCTTCCTCACAGATGAAGCGCCTTGTTGCCCTGTGAATCAGGATGTGGTGCAGGAGAGCTTAGCTTCTGTGACTCCTTCCTGCAGGGCAATTCAACACACTGAGTGGAGTGACACCAGCGGATACAGCCACAAGCAAAACAGGCAGGCCAGTCTGGATCTCCCGCACAACCCTGCATAATGACTTCTGCTCGGAGCCTTTAGCGGAGAAATCCCCTCAGCTCCACGGGCTCCTGTGTCCCCTCCTTTTGCAGGAAGTGTCTGTTTCATGCACACACTGTGGAGCGGGCAGCTGGCCCATAGCTCCGCCCACAGGGGGAGTGTAATGACCACGGAAGGGCAGAACGGCCAAACGGAGAGCCCAGGCCTGCTAGGCTGACGGGAGGGCGAGAGTGGCGGGCCGCCCTCAGTGCTCGGTGTGTGTGTGTGCTCCTCGCGCAGGTGGTGTCCATGGGGCTGTACTTCGGCGAGCAGGCCTACCTGCGCAGCAGCTGGAACGTCCTGGACGGCTTCCTGGTCTTCGTCTCCCTCGTCGACATCGTGGTCTCCATGGCGGGCGGGGCCAAGATCCTGGGGGTCCTGAGGGTGCTGAGGCTCCTGCGCACCCTGCGCCCCCTCAGGTACGGGGACTTGTGTGCGGCTGTTTGTGGGGCTTCTGCAGGGACGGCACCCCTGAAGCACCGGTGCCGAGACGTGGAAAAGCCCCATAAGTCACGTGCCATCGATCTCACTACGTACGAGCAGTGAGAGAGGCCTTTCCTTTACTAGATCAAGTACCGGATCACGGCAGTGTCCCCTCTAAGCGCACAAAGGCGATGAAATCAGCGCACACGGGAAATTGAACAGCGCACAAAAAATTAAATTCCCCCAAAAATATGATAATAAGACGAACAGGGTCGTCAATTGAAAAATGCTAAATTGACCACATGAGACTGGCTGGGAGAGGCCCACCTTGGCTCTGTGCGTTATTATCGCTACTCGATCATCGATATCTCTGCTCTCGTTGTCTCGTAGCTCCCTGCTCATGCCGGCTCCACACTCAGTCTCTCTGACTGGGCTCGTTGAGTCGCTGTCCCAGACTGTTGGATCTCTATGTTTCTATGAGGATGACTATGTTAACAAAAAATAATTTCAGGTTGACAACTTTACATCCACCCAATTTAGTGTGCACTCGTTTTAATCACTGGGAAGAAATGTGTACAACTTGACATTTTTGCGCAGACAGGCCATTAAAAATTAAAGGGAACATTGGATGATGGGCAGGTGTATAAATAATGGCAACCTGCCCATGATCTTGTACTGGAGTACTCCTGTGCCTTTTGGGCTCTGCTCCAGCTGCGCTTGTTTAATTAAGCTTCCTGAAACCTTACTGAACAGCTGTCTGGTTATAACGTTGTACTTTTTCCTCTGAGGTTTTGTTTTTAGTAGTGCAGTTAGTTAGAAAAGCACAGCAACAACACTGTAACACTGCAACTCCTCAGTCATGCAACTTTTCTCTTCCTTGATCAAGTTGCTTTGATCTCACTGGGTCTCCATACAGTATGGAGCATGGAGTCCTGACTGCTGTCTGTATGTCTGTGTGCGGCAGGGTCATCAGCCGAGCCCCAGGTTTGAAACTGGTGGTGGAGACGCTGATCTCCTCCCTGAAGCCCATCGGGAACATCGTGCTCATCTGCTGTGCCTTCTTCATCATCTTCGGGATTTTGGGTGTGCAGGTACTGCGGTCTGTCTCTGCTTTAAGGGGCGCATGGCTGTCTTGTGTAATCATGTGCTTCCAGACCCATTTCCACGTCTGTTGTGTATCCCACAATTGTAGATGCCGATCTGAAAGCTTTAGAGACATGCAAATAGTCCATAAAAAAGTCTGCGTGTCACTTGTTCTCTCCATTAGTTTACTGATCTCCCCGCTATCTGATCTCCACATTCTCACTGTTGTTTCACAGAGTTTTGTAAAAGTGTTTGCTTTGTGCTCTGTATCACTCTTCCCTCTGTCAATCTCCAACCCCCATAGCTCTTCAAAGGGAAGTTTTTCTACTGCCTGGGCCCGGACATCAAGAACATCACCAACAAGTCCGACTGCCTCCTGGCCAATTACAAGTGGGTCCATCACAAGTACAACTTCGACAACTTGGGTCAGGTGAGTCATCGCACAGCACTGCGGCACGAGCCCCAGGCAAGCCAGTCTCTGTGTCAGCGTTACTGATGCGGAGCTGTTTCTATAAAAATACAAGCTCTTTTTAGATCTTCCATTTCGAGATCAGTTCTCTGAGCTTGATCCCTGGGACACACATGTCTGTCAGGAGAAACGGCAGCATGGCTCCTGCCAGCTAACTGAGCCCTTAATTAAGCCTATTCTTTAAAATCTCATCTTATTCATTTTTTTTTCTGGTTATCAGTTTCTGGTTTCAGAAATCTGCTGCTTCGGGTATATAATTGCCAAGATATTTACAAAAAAAATGTTCACTGTGTCCTCAATAATGTGCATACAATGTACATGTGATTAAACATCTCACGATAGGTTGTGAACTGCGCTTTTGTGATGCTGTGCTTTGAAGGAGAGCTCCTGCAGCGATACAGTCCACTGTTGCAGTGAATCTATGCCCTCCTGCAGTGATATCCATACTGTGATTTACAGCAACCCGTGTTCATGCAGACACTGTGAAGCTACTTTTACAAAGTTATCATAGTTGATAAATTATGAGCGTAGTGAGGAATTTCATAGTGCGGTCTGATTATTGGAGAGCACAGAGAAAATAAAGCCATGCATAGTGGTGAACAACGTAGAACATGTTAGAGACACTGGTCAGACCTTGTGCTCCAGCTGTTTGTACTGTATGTCTATAAGTCCTTCTCTTAAATATACAGTAGGGTAGCAGGGCTCTGAAAAGCAGAGCTTCATGCTTCCCACCACATCTCATTCAGCTGAAAAGTAATGTACTGTACAGTACCTTTCATTCTCTTCCCACGTTTCACAGTCGGGAGAACTACACTACCAGTATAGATGCATTTGTGGCGGTTTCTGTTTTCTCTCCCCCCCCAAAGTCGCTGTTCTTTCTTGGAGGAGGTAAAAGTAAATACTGTCACGATCATAATCCCTCCTCTTAAGGGCGCTCCGGCTCTCTCACATTTTAGTTGATCATGTGCACCGGCCACCGATCCTGCCTCTCCCTACTCTCCCTACTCTCCCTACTCTCCCTACTCCCGGCTCTGCACTGGAAGACGGCCGCCCGGAGGCCCGCCTACCACCGAGTCGCACACCTCCGTCCACAGCTTGAGGGCACAAGCCTCCTGTGGGCGACCTGACCCTGCTGAGTCCGGGGCTCAGAGAGCCTGGCCTCGTGATCCCATTTTTATTCCCTCTCCCCGCACTGGATCCCGTTCCGGTTTTTATCCTTGTCTAGTTTTTGTTTCGGATGATCTCCCAGCTATGGACTTCTGGACTGCCTCCTGGTTTCCCCTTCGGGATAGTTCTGGACTTGTTCGCCTGCGCCACGCCCCCCGGGCAACTGGAAAACTGCCGTCACGCCCACGCCCCCCCCCCCCCCCCCCCCGTCATCCCATCCTGATCCTGTCGTTGTTCCCTGCTACCCTTCTCCAGTCTCTCCCGGATTTTACCGTCTGCATAGGGTCCTGACCTATACACATCGTTACAAATACCCAAAGTCAGGCCGCCCCCTCTGTACGGTACAGTGCGTCATCTCGAGAGCGGATTGGGCCAGACTTTGACTCTGCCGGGGCCGGCAGACGCTGGGATTTTCAGAGCCCTGATACTCGCTCATCACAGAGGCGAGTGTGCGAGGCTGTCTGGCTGTGACTAGCGAGTTAGAGCTGTTCTTCCCCTTTTTTGCCTCAGAGCAGGTCGCTCCTGTGCGTGCCCTCGGCCGGCTTCGTGGGTCTGCCTCACCTGACATCTCTCCGATTGCCTCCAGTTTAATAACCCTGACCATGTCTGTGTGTGTGTGTGTCTGTGGCTTCATGTCTGCGTGACTCTGTGCGTGGGTGTATGTATGTCAACGTGTGTATGTGTGTCCTTGTGTGATTCCCACCACAGGCTTTGATGTCCCTCTTTGTGCTGGCTTCTAAGGACGGCTGGGTCAATATCATGTATAATGGACTGGACGCCGTGGGCATTGACCAACAGGTAAGAAAGGCCTCCCAGGCTTTCTGCACGCCATTCACTGCAGGGCAGTATCGGGGGCACACCTTGCAGCTTGTGTACAAAGATGATTCCCGTTCCAGGGCTGCTCGATCCATTTCAGGTTTCAGCTGCAGCCGGCTCTTGGACAAACCCTGCTGATTGCAGAATCTTTTTTCATATTGCTTGAAATGGAGCATCAAATATTTTCAAATATCATTTTAATTGCAAATGTCTGCCCTGCGCACACTGTCACTGTAAGGCAGCACATCCGGCACGGAATGCTGGTTAATATATAACAGCCTGCAGCAGGTACCACCTAGAGTAGCTCAGACCTCTGTGTGTAGATATTAGAAGCTATCACATTAAGTGATACAACAGAGAATTAGGAGGAATTGTTGATAAAAGAAGCAAGTTAATTACAACCTTATAGGCAATCGAATTCCAGCAGTGAAATACTCTTGATATGATGCAGTAGCTGTGTCTCAGTGTCACTGTGCTGCAGCAGCTGTGTCTCGGTGTCACTGTGCTGCAGTAGCTGTGTCTCGGTGTCACTGTGCTGCAGTAGCTGTGTCTCGGTGTCACTGTGCTGCAGCAGCTGTGTCTCGGTGTCACTGTGCTGCAGTAGCTGTGTCTCGGTGTCACTGTGCTGCAGCAGCTGTGTCTCGGTGTCACTGTGCTGCAGTAGTTGTGTCACAGTGTCACTGTGCTGCAGTAGTTGTGTCACAGTGTCACTGTGCTGCAGCAGCTGTGTCTCGGTGTCACTGTGCTGCAGTAGTTGTGTCACAGTGTCACTGTGCTGCAGTAGCTGTGTCTCGGTGTCACTGTGCTGCAGCAGCTGTGTCTCAGTGTCACTGTGGTGCAGTAGCTGTGTCACAGTGTCACTGTGCTGCAGGAGCTGTGTCTCGGTGTCACTGTGCTGCAGTAGCTGTGTCACAGTGTCACTGTACTGTAGCAGTGTTACAGTGTGTTGCTGTGCTTTTCTAACATCACGACTAAAAACAAAATCTCAGAGGAAAAACTAAAACATTATGATCAGACATCAGCTCAGTAAGGTTTCAAAAAGCTTAATTAAACAAACTCAGATTAACCAAAGCCCAAAAGGCACAGAGGTACTCCAGTACCAGATCATGAGCAGGCTCACAAATAAGGAGAGGCCTTTCTCACTGTTCATACTACGTTCATTGCTCGGTATTGCTGTTCCCAGAAATCTCTTCCCACCTGCCCTTCTGTCTCAACCCCTTTCCCTCTGTCTCCTCTGTCTCCTCTGTCTCTCCCCCCAGCCTGTCACCAACAACAACCCCTGGATGCTGCTGTACTTCATCTCCTTCCTGCTGATCGTCAGCTTCTTTGTGCTCAACATGTTCGTGGGCGTGGTGGTGGAGAACTTTCACAAGTGCCGGCAGCACCAGGAGGCCGAGGAGGCCAAGAGGCGCGAGGAGAAGAGGCTGCGGCGCCTGGAGAAGAAGAGACGCAGTAAGAGACAGAGACAGGGACCCTCAGAGAAACCCGGCTGTCCCATCGGGAGAGGGAGAGACAGGGGGACAGAGACCGGTCAGGAGCAGAGACAGAGACAGGGACCCTCAGAAAAACTAGGCTGTCCCATCGGGAGAGGGAGAGACAGGGGGACAGAGACCGGTCAGGGCCAGAGACAGAGACAGGGACCCTCAGAATAACCAGGCTGTCCCATCGGGAGAGGGAGAGACAGGGGGACAGAGACCGGTCAGGGCCAGAGACAGAAACAGGGACCCTCAGAAAAACCAGGCTGTCCCATCGGGAGAGGGAGAGACAGGGGGACAGAGACCAGTCAGGGACAGAGACAGAGACAGGGACCCTCAGAAAAATCAGGCTGTCCCATCGGGAGAGGGAGAGACAGGGGGACAGAGACCAGTCAGGGACAGAGACAGAGACAGGGACCCTCAGAAAAACCAGGCTGTCCCATCGGGAGAGGGAGAGACAGGGGGACAGAGACCGGTCAGGAGCAGAGACAGGGACAGGGACCCTCAGAAAAACCAGGCTGTCCCATCGGGAGAGGGAGAGACAGGGGGACAGAGACCAGTCAGGAGCAGAGACAGAGACAGGGACCCTCAGAAAAACCAGGCTGTCCCATCGGGAGAGGGAGAGACAGGGGGACAGAGACCGGTCAGGGCCAGAGACAGAGACAGGGACCCTCAGAAAAACTAGGCTGTCCCATCGGGAGAGGGAGAGACAGGGGGACAGAGACCGGTCAGGGCCAGAGACAGAGACAGGGACCCTCAGAATAACCAGGCTGTCCCATCGGGAGAGGGAGAGACAGGGGGACAGAGACCGGTCAGGGCCAGAGACAGAGACAGGGACCCTCAGAAAAACCAGGCTGTCCCATCGGGAGAGGGAGAGACAGGGGGACAGAGACCAGTCAGGAGCAGAGACAGAGACAGGGACCCTCAGAAAAACCAGGCTGTCCCATCGGGAGAGGGAGAGACAGGGGGACAGAGACCAGTCAGGAGCAGAGACAGAGACAGGGACCCTCAGAAAAACCAGGCTGTCCCATCGGGAGAGGGAGAGACAGGGGGACAGAGACCGGTCTGGAGCAGAGACAGAGACTGGGACCCTCAGAAACCAGGAGACGAAGAGGCTGTCCAAGCAGGAGAGGGAGAAAAAGAAACACAGCGAATAACAGAACAAGAAAGTGACCCCAACACACAGAAAACCCTCATTTCAATGCACACTTGTCACAACGATCATAGCAAAGCAATTTCTGTTTTTTTGGGGGGGAAAAGGAACACCTGCTGCTTTTGTAGGAGCGTTTCTCATTGGTAATCAGGCCAACACATTCCTGTTTGCTGTCCTGGTCTGTTCAGCACAAACAGGTCATGTCTTTAGTTCAGCACGTGGCTCAAAAAGCAAGTTCAGAGCTAGTGTACGACATACTGTAGTGGGGGACTCCCCGCGCTGTGCAGAATTGACTGGGGTGCGCTTTCCTCGCTGCGGGGACTCGGGAACAGGAGAGCTGCTTTGCAGTGATCTCTCCCTTGTGTCTACCTCCCCTCCTCCTGCCCCCCCCCCTCTCTCCTGCTCTCAGAGGCACAGAAGCTGCCCTATTACGCCAGCTACAGCCCAGTGCGGCTGATGATCCACTCTCTGTGCACCAGTCACTACCTGGACCTCTTCATCACCGTCATCATCTGCGTCAACGTGGTCACCATGTCCCTGGAGCACTACAGCCAGCCTCCGGTGAGTTCACCCCCCCCACCTCTCTGCAGGTAAAGTTGGACCCCTTTTCCGCCCCTATATCGTGCCCACCGAGCCTGCACTCACTGTGTCTACCTCTGTGTCTGCGCCAGTCCCTGGAGACGGCGCTGAAGTACTGCAACTACCTCTTCACCACCACCTTCGTCCTGGAGGCCGTGCTGAAGCTGATCGCCTTCGGGTTCCGCCGCTTCTTCAAGGACAGGTACCGCCGCGCCGTCTTCATGTTCTCGTCTCTTCTTCGCGTGTGTTCTAGCACATAACCGAGGGCAGCACCCGTGTTTGCAGGAGCACTGCGCTCCAAGTAAACAAAATGAAAACAAAAGCACCGCGATCGGACCTCAGCGACTGAGCCGCGAAGTTCCCGGCCCGAACCGCGCGCGGCTCACCGCTGTGGAAACTGCGCGGTGCCGATTGAACCGTATCACGCCTCCTGGAGAAACTCGCCGGACGATCCCGCTGGATCCTTCTGTACTGGGGGGGGTGGGCACATAAGTTGTTTCCCTCGCAGTCGACACAGAAGCGATCCCGCCCAGGGCGATGAGGTCGGAGACTTCCTGTGCGCGCGGCTGAATTCCCTCCCCCCCCGTCGTCGGCCCTCCGCTCGCGGTCACCCTGCATGTCCTTGTGCGCCCCCCCGCCCCAGGTGGAACCAGCTGGATCTGGCCATCGTGCTGCTGTCGGTGATGGGGATCACTCTGGAGGAGATCGAGATCAACGCCGCCCTGCCCATCAACCCCACCATCATCCGGATCATGAGAGTGCTGCGGATCGCCAGGGGTGAGTCTGGAGGCCGAGGCTGGAAGTGGGGATTGGGGGGATCGGCCACAGGGCATGATTGCTGAGTCCCTCTCTGTGCTCGGCAGTGTGGATGCGCAGACCGAAGAGTCCAGATATAACTTAGAGTCGGCTCTCTGGGATCCATGACAAAAGCTCTGTGTGTTATTCAGGAATAGATTTCTTCAGGAATAGATTTGCTACTTACAGCTATTGACCCTCCCTTATTGCTCATTCCAGCTCTCTTGTGTCTTTTGTGCTATTTATGAAGATTATAGCTGGTCTTTAAGGCAGAGTCGTAACCTGAGTCTCGCATGCAAGGGATGTTTCTGGATGTATCTCGGAGAATCAGACTTCTCACGAATGTTAGCCGCAGGACAGGGGCCTGGTGGTCCGGTGTTTAAGGCAAAGGTCTTGGATCAAACAGTTGTGGGTGTTTTCTGTAGTAAAACCCAAAGAGCCCGAAAAGAACCTAGAGCTACTCTTCTCGTCCTCTCTGTCTCTCTCTCTCCTCTCCTCGGCCTCTCTGTCTCTCTCTCCTCTAATCGCCCTCTCTGTCTGTCTCTCTCTTGGTCAGTGCTGAAGCTGTTGAAGATGGCCACTGGCATGAGAGCGTTGCTGGACACAGTGGTGCAGGCCCTGCCTCAGGTACGGTGAATGTCTCTCTCTGTCCTTCTCTCCATCGCCTTTCTCCTCTCTCTCCTCCTACCTCTCTCTATCCCCTTTCTCCCCTCTCTTCCTCTCAATTTCCATTCAAGAACCTTTTTTGGCCTGACTGGTGAATTTCAGTGTTGCTGAAGCGTGTACAAGCAACACAACATCTACAGACATTTACAACACAGACACGTCATAAGATGTTAACATACAACATACAGAGCATTATTGGGAGACAGGCTCAGTGTTCCTCAGGGTGCGACAGGAGATCACATACTGGGCTACCAGTTGAACTCCCTGCCCCAGGTGACAGAACAGCCCCTGCATTGACACACGTTGACAAGAGAGTGGCCGGTTTTAGATGAGTGGATTCTCATCCCCAGGAATAAATCTCGATCTGGAAAGCGCCCCCTGTGAATACTAGTGTAACGTGCTGCCTGTTTAACGTTTAGCCCTTGTTTCAATGAGTGAAAGAGAGCACTTTGCCTGTATTTTTAGTTTGACCTTTCATGGTACGGCCCTGATGAAGTACAGACTGGCCAGAAACAAAATGCGTAGTCTTCACAGTTCCCCCCAGAGAGGGGGGCAGGTCTCTCTCTCTCTCTCCATGCACTTTGTGCCGGTGTCTCAGTGAGACGGCGTCTCAGTGGATGTGTTACCAGAGGCACGACCAGGCCTTCTGAGGGCAGGCTCCAGCTCATGAGATCCAGCCTCCTTGCTTGGGATCCAGGGATAATAAGTGGCAATAAAATCAGATGCTTTTGCCAAGACGTCCATCTTTCATTAATCTATATCCCTCCGCTGAATTTCAAGGACATCTGGAGAGTAATTAACAGGGGAAGTGAATAATGAGCCCTTCACTAAATGCTTTATTGGCTAATTAGCAGGAAGGAGCGTTTTTTTTTTTTTTAAAGAGCCTACTGCTTGAAAAGATGGATTTTAAAAAAATGAATTTCCCATTCCATACAGTACCGTTCCTTGCAGGCTTTTGAACAAAAATGGCCAGATCAGCCCCACGTGTCTCTGCGGCTGTTGGGCTGTGTGAGCTCCCTTCTTCTTGTTCACCCCCTGACACGTCTCTCACCCTTCTGTGGGCTTGCTCACGGTCCTCGCTGTCCAGACGTGTGTGTTGGGGTATCGGCCCACAACACTCACAGCAGCTGTCGAAACTCCAGACCGACCCCCTGCGCAGGCCCCTTGCTCCAATCTAACAGCCTGAAAGACAGCCTGGATTTGCAGACTTAAAAATCTCGGCTGTCGATATGTGATCAATACCCGAGGGCGATGAGAGCACGTCTCCTTCTCCTTCTCAGGAAAAATACCTCAAACGCCCAATGTAATGTAAACGGATCCAGGGATCTTCTTACAGTTGCATCACTGAAGCGGTTGATTGAAGGGGATGTATTTAGCATGAGCAGCTAACACTGTTTGCTTACTTGATTGACAGAGATTTTCAACCGCACAGTGAGGTTTTCTTTCACGACACTATGCTGTTTAGCTGAGCCTGGCCCAGGGTGCGATTATCCTGGCTGTGCTGTGAAAGGTAACGTTGCTGCTCTTACACTCTTCTGTTTCAGGTGGGAAACCTGGGGCTGCTGTTCATGTTGCTGTTCTTCATCTACGCAGCGCTGGGCGTTGAGCTGTTCGGAGAGCTGGGTGAGTGAGAAGCACGAGGTGTGAGCTCAGGTGTAGCCCGGTACAAAAACACACAATGTAGCACAATCAGGTTGGCTAGGTTTGTAGTCCATACAGCCCGGAGATCACAGCCAGGGTCCCAGTCCAGGATGAGCCCCTACAGCCTGGAGATCACAGTCCAGGGTCCCAGTCCAGGATGAGCCCCTACAGCCTGGAGATCACAGTCCAGGGTCCCAGTCCAGGATGAGCCCCTACACTACAGCCTGGAGATCACAGCCAGGATCAGAAATGTGATAAAACCATGGCAGTACTAACAAGGAAACCACGACATTTCAATGGATAGAATAAACAAAGGAAAATCCCAAATCTCAGCAAAGATTACAAAGCAAAGAAAGTTCTTTCCTTCCAGCACCGCTGTTAAATTATCTTTATCTTCTACCTTTGTTCACTATCTTTCCCAGTGTGAGCTTTCAGCTGGGAACAGGCACATAACAAAAGCTTGAACACATCAGCCAGCTGTTGTTGGGATAGCAGGTGATCAGTAGGGTCACCAGCCGGGAAGGCGGTTTCAGTCCCTCTTTAATCTCTCCCGACAGTGTGCAACGCAGACTACCCCTGCGAGGGAATGAGTCGCCACGCCACCTTCGAGAACTTCGGCATGGCGTTCCTCACGCTCTTCCAGGTGTCCACCGGGGACAACTGGAACGGGATCATGAAGGTGAGGTGGCCGCCTGCTCTCTTTCCCAGCCACACAGGGTCCATCACAGAACACACACAGGGTCCACCACAGGGCACACACAGGGTCCATCACACACAGGGTCCATCACAGGGCACACACAGGGTCCATCACACACAGGGTCCATCACAGGGCACACACAGGGTCCATCACAGGGCACACACATGGTCCATCACACACAGGGTCCATCACAGGGCACACACAGGGCACACACAGGGTCCATCACAGAGTACACACACGGTCCATCACAGGGCACAGACAGGGTCCACCACAGGGCACAGACAGGGTCCACCACAGGGCACACACACGGTCCATCACAGGGCACAGACAGGGTCCATCACAGGGCACAGACAGGGTCCACCACAGGGCACACACACGGTCCATCACAGGGCACAGACAGGGTCCACCACAGGGCACAGACAGGGTCCATCACAGGGCACACACAGGGCACACACAGGGTCCATCACAGGGCACACACATTCACAGACACAAACACAGACATGCACACACTCACACCAGTGTGGGGGGGGGCATTGCCCAGTAACACCCTGGCAGGGTCTGAGTCAGACAAAGCGCGACGCTGACGCCCGGCCGTGTCCCTTCTGGCAGGACACCCTGCGGGACTGCCCCAGCGGGGAGCAGGGCTGCCTGAGCAGCCTGCAGTTCATCTCGCCGCTGTACTTCGTGAGCTTCGTGCTGACGGCGCAGTTCGTGCTCATCAACGTGGTGGTGGCCGTGCTCATGAAGCACCTGGACGACTCCAACAAGGAGGCGCAGGAGGACGCCGAGATGGACGCCGAGATCGAGCTGGAGCTGGCCCAGGGCGGGCTGTGCTGCCTGGGGGGGCTGGGCGGCGGCGGAGGAGGAGGAGGAGGAGGAGGGGGGGGCGGCGGGGCGGGAGACGGGGGAGGGGGGAAGCGGGGCGGGGGGGGAGGGTGCAGCACCTCCACCTCCTCCGCCCCGGTCCCCCTGCCCCACGCCCGCGACCGCCACGACCCCTGTGACCCCCGCAAGCTCTACTCCCCAGCCCAGGTGAGCCCCCGCTGCTCGTTCTGATGCGGCCACGTCGGGCGGTGGTCCCGGGACATCAGGACCCCTGGGGATCTTTCCCAGTGAGTGACAGCGGAGGTGCCGGATGGGCAGGGTGGCACCCCCCCCTGCCCACTAGACAGCTGAAGGGGGAGGAGTCTGCCTCAGCCACTGAGCCCCCTGCCTCTGGCCCTGGGTCCCAGGGAGGGCAGATCCCTGCGCAAGGAGCACAAGACGGGGTGTGGAAGGGAGGGGGAGGGGGGGCGCATAATAAGCGCGGAGGATCGGGAACCCACCGTACCTCGAAACCAGAGCCTCGCTGGCGAGAGTCGCCATGGCAACAGGTCCTGTTCGGATGCTCGCCGACGCACTGGGAAGAAAGGATGGTGGGGTGGGGGGGGGGGAGATGGGTGATAAAATGGGGGGGTCACATTGCCCCATGCTGGAAGAGTGCGGCAAGCGCCGCACTCCGGGAAGAGAGAAGAAAGGTGAGGGAGCGGAAGACGAGGGAGAGAGGCGTTTTTTTCCGGAGCCGCCTGCCAATTCCTTTATCCGCGTCTGTTGATTCGGGGAAGGAGAAAAGATCTGTCGTGCTCCCGGCAGGAGGGGCCGCCCGGCTCTTTCCCTTATCTCTCCCGACAGATCCCCGGGCTTCATCAAAGCTTCGGCCCCATAAAGAAAGAGAGATTAATAAACGAGGCCTAATTTCCTGGGGAGATAAGGGGCCTGTAGATTGGATTCGGCATCATTTGCTCTTTCATTGCCTCTTCAATGGAGCTCAGCGTTCGACACACACACACACACACACACACACACACACACACACACACACACACACACACACAGGCTGTCAGGGTGAGAGGAGTGAGTAACACACTCCACTCGTCTCTGTCGCTGCCGGGCAGCCGCTGGGTCACGGGGAAAGAGCTCCAGTATCTCTCTGCCTGATCTGCCTGTCCAAACCGGCCCAGCGCTGGCCGGTATACCTTAGGAGAGACAGGTGGACAGACATGTACTGTGCAGGGAGCATCTTTTCATGTCTGCGGCGTGTTTAAGAGCCACGAGTCGCTCTGAATGATGGGAGTACATATATGGCAGTTTCGCAGTGCTAGAAGACAGAACCATCAGAGCTAACTTCTCAATTGGCTTAAGGTAGATGGAATAAAGCGAACCACAAAAACACATCCCAAACATGACAGGTCTCCCCTGTAAGATACACACTGTACATGCACGTTTGTCACTGGCCAGAAAGAGGGATCATCAGGCTAATAAGGGCAGGAGAGCTGGCTGGCGTAGCTGCTGACGTTGGGCTTCATGTGCAGTGGAGCTCAGCTTTGCTTTTAGTGTTCTGAAACAGCCAGAGTTAATTATACAGGTCGTCCATCACCTGTGCTTTACTGTAGCTGCTCTGTGGCTCAATCACAGAGCCTCCAATGCGATCAGTCTGACAGATCTGTGTGCGTATACCGTATCCGTGCCAGCTGAACTCTTTCGAGGGCCTCAGTATGAAGAAAGAGAGAAGAACTGCAGGTTGTTAGTAACTGCAGAAAGCTCTGGCTGTGCGCCGTCGAGCCATGACGGTTTGGGCTGTGGGAAATCGGCAGCCAAATTAGCGGGGTGCGGCGCGCGAGGGTCAGCCGGCGTGCTCACAGCCCTGAACAGCGCAGGGCCTGTCAATCAAGCCCTTGACAGAGGGCCGCCCTGGGGCTTCACAGCAGGAGGCCAGTCTGCGTGCTGCTCCATGCCGAGCGCCGTATTGACTGGCTCTGCCTGCGCTTGGTTTCCCCTTACACAAGACACACCACCTCCTGACCAGCTGCCCAAGCTGGACTGCGCTTTGCGGCATGTTCACATGCCCTGGGCACCTCAAGCCTGGGCAGTCTGCTCAAAGATCAGGAACGCTGTTGCATGTTAGAAAGATCCAGCAGAAACAACGGAATTTGACTCGGAATTTGTGCTTCGAAACGTGCTCTTCCTTGGAATATGAAATTCTGCCCATTTGGCTTCTTTCCAGAAGGGATTGTGTGACAGACAGAAATTCTGTGCTCCATTACTTGCACAGAACAATTAATACAGCATGTCCCCTTGGTACTGAAACCCCAACTTTATTATGCACCTACCCCCTCCCTCTCCCCTCCTGCCCCGCAGGAGAGCCTGTGGCTGGACAGCGTGTCCCTGCTCATCAAGGACTCCTTCGAGGGGGAGCTGCTGATGATCGACAACCTCTCCGGCTCTGTCTTCCACCACTACTCCTCCCCGCCGGTGTGCAAGGACTGCCGCCACCACCGGCAAGAGGTGCTTACTCACTCGGGTCTGCTGGGAAAGACAGGCTCCCACACAGCCGCGCACACCAACACCCACCCCGACTCACCTCGACCCACTCAGACCCACCAACACCCACCCCAACTCACCTCGACCCACTCAGACCCACCAACACCCACCCCGACTCACCAACACCCACCCAGACCCACTCTGACCCACTCCGACCCACTCAGACCCACCAACACTCACCCAGACCCACCCAGACCCACTCCGACTCACCTCGACCCACTCAGACCCAACAACACCCACCCAGACCCACTCCGACCCACTACGAACCACCCAGACCCACTCCGACCCACCCCGACCCACCAACACCCACCCAGACCCACTCTGAACCACTCCGAACCACTCCGACCCACTCAGACCCACCAACACCCACCCAGACCCACTCCGACTCACTCCAAACCACTCTGACCCACCCAGACCCACTCAGACACGCAAGCTTGTGCTTGAATCCACGCTCAGTCACACACGGATACACACTAATAGGCCACATCCAGGCAGTTTCAGATCAGGAACAGGTAATTTTCCTGCAGAACCGTTTTCCTGAGCTTATCTTTTTGGTTAACGTGTTATGAGGGCAAAATGAAACACTTTGTGACTTCCTCTGCCTCTCTGTCTCTCAAAGATCCGATTGGCCGAGGTGGAGCAGGCGTCTCTGATGTCAGAGCAGATGTCGGACAAGTCCTCGTCATTGGCGCTGCCTGATGACCTCAGCCTGGACGACCACAGCGTGTACCAGCTCCTAGTGCGGGATGGCAAGGTGGGGGGCTGGCGCAGGCTGATGACATCACTCTAATCACTACCTACTAGATAGCCACAGCAGAGTTCATTTACAGTAGATGTACCTCCTGTGAAGGGTATTGGCAGTGTGGACACATTTGAAATGCAAATAGGGACTTACCCAGCGTATGAGTCATGTGCTGGTGGAGGAGAAGAATGTAAGAAAGGTTATAAATGAGGGGAGACCAATAAGCCTAACTATCTTTTGGGATTTTTAGTAGCTCAGTGATAAGAGGAGCTCATCTTGAAAGAAGCCTGTTTATCAGCTTTTGACAGTGTAGCTGGGTTACACGTTCCAGACTCCCACAACCCTTTGTGGTAATTCATGCCTCCTGGCTTCAGCGTTAAATTGAGTTCCTCATCACATTCTGATATTTAAATGATGTTCAAGAACGCAGGGAACTGAAGACGGTATTGCAAAGACCCAATACACACAACCCCATGATTGTGGGAGATCTTTATTATCACCTATTAGATGCCATTAAGCTGAAGATTTCAGGGTGATCAGGGAGGCAGGAAACAGGCTGTAACCCCTGTGCGTCTGTGCTGATGGCCTGCTCTTGGTGTGCTCCGTGTGCACAGGAAGAGAGAGGAAGCAGTGAGTCCCGCAGTTCTGAGGAGCTAGGGGGAAGCCAACCTGGAGGTCAAGGGTCGCTGCCCCAGAGCCCAGGGGCAGAGGATGGGGGAGCGCTGTTTGAGCTGGGCAGCCAGCTCCCCTGTCCCAGCGCAGGTACCCCTGACTGGCAGCATGGCCCACTGGAACATTGACTGACTGGCATGTTCATTGTCTGACTGGCGCACCAACTAACTGGCATGTTGATCGCCTGAATGACACACTGACTAACTGGCATGTTCATTGTCTGAATGACACACTAACTGGCATGTTGGTCGCCTGAATGGCACACTGACTAATGAATGACACACTGACTAATTGGCACATTGATTGACAAAATGGTACTCTGATTAACTGTTATCTTGGTCATCTGAATGGCACACTAACTAATGTGTGGCACACTGACCACCTGGCACATTGATTGACAAAAGGTACACTGATTAACTGTTATCTTGGTTAACTGAATGGCAACTAACTAATAAGTGGCACACTGACCACCTGGCACATTGTCTGACTGAATGGCACACAGATAGACGGACTGGCATCTCGACTGAAAGGTTTATTAATTGGCTGACACACTGATAGATTGTATGGCAATAATTGACTGTCACACAGGCTGGCACACACTGATTGAATGCCGTATTAATTGACGGGCGCAATGACTGGCACAGTGATGGATAGGCACAATTACTGACTTATCACGCTGACTGTTTGAGTTGCCCGCCGGTGCACACAAGAAATGCTGTTGAGTTTTCTGTCGTAATGACACCCCGTGCCGCACGCAAATGACTGAGCCCCCAGGCTGCGCCGAGATCCGGACCCCGGGCCGCGCGAGCGGGTCTCACGCCTCCGCCTGTCTCCTTCTCCAGAGGGGGCCCGCAGTGGCAGCAGGGGGGGCAGCTCGTCTCTCTTTCACCTCCCCGCCGAATTCTTCCACCCCGCCGCCGCCGCGGCCGCCCCCAGCAGCGCGGGAGGGCCCCAGAAGAGGGGCGGGGGCAGGCTGACCTCGCCAGCCTCCTGGGCGTCCCTGAGGTCTCCTGGCGCCAACAGCAGAGACTTGACCATGCAGGTGAGCCCCGCGGTACCCGATCTGATTGCAGGGCTCCCACCGCCAGCCAGAGGAGAGCCCTGGAGGACACGGGTCTCGGTGTCTCACCCCTGACTTGTGGTCTTGTCCTTGTCTAGTCCAGTGGTCCACACCTCTGGTCCTGGAGAGTCCTGGTCCTTCTTATCAGCGGGTTATATAAAGATTCAGCAGTCTTGGAAACAGTGGTTACTTACTGTAGTTAGTAACCAGTGCCTGTGAGCTCGCTGTATTTTATCACTGGGATTTGTTTAGATTTGCTTGCGTGACCTCTGCTCTCTGCTCCCTCTGCTTTAGGGATTTTATCGTGGCCTCTCCCCTGTGGAAGAGTTAACGGTGCTCCTCAGAACCGCTGGCCCACTGGGCACTAAAGTTACCCCGTCGTCCTCTCTCTCCCTCCTCCAGCACGCGGCCCTCAGCGATTCCTCCCTGGCTACGGGCAGTTCAGAGGGCAGCTTGCAGACCACGCTGGAGGAGGGCCTGAGCTTCAGCGTCTCCCCCCCCAGGGAGCTGGATCTTCCCCTGTTGTGCCCCCTTCCCAGTGATGACAACACCCCGGCCTTGTGCAGTAACACTCCCCCGGAGCCGGTGGCACAGCGGCACCCCCAGTTCGGCAGCGCAAGGGTGAGACTGGGGGCTGCCGCCAACTCCCCGGCCGCTTTCAGCCTCCAGGCCAGCAGGGGGCACCAGAGGAGTCAAAGCAGCGGGGGCAGCAGCACCAGCCCCAGCTGCAACCGGCAGGACTCCATGGAGCCGTCGGATGACGACCTGGTCATCGGCGGGGGCTCCAGTCAGGCCTGCAACAGCGAGCTCTTGTCCGAGACTCTCAGCAGCATGTCTCTCACATCGCTGCTCTCGCCGGGCTCCCTGGCTCCCCCTCTGGCGAAGAAGTGCAACAGCACGGGCAGCCTGGACCACGCCAGTCTGAGAGGGACCAAGGAGGGCAGGCTGTTCTACGGCCTGGACCCCCAGGGCTACCTCTTCTCAGCCCCCACCTCCGCCTCCTGGACTGAAGAGGAGGGGGGCAGGCAGAGGGGACGCGGGGAAGAGGAGGTGGGGGATGCAGATAGCGGGGTGCCGGGGGGAAAGGGGCTGGCAGGATACAGCATGAAGAGTATGCCAATGGCATCCAAGAAAAACAGATGAGTCCCCTGGTTTCTCCCGTGACCCCACCCTTCCTCATCTCCCCAGTCTCCCCCTGCCCTCTCTCATCACCAAGCGCGTGTTTTTCGATGGCGGTCTGCAGCCGAACTCCCCCCCGCCCCCCAATCCGTTTCTCTGGTGACGTCCGTCACGTTCGTGTATCCTCACAATCGCGGGGGCTGGCGGGATTGGGTTCAGAGGAAAAACTGTGCGAGAGGGATTTCCCGCGACAGGGGAGGAAGAGAAGGGAGTGGATTTCTTACGCGCCGCCGGAAGGAGCCGGACGAGCACGAGCGAGACGAGGAAAGGCGGGCCCGGAGGGCCGCGTGGCTCTGGTGGTGCTGAATTCTCCCAGCTTGGGGGGTCCTCGTCTTCTGGCACGCGAACGGGTGGGGAAATACACACGAGCAAAAAAAAACAAACGTGTTGGATTTCGGAAAAACGAGGGGAGAAGAGGATCGAGCCTGCCGTTCTTTCTCGGTCTTGGAAAACACGAGTTGATGTCAGGACAGGCGGGACTGTCCCTTAGACCCTGGCACGTGAAAGCATTAGGAAGCCGGGGGAACTTTGTACAGCCAGCAGCATTTTCTATTTCTAAGAGTCTATTGTTGAGTTGATCGCAAGGTATACAGGCGACGAGCAAATTCCTGAACTTCCCCTCGGAAAGAACGGAGAGAAGAAGAGTGCGGGAGAGGATTTGTGGGAGAGGAGCCTTGGAGTCTGCCGTTATCCCAGTGGCGCTCCTAGGGTGAGGAGAGGCGGGTACCCCGGAGAACCAGCGGGGACAAATCTGCCCGACGGGGGCAAAGAATAAAATACTCATCTCCCTTGCTGCTAATGAAATACAAAACAAAATCAACAGGTTTCGCTTTGGGGGGGAAAAGGACCAGAAGAAATGAGGGAGTGTTCTGTCATTGCCTGGAGTGCAGAGAAATCACAACCAGCCTGCGCCTAGTGGAAACTCTAGTGTGTGCCAATGTGTGCCAGTAGAAATTGGCGTTGGGTTTCTAATGGTCCGAACTGGTAACGGCTCAGCGGTGAGGTACTGCTAACAATGTCCAGTAGAGTGGAAAACTCTCTTTACAGCGATGCTGTACCGTACTGGGGTTTGAAGTGTTCGGAAATGGAAGGTACTGGTGGCCAGCAGACACCAAAGTAAACATTTCTACTAGAATTTCCACTAGGGGAAAGAGCACTCTCCTTTCTCTTTTACAGTACCTGCCCGAATCTTGGAATTCTTTCGTTCCTCACTTTGTACAAGGGGAGTGGAAAGGGTCATGATAAGATTACGCTCGCGTGGTGATATTGTGGTGTGAGCTCAGAACTTTACAAGCAGGGGCGTGTGGAGTTTTTCATTTTATTTTAGAGGTAACGAAGGGACAACGGGTCGCAATGCCTCTCTCTTCTAATCTAGTCTTTAGCTACCATTTTCATTTGTTTTTGAGATTGTTATGCTGCAACGGCTTCCAGTTTTGTATGTGGATAAGAAAGCAAAATGGGGAAGCGGGTATGGTATTCTTTCAGGCCGTTCTGGGAAGGGGGGTGGAGTTTGTGAAGGAAGAAAAAAAAATTGACAAAAACAGAAAAGAGGGAAGAAGTTCAAGGACAGACTTGAGTTCTGTTAGAATGCTTCCCCAGGGGTACAAGTGACTATGGAATCTGGTTCCAGCAGTTTTTTTTAACGAATAAACCAGCAATGTGAAAGCAGGGATTAGAGAGTGCTTTCCCGCAGAAAAAAGGGTGGGTAGGGAGAGAATATTTGAACTCTGGATCCTGGTTTTTGTTTCCTGTCAGAATTAAAACCCGCCTGGAAAACTAATGGCAACACTTTACAGTAAATAATTATTATCCCTGTTATCCCATCATTATTTTGGTAGGGATAAAGAATTAGAGACCACTTTTGGACTGGCAGATAAGCATGTTTGAAAAGTAAGTCAAGGGATGTACAGGAGTGGCGCTCTGGTACAGAACAGAAGTTGTCCAGAACACATTTTTGCTGGGTTTAGAAGAATTTGGAAACCAGATGTAATCCAGTCACGATTCTCTTTAATATGCCCTGGGCTCTGTGCAGATCACAGCCATCTTATCTTGGGTGAGGAGTCCACACTATCCATATAGTTTGAGCATATTGGTACAAATGTCAGTGAACAGTTTGGCCATGATGGTTTGTTTGCAAAAAACTGTTGTTTTATTAACTCAGTAAGTGTGTCTCCTGGGATGCAGTAACTGGAGACATGGAATAGCTATAGACGCCAGGCGCTGACATTTCACAAAGAGACACGTGTCAAAATAACGATTTTGTAATTTATCAAATTCTACATAATGACACCCAGTGGCAGAAGAATCGAGCATTCTTTGCTACATTTGTCCTAGATTTTACATTCATCGATCTTGCCTAGGCTGTGTTATCCTGTCATTTTTAATGCTTCTGTTGTGCGATATACAAGACCAGTAGGGACACTGGATGATCGCTATATTTGCTGTTTACCGATTCAACCAGTCTCTTAATCCCCTGTGTTGACTGATTGATGGGAGTCCTGGTTAACTTGTTTCTGCATTCCTGCACTTCAGGGGGTACTGTCCCCAACAGTTTTAACACACTGGACCTGGAGCATCCTCTCCTCAACTAGTTAAATTGATTTCAGACTCAATAGCTCTTAATAGCTGATCAGTTTCTCACGGACAGACGATGGATCCGGCCTCCCATGGGAAGGTTTTCTTTCTCTTTCTGCACTGAAACTCAGAAATTGATACAGTGTTGATATTAATGCCAAATCCCACTTGACCAGCAAATGTAAAAGGAGACCCCAGAATAGAAAGCTGAGGAATCAGAGGAGCAGACCCCCAATTCACTGTCTGCTGGCCCTAAATTGGAAAACACTGCACTGAAATCCCACTGGGAAGCGATAGGAATTTTTAGTGCCTAAGGGTTTTGGATGCATAGCCCTAATTAATTTTGCAGAGACTCCTGAAGAGGGAGCAAGTTGTGTCTCATCTGCCTAGACACAACAGAGGTTTAATCGGTGACTTGCGGCCTCACTTTGAATTGCAGGTTAGTCTGGCAGCCCGAATCCACCGGTGAATATTGCAGAGCAGGAGCGCCAGCCAATCGCTGTCTCCTTACAGCCATTACCGTCGACAGTTCTCCCAGTCGGGCTTTGGCACAGATCTGACAGGGTATTAGATTTGGCCATCATTGATTTGCTGTTAGGTCACTGCATTTTCTGGGCTTTAAAAAGCAGTCAGGGCAGATCCCAGCTGTGTTCTGCACGCAGTTTACAAACCGGCACTGATGCCAGTGCTGTGTGAAACTAATACAGTCTCCATGCAGTGTTCTTTGTCACTGAAGCACTGAGGCACGAGGGGGTTGTGGGGGGATTAATGTTCGTTTCTCACATGCTGGAAGACGGTATGAGATCTGAGGGTTTTGTAGTGTTCTTAGTGCTGCAGTGTGGGTGAATCTCATCCAGAGACAAGTTATTTAAAATCCGATTATAAGAAATAGAAATTCTGGGATAGTATAGTCTACAAACTGTATGCCTGGTGGACAGATGTACAGTGTACTGCACATCTGGTATGTTAACAGTTTACACTGCATAAACCGAGTACATGTATACCTTGTTTCTAAACCGTGTACACTGCACACCTGGTGTACATACTACATGTACTGTAGACACTACTCACACCTGGTGTACATACAGGAGAGGAGAGTGGGAGAGTGGGAGGGCAGTGGGAGTGAGCTGGAGGAGACTGGGAGTGAGCTGGAGGAGACTGGGAGGGCAGTGGGAGTGAGCTGGAGGAGACTGGGAGTGAGCTGGAGGAGACTGGGAGTGAGCTGGAGGAGACTGGGAGGGCAGTGGGAGTGAGCTGGAGGAGACTGGGAGTGAGCTGGAGGAGACTGGGAGTGAGCTGGAGGAGAGTGGAAGGGTAGTGGGAGTGAGCTGGAGGAGAGTGGGAGGGCAGTGGGAGTGAGCTGGAGGAGAGTGGGAGGGTAGTGGGAGTGAGCTGGAGGAGAGTGGGAGGGTAGTGGGAGTGAGCTGGAGGAGAGTGAGAGGGCAGTGGGAGTGAGCTGGAGGAGAGTGGGAGGGCAGTGGGAGTGAGCTGGAGGAGAGTGGGAGGGCAGTGGGAGTGAGCTGGAGGAGAGTGGGAGGGTAGTGGGAGTGAGCTGGAGGAGAGTGGGAGGGCAGTGGGAGTGAGCTGGAGGAGAGTGGGAGGGCAGTGGGAGTGAGCTGGAGGAGAGTGGGAGGCCAGTTAAAAGTTTAAAGTGGGGTTATTACTATAGCCAGATCTGGAGCATAGCCTTCTTTGAGACACAGTAAACACGATGCAAAATACTCTCCTAGAATATTGAACACAATCGATCAAAACTTACTGTCTGTTACATGTTTCAAGATTCAAGATTTCTATATTTGCCATATACAACAAGTGTATTGGAATGCTTACTCGTTCAACTGTACCCAGTAACATTAGAGAAAAAAATAGGAACAGACATGGACAATAAGTGTAGACAAGACGTTAGAATACAGCCAACAGCACATAGTGCAAACAGTACAGTACCTTAAAGTGCAGGTGCTAATTTGAGCTGTTTAAGATGCGGACTGTTTTTGAATCTATTAGTCAGTGTTCTGATACTGCGATACCTCCTACCAGAACACAGGGGTGAAAGCAGATCGTGACAAGGGTGAATTGGGTCCCGAAGTACAGCTCCAGCCCAGTTGTGGCAGCGGACGAGATATATCCGGTCGATGGAGGGTAGCTCAGTCCCAGTGATGAGGTTGCGGACCTCACAAACCTTTGTATGGCTGTGTGTGTCAATCAATGTTCTTGAGTGACTCTCAAACCTGCTGTCTGGCTGATATCCATTAACATGATTTACCACCTCTGTTATTCATCGAGTAGATATAGCAGGACTGTACAGGTTGTATTGGCTCATCCTAGACTGGGACCCTGGCTGTGATCTCTGGGCTGTAGGGGCTCATCCTGGACTGGGATGCTGGCTGTAAACTCAAGGTTATAGGGGTCGTCTCATCGGAGAGTCAGCATACTGAATTTGTTTGAGGGCTGTCTCCTTGGGTCTCCACTACACATACACATATTATTTCTCTAATTTTGTGTATTTAGATGACTTTAGAAATGCATATCCACAGGACCCATCGTTTCTGTGTGTGAAGCTGAAAAAATGACCATACCCCTGGAGTGATCTTTTAGTAGTATAGGAGCTCTTCAATCAATGACAAGGGCACTTTTATAAACTCTAGTGGTTTATAACCTTTTCCAGATAGCCTATTATTTCTCTTTAAAAGGCCGAGTGGAATCTGTGTGTAGGATTGCTCTGTATTTTAAACTTTTGTTTCAGATTTAGTTTGCTTCGAGTTACCGGCGCAATTCAGTGCATGACCATATTGGGGGTGGATACATAAAGGATAAAATGCATATTCATTTTGGGCGAGACAGTTATCATTTTAGAAGTGCACAGAAGGGCAAAGTTAACAAGGTATATATTAATATTGACAAAAACCACATTTCTGTGTTGTGATGATACTTGGTAACAACTGTTTGTTTGTGCTGTATGATACACATTGTTCCTGTCGGTGTGATTTTGGAGAAAAAAAGGGCTCTGATATGTTTGACTATAAACTCCCCCAGGCCCCCAGCACTCACATTCTGGGGTTCCAATTCAGGAGAAGAAAATAAACCAGGCGGTTGAATGAATTGTATCTCGCGCACCAATACAAATTGTAAAACAGAGCTTAATGATGTTAAGAAATAAAAAAACGCCAGGTGTTAAAGAGTCTCCAACTGCCATTCAACAGGGCCTCTCTTGTTTTGGGGTGAGAGGGGTATATCCCAACCCCTCGTGCCCGTCCCGCCAGGACTTTTCCCCGATTTCCATGGGAGTCCCAGATACACTGCATTTGCAGGAATAGGAAGGGACTCTGTCCCCACCTCCGAACGAGCAGAAATGAGCCGCGCAGTTGGATGGATCTGCCGCGAGTCCAGGATCTTGAGAGTGCGAGCACGCTCTCTCTGATGCAGAGGCTGTGCCAGCTCTGCGGCAGGAGGGCAGAGGGACACGCCGCTGTGCTCTGATCGGGGGGGTAGTAGTGTTTCTCAACTCCCCCCCACCCCCACGTTTCAGATGTGAGTGTTGAGCCGGGGAGACTCGTCCTGCTGCACAATAGTATTGTAACAGTGTCTTATCCTCTCTGTCTCTCTCTTATTCTCTTATTCTTGTGCTCAGTTTTTCATGATTCGCAAGAGCAGTTGCCAACGGTTTCCTAATCCACTCGGCTCCCGGAAACGAAACCCCGAAACTGGTTTCGTCTATCCGTTTGGGCAGCTTTACGATTTCCTGCCGTGGGGTGGGTGTGCACCGTACCCGGGGATGGGGAGGCAAGAGATCCTTCCCCACAGTGTGTAGATCCGAGAGCCCCTACTGCACCAGCAAAAGCCCTTGTCTAACGCGGAGGGCCCCCTCCCTTGAATTAAGGGAACCTTACCTGGAGTTAACCCTTGAGAAATTCGGAAACGTGGAGCTCACTCGCCCTCTCTGTGGCGCTATAGCTACCCGTGTCAGGTTTGCACAATGCCCCATCAGATCCCGCTGGTGTCCGGGGATGTCCACTGGGCAGACTGAAGCAATAGGGGTAAGGTGGCATAGGAGACACCTGATCCCGGGAGACCCTAGGTCCAGAGCCTTCAGGCACCATGCTACATAATAGTCATTATCTTTGCTGTTATTCTTTTCCTTGGCTGGTGATTTTACCCAAAGGGACTTTTACTCACTTAGACTACTGTGATCTGTGAGTGCAGCTTAAGGGTGCTGCCTTGGATCTGAGCCCGCAGCCTTTCAGTTCAGAGTCCAGAGCCCTGCCCACACTGCCCCACACTTCCGCCATGGTGCTAATCTCCTAACGGGCTTCGATCTGTCCTTAACCGATGTGACGGTAGCCACCGTCCGGTTGAAATCACGACTCTCGAGGCTATCTCCACTGTTCTCCTTTTGGAAATTAATTTTCCTCAGGCTGGAACAAGTAAGAGGAAAATCTTTCAGAAGCTTTTTTGGTGAGGAGCAAAAAGGGTCAGGACGCCCCGAGACGGAGACCAGGGCAGGACGCCCAGAGGCAGAGGAGGGGAGGACTCACTGAAACAAAGAGATTGTCTCTTTGTCTTAACAAATCTGTGGGTTGAAAATATATATAAAGTACTCCTCTTTAGATTTCCCTTGCACTTGGCAATGTCCTCTTAAGAGAATAATCGATGTATACCTCTGCCAGCTTTTATTCCTTGTGCGCCAGTCTTGCATTCTAAAAATAGGAATGTTTTCCAATTTGGTCGCCTCTCTGCCAGGAACCTTTTATTCAGTGACACAAAGAGGGAGTACACTTCAAAACGCGCAGGGAGCATTAATTTCACCCTCTCATCTTTTGGAAGAGCATGACAGACCGTAATACAGTAGTATTTTTTGTGATCTGCGTCTCCACTTCGCTGTTTAGGAAGATGACCAAAACCGACCATCTGAAACAGACGGTCCAGGCATTTTCATCCGGGAACAGGATGTTCCTTTCTCGGCATATGGCCTGCATGTTCCCTTCCAGCCCGCTGCTGTGAGTCTGCTGTGCTTGTGGTGCATTCAGATTGCCAGTAGGATCAGCACATCTGGAATTTGCCGGTTTTGACAGGACTGGCAGCAGTGTGATTTCATATGCACCGTAATCGTACAGTAACTGGCATGCTCTTCTAGTAAATCCAAATTTGCGTGATCCCGAAACAGCCGCACACATTATTACGTGTGCGGGGAAACATTCCGCTTTCCGTTTGTGTTTTTCCCCCGTGAGGCGCGTCTAGCTTCGAGATCCGGCTCGCCCGAGTTCAGCGGTTATTCCGAGCAGGGTCGCGTCACGGCATCCCCTTATTTGCCACCAGCCAGTCGTAGGCAGCCAAGGATTACAGAGCTGGCAGAGAGGCACCAGCAAATTTCGAAAGAATTCCAGCTGAATCCCACTAGGGTCGTGAATCCAAGATGTGACTCATTTCAATTGAGAATAACGAATGAAGAGCCCCAACAGCTGGCTTACTCTATGTGCACACAGGGGTAGGCTTAGGCACGTTTAATCAACATCAGATCTTGAGAGAGAAGGTTAAGGTCGGGGTCCGGGTCAGGCTTATGCCCGTGACGAGCAGCAGAACTGTGAGGAGGCACTTGGATTTTCCTGGTGTTTTTCCTGCAGGATTTCCTGGGAATTCGTTCATTCACTGGTGGCTGTCAGTCCAGTGCATCGTGAATGGAGAAGCAGGTCATGAGGTTCCGATATCTACGCAGGTAATTACTGCTCTCCTCACTGTCAAAAAGCTATGACTCCACAGATCACACCAGATACAAAGTAGGACATGATTCAGGAACAGAGCTTGTTATGTGAAATGAGCTCAGGAGGGTGAGAGAGAGAGGGATTGTACTAGAGCAGAAATTAAAATTCTCATCTAATTCTCATTCCTGTAGAGAACATCCTTGATGTAGGATGAGCCCCTAGAGCCCAGAGATCACAGCCAGGGTCCCAGTCCAGGATGAACCCCTACAGCCCGGAGATCACAGCCAGGTTCTTGAATTCAAGACGTGCCTCATTTCAGTTGTCGTTGAATAAGCTAAATGAGTCATAAAACCAAGACTAAAACTAAATTATACACTAACAATACTCAAAACCATGCCTTAAGTTTTAAAAATGTGGACAGTCACAGAGTCTCCAAGCAGATTTGGGCAGTGAGCTCCACAGACAGATTTGAACCATTATAATTTAATAACATTTCATTAGAGATAATTAACACCTGTTTCAGCTGGAGGGGAGGTGCTGCTGCTGCAAATCATTGGCTACTGTCCAGTGAGCAGCCCTTCACACCTCTGTCTTTAATCATCAGCTCCTGATCATCGGTCCAGATCCCTTCAGTCTGAGGCCGAGCTGGAATTTAACTCTTGGCAACTGCATGGCGAATCCCGTGTGTCCACTGACAGCAGGTCTTTCACTGTCCCTCTCCCTCGCAGTGTTTGATCTGCACCAGAAGTTCTTTCTCACGACTCGTCTTTTTTTGTCTTAGATCAGGATTCATTTAGGATTTCTTCTTCTTTGGACAGAAGTGTAAGGTAATCGGCAATCCCTAGTGTCCAATAATGCGTGTGATTGCTACCACACGGGTGCCTATAAATCTAGTGTTGGAGAAGGCCGGGAATGTGAACTTTTTTGGCTGATGTGTTTATTCGCAATGACTTACTGGGTGCATGCCCGTTCATACAGTACGGGTTCGAACCCGCAGCCCTGGAGTCCCGACAGCTGCTCCACACATGGTGGAGGCATGAGGAGTTCCTGAGCTCGTGGGAGTGGCAGAGAAGAGCTGAAGCAGGACACAGGGCTCAATTTATGCCCCCAGGCCATTCAGAGCCACAGTCTGCCGTCTCCTCGAGCAGACCATAGTCCTGGGGGCGTTGTGGGATCGGGGCTTGATGAGGATTTTTGACGGAAAATGAAATGGGGCTGCGCACAGGTGTTTCCACCCCGACTGTCCAGTTCTCCTGCCTGGCCTCTTGCGTTTTCCGATCTGCTCATCCCGCCCGCTCGTGTCCTCCGCGGGGGGGGCGTGTAATTTTTCCCAGTCGTAGCGGGGCGGAACGACGACCCGTCCTTCCCCCCTCCCGCTCCGAATCGATCCCGCTGTCACGGCCCTCGTGTCGGCGTTCCCGGCGCGTTTCCGCAGGCCTGGACGGGCGGATCGGGGGGGGGCCGAGCCGCTCCTGTCTTCTGTCTCCGCTGAGGGATCTCTGCGGGGCGAGGCGGGGGGGGGCAGGCGCGCGGCTGTACGGGCAGAGTTTTCACTCCGGTGGTCTCGCTCCCGGGCAATGGAGCTCGCGCAGCAGCGAGCCAGCCACACCAACTACCCACGCTGCTTCAGAGGGAAAAAATAAATAACCCATTCATTAACAAACCCAAAGAGGGGGGGGGGGGAAACCCCAAAACGCTCTGATCTGATCTGTCCTTTGATGTGAGCTGGGCCGGCCGCTGGGGGCGTTTGAAAGCGAGAGAGCGCGCGAGCACGGGGGCGAGGGGTCTGTGAATCCAGATGTTTCTCACAGATGTTCGGGGACGAGGCGCCGATGGGGAGGGGGGCGGGGGGCACACAGCCGACCTGCAGAGACAGACCGTGCGCCGCCCCCGCCTCCCAGCCGTCTCACAACCGGGGCCACAGTGTAGCGGAGCAGGAAAGGGCAGGGCAAGAGGAGCTGAGGGCAGGGACCCGCTCCGTGTTTTATTCTGGATGGCGCAAAACGCGTTGTGCCGTCAGGGTGGCAATAGTGCAGAGAGAGAAAGCGTGCAAATCAGAGGAGCCCCCCCCGCGCGGGCTTAGCGGGAGGAACGTCGTGGTCGCCATTCCCTTTCCAGGTATCCGAAGTCCTCCGTTCCCCCTTCCTCGGATCCTGGCTGGGCCCTCTGCAGCCCGCGGGCTTGGCTCTTCTCCAGCTGTTGACATCTGTTGGTCTTGCGGAGATGATGATGATGATGATGATGGTGGTGGCGGGGGAGTCTGGAGGTGCTGTGCGTTGTGTACCACTAGGGTCGACTTTTAACAGTCACAAACTCTTCAAAACCCACCTTAAGCCGGGACTGGGAAGAGAGCTTTGATCAGGAGTTCACTGGCTAACAGACTTTATTTACATAGCGCCACTGGAACAATCGCCTACCAGTGAGGAGCTTGTTGTAGGGCGGGCAGAGAGATTTCTGTAAAAAAGCGCTCTGCTCTTCCACCCTGCTGGACTCAGAATGACCTGACATGAATCAGTTGCTCCTGCCGGGGTATTTGAATCCGCAGGTAAATATAAGACCTGGTGGGCAGAGATCTTCCAGGACCAGGAGTGAATATAATACTGGTATACTCCAGGCGCACAGTTTCGATCCACAAAAGCCGGAATCCGGGTTTTCCAGTTCCCTTTAAAACCTCAAGACCGTTATAAAGTGTTAAATTAGTCCATTAACTGACTAATATATTTTTAATGAAGTTCTGTAAAACAATCACTTAAAAGCGAGGAGGTTGTTGTGAGACTGGCTGCATTCTGTCAAGCCTGCCAGGAATAGCAGCATGCAGGCAGATTGCCCAGTGTAACACAGTGGGCAAGAGGCTTTGAAATACTGCTGAGAGGCCCAGAAACTCTCGATATTGATCATGAGCGGCACTCGCAGCAGCTGTTATCTCAGGCCTTTGTTTCTAACTCAATCACGAAGAGCTGGGTTAAACAAAATCTGTGAACCTTCTGCGTGCTGCAAAAAAAAAAACCAACAGCTCCTAAATTACGTTATTTCCAACGGTAAAGTGACAAAGGTAGATTACAGCAATTTCTGGCGGTTCATTGTGAGCAATTATAGATGGCGACTGTAGGTAGTGATCACTGCCAAGTGTGAAACCACTCTTGCTGCTGACAGCACTTGCCATCAATAACTGCTTGCAGTTTTTCTAATCTAAATCTACACTTGTCAGTTTATCCAGTGGAAAATTAGAAGAGGTGTTTTTTTTTCTACAAACTGACAGCTCACTTCATCACCCTCTTAACTTTCTGTGTGGTAACAAAATACAAAATGATTGCTCCTCCAGGGGCTCCTGAGGCCTGTCAGGAAAACTGGTCTTAGTGAGCATAAGACTTGCAAAACACTGAAGTGTCACTGGACAAAACTCACCGAGCAGTTTTATTTAGGATGCAGGAGGCAAGGGAAATCACTGACACAGAAGATCACATTCACCGAGTGTCTAGTAGAACAGAGAAATCCACACACTCCTCTGTCCTCTGGCTTTTAACTGTACTTCCCATCTTTTGTACTTGATTAACCGAAGGAATTACTTGGGTAAGAAATCAGACTGCTCGTCTGTTTTAGGCTTGATCGGTTGCTAATTGAAAAGCCTCTGTTAAAAGTTCCCCTCCCGCAAGTTCTTTGCTTCTTTATGAAGCAGAAGACGGCTTCAGCAGATTTCTTTCTGCCCATTCAGCAAGCTTGTCAAGGCACACAGAACTCAAATTCTCTCTCTGTACACAGACTCTTTATGTCACGGATATTGAATCCCGATCCTGGAGGTTCACCATGTTTTCTGCTTTGCTTTCCACCCTGGAGTCTTGGAAACTTGACTTGAATCAGTTGTTCACTTCATTGGTTATTTTAAGGTAACTATAACCAGGTAACTGGTGGGCTGTGGTCGTCCAGGATCAGGAGTGAATATTGCAGGGTTTTTATCGTAAGTGCACAGTTCCCAACCACAAAGGTCAGCATACAGGTTTTCCATGTCTCTTTAAATGATCAAGAGCTGAAGACCTTCAAAATGTGTTGAAGTGGTCCAGTTTAGCTAACGATCAGCTCAATTTGGAGATAAGTGCTGCGGCTCTGTATTATGCACAGATAGGAGAGATAGTCGTTTTAATTTTCAAAGCTTCATGGTTACAAGGCCTGCTGGACTGGACAGTAGTCCACGGAACCACGAGTGAAGAAAAAGTGACAGTGCCCAGAGAACACTTACTTTTCACAGGCTGTAAAAGACCTTAGGATTAGCTGTTTCCTTAAAAACTCTAAGAATTACTGTAGGTGAATCGTTTCATTGGTTACAGAGGTTGAATCCAGAAAAGAACACCGTTCCCCTTCACCCCCAGGAAGAGAGTCTAACACAAGCAGTCCCCAGCCTGTTGTTACAGTACCTCAGCAGGTTGTTTGTTTTGGGAATGTCGGTTCCCCAGTAGCAGAGTAATTTCCCACTCCATCTCCGCTGCAGTGTTCTGTATTTCATTCCTCTCTGCATTATTCACGGCCTTTCCCCTTAATCTCTTAAAAGCTGTAGCTTGTCGTGCCTCATTAATATGCATTAATGAGCACTTTTACACAAATCAAAGGCCTTTTCCCTGTCAAGTGTGGGTTCGCAGACAAATTAAACCGGCCCGAAGTGTCTCGCCTCCCCTCATCTGAGCCAAACGATTCCCTCCCCTTCATCCAGGGCTCCACAAACCATGAGGAGTCCAGCCCCCGTCCCCCAGAGCTGTGCTCAGCTGGCGTTCTTCCGGTCTCTCAAGCGCTCGCTGGCAGCAACGGGGGCTGGCATGGCCCCCATCCTCACTTGGTGGCGGCCCCTCTCTCCCTTTTTTCACCCTGCGTGCAAAGTTTATCCCACGCCGTTTTCGGTGGAGGCCGGGGTGTGTGATTGTGGAAGTGAGCGCCGCCCAGTGGGAAAACTCCTTCCGTGTGACCTGGTGCTCTTTCAGCAGACGCCACGCTTTCTCCTAATTCTTCTTCGGGCCGAAACTCCAAGTCGGAACTCCGGGATTGGTCCTGATAGGCGGGCTTCATGCACTGTGTGCGCCCTCCGCCTTGCGCTAGGGAGTCGAGCCCCCCGGTGCCCTGCGGCTCAATGCGGAAGGCCGAGTGAGGAGCCCCCGCTGGGGGAGGAGGGGGAGGCTGAGCAGGGGCGAGGGGTGGGGAAACCTGCAGCCTGTGCTGGTCTAGATGCTGTACGGGGAAAGGGAGGGACAGGCCTGCCTGTCCGTCTCTTGCCCTGCTCTCTCAGGCGGGTTTTGCCCGAGCAGTCGCCATCGGAGAGCACGTGGGGAAACGCGGCCTGTGGGCCCGGCTGACCGAGGGGCGGGGGGAATTTTGCAGATCGGAAAAGGGGGGTGCATCTGGTTTGTCTTTTCCTGGGATTTGGTTGCCCAGCTGCTCACTGATCCCAGTAAATCTCACCCAGATCCCATACACTGATCCCAGTGTCTCGAATTTCCTGACTCTTGGGGGATCACTCTACACTTCTGTCCAAACAAAAAGACAAAACTACTAAAATGAAAGATGTTTATATTTGAAGAGTATATAAATATATATACATATATACATAATATATATTATTTTTTTTCCTTTGTACAATACTCTGTCTACATTTATTTATTTACTAACTGCTTTTGTTCTGTAAAACCAAACTAGATTTGTGCAATAATGAAAACGACTGTAATTTATTGTAAATACAGCCAACTGGCAATAAGAAATAGTGACTTCCAAATAGATTTAGACAAAGATGAAATGTTTTAAAGGGGTATTTTAAAGAAAAAGAAACAATGAATGATTGCGTTTCCTTTCCGTTCTGCCCTGGTACCTACAGTATATGGCAAGTACCTGGTGTTGACTTCAGTGTAAAATGTATTGTATTAAATAAAATTGGAGAAAAAATATTTATGAAAAGCATGGTCCCTAGAGTGGTTTCTCTCCTGGCTCGTGTGACGTGTACAGTTGCGATAGGTCATTTGGCTCACCTTGCTGGTTTGGTGTCATAACCTCTCAATCCCAGGATTCCTTTCACCCGCGCCTTGAGGGGTCCTGGGCTGTGGACTTCAGCAGTCAAGCTGGGCCGCTGGGTCTGTAGCACATGAGATACAGTGAACACATTACAGGCACACATTACAGGAGCTATCCTGCGTTCACCATGGTTGACAATCCATCCATTTTCTAACCGCTTAATGCAATTCAGGGTCATGGGGGAGCTGCTGGATCCCATCCTGGCAAGCAAAAGGTGCAAGACAGGACACCACCTGGGACAGGTCTGTCACACTCACTCACACCAGGGCCAGTTTTCCAGGGTCTTTGGACTGTGGGAGGAAACGGGAGTTACCGGAGGACACCCACGTGAACACGGGGACAACTTGTGAATGCAGATAGCACCCCAGGAATTGAACCCAGGTCCCCAGCACTCCAAGCCAGCACAGCTAACCACTGCGCCACCCTGCCGCGCAAATCTGTGATTTTAGAATGTCAGAGGTGGGTTCCGAGAGCGCTGCTCTCATCTCGTGTGACGGCCGAGAGTAACGCGTTTCACCGGGCTGAGCCTGACAGTGCTGGCCGGGAAATCGTCATTGTTTTCAACGTCCCTCATCAAGAATAGAAATAAATAAAGCCGCTGTACTGTCTCTGCGCCCCCCAACCCCCAAACAGCTAAACCGTAACGTTTTCAATACCAGCTGATGAATTAATAGTGGTATCAAAATGCAAATCAACAAAAGAAGCCATCGTATTTTTAATTACCCAGAGCAAATCGCAGTAATTGGGGCGCTCCTGCTCAGAATTGACTCAATTAATTTGATGCCACATCTAGGTTAAGACAGCAGTTTTCCTGTAAGCCTGATTTTTTTTCTATTCACAATTAATTACGACAAAGAAGAGAAAGGGGTAAGATAGTAGGTTGGGAATTTGTGATTAATTTCTTCCTTATGAGATTACAAGCAGATGTTTTTTTTATATCATTAGTATTTTGTGTGTGAAACATAATCACAAGGTATCACATTACAGGTATCGCCCACAATGAATATTTTAATTTTTCTCAATTAATCTGCCACTGGCGTGTGCACAGCAGCATGTAACAGAGGCGATGAATGTTATTACTGTCTTATCAACGCTGTTCTTGCCTTTGTTTTACTCAAATTGCTTTGCTTTGTGCATAACTCACTGTTTGTTCCTTGCTTTATTTATTTATTTTTAAATCACATATTTGAATGTTTTTTTTTTTTGCTTTTGGATGCAAGCCCAGTCAGAGGAAAGATCTGTTTTTTTACACTGCAGTGTATTTCGTTTTTTGTCTAGCAGAGAGGTCTGGAAACTCTAGACAATGTATAAGGTAACTACAGTAACAGGGACACTTTTTTCCCAAGTCACACCATGGATGTAAACTGTAAAAACTGGATATGTTCTGACAGTACTTACAGGACCATCCACTTCTTTAATATACTAGAATGATCTATTTATAATGATCGGACATGGCTCGACACAGCGGTGCAGTGACTGGCATTGCCACTAAACATTATTCCAGCCAGTTTGTCCCCAAGAACAGGTGTTCCAAATTAATTGACAGGATATTGTCAGTTTGCAAAAGGGATCTTACTTATTATTGGATCTATAACTCATTATATCCTTTCCTTGTAGTCTAATAATGGCTGTAAATTCCTACATAGTCTCTGATGGACTATTACAGTTTCTTAAAAGGTCAATAGTTCTCTAAGGACAGCATTGGTTACAATATAGTATTGATCAGACATAACAGAAACATTGCAGTATATTTACGCATTAAGCCTGTGTAATTATACATTTCACCCCCAATATCAATGAGTTGTTTGATCCAGATCATACCATTTAACCCCCACATTTCAAAGATAAAAGTTTTATTTCTATGTTCTGTGTCTCTGTTATTCCAGATGGGGGGGGGATAATGTTTATACAGAAGAGACCATACAGTATAAGGAGTAGCTGTTTATGGAAGCTGACACGTTTCAAGGGGATTTTCCCAACATACATATTACATTTAAGTACAAACTCTCTGCCCCTTGCTTCTTGAAATATTAAATTAGGGAATGTATACCACACACTTTTCTTAATGTTTAAGTAATTCTGTATTCATTTTATTCATTCATTCATTTTAGAACGCTCCCCTTCTGTCTGACAAATAATCTTTTTTAAGGTTAATGGGGTTCATTCCTCAAAGTAACCTTAAAGCCTTTCGTGTTAATCTTCCTAATAACTGAAGTCAGTACTGTACATCCAAGACAAGTGAGGTGTAAACAAACCTAGATAAACCCTCAGGATCTAGATAAACGTATTCGACCATTTACAGAAAGGTCTCTTCACAGCCACAAACTACGTTTTTTCAAAGGTCTTTACAATGGGAGAGAAATTCGAATCACTTCTGGTCCTACCCTTAGTAAATACATTACAAGCATTTGACGGAAGTGAAACAAACCTTGACATCCAAGAGTTTTGACTAGTTTTCTTTTTTTTTTAGCTACAATACGACGAAACATGATTGACATGTTTAAGTACGGCGTTAGTCGCGGCTCACTTGTTATCCGCCGGAAGTCGCGTTCCCAGTTACAGGAAATGGCCGAAACGAGAGCGCCGCGCGCGCGCCTATGCCGGAAGTGAAATCGTGAGCGGATGGCAGACGCGTTTGCCGCGCCTGTACTGTGATGACGAAGGTAGGACGCTACTACGTTGGTTAAGTTCATTGTTCATGTAGTATCATGGTTGATTTGTAAAGGTATTTCATCGTTACGATTTTATATATTGCAACATGCTCATGTTTCCTGTCGGTTCTTGGAAGATGTGATGATATTTGGGGGTAATGTCACAGACTGTGTTTCTCCTTACCTTTTTGTGTCAAAAACATTACACCTGTGTTTTGCTGCATAGATACTTGTCTCGTAGTCACGAATGACTACTGCAGCATCAGTTTGTACCCTGCGATGAGGTTCAACGTTAATTCAAATGCAAATAATTTTCCAGTAATTGTGAAACCTGCATGTCACCCCTGGAAATCATTAACTTTATTACATTTAGTAAGGGGTTAAATTATGCAGTTCAGGGAGGTTCTCTCTGAACCGAGACGCTGCCCGGGCTCTGAGAGAAGACACCTGGCCCACGGAGATCAGCCATTCCTTCTCAAGACATCGTCCGCCTTTTTACAACCCTTTCCCTTGATGTCAAAGCTCTCCTCATCCCAGCTTCCGGGATTTCCTTTATTTTACAAGCATGATGGCGACTGAGGTGGCCGAGTTCCTCCGGAGTCATCAGCCAGCCGCCGCAATCCCGGTAGTGAAGCAGCACACCTCACGTGGGAATGGTAACCGGATAAAAGCCAAGGTAAAAAAAGGAATCGGGTTCGTTTTTCCATCCAATGAGACGAGAGCTTAGTTTCCATTAATCAAGTCAAACGGGAGTGTGTTTTTTTTTGTTGGTGTTACCACGAGTGGGTGGGTTGAGTTTTATCAGTAACTCGCTTTGTCGAAGAGCTTTGCTGTGTCAGACCTAGCGACCTGGGCTCAGACAGCACACCACGCCGAGGACAATATGGAGCAGACACAAACACGGCGGCGTCTGGCTTAGTGTGGCCTTTGGAGCCTGACAGGTGCTCATGTGGGCGGGCAGTAGTTGTAGCTGGAGCAGATGCCCCTTGTCAGATTACCTGGCTTTGGCGGTGGCGTTCTGATGTGTAAATACAATCTCGGGGTGGCAGAAAGCATTTTCCCGAAGTTTGTGATTATGTAGTGGAGGCCCGGTGGAGCAGTTAGCATTGCTGCCTTGCAGCGCTGTGGCTCAGGGTTCCGCTCCTGGGCTGCTACTGTCTGTGTGTGGAGTTTGTTCTCCCCATGTTTGTGTGGATTTCCTCCAGGTGGTCTGGTTTCCTCCCACACTCCAAAGACCTGCTGGTAGGCTAATTGGCTTTTGGGGAAATTGTCCCTGGTGTGCCCGAGATGCAGGCATCCTGTCCAGTGTGTACCCTGCATTTGCCCGTTTCCTGCTGGGATAGGCTCCGGCTCCCCCACGACTCTGAAGTGGAAAAGGCGATTAGACGATGGGTGGGTAGATGTGATTATGCTTGCATGCGGTGGGGGGTAATCCCTGCGATGGACAGGTGTCCCATCCAGGGAAACGGCAATTTTTCCCTAGTAACCGTAGCCATTCAGAAACCCGGATGAGCTCTGGCCCCACGAGCCGCTGATGACTCCAGCCTGGACCGTAGATTTGGAATACACCCGCAGTGTCCAACCTGATGACCTGCAGCCCTCTAGCTGTTTGGAGAATGTCGTGGGTGGGGAGGGGTATTTGCAATGGCTTTTGACGCTGGTATAAAATGCCTTTTTAATATTTCTGTACTGTGTATCGCATACTTACCATTGCTACGCAAGGTGAGGAAAAAAAGGATAAAAGGGTTAGACAGGGGAGCTGACCGGCTGCTACTTCTGTCGAGGGCCCGAGGGCGGGGGGGGCAGTCTCCCCGAAATAATTCAGGCTGATGTTAAACAGGTGTGTACCAGCTGGCTGAAGCGTGAAATAACAAACATTCTGTAGTGTGATGAAACCCAGGACTCGTGCGTGCAGGCTCACGGGGAACCAGGTGGAGGGTGAATCCCGATTGGCCAGGAGAGCCGGACCCGCTTCAAGCCGAAGAGGGGAACGAGACCAACGTGTGTGGGGAGGGATCTCACTTTTTTTTCTCGGTCACTCGATGGAAAGCGGAGGCGCGAGGGGGGTGTCTCCCGGTGCCTTGGGATTAGAATGCGCCCCCCAGCTGACAAAATGCAAGCGTCCCCCCCCCTGCTAATGGGGGTTAAAGTGTAATTGAATGGCGGCCTGGCCTGCGAGGGGTGCTCTGGTCATTAACGCGGAGCGGGGCTGGAGCCGTTGGCAGTGGAGCTGCCAGCTGCAATTAAATGTTAATTGAGCGCTGATTACCGCCGATCACCGGCGCCCCCTCCGCGACCCCGCGGCGCTGTTGTGATTACTCGCCAAACAAAACAGCGTGGAGGTCGCGGGAGGTGGACACTGGTTCCTCCTTAATTTAATGAAGAAAGCGAGACGCGTTTCGGTTTAAGAAAAACAATTCACTTCAGCTTTTTTTTTTTTGAGATGAAGAGACTGGAAGGGAAGTCAGATTGCTTTTTTGAAAAGCTTTTCCTGCCATATTGTTTGGGTGAGAAAAATGCACCGGACTGCTTATTTGAAATGGAAACGATTATTTTCTCTCGGTTATTCAGTTTTAATCTTCTGCTGTCCCTTGTTTGTTTTTTTTTTGTCTTTTTATGTTTCCTCATCTTGATCCAGTACATTAATGGCTCAATTGTACAGCACATTGGCAGGGTCTTGTTTGGAAGTTCCTCTTTACTTTGCCACCACAAGAAACGGCTTCAGGCCCAGCAGTGAAAGAAGGCATGGAGGACAAAGAATTGTAGCTGTCTGATGAAAATGATAGCAGACTGAAGAATACCAGGAGAGGGTCTCACTGCTCTTCAGGGTGCAAGTCCTTGCAAGTGTCCCCTGATTATCAAAGCTGCTGCTTGCTTTGGGGGTCAGGGGTCAAAGGTGAAAGTTCACAATTGATCACGTACTTTTGCCAAAAACAACGCCTGAAAAATTAACGCAGCCTCGTACTCCCTTATTCAAGTCAAGTCCTGGGTTTTTTCAGATGTGCATCCAGAATTTCCTTTTTCCTTAAGCCACCAGTTAGCATACAGGTCTTGGAGAGATGAAGGCAACACGCATACAGCACAGATCTTACGCTAGACGGAGACCTGACATGGCTGTCTGACAAGGTGACTGCTCTCCAAGGGGCTCCAGTGTGCTTTGAGCTGAGGTTGCACTGGGTCTGTGAGCACCATGCAGTGAAGACTCTGAGCACAGGAGTGGACAGCTTGGGGTGAGGGCATTATGTCCAGTTGATCATAGCTTAGATATATAAGAGGGCCAGTCTTTTCTTGAGGGATTCCAGAAAGTGTGCTTCAGCAGTGTGAACATCTTGTTCCAGACCTCCACAATCATTTAAAGATCTGCCTTCCTTTACTCAGTCTTTTACCACCAAGCTTTGAATTTTCACCTGTGTCCTTGGCTCTTCGTTTCAGGAGAGCCCACACATATCGAATGCTTGTAACCATTTGCTCCTTTCAAGGATAAAGACATCTAATTCCTGAAAACTCCAAGATGATGGTCCCATAAGGGATTGATTAATCCATAAGGGATTGGACTGATTGCGGGGCCGCGGATGTTTCGGGAAGCTTCCCAAGGGCTTTGTTTCTTACCTAGTTAGAGACGGGAGGACCGAAGGCCATCTGATCCGCTAACGCTTGTTAGCGACGGCGCGGGCCTTGATCCGTTTCCTTGCAGGAGGATTCAGGGGAGGATTCTGGGAATCCCTTCCTTTTTCCAGTGCTCTTCCTCTGAAGGGGCTGGTCCTACAGGAGGCGCAGCACGGCTGATGCCCTGCAGCTCCTGGCAGCACTCCATGAGGAAACCGCCCTGTGCAGAGGGCCTCCTCGCTGAAACCTGGGATTGGGCCTGTGGGCTTTGCCATACTGGGTCTGGAAAAGCCATCGGGAATGGTAAAAACTCTTGTATTGGAGTTGGAGGAGGGAGAGATCCGTAGACGACTTGGAGCAGCGCCCGCTGTGTGTGTGCCTTTGTTTACCCTCGGGCCGCCCACAGCGGGCCTGCGTCGCAGAGTAACGAGATCCGCCGGCGTCCACCTGGGCCAGCACCCCCAGACGGAGCGCCGCTCGGAGTCGAGAGCCCCCCCCGTGGCGTGGCGCGGCCGCGCGGGAGAGGGGTGTGGTCTCTGCCCGGCGAGGAGAACGGGCTCTGTGGCTGCTTCCCCCAGGCTATGCCGGCCCCAACGCCGCCTTCAGAGCGCGGACCTGCCCCTGAGTTATCTAGATTGAGCAGATACCGGTTAAATCCTGACTTGTTTTCATTTCGTTTCTTCTTCCCCCCCACCTCCACTGCCTCCTCTCCTCGCCGTGCTGTTGATGCTCCTCACTTCAAACTGTCCCCAGGGCGCCTCTCCAATAAAGCTACGCGGCCTCGGTTGCTCTCCCTTCCCTGAGCAATTTATTTTGGGCTTTTACTTACTTCATTTAGAAATATACAGCATTTACTTGCCCCGGCCAATGTATTGATTTGTGCGTGTCTAGGGAGTCTTGCTCGTCTCAAATGCGGAGGGTCCCTCCCGTGGCTAGAAACAGCCAGCCGCCCAACACCGAGCACGCGGAGGAGGCGGCACGAACACGGCAGGGCCAGTCGGACGGAGAGGAGAAGCTTTCAGACGTGTGATCGCCGTTCGATTTTATTTTTTGGGACGCCTGCCGGCTGTGCCCATCCGTTGCTCATGCAAGCGGCACGGCGCTTAAAGAAGACGAGAGGCACTGAAGCACCTGCCAGGAGGGGAGGAAATGGGAACGGCCCTGCGGTGTGGACGTGGAGGTTCCCGGGGAGCTGCTTCTCTCCTGGTAGCTAACGGAGGGCGCTCCACAGTCGTGGCTCCCTGCACGCTCCCCCAGAGCTCGCCTGTTCGGTCGATTCAGTGTGATTTCCAGAACGGAGTTTCCGGAGAGGGCAGGGTGCTCCCAGGTCCGTGGCCTCGGACTTTCTCCGAATCATTCTGAGCCGCCGCCCAGGAAAGAGAGCGTCCCTGGAGACGAACACATGGGACCACTGCTCGCCCGACAGTTGCCTTAATTTAGAGGGATCCATCCCACCCTGCTTTACAAGCGCCAGTCTGATGGAGGCTTAAGGCAAGTTGGGCGTCTCTCATCAGCGAGAGGTGACCTGGGGGTCCAGGCTGCCTCGCTTGGTTGCCACTGGCTGCAGAAGTTTGGTTGCCGTGGAGACGCTGCTGAAGACTTCATTTGCATCCTGGCTGATGGAGGGCAGGGCCCCTTATTGTGAGCGAATTTGGAAGGGGTGGCGGACTGCGACAGCAGTTCGGTGATGATGCAGGAGTTGTGGTTTCCAGCAACAAAGTGTTTTCGATCTGTGAGGTTAAGGGGGAGAGCGATAGAAATGAGGTACACTCAGGGTCACATTGGGCTGAAGGTTAGAGCTGAGAGGCGCTGAGAAAATTAAGGCTGAGTGAGAGAATAGGAGGGTTGATCAGTGTGAGACATTGTAGGTGCACTGGCGGAAAACATGATTTCCACTGTGCTGGTATCTTACCCTTAGATAAGAAGCAGTGTGTTAGTGATTTACGGTTCATTGCAACGGTATATAGACTCCCAATCTGGCACTGTTTGACCAGTAGACGTACTACTGCAGTCTCCAGAGCTTTGCCTTGTTAATATTGTGTCTGGGAGAAAGAGGTTAGAAGCGTTTGTGGAAAGAAATAGAAATCTGGAGCTCAATGAAGCGAAAATCGATCCTGGGCCCAGCACGGTCAGTTCCTGCAGATGGGGAGCGTGAAATGAGGGGGAATGGAGGAGAGGTGGCGAGGCACGTGCTCTGATCATGCTCTGATCTCTGTCCGTGTCTGGGGAAGTGGGGGGGGGGGTCTAGGTGTCCAAAATTGAGTAGCCTGCAGCCTGTGTCCTGCGTCCTGCGTCCTGCGTCAAACTGCATCGCCACCTTCCACAAGAAGGACGGCCTCTCGCTTCCAGGAACAGGGGGAGATATCGCTCCAATAAACTGAGCTGCCAACAGTCCTGGGCCTCGATCGGGGCAGTCAAAGTGTTGTTTCAGACAGTCCATCTGAATAAGTGTATACCTCACTAATTCATCTTGGAATCACTTCATTTTACCTCCTGACCCGCACGGGAAGAGCTTGGAATACATTTTCGCCCCACCACTTGCAAGACACGCACATCTTTTACAGCAATGAAGTCATCTTTGCATGATTGCCAGCTTCCAGCTGATTCTGAGCGGCCGGGCGGACGACAGTTTAACGGGGGTGGTTTATCGCCTGCTCTCTGACTGTCATGCTCGAGAGCTCGCAGTCGTTTGTTAGCGTTTTAGCAGGTGTCTAACAGTCATCGAGCAAAGGACTGCAGACAGCAATGAAGTCGCAGATGGGCAGCTGCTCAGCCAGTAAAGAGGGCCAGTCAGAAGGCAGGCTGGGCTCTCTGCACCAGAGACTCGCTGCCCTGACCTGTGGCATAGACGTGCTGTAGGAATGCCTTGATCTAACGAGCTCTGCCTTGAGATTGCCAACACCCACCCTGGGATGAACCAACGGACATTGCTCTGAGCTCCACAGGCTGTTGTTGATATTACACGCAGGTAGAAAGGAGGGGTGGGTGATGGATTTTACTGCTAGTGGGAATATGGGACAGTCGCGCTGCTTGAGGAGGGGGAGGGTGTGGGGTTGCTCATGACACGCAGTGGCGGGGAGATCGAGGGGGAAAGCTGAAGATGGCAGTACTCTCCCAACAGGCTGGGGTGTGAGAGGCGCTGTCGAGCCGCTGGGTTCCTCAGCTCGGTTGGGTGGGGTAGGGTTGCACCAGAGCCAGCGAGGACGTGGCACGTGGAGAATTCCTTCCTTCTCCGTCCAGTGAATCCGTCGCTGGAGAAGGTTAGCAGAGCAACCCGCCCTCCGGATTCCCCGCCGATGTCATCTCCTCGTTTCCTTGGCAGAAGCTCAGAACAAGAGTTCCTTTTCAGCTCCGGTTTTTATTCTTTTGTGGAAACCGCATCGGCCGTGAGTCGCTGGAGGAGTTGGGGTGGGCGCTGAAGGGTCGCGTTGGAAGATGGGAACGTTTTTTTGGGAAGAAGCCACTTTCCCACGAGTAGCGGACAAACGCGCATCCCGCTCTCCCTGCACCTGAGGTTAACACTCGAGTTGAGACGCGGTGACCTCGGATTTTAAACGAATAGGCCAGAAAGGGAGGACGCATTCAGATTTTCACATACAGTCGCCCCTTTAAAGACCTTTTATAGTTAGTTAATTAGACAAAGAGCGAGGACGAACCTCTGAGAGCCTGGCTTTCGCCTGGCTCGGAAAGAGGGGCTGTTGTGCAGTTGGTGTGTTGTCGTCCGCGCTGAGCCGTCTGGTGTGGAGATGCTGAGTAATGAAGTGGAAGTTCATAACGTTGCTCAGTTTTCCTCACTTTTTCCTCCTCGTTTCTTCTCCTGCGCCCCCAAAAACCCTGGAATTCTGGACAGGGGAGAGTCACCTTGCTTGAGCGCTTTCAAATCCAGGCTCAACAGCTTCTTCCTCAGAAGGGCTCATTTGTGTTTGTGTCAGCTCCTAGCACTACATCTCTAATCCCTTGTCTTACTTTGTGCTCATTTTCTTAGCTCCTATCACGGTTATTGTTTTCATTTGCTTTCCCTGTTTTTTTTTTCTACTTTTCCTGTAAAGCGATTCGAAATCGCTACATAAAATTAGGTCGTTTTTTTAACCCTCAGGTAAACGAACACCCTCCTCATGTCTCCTTTTCGAGGATCTGGTTGTGATCAAGGTTTTCCTTGATTGAAAAAATGTCTGGGAATCCCTCTTCGGATTTTCTAGCAGAATTCAATAGCCGGCCGGGCCAGAACTGACTCGTGATTAACCACTCTTGACACCACTCCTGCACAGTACCAGCCAGCTGTGTTTAATAAAGATCTCGGGGATTATTGTTTCAGAGCAGTGGGTAGACGCAGCTTGAAAGAGATGTTATCTAAAAGAAGTATTCAGGAATTTTAATGAGCCGAAGCAGAAGTTCTATGGCTGAATCCGTCACAAGTCCCCTTTCAGCAGTGCGGTAGGCAAGTGTGCATCACTTTTAAGGTGCAGAGTTAAAATTCAGAAACCCCTTCCGTTTATCCCTGTGCTGTCAACTTTAATTAACCAACGGCTGCCTGCTAAGGGCTCCAAGAAACCAGTTTCAGATAAATTGGAAATAAATCCAAGCCTTTAGAAGGGGTACAATGAGCCATTACGGCCATAAACTTCCAGATGTTTTGAAAAAGTCGGTAAAAGATATGGAGAACAAAGCATTAGCTTCTCATTTCCCAGTCTCCGTTTGCTGGCGAAAGCGCTGGTGCGACATAAAAAGAAATCGTTAATCCATTGAGGGGCCTCGTTCATTAATGCAAGCGGTGCTGTTCGCAGGTCGATGCTGAAACAATAATGCTGAGTCCAGAGTCCCCCCAGTTCCTCCGTCCAGCCTGTGACTGAATCAGAAGTGCTGGCTAGGCTTTCTGAAGCTGACCTCCTGGCACGATGGGTATCGAACAGTTGTGTTTTTTATCAGACTTGCTGCTCATCCTTTGCCGACCCAGTTATTCAGTCTTTTACGAGCGCTGGAATCCCAGCAGACTGAAAGGCTGCCCGTGTTCCATCCCTTGGCAGAGGGGTGACCTTTGAAAGATCTAAACTGCTCCAGACCTCCATCCAAATTGCTTTGCCCTTCAGAGATCATGGTAAAAAATGTTCAGAAGCATTTGTTAATCTTCTGCAGTTCTTAATGCGGTTCTGGGCATTGGTTGTGTAACCACAGCGTTAAAATGTCTTTAGATCGCTCTAGACAAATCCCTCTTGTGCAGCCATCTTTGTAGATTGATCAAGGCTTAGGTTTTGTGATACTGTGGATCCCTCAGCTCTCGTGAGGCCATGTGGTATTGATATGAATTTGCAGGGTTTCAGAATTGCTACAATATTACAACACCTGCACGCTGGGAGTAAAATTGGACGGATTAGTTCCAGGCCTGGGCCAGGTTATTGGTTATTTTGTTTTCAGATGGCGTATGTTGGGAACACACAGGTGGTGGTGGAGGGGATCCCCGGGACCTGTACAGCGCTATATAAGTGTCGGGAATTATTGTTCTCCATTGGGCACAGCAGTCTCCAAGCCAAACATCCAAACATCTTTCCTTCCTGGCCACTGTGGGTACCCCCCTTTCCCCGATCTTGTCCCCGTAGCTCCACTCCATCTGAGGAAACGCTGCAGCGCTCGCCTCTCAGCTGGCGGTGTATTAATAGAAATAAGCGTTTGCAAAAATCTCCTGCCTTGGCCCCAGACTCAATATGTGACGACCCTTTTGTGCCCAGTCTTGCCTGTAATTTATTTTTATTTTTTTACTGCAAACCATTTATCCAGGTAATTACATCGCCGAGCGTTGAATCAGTTCTCCGCGTCTGACGAATGCCAGCATCACCCCCCCCCCCCCCCCCCCCACACACACACACACACACACACACACACACACACACACACACACACACACACACACACACACTCCCCCACCCACCCACCCTCCATCCGCATGTCTCCCGCTGCCGATCTCGACATCAGAAAGCAGCTGGAACCTGCTCCTCTGGGGCTTCTCCTTCCCTTCTTCTTGGTGCCAGGCCTGCCTGATTTCCCTCTCTCCTCCCGGCAGCACGAGGCAGGGCACACGAGCGGCATCTGCACGCGATGGCATGGTCAATCTGAGAGCAGGAGGCACAAAGGGTGGTGGGGGTGTGGAACAGGCTACCTGCCCACGTTGCTGAAGCCGATGACCCCGATTTTTCTCGAGAAACAGAAGGATGAGATCCTGGGATTATCATCTACTCGCTGCCCAATGGGTTATATGGGCAAATGGCTTTCTCTGCGTTCCATGGTGTACTGGGGGTAATTTCCAGTCTAATTAACCACGAGGCTTGAGTATGGGTTCAAATACAGCGAGTTAGGCACTCAAAACGTCCGCGGGTTGTGTCGCGAGCCGACGGTGTTCGGCGACCTCCACCTGTAGCTTTGGCTTAGTATTTCTAGGGACAGGCCTGACACCAGGAGGCCACAGCGACCCCTACTGGAGCCTGTCCCAGTCCGTCTCAGGGTGCCAACAGAAACGCAGTTTAGAGATGCCAGTTTCCTTCTCCCAGCTAGCATGTCTTTGGGGGAAAAAAAAACTTGTAAATCACCCATTTACCACATGAACACGAGGGGGTCTCGGGCTGGTGCATGGGGCACACCTCCCCCAGACCCCCTCTGGCTCTGCAAGGCTGCCAGGCTGTGATACTGCAGTGACAGGTCTGGCCTTCTCTAGCACACGGGTGGGGGGGGGACGTCTGCTGGCGTTACTATGGAGACAGAGCAAGCCCAGGACACGGCTGTACAGCTCTGTCTTCTGTCTGCCCTCCCCTCCCCGGATACGTCCACAGCACTCCGCTGTACACTGACGAGAGCTTGACCTCGCGTGCTTTTAGACGGCATTGTTCCTGTCCAGTCCCATAAACCCACTCTCATACACCCCCTTTCTCAGGGCTGCAGGGCGGTTTCCCCTTCTGTCGTTCTCTTTCTTTTCTTTCTCAGTTCAAGGCTCGCTCTTGCACACGAAGCCACGCATCCGGACGAGAGGCGCCCCCGGATGATCTGGGTCGTTCAAACGCACCCATCCCGCGGAGGGCGCGATGCCGATCGCCGCCGTCTCCCAGCTCTGGGGGGGTTCTGGGTTCGCACCTGGGACTGTGGTCTGTGGGGAGTTGGCAAGCTCTCCCTGAGGGTCGTGTGAGCTGTCATCTGGTGTCCTCTCGCCTCCCATGATTCAAATGGGCGACGCTTTTCAGAGAAAGGGGGTGGTGAAAAGTGGGTCCCTTTCCGTGCTTTCAGAGGGGGTGAAGTGGGTCCTTTTCCGTACTTGGGGATCTTTCGGCATGGGAAGCACTATTTAGCCATCGGGTTCTGCTGTCATCGTTGGGGAGGCCGCGCTCGGGAGGCACCAGGTACTGGGCCCCCCGTCAGTCCTCCGCCCTGTCGGCTGTGGCCACGATGCTGTTTCCTGCTGCAGTCGGGTGTTTCCGGCGCGGAGCTGCGTGACGCAGAATCCCGCACGAGAGCTGCGGCGTCCTCGCCTCCGCTGCCCGTCCGGGGTCCCCCTGGGCTGGCGGGCGGGGGGGGGGGGGTTGGGGGTTCTTCTGTCTCGTGGGGTCCGAGTCACCCCTGTGCTCCCGGCTCTCTTCCATCTTGTCTGGAAAATTGGAAAATCAAGGCCAAGAGCGCAATTCCAGCCAGCTCCCGCTGATGTGTTGTGCAGAAAGGTATGGAATGTCAAAGGGAGAGAAGTTTCAAACCGGTTTTCCTCCAGTCGTGGCTTCTGCACAGTGACGCCATGCATCACGAGATGGCCAGTGAAGGTGAGACACAGGCTCGTGATACCCCCCCGCCCTCTAGACAACATGGTATCAACTCTGTCTCCAGGCTGATGGTAAGACTCCCGCTGCGGAGCCCGGCGAGGCATCTCAGGTGTGCCGTCTGACAGGAAGCTGCAGCAGGTGCTGGATTGCTGCCTGGGTCGCAGTAGTGGGTTTCCACTCCTGCTCTACCCGAGAGCCCGCAGCTTTGAAAGCACAGCGTGGATCGAACTGCCACGGAGCTGAAGCCGCCCGTCCTGGAAGGGGGCCGTGTAAAAGGCCAGCAGCGCCGCTGGACGCGTTTCTGAAGGCGCGGCGCCACACTCCGGCGAAGTGTTGCCGATAGGCGCTGGCACCAGTGGTGAGAGATGACAAGAGCTCGCAAGCGCAGAACAAAAGGATTTTGTTTTTTTTGAAGAGGAAAGGTGCCGAAGCACAGGCTGCAGGAGACGGAGAGGCCGGCGTGCCCGTGGAGCAGCCATCTGGCGCGAACGCGGAGAGGGCGGGCAGGGGCAGGACGCGGCGAGCGGAGGAATGTGCCGGCCCTCCGCGGCAGGACAGGGGGCAGCTTTACCGCGCGGAGCAGATTGCATCCGACAGGCCGGAGAGCCCAGCAGCGGGGCTCCTGCTTCACGGCCGAAGGTACGCGATGCAGTAAAGCACGCAGCCAAGAATATGTTCCAGTCCAGTTCCTCCCGGTGTAAGGGCCGCGTTAGGAAGCAAGGCAGTCGAGGGCGAGTCAGGACTCGGCCGAGATCAACAGCATAAGTTAAAACGAGGTTAAGACGTCTCGCTAATGGGGTCTTCTCTCGCCTGGAGTCTGAAGGATTCCCTAACATCCCAGAATAGGGGGTTACAAGAGAATTGGGATCGATCCTGGGGCGAAGAGATTGGGGTGGGGGGGGGGTTGAGGCAGGCGGCGTGTGATGTCACGGTTCGCTGTGGCTGCGTCGCCGGTCCAGATGTGGGCAGTGCCAATCAAAGGAAAACACCGCGGAAAGGCGTGAGGGCACGTCCGAGCCAAAGCACGAGACAATGCCATTGGAACACTTTAAAAACAAAACATGAGCCGTTTCGGGGTGCCACCAGCAGGAAGCAGATCCACGAGTGTGCCGCTGAAGCAGCTGTAGCAGCATGTGGGAGAGGGCGAGCTGTTTCCGCCGCCCTGCGCCTTCTTTGCTGCTGAGGAGCCTTCAGGGGACACTGGTGCAGCTGCTCTGCTGGAGGAAAAGTCGCTCTCTGTGCGGTAGCTGTTGGCGGTAGCTCAGGATTGTGATCGCTGCCATTGCTGCCGCCTGCGAAGACTGAGCAGGGAATTCAAAGTGTCCCACCCCTGTCCGCTGGTTCGCACGTTTGTTGTGTTACTCTATAAAGCGAGAATCGCACACAGAGGAGCTTTGGTGCATACATACTCTCTGTCATCCATGCACCAGTCCGGCCATGTGTCCGTCTGTGAAGATGGTTCCTTCTCCTGCAGCCTGGTGATTGGGTGATGAACTAATTAATATGCATACCCATAATGCACCGTCTCAAACTGGTGATCCTGCACTAGTATACTTCAGGCAGCCCCGACGGAGGCGGGTATGCCCTCTTGAGAACACTGTCTATGTATGCTGAGCCCCTTCGAGACCCCTGCCATTACACACGAGCTCCGAAGCAAGTCGGCAGTGGGAGGGAGGCAGGAGCCGGGGGGAGCTGGCGAGACGGCGATCCTGTGATCTGAAGGGCCCCACCAGCACAAGGATCGGGAACCTCCGCTCCACTGATTTGTGTTCCCTGGGCGCGAAGGCGAAGGGGGGGCTGGGGACAGCCCTGGCCATTAATCTGGAGCCACTTTGAAAGAGCGCTACCTCCTCTGAAGGGACTTGATAAATGGCGCGCGGTAATCCATAATCTGTGTGCCGTCTCCCCGGCTCGTGACCTTCACTTTAAAAGAGAGGGAGGCAGCTGAGAGGTGCCATCCATCTCTATCATTTTCTTCCTTCAAATAATATGATATTATTTTCGAACCCCCCCCCCCCTCTTCCTCCCCTGGTGCCTTGCTCTGGCTCTAGTTACTGTGGTTCCCACTGTAGCGGGGCTTCACTCTGCGCCTCTCGCTTTCGGTTTCCCTTTGAGGGGATGCTGATGCTGGCGCCACAGTGCCCCCTGGTGGCGACGCGGCGCCTGACCTCGTTCAGGGATGCAGCTTTTTTGGGGATTCTCTCTCACTCGTGGGCAAAGGTCTGTGGTCTTTACAGACCTTGTCAGCAGTATCACCGTTCTTGTAAATAGAGTCAGGAGTCTCTACAGAGTCTGGATACAGTGCCAGTGCTGTCTGTCGTTCATATATACAGGATGTATGGCTTCAGACATCCCTACAGGTCTTGTGTGCCAGTGTCATGGATTTCTAGGGCTTGTATGTACACGTGAAGGTGTCTCCACAGGGCTTGTACATACTCGCAGTATCCTCTACAGGGTTTGTCAATGGCAGCCGGTCTTTACGGGACTTTATAGGTTCCAGGAGTCTCTTTCCAGCCTGTTGCTAACCTCCACAGGGCTTGTAAACAGTGTCGGGCCCAAGGTGCCGGCGTGCGCGATCTGCCTGTCTGACGAGGTGTGTCGCCTGACCCCCTGGCCCGTCCCGTCTCTGCCCCCCTGGGGAGGTGAGAGGGTTCGAGTTAAAAATAAAGGCTTGTGGAGGGGAATCCCAGCTTTTTATTTCCTGAGAGCCCCCACGAGGCGCCATTGATTTGCGGTGTCAAAAGCAGCGGCTGATAGCGCATTTCCTCTCGGCGCTTCCTGGGAATTAAAGAGGCTGCCGGAGACTGGCACAGCGGAGCTGAGGGACGCGGAGGGAGGCTTCCTTAGGCGTAGGCGTCTTATCGGTGTGCACGCTCCTTCGGAATCGCCGGGCCCTCGCTCTCCCCGACGCGGTGGCATGCTGGGAGGAGGGGATCGGGCCACAGTGGCTCCGGCAGGGAAACCAGGAGCACGGAGAGCTCGGGGCGGGGGGGGGCGTCTCCGACAGCGACACTGTTTTCTTTTACTGCGCGCACGAGCGCTGCGTCTCTGTAGAGGTGTTTTCGCTGATTCAGAAGAGACGTGCGCGGAGTCGGTAGGTGTGACAGTGCAACTGGGGGCAGCTTGTCGCTGTAGCCCAACGCTGTTTCCATTGATTTAAGGTTCTACCTACAGAAGGTAGCTACAGTACCTTCTACAGAGCCTCCTGTCATCTGTCACCAAGTGTGTACGTTTATTTTCGACTAATTGCACGTATCGCCAATCTAATGCGAATTAGGTGGTGATCGATAATTGTCCCCCCCCCCCGCAACTTTCCAAGGGATTTTCAGTGACCGAGGCTGGATTGCCTGTGTGCAGTAAATCAAAACTACTGTAGCAACAGGGCGCTCGGATAAATCTGCTCGGCTCAAGACACGGCTTCTTCAAAATTTCTGTCACGCGCTCACTGCCCCTGCAGAAAGGACAGCCAAGGTTCTCCGCACATCACTGGCAACAATGCTGATTAAAAAAAAAAAGTGACTATGTGATAAATTTGTGTGCTGTGTGTAATTACCGGCAGTTTTCCAGTAAAACCCCAGTAATAATTAAACCACTAAAGTGAAAGTCTTTAGAGTTCGTACGTGCAAAGCCACCCTTTAAATTATGCCTGCGTGGGAAAGGCTTCATTTGGCATTTGGCTCAGCACTAAGTCTGCATAAGCGTTTTTTCCTTCGGTGAAGAAAAACAGGTTGTTTGATCAAACAGCATGTCGGAAATGTCTTATAAGGTTATAATCCAGCTTATGCACTCATGGCTGTGGCCTCTTTGTTAAAAAAAAGACCAATTTCTCTTTATGCCCAATATTAAGGAGCTCTTTTACTGATGACTGTAATCTAGTTGCAGGATTCAAAATGGTCAAATACCGTACGTACAGCTAGCTTTGTTCCAGTCTGCGCGCTTTAGGCAAAGGCTATATAAAGTTTACCTTTAAATGCGGTGTCACTGAGGCTGTGATAACAGTGTCATTTCTTACACCCAGCGATACAGGGAATCTGTTCATTTGTGCAGCCAGCTGGAGCAGCTCCTCATATTTTCATCATCAGTTCCTTTTGCCTTGTTCTCGAATTACTGAAAATCTGTGATAAAAAAACTGCGCGAGTTGAAGCCGAGGACGTCCATGGCATGGGACAGTTATCTGCTTCAGGTGAGCCAGCGGTGAGGGCTCGACGTGTCAGTCCTGTGTCCGTTATTGGGAATGCACGTGCTTAGGCAGGTGCGTGGAGCTCGGCGTTCAGCCTGTTGCCTTTCTTTTTTTAAATGGATGGGGTTTGCTTGCCGACGCTGAAAGGCGTGACGCGGTAGCGCTGTGATTTACACCCTCCAGTCACGATGTCGCCCGCCCCGAGCCGCTTCCTCCAGCAGCAGGCCGCGCGTTTGACTTGGATGGGCGGGAGACAGATGTCTCTCGCCCTCCCCGGCCGCATCTCAATCTGGAGGGGTGCAGTGTCCCTCGTCACAATTACGCCTGTGGCCGCTGGGAAAGACGGGCCTGCACGTCTTTCAAAACCACGCCAGCGATCCAAAATATCCCTGCTGCCTACCGAGGCCGCCTTTTTTCGAGGGGGGTGGTTCCTAATATTTTGGCCGGTGGGTGCATATGCATTACCGAGCAGCTCCCCCCCCCCTCCCGATGTCATCCCTCCCCCTCTCCCCCTTGATGATAAAAGCCTGTGCTGGAGGAGGATTGGCCATTTCTGAGGCAGAACGGTGCTGTTACACTCCTCTCTTGAACCCTCCGGCTCGTGACGAGCGGGGGTCCCCTCAGTTCGGCTCAGCCCTGTCGGGGGGGGTGCTGCGCCCCCTGCCCGTCCGTCTCGGGTGTGTTGGTGTGCGTGACAGCCGCTCCTGGGGGCGGAAACAGCCCTGAGTGGACCGGGGGGGCCTGCGGGCAGGAGAGACCCCGCTGGGAGGGGGTCCGCGTGTCTCCGTACCCCTTGGCGAGCCGGGTGCCTGGGTCGGGAGCCCGCCTGCTGCAGAGCCTCCCCGCTCGGATGAAGACCTGGGGATGGATCCCGGACGTTCCGGCGCCGGCGGTGCCGCGGGACTCCTCGACTCCGTCTCCGCGCACGGGCCGGGGGGGAATGTCAAAATCGAACGCTGCCGGAGAGCCTCCTTGGGAGTTGAGCAAGCCCTCTGTGTTTAATCTGGGGCGGATCAATATGTCTTTTCCTGCAACGACACGCAGCCCTCGCCCGGAATAACACATCAGTCTGGGCAGAAGCGGGCCGACTGCCAAGTAGGTTTCGAGGGCACAGCAGGCGCAATCTCCCGCCGAGGCACTTCAACGCTTTTCGAAATGATCACCCTGACAAGAGGGATTATGACGTGATCTGAGGGGTTTGTTTCCCCGCCCCCTCCTCCCTCTCTGTCTCTCGGAGGGCGGGGTGTTGAGGCTCTTCCGGTTTTATCCCGAGCCTCCCCGTTCGCCGGATCCGGCCACAGACGGGCGACGTGAGCCTGGCTGTAGGACTGCCGCTGCCAGCCCGGCTCAGGTTACTAGCCTACTGTGACCGGGATTCCCCAAGTGGCGGTGCACGTGTATGCCGGGCATGGTGGAGGGTAGGGAGGAACTGGCCGGGATTTCCTTGGCTGTCAGTGATGCAGATATCCCAGCATGCTCCTGAGCGCTCCCAGGCCTGTGTCGGAGGGGTGTGCCTCTGCTCCCAGCAGACGCTATCCAGTCCTGTCCTGCACCGGGGCCCTGTCCCCCTGGGACGTGTTGAGAGACAAGTAACTGGAAGGCGTGCGTGCCAGAGGGATCCCTTCACATTTCCTCGCCCCGCCCCTCTGCCCAGTGCGTAACGGCTGGCTTTGTCGTTCAAAAAGTAAAAAGCAAGCAACTGGCGATTCGGAACGGGCTGGGTAGAAAGACAATAACCGCCGCTTCTAGATTTTACATAAAAATCAACCTTTGTCTCTCGGCACTCTGTCAGACCAGCAGGAGTGAGGTTGCCCTGGTGAGTTTTGTAACGGCTTGCTGAGGAAGAGCCGCCCCCCCCACCGTCGAGGTCAAGGGTCGAAGTGCGCCCCTGCGTTCCCACGCTGGCGCCCCCGCATCCGTCGGCCGTGCCCGAGCTCCCCACGGCCGCCAGCGTTCCTCCTTGTCTTGTGAAAGCTCAGACCCAGGCTCCTCTCCTCCCGCTCCCTCCCCTTCTGCGCGCAGCGTCGATGTCCTGGGCGAGCAGCTCCTGAAACCGATCAGTTTTGAATGCCGTCAGCTGGGCTGATTTGTACCTGCAGTATAGGGTCATTTGTTCATGCGGGACACGCTCGTGTCAGGCCAGACACCTGCAGTGCACCCCAGGGCTGTCCCGCTGATTGATAGCCTAATTAATACCGCCCCAGATTCAACAGATTTCTAACTGATGGGGTTGGAGCATAATTTCAATGTAGGGGGGGGCGGGAATTAAAAATTTAAATTTCCGACAGCTAGTGGTAAATGACCCCTTGCCGAACATCCTTTGAAAGTGAATGAAGGCATCAGTTTGCACCACCCTCTTGACACAAGCTAGAATGCATTGCATGCGCTGTGGTTTAAGAGCAAATGAAAACATGAAAAACCATGCGCAGCCTTGCACATGAGAGACGGTCCATTGGGTGGCCCAGCAGCTCCTCTGGGGTACGGAGGAGTGGTTCGTGTCTCTGGCCCTGTGAGAGGTAGGCTGTGGGTTCTAATTCAAGGTGGGACGCTGCCGTTGACCCCTTGAGCATCTGTGCTGGGATTGCGCCGGTAGGATATCCAGTTGTTTAAATGCTTAGAAAGGCAGGTTGCTCTGGAGAAATGTCTTTGCTGTGGTTATTGTAATACCCTGTCCCGTCTGCGGGTGGCGGCAGCGAGGCAGGTGCCGGTGCACGTATTCCTTTCACCTGGACCTGGCCTGCAGGCGGTTGGATAACGGGGTGAGGGGCCCCAGCCCAGCCGCCTGCGGTTCGTGGGGCATGATCCTCAGGTGGGGCGACTCGGTACAGCCGGTCAGACTAGGAGGAAAGCAGGGCCGCAGCCCCAAGTACCACGCCCTTGGCGTTTTCAATCCAAGTCCGTGTCCATGGAGACAGGACAGGACCGTCAGCTCTGCGCAGGAGTCCAGTAGGTGAAGCTTCTTGAAGAGCCCCAGTGAACCAGCTGCCTGCCCCTTACCACCTCCTCCTCCTCCTCCTCCTCCTCCTCTGCTGCACGTGGCCTGGCAGAAGCCCCCGACACAGAGCCAGCCGGTACAGAGATATCCAAAGCCCCCCCTTAAAAAAAACAAACATCAGTTCCCGAAATCCCGAGGGCATCCGCAGGAAGCGGCGCTCGAGTCGGCGAGACCGGCGTGCGGCCGTTCGCCGGGCTCCTCTCATTATTGCGAAAATCCGTGGCGCTGTTCCGCGCGCCGCTGTCTTGGTGATGGATTCTTATCGCCCTGACGACTTTAATAGGCTTTGCCGCTGATCGCTGAGGAAAGAACGGCTTTTTACTGCTGTTGTCGTTAATGACTATGTAGATTTACCCAAAGGAATTCTGGCGAGCATCTTAGCTCTTGCGGTCTTTTGTACACAAACATTCATCACCGTTCTGAGTCCTCGCCGTGTGTCTTTTGCCAATTCAATTATCATCTTTGATTTTTCACCTTTTTTTTTAATAGCAGAGGGATTAGAGTGACGCACTGAAGTGGCAAGAATGCTTTTAAGCCCTTCGTGCCTAGTCCAAAAAAGTTAAAGCTCATAATGAATTTTGATATTCTTCCCAGAATTCCCACCTAGGATGCGGTGAGTCTTCCAGGCAGTTTTGGACTAAACAAAACAAAACCAAAAAAAAACAGAACAGATGCCATTTTCAGTCATAACCCACAGCAGTCAAGCAAACCTCTACTGCATTACTGAGTATTGTGTGATGTCTGCAGAGGCTATTGACAACTTTCATAAACTGGATAAGCAAGAGATCGTTTGCAATTAAACCAGGAGACACTGTTGCTCCAGGACAAGGGACGTGTGAGAAATGAATGTTCTTTCTGGTCTTGCGCTTGTGATGGATATTATGAGAGTCCTGTTACATGAGTATAAAGACCCCCTGAGGCACCCTGGGAACATGACCTTACCCCACCACCTCCTCTGAGCTTCTGCTGTGTAAAGCTTTGGCTTGATCGTCTGTGTGAGGCCCTGCCCAGCTCTGTGCGTAAATCTGCTCCGTTTTCCTCTGTGTGTCGTGGCTGTTTGTCTCAAAATGGCAGGGCTCAGGAAGAGACACCAGCTTGCAGAGCAACCCGGTGAAGCGTGGCCGCGGCCTGGGGGGCTTTGAAAAGCTCCAACTTCTGCGCACAGGAGAGAAAGAGCAGATGAAACGCCACCCCTGCATGCTAATTCACACAAGCCCCCAAGATGCTCTCTGTAGATGAAGTTGGCGTGACCAGAAACGCATTTATTTTAGCTTAAGGAGGGGTTGGGAGAGCAAAGTAATGAGAGAGATCATTGTGTTGCACTCTGTGGATCTGTATTTTGATGGCCATGTAATGTACAGTATATCCTTTTCCGTTAAAAAACAAATGAGATATTTTGAGGCACAACGCCACCCATATTTACGTGAAAAATGTCAAATTTCGCTATATATACAGTATTACACATCATGCATTAGAAAATAATAATAAATTACCCACCCTCTCTTAACAAGAAAAAAAACTGAACATGTGTAGTCTATTGAGGAGAGGAATCGTTTTACTCCCCTTCCATGATTAGCGTCAGTCTTGGCGAGAGATTGACACCATTTGCTGAGGAGGTGCTAGGTGGAGGTGACAGGTTTTGGTTGGTTAATTGAGTTGAAAAAAGCTTCCAATTTCAGTTGTGGTCTGGAAGTTTGCTGCTTGCAAATAAATAGGTCTCTGAAAGCTGGGAAGTGAGAGCAATATGGCTGAACGTCCGGATCAGATGATGAGATAACCGTGATCAAGTTGTCGAGATGAGATCTTAAATCGGAGAGCTTGATTTCGCAAATTGGTGGCCCTTCTTAGAACTAACCATCTTAGCAAGGTCACATGGGTGAGAGAAGACTAACCCCCTGTGTGGTGTTACACTTCCTGTTTGTCTTGGCAGTGGGGTCAAAGGTCACAGCAAAGGGGGCAGGCCAAGCGGATTGAACAGCTCTTGACGATGGAGTGAGTTGACACTCCCGTTTTTCTAAAAGGCCCATCGGGATGTCAACTATCGTGGATAAAGGTATGTTGACTGAACATCTGCAGCGGCGCTAGGAGAACCTTGTGTTTTGTTTGTTTGTTTGGGTCCCTGGTATTTGCTCTTAAAGACCTTTAAGGAAAAAGTGCCCTCGACAAACTCCCAGCAGTGCTTTCCTGAGTGTGACGTTGGTGCCACAGACTGAGGGGTTGCTGTGATCCCGGCGTACTTGAAAAACGGGTCCCGCGATGTTGCTGGAAAATAGATGTTGGTCTCGCTCCCTTTCTTCTTCCAGTCATGTTTTATTAATTTTAAGCACTTAAACTAAATTAATGAAGAAAGCCCAGAGCGTAGCAGAGAGCCATATGCCGGCCTGCTGCCCATCACACACACACACATTAAAATGCACGCACTGAACAGACAGCCCCAAAGAAATAACATCCAGTCATGTTTAATAAATCAAGAGCTACTCCTGACTGAAGTCAGCAGTTTTATTTTTCGAGCAGAGCGGGGAAAAAAATCAATACATATTTTATATGGATTAAAAAACAAGTGCTGGGTGAGAGAGGCGGTTCGTTTGCAGGCTTTGGCAGACATTTGCCGCTCCTGGTCAATACGATTAAAGTTGTAAAGTTAAAGACCCCTCAGCGCAGTTTATATCTTAATGGGACTCCCACGGTATGCTGTCAATGTGTGAGAGCCTAATTTGTAACTCATTTTTTTGAAAGAACGGGGATGTTTTAATTATGCGTGTAATATTTGTTTCCGCATTAATCCACTACATCAATTTATTGTTTGAGGAACTAGCTAACAGCTAATCCCGTTAGATCTGTACATTGCAGCACAGAATGTGACCTTTCTGTTTGACGGATGTGGAAGATGTTAATGATGAGGCTCTCCTGATAACGAGTCAATTAGGTTTGATTGGTATACGGGACAGATTAGCTTCTACAGCACTTAACATTGGCTGCTCTGTCTCGTTTACCTAGAGCTGTTGGGCTAAGAGACAAGCTTGACCTCTCCTTACCCTTACTAATCCACAGGAAGATCAGAGCTGTTAGAATAGCTGAAAAAAATGTGGAGGCTTTGGGTCAATTGTTGATCCACTTCACATACATATCGCAACCCTGGATTGTCCTAAATGTCTGGATTTCTGCACAGTAGTGTGCATGAGCACATGTCATTCCTGAGAGAAATATTTACAGGCAAGAAGGCAGATAGTAAGGTGGCATTTGAGGTGCTTCTATTAAAGGTTTTGCTATAAAATGTAACAAGTTCAGAGTTTGTAGATACAGTATGTAACAGTAGCTTGGATGACTTGGATGCCCGTAACTTAGTCCTGTTAGTTCACTATAAGGCTCTCTGTATAAGTGATCATGTGTTTTTTTTCCTCTGAGGTTCTGTAATAAGCGAGTGTTTGTAATGTGAGCAAACTGTCCAGCAAGCCTCTTGTAAAAGCGCCGTCCGCGAACTGCACCGCCGACTGTGGGCTGGCCGTCTTGGCACAGAGGCTGCTCTGTATCGTAAACAGGCCCGTCTAAAGGCCGTTGCATGATGTGAAGCTTATGCCCCGTCAAGAACCTCAGGGGCCGGGGATCTCTGTACACCAGTTCAGCTCCAGTGGGTACCTGCCTTCGTGCTGCAGTGTAGTTACGGTTTGAACTGTCTGAGAAGAAGCCACTTCATTGCTGCAGCATTGTGAGCAGCTGAGGCCTGGTCAGCAGGATCTCTATCTCAACTCTACTGCTGGCGGGGAGGGGCAGTGAGAACCCAGGACCTGTACAGCGCTGTGAGTGGAGTGTCCAGAAAGGCGCTGGAGAAGTGTCAGGGATTTTCATTTTTAATAATTATTATCATGGCACAAGTTCCAGTCTTCCGGGTGGGAGTCTGTGTCGGGCCCTGCATGGTCCAAGAGGTGTTTGTGCCTGCTCGGTTGGGCGTTTGTATTGGTGCTTGCGGCCGGGATGCGTTCTCCTTTACACAGGGCTGCTCGATGTGATGTGACAGGGTCTCTTCGTGTCCCTCAGCATGAATTTGCTGGAAGGGAAGGACACACAACTGCCTTGCCGGAAAACGCAAACAGTTCTACAATAATTAATTTAATGACAATAATTATACGATAAATAATTAATGAGAATAGTTTTTTTCCTCCCCCCACCCCTAAGGAGCTGCTGGTGTTGCCTTTTAAGTGATGATTAAGCCGGAAGCTGTGAAGTCAGGTCACAGATATTATGCCGTGCCTGTGCTGGAGACGGTGACCTCTGACCTCCGGACAGAGCCCATTGCTCAGCTGACAGAAGATCCCTTCTGACCAAGAAGGTGAGGTCACGGCCAGTTCTGTCCCAGTCAGTTTGAGCCTGGCTGGGCTGCAGGTGTAGAGGGGGAAGGGCTGAAGCTCAGATCTCGCGCCCTGAATAGATATTGCCTTTTGATCATCCACAGGGGGAGCTCAAGTGCTGTGTAGAGACTGTTAAAGCTTGAGGGGTGAAGCTAGTTTCACACCCACAAGCGTCTCTGAGCAGGTTAATGTGAAATCTGTTCCCTTTCAAGTACATCAAACCATTGCTTCTGGTTACAGGCTGCTTGGCAGGTGCATCCTTTTTAAGATCCTTCCTTTCCTTCACTGGAACAGAGCCCTGCAGGCCAACCACAGGAACAAGTGCACAAGCGCACAAGTGTGATATGATGAAGTAGATATTCACAGAGGCAGGGATCCTAATGTGTGAATATTCCAGGCCCTGGTGAATCATTAACCTTTTCTCAGACTTGTCTATGGGTTAAACATTTGCATTTCTAACCACTGATGACTGCTATGACGTAACTGCGGAGCAGTTTGTCTTCTGCAGTTGATGTAATGACAAATCTATTTTTAACTGGAAGGTGAAGCAATTATAATAACTCCTGATGCTTATATAACGCCTTTCTGGACACCCCACGCACAGCGCTGTACAGGTGGCGGGGATCCCCACACACCCCACACACATGAAGCCAGTTTAGAGATGGGGATTAGGAGGCCATGATGGGTAAAGGCAAAAGGGACGAAAACATCTCTCTTTGATCAGGGGCTTCTGAGAGCAGTAGATTTCCATGCGCTGAGATGAAGATGTGCAACAAATGAAAAATGTGGAAACAGGACAATTTGGTAGTCATTATATTATTCGTGTTTCGTCTCTGTCTTGCAGGTTGTTGTGAAACCAGCCATTTCCCCAGGGCGTTTTATCATGTTTCGTGCAGAGGCAGCATCTCTGTTGGTCTGCAAACACACTGCAGTAACTGTAACTTGAAGATGAAGCAGCCATCCAATAGAAAATCATACAGAAGTTTAACATTTTTACACAAATCTTGTAATATTTCCTTGTCGGCTCAAATGCAAACAAAAGTGGGTTTTGTGACCTCGTTTACAATTTGAGGGCATTTACATCTGCACCGTTTACAGAGCACCTGAAAGTAACTCCACAGATCTTACCCACAGTTAAGCGCCTGAGCTCTGAACTCCCAGCTCACACCCCGAGCTGCCCTGAATCTCTCTCACGCTCGCTCCCTCGTGTCAGCTGCAGCAGACCTTACTTGTTTTGAGCTGGCAGTCCTCTCTTGCTCTCAGCCTGCTTGACTGCGGTTCCTCAGAATTAAGTGCACATTTGCAAGTTTATAAGCTGCGGCAGCGTCTTTGGGCCGCCAGTGGCTCCGAACAGGATTACCGAATGTGTGTGTGCACCAGGGCCTGTCCCCAGTACTGTGTTTGTCTCTGCCCTTCTGTCTTCCTTTCTCTCTCCACGTGTCTGCCAGTGTGTCTCTTTCTCTGCCCGTCTCTCTCAAACCCGTCTCTCTCAAACCCGTCTCTCTCAAACCCGTCTCTCTCAAACCCGTCTCTCTCTCTACCTGACTTTCTCTCCACGTGTCTACCAGTGTGTCTCTTTCTCTGCCCGTCTCTCTCAAACCCGTCTCACTCTCTACCTGTCTTTCTCTCTACCTGACTTTCTCTCCATGTGTCTACCAGTGTGTCTCTTTCTCTGCCCGTCTCTCTCAAACCCGTCTCACTCTCTACCTGTCTTTCTCTCTACCTGACTTCCTCTCCATGTGTCTACCAGTGTGTCTCTTTCTCTGCCCGTCTCTCTCAAACCCGTCTCACTCTCTACCTGTCTTTCTCTCTACCTGACTTCCTCTCCGTCTCTCTCTCTCTCTCTCTGCTCGGTCCTGGGCACGTGGTTTGTAGGGCACGTGCTCTGAGTGCCAGCCGGAGCGGAAGACGGCAGTCGTGATCTCGGCTGCGCCCCTGAGCTCCGGGATGAGACGCCGTGCAGGGGGAAGGGGGGGGGGGGACGTCTCGTGGATCCCTCATCAGCCCAAGACTTGAGAAGAGGACTGGGGTCCCAGGAATGGGAGCCCCAGTGTTGTGTGATTTGTGAGCAGGTGCTTTCTCACTGCGCTCAGTAGAGGTTTTGCAGTCCCTGTGTGAGAACCCTCCATCTCTGCGCCTGTCGTGGGCACCAGGCCAGCTAATGTGGATGCAAAAGCATGAACTTAAAAAGCAGAATCTGAAAAACGAAGAACTTGGGTGTTTATACTGACATTATTTGCAACACGGGGAAGTACTTGAAAAGGAAAACAACGTTAGGATATAGTTAATAGCATAGAATGTCCTTCCTTCTAAAATGTCCTTCGGAGCAGCAGGCAGCTGGGCTCCTGCTTGAATTCCAGTCCGTTGCACTGAGACGGGTGTTTGAAGAGGTTTCCCGCCCTAACGAATGTGGATCAGGAGAGAGTTCTGTGTTGGGGCAAGCCAGAGTGCACACAACCCCTAGGCTCGAGGCCTGGACGTGCTGGTGTAGTCGCTTATTCCAGTGTGATGGCTGAACCCCCCTGAACACCCCCCAAAACAGCTCAGGTTCATCAGCCCAGAGATCAGTGGCATCTTATCAGCTCAAAAACCCAAACGTTTCTCCCGGGAAATGCCAAACCAGCGCGCATTTCTGCGTTCAGTTCACATCGGTGTTAACGGCCACTAGTCCTGTCTCGGCTTGACTCTCTCTTTGCTAGACGGCTGTGGAAGACCAGAAACGCGAACTGGAGGATCTCCGGGGACAGTCCTGACGGGGACTGAGGTTCGCCGTAGCTTCAGAGGAAGAAAGATTCCTTCGGCTGCGAAGCAACAGCAAGGGGAAATAACGCCGCGTTGAGAGTCTTTTCGGGAAAACACCGGCGTGTCAGAATTTTTTTTTTTAAATGACCCACTTTCTTTCTATTCGGCTGGAGCGTTTCAGTGCTGTTCGGTTGAAAACGAAAGCACGTTTCAAAGCTCGCATCCTGTCTGGACAGCTCGGGGGATATGGAGCCGGAGTGCAAGCCTAGCTAGTGGTCTTCCTGATAGGATGGGCCGTTTTGTGGCCCCTGTGTCGGAGCCCCGATCCTCACCTGTGGCCCTAGTTTTGAAGCCCTGATCCTCGCCTGTGGCCCTGGTTTTGAAGCCCCGATCCTCGCCTGTGGCCCCGGTGTCGGGGCCCCAATCCTCACCTGTGGCCCTGGTTTTGAAGCCCCGATCCTCGCCTGTGGCCCCGGTGTCAGATCCCCGATCCTCACCTGTGGCCCCGGCCTGAAGCCCTTCCAGAACACATTCCTGTCCATTACGATGGAGAGCAGGAGCCCTCCGTCACAGTAGTGCCGAATGTTCCCTGTTGCCTCAGTATGGATCACCCGGGAAACCTGAAGAGGATCAAAGCGCTGTCGACCGGGACCGTTATCGCATTCCCCTGCGAGAACCGCTGACCTTATAGTCGGATACCGGATTCTTTCCTGCGGAACGCAAAAGGGAAAAGAGCCCTGCCTAGAAAATGAAGAAAGAGGCGGAAAGTCACATTTTTCTCTCTGGTTGTCGGTGGTGACCTTTACAAGGCCCTGGCGGCGTGGGGGCGTTGCTCTTTCTCGACAGCCGCGTGCTCACCTTGCACGCAGCGGAAAGGGGGTTTCGTTTAGCGGGAGGAAGGTGGCGGCTCGGCTCTCTCCCCCCTCCCCCCCCGTCCCCCCCCTCCTCGCTGACATCAGACAGCCCGAGTCAGAAACTTATCTTCAAGATCTGCAAAACTGCCGGAAAGTGAGGTGAGATCGTATTGGTGGGGGGGGGGGGGGGGTTGATTTGATTCTGGACTTCTAATCTCCTGCGATCATCTGCTGTTTGCCTTCTTTTGGACTGGATGCGCTTATCGTGAGAGATTGTCTACACCGAGGTGACATGCGTGACTCATTCTCGCAACGCTTCTCTCCGAACGTCTGTGCACAGACGCATGTTGGGCCAGCCCAGAATCCACCGATGCGGATCTGGTGTTAAACTGCAGCGCAGAAAACGGCATCACGGCTCTTTGCAGACGTTCCAAACTGTCCGTGTCGCCCTGGGCTGTAATCATTTTTCTCAGGTCCTTCTCTTAATTGCGTAGGTTAATGGGCCTCAGCCCCTGGCAGAGGGGAAAAGCTCGTTAATGCTTGGCTGCTCATTTGCTTCCTCCTGTCGTATAAATTAAAAGTTTTTTTTAATTGAAAAATTGATCCGTGCGGAAAGAGAGACTTGTTGACTGAAGATGCTTGATTTACGAGTTAAAGTAATGCAGTGTAATCACCACCCCAGTCTCAGAATGTCCTCGTTAAAGTAGAATCATGGTCATTGGCTCAAATGTATTTTTGTTTTTTAAAGTTACAAGGCTGACGGCGCCATGAATGTGCTGTGGTTAAGAACATTCATGACTTAATTAGCAAGACATAAGAGAGTCATTGTGCGTGTTTCCCCTCCAGTGAAGTGTGATCCTTATTTAGTGGGGAGTTTTCCAGGTCTCGTTAAGTCAGAAACCAGTTAAGGCTTAATTAGACCCATTTCATCCTTTAAAAAGACTTACAAAAGCTGGTGGACTGCTGACTCTCATGACTTGGAGAGTCCAGGTGAAGGTCAATGAGACTGTTCTAACAGTCACAGGTAACCAGTACGGGGAGGCAGACACAGGAGTAATGCGACCATATGTGTCAGTTGTAATTAAATTCTTAATTTTGCCTGTATTGCATGCCAAGTGTGTTAGCGGAATTACCAGCAAGCAAGTCATTACAGAGGTGCATTCCAGATCAACAGGATTTATCAGCTTGCCCACGTAGGTCACGTACTGTAGATCTGAAATGAGCAATTTTAGGTAAAGGAAGTATTATCTGTTTTTTTTTTTACTGGGGTCTTTAAAGTTCAGCAAGCACTGTGAGAATCTTTTGCTTGTGACCTGTAATTAAAAAAAAAACAGGTCAGTTCTTAGTCTTAAATGTTAAGCTTACTGTCGTACTGTAGTTCTTAACATCGGCACAACAGGGGCAGTAGATGATACAAAAAATCAGGTCAATCTGGTCTTTTTTGGGGTGTAGATTTCGACATCGTGGGGCTTTTGCATCTAGAGGCATCTAGACCTGCAGAGCACACTGCCTTTGCAGCAGCAGAGAAACTTGAAATATAACCGCATCTGCACTGGTGACTTCCTCCACGGGTGTGTCCAGTGTGCAGCAAAGCTCTTCCGTGCTCCTGTGGGGCTCGTGGGTGAGTCCACATGACATTCAGGATCCGCTCGGGGGCAGTGGCAGCTAGGGGTGGTCACACCATTTATTACAAGACAGATGGGGCGATTTGCAAACAGACATCTCAGATGCTGGCAAGCTCATTGCAAGGTTGTATATACAAAGTTATATACTGTATATACTGTACAACAAATAAAGGCTGGTTGGAGCACCACCAAAGTTCTCTTGCATGTCTGGTAAAATCTCAGTGCTTTCAGGTTTGGTTTTATTGACCCTAATCAACTGCAAAACCCCTTAATCAAAATGGATTATGGACAAGAGGAGGGACGTGTGGCCGCCTAGCTCATTTATCAGCTAGTGTCTAGTTGATATAAGGATGTCATCCAGGCCAGGGTATCGGCTTCAACAGCATGGCCGGGCAGCTTGTTCCACACCCCCACCACTCTTTGTGTCATGAAGTGTCTCCTGCCCCGACTGCAGGATTTCATCCAGGTGTTACTTGAGAGAGGCCAGGGTGCCGCCTTCAACAGCACGGCTGGGCAGCTTGTTCCGGTCTCTCGTCTCCCACCTCCCCGCGTGTGAAGGAAGTGCCCCCTGTTCTTGGTCCCGGATGAACACGCCCTGAGGTTGCACTTGTGTCCTCTCGTCGGTGTTTCCGTGCCGATCCCAGAAAATCCCACGCTGGGGTTGATTTTGCAGCCATGTCCTTGAGGATTTTGAATACTCCTCACGGTATTCCCTGTAAAGTTCCAGAATAAAAATATTCTGTTCCGTGTCATTAGTTCAGGTTCGATCACTGGCTTGTACGGCTTCCTTTGCGGCAGTATATGACTGACAGCATCTCTTTCCCTAAAAATATACTGCCGTGCTTTACCCCACCTTAGATGCTACAAGTGATATTTTAAGTAATACACCTTCCTGCTCTTATTTCCTGGCCACAGGTTTTCAGGCCGCAGCTGAAAGAGCAATCTGGAGAGCCTCCTCCTCGGCGTGCTGTTCGCAGCCGCGGGTGCCTTGCTCAGCAGAAACGGTCCCTCGGGTGGTGCAACAGTGTCAGGCGGACAGCTCGGTGGGTCTGAAGGCGAGGGGGGGAGCCTTCGGTCAGGAAAGGGCCAGTGTCCTGGCAGTTGCAGTGGCCCACGTTGACGTTTGCCCGAAGCTCAGTTGGATGTCCGCCCTGCGGAAGGGGCGCAGGTGTTCTCGCTACCTTCCACACCGGGTTCCCACGCCAGCCATTCCCTGCCTGTCGCCGCCGTGCAATACAGCGCTCCTGCTGGCGTTGTGGAAGGTTTTCCCCGAACGCACTTGTATGTCATTCCCGATAAGAGCTGCAGTCAGCCGCGTTGCTCCAGGAAGACGTCAGGGGAACACCTCTCCGGGCTTGAGGTTCCGTTCTGCTCCGTGACCGGCTGCGTCTCGGCAGCGGGGTGCCAGAACCTCGTTTGTCGCTGTATTTGTAGATCCTGTATGTCCAGGACAGACGGGCGATCGCGTGGTAACTGTAACTGGTGGCCATTTCTATCTGAAATGGTCTTCTCCGCACCGGTCATCAGGCAGGGTGGGAGTGGGGGGGATATAAACTGGTGTTGCTCAAAGTTGATGGGCTGCTTCAGAGCTTCGGCTTGTTAGTCTTGCGCAACGTGCTCAATCCATCCCCTTTTTTTGTTCCTCTTTTAATTTTAGGAAGTCAGATTTTTTTCCCTTTTCTGAAGATCCTTTTTTTTTCTGCACTGAATTTAGCTTTCTGGTTTTAGAAGCCGACACGCTTCCTCCAGAAACCCTTCCATCCTTTGAAGAATCCTTCTCAGAAGCTGTCCGTGCCTCGGCGCGTCTCTAACTGCAGCTGGAAACCTAAAAGGAAGCAGGAAAAGAGTCCCTTAGTACTACAGACAGGCTCCGAAATTACTGTGAAGCGTCGTTGTGAACACAGTGTGAGGGTGTGTCAGTCTGATCTATACAGAAAGGCATTAAAAATGCGCAAAACATGACCAGTGGAGCCAATAGCATTTCTAGAAGTCTAGAAGGACCCATCCCTGCTGTGCCTGTTTCTGGTCCATGTGGGTTATACTCAACCAGCCAGTTGCTGTGTTGTGCTGTTGCAGATTTGAAGCCTGCAACGTTTGCTGTTTTTTTTTCTCACGGTTATACCTGCAAATACACAACAGAAAAGTTGTTGTGTATTTGCAATACACTTGACTTGAATTTGCCATTGCCTACCCACCTCTGTGACTGTGAGCTCCAGTAACGACCAGGCGCCTGCAGTTCCCAAGGCCAGTCTTCGCCCCCCCCCTCTCACCCGTAGCCGCTTCAGGCCCGGGCTGGGGGCTGTGGGTTTCCCGTTCGAGGCGCGAGGCCCGACGGCTCTCGCCGCAAAGAAGGATGTTCCGGTTGCCATGGCTGCAGCGCTGCGTGTGTGTGTGTATGGGTGGGGGGGATCTGTGCTTTTAACACTGGGACAAGACGGCAGCAGACCTATATCGTACGTGCATCACCTGGGAAAGGGTTGGGACATGCAAAGAGAACTGTGTTTGTACTGTGTTGCGTGGGCAGGCAGTCTGCTGGCCTCGCCCTGAGGAAAATGTGTAGCATCAGTGCATCATGGGAACCATCTCGGGGTTTGGTTAGGTTGACGGAGGTCTTTCTCTTTCTTTTCACTCAAGCCTGCCTTTGAGTCCCGTTTTAAGAACCTGAACGTCACAACTCATTTATGCAGCAATAATTTAGCTTGCAGAAATAGAGAACATTGTCGTGTTGTGGACGTTTGTGTGTTTTCTGTTATTTTTCATGAGAGAGGGGTGAAAGAGAAAATAGTTTTGGTTTACCCCCATCAGTATGCACTTGTTCGGAATCTACTGACAAAGAGGGGCGTTCTGTTGTTTTGGGTCATTTTTGGGGTAATCGCACAGTTTACGCCCCATTGGCAAATGCAGAGGAAGGCCCTGAGTCTCTGAGTAACACTGGGATCTGCGAGATCTGTGCGCTGTGCCTGTGTGCTCTTAAAAAGCAAGGATTTCCCAATAAGTCCAATAATTTGCTGGATGCAGAGATGGCTTATCGCCGTCTTCACACGTCGTCCAAAAGGAGCGCAGAGGGATGACTCCAGCTCACCTACTTGTGAGAAAAAGTAGCGGGTTGAGAAATGAAACCCTCTCTTGGTGACAGCCAGTAATTTCTCGAGTGGCGCGGGAGCTCTGTGGACTGCCCTGAGCCTCGTGGCGACCTGCAGTCTGCTGCACCCTCGTGAATTTGCATTTTCTGAAACGTTTTTTTTTCTAGAAACGCGCTTCAGCTTTTCTTTCTGAGAGAGAGAGAGAAAGAGACGACTTGCTCAGACGTCAGACTTGCTCAGTCTGGCCAGGTTTCCAACACGGTTACCTATCTGATTGGCACCTGTCCCAAAGGCTTACCTTCCCCGAAGCCCCCGCGGCTTCTCGGAAATTTCACACGTCTTCGGACGTCGAGTATCGGCACTGTGTCTCTGCAGTCGGTAAGTTCAGCAGCGCATCTTGCCTCCCGCTTGCCAGGACGAGTGCTTGAAGGTATTTCTGAACAACCCAGTCATCCTTGGTTCTTCTCTCATTCTGCAGTGTTTGTCCCGTGGTTACAGTTAGAGACAATGGATAGTTTGGCCCAGTCAAAACCATTCACTGTGCTGAATAGAACAATGGCTATAATCGGATATTTCAGATATTATTACTATTATTATTAGGGGTGTAACCCCAGTGTCCTGGCCAAATGTCCCCCTGGCCTTTACCCATCATGGCCTCCTAATAACCCCCCTCTCTGAACTGGCTTCATCCCTCTGCTCTCCTCCCCACTGAGAGCTGGTGTGTGGGGAGCGGACTGGAGCATCATCCAGGTGGGGCTGCACATGGGTGGGGGTGGAGGGGATCCCCGTGACCTGTCCAGCGCTGTGAGTGGGGTGTCCAGAAAAGCGCTGGAGAAGTGTCAGGGCTATCCAGATTGAGTAGCAGGGTTTCCTCGCAGTCTTCCTCGTGTGCCCCGGGCAGCTGCTGAGGCGCCGGACCTGTAGTGTTCCTTTACCTGTCAGCAGGGCCTGTGGCTCCTGTCACAGGCTGGACCCCGAGCTGGGGCCCCACTGAGCACCCCTCTCAAGGCGGAGAGGCTGTGCTTCTGCGTAGCGCAGAGTTTAGCGGACGGGACACCTGACTCAGGAGCCCGAGGAGCGTCCTCAGGGCTGCGCCTGATCTCCTGATCTCCTGATCTCCGACACGCTGGAGTTGTTTCTCGTACCCTGACCCACGTGCTCCCGGTCTCTCTCGCTGCGGCGCACGCGCACGGGCGGCAACTGGGTCGCAGGAGATCTCGGGCGCGATAAGCGGAGCTCCGCGAGGTGTGGAGGGAGGGGGAGAGACAAACCACAGCCGCCTGCAGCACTGCTGCTTTCTGCACCAGCTGCTTCTCGGCTTCCTGTAAACCAGATGCCCCGCTCGAAAATCGCGCTTGAGAAACTTCAGTTTCTGGCTCCCCAGCTGTTCGGTCTTGCGAAACGGTTTGCAGAGCCTCTCGGCAGCCTTCAGCATAGTTTAGCGGCGGGGACTTGCAGCAGAGTATTGTTTTTAGTTGATTTTTATTTTCTGCACCACACTAAATTCTGCCTTGGGTGAGACAGCATGTTTTGACGAGTGGCTCTCGGCTCCGGGCCTGGGGGAATGATGTGCAGTCCAGGTTTTCACTCCAACAGAATCAGCACCTGCTCATCTGACTTAAAATCTTTCACTGCATGTACTTCCCAAAACTGCACTGGAGCTGTACCTCTTGTACTGAGACTACCAAAAAAGATGACAAAAGATAGTTTGAATTGCTCATAAAGCATTTCAGTTTCTGGAAAGTTAACATCCTATTTCACAGCAGTCAGAACCATTCTATGTATTATGAATTGCAGCTCTTGGACAGGTGATCTACAAGGAAGGAAAAAAATAACTGCAGACATGACATGAACTTTGCAAGTCTTCATTGCACGCTTACTAAAAAATAGGGGTATTGAAAAAATGATTGGACTGTCCAACATATGATGTTTGTGTTGATCACCTACTCCACACACTGTTCACACTGACACCTGCAGATCTACAGTACTGACCACCTCCTGCACACTCCTGTTCACACTGACACCTGGAGATCTACAGTCCACTGGTCACCTCCTGCACACTCCTGTTCACACTGACACCTGGAGATCTACAGTACTGACCACCTCCTGCACACTCCTGTTCACACTGACACCTGGAGATCTACAGTACTGACCACCTCCTGCACACTCCTGCTCACACTGACACCTGGAGATCTACAGTCCACTGGTCACCTCCTGCACACTCCTGCTCACACTGACACCTGGAGATCTACAGTCCACTGGTCACCTCCTGCACGCTCCTGTTCACACTGACACCTGGAGATCTACAGTCTACTGGTCACCTCCTGCACACTCCTGTTCACACTGACACCTGGAGATCTACAATCCACTGGTCACCTCCTGCACACTCCTGTTCACACTGACACCTGGAGATCTACAGTCTACTGATCACCTCCTGCACACTCCTGTTCACACTGACACCTGGAGATCTACAGTCCACTGGTCACCTCCTGCACGCTCCTGTTCACACTGACACCTGGAGATCTAGTCCACTGGTCACCTCCTGCACACTCCTGTTCACACTGACACCTGGAGATCTACAGCCTACTGGTCACCTCCTCCACACTCCTGTTCACACTGACACCTGGAGATCTACAGTCTACTGGTCACCTCCTGCACACTCCTGTTCACACTGACACCTAGAGATCTACAATCCACTGGTCACCTCCTGCACACTCCTGTTCATATTGACACCTGTAGGTTTACAGGTATATAGAGGCTACTGATCACAAGACTTCAACCAGCAGGTGTGCATGAGAACAAGGACTGAAGACATTCAAGTAGGGATCTGGGTCGGCATGCGTTTGCTGCAAAGGAACAGGTGAAGGTTTATTCTGAAAAGAAAAGAGACACATTTCGGCTCTGGAGTCTTCTTCAGGCTCACCTGTAAACCAGGCTCACTGTAAGCGTAAGTGTTGAACAGGTATTGAACCTTTATGCAACTTTTAATTCATCAAAAGTAGTACATTTCACTATACATGTAACATTTTTACACAGAAATATAGACTTTAAAATAAAGCACTCTTAACGATGTACTAATTAACACCAGCTTCAATTATAATCTTCACTTACACAGTCATTTCTGAAAGCTGGCTTTTTTTATGCTGCAGTCTTATGGCAATCGAAATTCATGATGTTCTTTCATGTTCCGTCTCTCGACATGCAGCATCTGGGGGCAAACATCTTAACCCGTCGACTGAGCCAGAAACAGTCGCACTCCTGTTGGCCGGGCAGGGAGATGATGTATCTGAGCTTTTTAAAGATGGCTTCCCATTGGTACTTCCCCGTGTCGCCTGTCGTCGGGAAATACTCGCGACACATCAGGTACTTCAATCGCAGCTGCAAATTTCCTGTGTTCCAAAATTAACCTCAAAACTGTTTTTGTACAAGCCTGTCGCAACTGGCGTAGGTGTCGCATCTTCGTTGAATCCGACGGTCTGAAATGAGGTCTCTGTGTTAGCTGTACCAGGCCTGGGTTTTTTTCACCGTTGGTATATTTTTGGCGATTACTTTCTGAACTTTTCCCTGGCAGCACAGAGCTGTCAGATTGATTTCTAACCCCCCCCCGTGGCAGAGACAGAGGGGCATTTTCTAAAGACCCACCTGAAGGATGTGGACTCTGCAAGTTCCTTTGAGGATTTTGAGTACTGGGGATATGGGGACATTACTTTAAAGCCCTGGTGCTCCTCTCTGGAGATTCCCGACCAACAGTATCTTTTCTAGAACGCATATTTTATTCTGTATTAGTATAACTCCTATAATATAGCCCGATTTCGACAAAATATTCTCCGTGTGCCGAAGAATTCGGTGCGTTTGTGGGCTTTCCTGTCGGCAGCCTTCCCTTCGGCTTACTTCACTTAACGGACATTTCGGACCTGCAGGCTTTATTTTTTTTTTTTTTTCAGGTGGGGAGCTGCGTCAGCATGCGTAGGCTGCAAAGGAACAAGTAATAGGTTTATTCCATGCTGAAAAAAAAGAAGAGAAAACAACGTTTCGGCCGTGGAGCCTTCTTCAGGTGCTCTGAAGAAGGCTCCACGGCCGAAACGTTGTGTTCTCTTTCTTCTTTTTTTTCAGCATGGAATAAACCTATTACTTGTTTATTTTATTTTTTTTTGCTACCAAGTCCTCTTCCGCTAAACACGAGTCGGAACTCCTCCGGCGCGCGGCTCCGGCTGTCCACGCGCCCCTGCGGACGGCAGTGCGTCACCGGGCTGCACCAGTCCGCTCCCCTCGGCTGCGGTTATTGTCGCGTGTGGGGGGGGGGGCGTCGTGCTTCAACTGTAGCGCGTGCGGCCCGGGAACAAAAAAAAACTTGGCGGAGCGGTGGCTCTGTGGCTCATGATCTGCGCCTGTGGCTGGAGGGTTGCCGGTTCAAATCCCGCGGCCGGTAGAGGAATCCTACTCCCTTGGGCCCCTGAGCAAGACCCTTCACCCCAACAGTACAATGGCTGACCCTGCGCTCTGACCCCCAGCTTCTCTCCCTGTCTGTGTGTCTCTGTGTCTCCTTGGAGAAAAGCTGGGGTCTGCGAAAAGACGAATTCCTAATGCAAGAAATTGTATAGGGCTAATAAAGAAACATTATATTATTATTATTACATTATATTATACATTATTATATATAACATTATATACTTTGGTACAGTAGCTACAGTACAGGGGGGCGGGGCGGTGGCTCTGTGGTTCAGGATCTGTGGCTGGGAGGTTGCCGGTTCGTATCCCGCGGCCGGCAGAGGAGTCCTACCCCGCTGGGACCCTGAGCGAGGCCCTTCACCCCAGCTGCTCCAGGGACGCCGTATCAATGGCTGACCCTGCGCACAGACTCTTGATCGGCGCTCCCTTAGTAGTAGGCGGACCTGGGTGTCTTTTTAACCTTAAGGTGTTTTTCTTTCGTAAAGTTTGCTTTCCCTGTACCACGAAATGAGCCCGTTCTATTGAGAAATGCAGTAGTTGTTGATTCCGTCCCGGGGTGTTTGTGTTTCTCCCCCCCAGTGACATTGTATTTGAAACGGGCACCTGCAGAACAGGTGTCACTCAGCCCGGACCTCAGGGGGACTAAACCCCACGCGTGTGTCGTTGTCCGTGAAGCCCGGGAGCCGAGCCCAGCGACACCAGCCCTCGCTGTGGGGGGGCGAACTATCCCCTCCGGGGGCGACGGGCATCACTGCACAACCCCCCCCACACACACACACAAACACTCACACAAAACGGCTGTGTTCCAAGAACCGTTTCAAGAGCAACTCAGCGCCACGCAGGTAGACGCTCTGGCTGTAAACGAGGTCTTGTCGTCAGTTTGGGCTACAGTTTAACACGTCGGAGTGGGGAGAGTCGTCGGGCGTGCGGGCTGCGGAAAGACCCGAGCGCAGAGGTGACATTCCGCGCTGGAAATGTGTCTTTTCTTCACAACAACAAAAAAAAAATCCGGGTGTCGTGTGAAGTGTGGGCAGGTAATGAGGGTCCCGGCCAGAGGGAGGCGCCTCTGCGCACACCTGTAAGGAGGAAGCCGTCAGGGCCGAATCGCAGGCGGGTTCCTTTTTTTAAAATATTGCTTTTTTGTTGTTGTTGTTGTTTCGGGTTTGTTTTCTTCGACCCGAAATCGAACCTCGGCCCTTGCCGCGGTCCCGCCGCCCCGCGCGCGGGCCGGGGTTCCGTTCGCGGCGGGGCCGCGGGTGGGGGGCGGCTCGTGAGGCTCGAGGGGCGGGGCCGGAGGAGGAGGAGGAGGAGGAGGTGCGACGTGCAAAAAAAAAGCCCGAAGAAGCCGTTTCCAAACTTACAGAAGCGCAGCTAGACAGGAGGAGGAGGGGGCCAGGAGACCAGCTCGCTCGTTATTTCTGTCTTCCGGATAGTTTCTGTTTCTTGCAATGCGTTCACCCTCTTCGCTCACTGGTTTTTAACCTGCTCTACATTCCTCCCCTTCGCTGCTTCCCGAAAGAAAACGGAGTGTGTCTGAATTTTTTTTGTTTGTTGGGTTTTCTCTGGACTCTCCTCTCCTCTGAGCTTCGGACGGGAAGTTCGTTCGCGTTTCGCCTCGAGGAGCGACGAGGAAGCTGCCGCGCGTGCCTGGAGGTGGTGGTGGTAGTGGGGGGGACGCGGCTGGTAAGTGTATATCGATCGTGCGCGTGTGTGTGTGTGCCCCCCTTCCCAGACCAACCCACCCGTCTCCCACCTCGCCCTCACACCTGCGCCGGGAACATTCGCACCCGGGGCCGCCGGCTCGGTGGCGCTGTGCCGGAGGGGGTCGCAGCCCGGAGGTCTTCCGCGTCGCGCTGCGATCTCGGCATAGAAACAACCCCGTTAAAAGTTCGCAGTGAAAGACGGGGCTGGCCGGGCAGGTGCAGAACAAGCCTTCGCTCTCTAACGGTGCCGGCAACACGCAGCAATAACGGCGCCCGCCTCGCCGCGCTTTCCGTTTCAGAGCTCGGCGCCTCTCGTCGTCACCTCCGAGGCCGACACAAAAAAGGGAAGAAAAGGTCGTGGCGGCTTGTTATTGTGAGCGACAACATGCGAGAACGGGCGTTAAAGACCCGACGGGACGCACGCTGCTCCGAGCTTTCTCCCTCGGCCGGGAGATTCACGTCGTTAACTTGTTAACGGCCTCTAACAGCTGTTAGGCGCTTGTGACGTTTTGTTTAATTTTTTAAAAAAAGAAAGAACATTAACGATCGAGGCAAAAAGAATAAAAACCTCTCGGAGGTTTTTGCAGGCCGTTTCCAACAGCGGCCGGTGGGCCAGTGTCCGCCATCAGCCCGGCGGGGCGGTACAGCAGGCCAGGAGCCCCTTGAGGGAGAGAGCCGGCCCGCTCTGGGGGGGGGTCTGGCGAGCCCCAGGGGTAGCCTCTCTCCGTACAGCCCGAGGGGGGAGGGCTCGGCACCGGGCGTCCGACACAGACGCTGGTGTTCCTTCCCGCTGCTCCTCGGTCCCTCTGGGCGCCAGGTGACCCAGTGTGAGCGGGGCCCCCCCCGAGGGGCCCCTCTGGGATGCTCTGGGCTGCTCTGGGCGTGGCCTCCCCTGCCCGCCGCGCACGTGGCCGGAAGAGAGGGTCACGTCCTCCCCGAAATCATAAAGGTGCTCCGGAGACGCCCTGCGGTCCAGTTCGCATGCAGCGCAACACCCTTCCGGCCCGCGGAGCCCGTCCAGGAGGTGAATGAGTCCAGCCCGGTGACGGAGGTCCAGTCGCAGTGGACACTCCAGCAGGAGCGGAGTTGGGAGAAATGATTGATTGATTGATTGATTGATTGATTGATTGATTGGCCTTCAAGTCTTGGTCCCATGTCTTCTGCTTGTGGCTCCAGCCGGACACACCCGCTGCTCCGAGTCCCGAGTTTTGTTACGATCCCGTTTCGGTCCTGGACCTGGGATTATTCCAGGGAAGCTCGGGGCGGCGGATCTCCCAGGCAACACCCCTGGGGGGGGCAGTGGATCCTGGGGCCTCCCTGTAGGGGGTGGTGGATCCCCAGGAGCTCTCCTGTGGAGGGCGGCAGATCCCAAGAAACACTCTTGAGGGCGGCGGATCTCAAGGCTCTCTGTAGGGAGGTAGCAGATCTCAGGGAACACTGCTGAGGGGGGCAGCGGATCTCAAGGCTCTCTGTAGGGAGGTAGCAGATCTCAGGGAACACTGCTGAGGGGGGCAGCGGATCTCAAGGCTCTCTGTAGGGAGGTAGCAGATCTCAGGGAACACTGCTGAGGGGGGCAGCGGATCTCAAGGCTCTCTGTAGAGGGGCAGCAGATCCCAGGGACCACTCTGCGTGGTCAGGTCGGGCACGCTGCCCTTAACGCACTCGGGAGCAGGCCTTAACGCCGGCGTTTCTACAGGACCCATTTCCTGATGAGGCCTCGTTCGGGGGCACAGAGTCGACTTTGTGCTGTGTGCGGAGAGGTGTCTTGGCTTGGAGCTGATAAACAGTGCGTCGGCACTAACCCTTCGGCACTAACCCAGTAAGCCAGCGATGATCGCCAGGGAACTGTGCCGGACCCTGGTAACTCCTCTCTTACACTGCCAGCTATCGCAGTTCGCTGCATGGTACCGTGTGGTGTGTCTCGGCCTCGTGATACAGCCCGGAGCTCCAGCCGTAGCTGAGTAAATTGAGTTACCCTGGTTTATTGCGGGGAACAGGGTACAGGAGGTGGTAAATGAGTGAGGTGCGGTGTCACGGTGGGGGTGGGGGTGTTCTGGTCCTGGTTTGGGTTGAGATCAAGGTGAGGGTGAGGTTGTACACTAACGGTTATGGTTCAGCTGCTAGAGCGTTTCAGCTGCTGCGTGTTTTAGCTTTTTTGCTGGTAGAAATGTATGGATTAACCAGCCACTTTGCTCAGAATGGTTCACCCTTGGTCTCCATCTGTGTGAAGGGCACCACTGACACCACAGTGCTCTGTTTTATTTGACTAAATCAGTGGTTCCCAGTCCTTGTCCTGGTCACCCACTCACACCTGCTGGTTCCAGCTGAGCCCTCAGTGACACAGTGAAACCCTTCATTGACTTACTAATACAATTGCTGTGAGCTGTTTGTTCCCAGCCATTATACCTGCTTGTTCCTTGTTGCTCTCTGTTGGAGCCTTAACTCTTCTGTTTCATAAGTGAAATAAACTTCCAGACTTGTGACAGGAAACGGCATGCAAATATTCAATTGAAACAACTTCAGTTGGATGGAATGAAAACCAGCGGGTGTCTCCTGGTCACCAGCACTGGGAGCCACTGGACTTGATGGTCACGAGTTGGGATTTGATTTGAGCTGCTGAAGTGGGCTTTAAGGGCACATCCTTCTTGTTATATTGGATCTGAGGTGCAGGGTTGATGTGAAACAAGACAAACTGGCTTCAGAGCATGACTCTGGAAGTACATCTGTCAAGATCAACGGTCCAGCCGGTGTTGTAGAGCTCTATAAATATAATTTAAGACCAGGTTACATGATCTTGATTGAGGTTTAATTGAACTCTCCTGAACAGGTGTGAAGCCGCTGATGTTCTAAGGGGACCTACAGAACCTGCTGGAGGACTGTGCCCATGGAGTGGACATCGGACTTTCTGGATTAGGGACAAGTCAAGGTAGGTTGGTGTCCAAGAGGGTTGTACCCATGGAGTGGACATTGGACTTTCTGGATTAGGGACAAGTCAAGGTGGGTTGGTGTCCAAGAGGGTTGTACCCATGGAGTGGACATCGGACTTTCTGGATTAGGGACAAGTCAGGGTGGGTTGGTGTCAGAGAGGGTTGTGCCCATGGAGTGGACATCGGACTTTCTGGATTAGGGACTAGTCAGGTTGGGTTGGTGTCAGAGAGGGTTGTGCCCACGGAGTGGACATTGGGCTTTCTGGATTAGGGACAAGTCAGGGTGGGTTGGTGTCAGAGAGGGTTGTGCCCACGGAGTGGACATTGGACTTTCTGGATTAGGGACTAGTCAGGTTGGGTTGGTGTCAGAGAGGGTTGTGCCCACGGAGTGGACATTGGGCTTTCTGGATTAGGGACAAGTCAGGGTGGGTTGGTGTCAGAGAGGGTTGTACCCATGGAGTGGACATTGGACTTTCTGGATTAGGGACAAGTCAGGGTGGGTTGGTCTCAAAGAGTTGGGCAGCAGGAGATGAAAGACAGGAGTGCTCCTCCTGGAGCAGGGGCGGCAGCGTCTTCTGGAAACGGAGCTCTTCGATACTCCAAGACGAACTGTACAGCAGTTCAAAGGCTCTCCTCGGTTCTTGAAAAGCAGAGTCGGGTTAAATCGCAGCGCCGACCCTGGATGGCTTGGTTCAGGCATGTTGCTCCAGTGACGCGGCGGCAGGACTTTCTGCAGCTTTGTGGCAGCGCAGTTAGCCGGGCAGATTGTGGAGAGCGGTTCACGAGAGGGGTGGAGGGCTGGTGCTCGCCGGCTTTCTACTAAACGTCTTGTGATCCCGTCCAGATACAGTGGGGAAGTTCCAGCAAGTGCATGATCCCTTTTCCTGGAATAACTACGTAATCTTCTCCCGAGACCACGGGGCCTGTATCTCTGGGCGCCCTCGAGGCAGGAGACGGCAGGCCAAGGAGTGAACGGCATTTAGAAGTCAAGAAACGGGCAATATTTCACAATCTGTCCCCTCTCCCTGGGGGAGACGGGGGCTCTCCAGGCCGTCAGCTGCTGGCCACTTGTAAAAAAGGAGATAAAGGATGTTATCTCTCTCTCTCTGTCTCCTTCCTCTTTTAAAATAAAAAAAACAAAAGTCACACTAATACGGGGCGGAGCGGTGGCACTGTGGCTCAGGATCTGTGGCTGGAAGGTTGCCGGTTCGTATCCCGCATCCGGCAGAGGAATCCTACTCCGCTGGGCCTCTGAGCGAGGCCCTTCACCCCATCTGCTCCAGGGGCGCCGTACAATGGCCAACCCTGCGCTCTGACCCCCAGCTTCTCTCTCCCTGCCTGTGTGTCTCATGGAGAGCAAGCTGGGGTCTGCGAAAAGACAAATTCCTCGTGCAAGAAATTGGATCCGGCCGATAAAGTGCTCTGATCTTACAGCGGGGGTGAGAGTGAAGGAGAACGGAATCCACCGGTCCCTGCAGAGCAGCCCGGGCCTCATGACACACAGGCCTCCCCTGGTTAGGGCAGGGAGGTGTGCCGCAGTCCCTGTTTTAACTAGGGAATTCCTGAATTTGTCTTTTCTTTCCCCACCAATGGATTTTCAGTCTGTGGGAGGAGCTGTGGCATAGTGGTTAGCATGGCCTTGCAGTGCTGGGGCCCTGGGTGCTGTCTGTGTGGAGTTTGCATGATCTATCCATGATCTCCCCACTACCCGCCCCGACCTGCTGGAGGCGCTGCTGAGCTTGCCCTGCTGTCATCTTGGAGGTGCGCCACTCAGGTCTCCGCGAAAACCATCAGGCTCCGCGCGCGGCCTCCCTCTCGCGGTAGGGTTTCGGAGCTGGGAGTTCCTGAGGGTAACGGGATGACCCAGGAGGCAGTTCAGGACAGCTGATGGCCAGGCAGGTGACCCTTGGAAGTCGTCAGAGGTGAGAGGCAGTGGGAGAAGCACCGCGACTTCAGCCTGGGCTGCCGAGCGCAGTCCTGTGCCTGTGCTGTTGCGGTGTACTGGCCCCCTGACCGGGTGAAGTTAATAAGTCACCAATTAACGCGCGAGGCGTGAAAAGAAAAGAGGGAAAAAACGGAGAGGGTGGAAAATGTGACGCAGCCCAGCCTGCCGGCGCGCCCAGTTCCTCTTTCACCTGGGCCCCTCCCCTGTGCGGGGCAGCTGGAGAGGCTGGGCGCGAGTGAGGCAGGTGAGGAAGGGCGCGGAGAGCGAGGAAGGAACACGCCTGGACCTTCCCTGTCTCAGAGCTGCCTCGGCGGAGGAGACGGACAAGTGGAGGTCGAGCAGGATCTGCAGCAGTCGGAATAATGTCCGTGCAGGAGAAGGGGCTGTTACTGGAATGAAGAAGGGGGGTTATCCTTACAGTTTAGAAAGATTTTCGAGTGTTGAGAAATGTTTGGGATTTAGAATAATAAATTCCAAAAGTGCTTATGACTTCACATCTTTGGCTTTCACTGGATGCGTGTGTGTTTTTTTTGGGCCAAGTTAAAGGATTACTGTTTGGGTCTTTGTAGATAGTAACACGTTTTAACTCCTAGTTTTCGAGAAACCTTGGCGATTCCGTGACGCCGTCCCAGTCTTGTGCTCTTTTCCTGGGATCCTGCAGCAGGGCTGGGCAGGAGACTCCTGCGGTAAAGTCGGGCTCCACTCGGCACCGATCCTGTCCGCTCCGGACCTCTAGAGTCATCTGCTTCCGGCGCCGTTCGGGATCCACGCCACAGATGAGCCAGAACGTTTTCTCAAGCCTAGATAAGTCTTCGCTTTCTCCTGTCAATCAGAGGCGTTGGCAGAATATTCGAATGGTGAGAAGGGAGAGGAGGCCATCTAGTCTTGGAAGCTTCAGATGAAGTAACAAAAATATCGAGCACCTTGTGAGCATTTAAAAGGACACTGCCCTGAAAGCTCATGTGGATTAATCTGCTTTGCGTTGATTGATTCATCTCTTTTTCTTCTATACAATAGACGCGCACACAGTGTGCTGGTGAATTCAGGGGGAGTGTGAGAGAAGAGGGACAGCAGTGTCTCCAGTCCAGTCAGGAGTGTGTCAGTGTGTGAATTCAGGGGCAGTGTGAGAGGAGAGGGACAGCAGTGTCTCCAGTCCAGTCAGGAGTGTGTCAGTGTGTGAATTCAGGGGCAGTGTGAGAGGAGAGGGACAGCAGTGTCTCCAGTCCAGTCAGGAGTGTGTCAGTGTGTGAATTCAGGGGCAGTGTGAGAGGAGAGGGACAGCAGTGTCTCTAGCAGTGTCTCCAGTCCAGTCAGGAGTGTCAGTGTGTGAATTCAGGGGCAGTGTGAGAGGAGAGGGACAGCAGTGTCTCTAGCAGTGTTTCCAGTCCAGTCAGGAGTGTGTCAGTGTGTGAATTCAGGGGCAGTGTGAGAGGAGAGGGACAGCTGTGTCTCCAGTCCAGTCAGGAGTGTGTCAGTGTGTGAAATCAGGGGCAGTGTGAGAGGAGAGGGACAGCAGTGTCTCCAGTCCAGTCAGGAGTGTGTCAGTGTGTGAATTCAGGGGCAGTGTGAGAGGAGAGGGACAGCAGTGTCTCCAGTCCAGTCAGGAGTGTCAGTGTGTGAATTCAGGGGCAGTGTGAGAGGAGAGGGACAGCAGAGTCTCTAGCAGTGTCTCCAGTCCAGTCAGGTGTTTGTATGTGCTGGTGAATTCAGGTGTGGGTCAGCTGTGGTATTTCTTTCAGTCCAGTAGCTGCCAGAGGGATATTTTTTTGTTTTTTCTTCCTCGTTCTGCCAGGAAGCAAACCGTAGTTCATGATCGGAAAGCCCAGTGCTGTTCAGTTCTGAATCTGTGCCAAGCAACACACATTCAGGCAGGTAGACTCTGTACAGTGTGGATGGAAATACCCAGAAAAGAAACATCCTGTAACAGATCATTTATTTACCTGCTGTGTTGTGCAAAGATGTTGCAGCGCAGAGGGCCGGTGCTTTCATCATCTGGAAGTCTTTCAGGGTGCGTCGGGGACCTGAAAGACCCAGCACATCGACACGGTGCTTTCCCAGAGCAGTCTCCTCCGTGTGTGAGTGTTGGCGCTGGCCCCTGTGAGCCGTCTTGTGATTTTTCACTTCCGAGTTTCCTCTCGGCCCCAGAGCCAGGTCCAGAGCGCCAGTGGTGATCACGATTGCTAAAAGAAGTGGGCTGAGGTGCCCCTCTGAGCTCTAGTCTGGTATTCCGATACCCCCAGTTCCGCTGTCTTGTTTGTTATAACCAGGTGGCCATGGTTTCTGTGCCCTGTACGTTCCTGTGACTTGATAATACTTAGCTGGGAATTTCAGCGCGACTGATAACGTGACTGGATTTATAAAGCCATCACACTATGTCCTTCTGTTTTCCACCACTGGATTTTCCGTGCCAGATCTCTTCTTCTTCTTCATCATCATCATCATCAATAACGCTGGCTTGATGTTAGGAATATAGGGAGAAATAATTCTGATTCTGGTGTTTTGCAATGGCAGCAGGATGGCTGGGGGTCTGTGTATTCTGAGCACACCGAGAGCACACGGGCCCCCTGCAGAGCCTGTGGTCTCGCGCTCCGGCCCCGTCTGGCTGTCTCTCCGTCTCCCCAAGACCCCGCCCCCCCCTGTCCACACTCGCAGGCCTCTGTCAGAGCAGGCCCGAGGGGTGGAAGGGGCCCCCCCAGAGTCCCCACGCCCCTCTTGCGCCTCAAACTCGGCATCATGAACCTGGTGCCGCTGTGTTGCTCGGCTCCCTCCTCAGCACTTCCTGTCGGCTCCCCCACAGTCAAACAGGCTCTGCGGGGACGCAGGATTTATTTATGGCCTCTGCCAGGCACACGATAGTTCCTCTCTTACTGAGCAAAGTCCGCTCCGAAGGCCACGTGTAAGAAGATTAATCACGTCAAGCAGTGCTGGCTTAAGCACAGCGTGTGCACTGCAGACCGGAGGTGAACCCCAGAGAGGCAGACGGGGGTCCTTGAACCCGGGGGCAGCTCCTGGGGTAGGACCTGCAGGTGGACCTGGTGCGGGCCACCCCTGCGGAGTGCTGGAGAGAGGCCAGTAGGTTCGGGGTTTTTGTACAAGGTCTTGTGCAAGGAAGGCAAGTTAAATTCAATTGAGTGTTAAAGACTAGAAACCTGGGGAAAAAAACGAGATTTATCTTCTGCGTTTGTTTGTTTTTGTTTGGCCAACATTCTCATTTAATAAAAATAAATAAAAAACTGTCAGAGAACAAAAACACAAAGAGAAAGAAAATCCTGAGATGGTGGAAATACCCTGGGAGGAAAGAGCATCATGGGAGTGATGTCTGGGTGAGGCGTGGACCGGAGTGTGAAGCCGCAGAGCTAGTAGAGTTCATGTTCGACACTCCCCTTTCGTCTAAGTGCTGCAATTTAAAGTACCTTTTCATTGAAAACGAAATTGTGGGGCAGGGCCTCGCAGGGGGGGGATGTTAAGACAAAGACTGTAAGTGTGTGTGCGCCTAACTCTCCCCCCTGTCTCCTCTCCACAGCCTGCCCGAACAAGTCTCTTACCCCGGCTCTGTGACCCCTGACCCCTGACCCCTGGCCCTTGATCTCACCGTGCCCAAGATGGAAGCCACAGGGAAGTTCGATTTCAACGCCACTGCGGAGGACGAGCTGAGCTTCCGCAAGGGAGACATCCTCAAGGTAAGGGCAGGGGCAGCAGGGGCCCCTGAGTTTGCCCTGCACCTTTAGTGCGTGTGTGTCACATGGGGGAAAACCTGACTCGATCCCAGAATAGGACTGCGTCAGGTATTAGTCTGCCTGGGTGCTTATAGAAGCATGTAAAGCATGTCATAAACTACCAAGAATTTCCCGAAGTTTTCATCTGAATGTGTCACTTCTGTGCAGCTGGTAGATTCCTCCTTACATGTAGTCCTTTGTGCTCTGTCTGGGCTCTGCAATATTAATGGGGGCACAGATGATTCATTTTGGACCCAACATAAGACAGGTTACAAACCAGAGGAGCCCATTCGGGACGTGCTGCCACTCAGGCAGTTAGTTTCCGGCTGTTTCCTGAAAGAAACCGGGGTATCAGCCATATCATCACTGCTTGGGCAGCTTGTGCCATGCTCCCACCACCCTTTGGCTAAAGACGCGCCTCCCCTTCTTGGTTTTAAATGCGCTTTCCCCCCCAGTTTCCACCTGTAACCCGTGCTTCGTGCTTCACCATTGGCTTTGAAGAAGCCTGCTGCGTTGAGCTTGTCAGATCGCGGCTTGGCATTGCTCGCCTAAACGCAGGGCGGCGCAAAGGCCTGTGGGATACCTCGTACTTGGGCGTGTCGTGCGGGGGCCTGATGCAGGTCCCCAGGCAGGGCAGGCTTGCACTAACGTCAGGTGGCGGGAAGACAGTGTGTGTGTGTGTGTGTGTGAGTGAGTGTGTTTGTTTGTGAGTGTGCCTCTGCTCGGCCGGCTCTGGAGCAGATCGCTGCACATCGCGACAACCCCGAGCATGTTCTAGCTTCTCACTTGCATCATGGGAACCTGCGCCTCTGAGCTTCCGCTTGAGGTTGCTGTACCTGCAGTTGCTTTGCAAGGATGAGTGCAGAAGCAATGAACCTTCAGACATGTGTATCCCTTCAGAGCTAACCTACACGGCGGCCCTTATTTGGCATGGCCCGCTGCACAGGTTTATACAGAGGGAGGAGATAAAAAGCAGCCGGTAGTTTCTCTTCCCCACCAGGCTTCATTTTGGAGGGCCTGTTCATCGGGGCTGCTCGCTCACAGGTGAGGAACACAGAGGCTGACCTGGTCGTCATTCAGATTCACAGCCCTGTTCCCCGCAAACCGGGGTTCTGACTTTTATGTTCTCCTCATGAGAAGGAGAAAGGGTGGAGGTCGGAGGGAAAGCAGGGGAATCTCACACCCTCTTCCTCCTACAGCCGCCCCCGAAACTTTTGTGTTGCAATCGCGAGCTCCAGAGGCAGTTTCCAAGTGGAATGTTTTTGTGTGGGGCCAGGGGCTAATAGAAGCCCGGAGGGCAAGGAGCAGAGTCCCAGACTAAAGGGGTCTCCCTCCCCCGTGTCCCTGACTCGGTCCCAGCAGCCTGTAGCAGCCCGCGGGCCCTGCTGGGCAGATGCAGCTGCCCTCGCCTGACCCCTGTGCTGCTCCGACCAGAGCTACCTGGATCTTTCCCGTCGGGTCGGGTCCGTGCGGTCCGGATCAGAGCAGGAGCTTTCCCTCTCCGGCCCCCGGTGGGTCCGCCTTCTCAGCGCCGCCAGCAGGCCGCCGCCTCTCTGTCTTGTCCCTGCGCGCTGTGAGCTCAGGTCCGGGAGAGCCATTGCAAAAGACGTACGCCGGAAGTCCCCTCTCTGGTCGTCCGGGGTGTTGAAAACCTTTCACACCCCGTATCATCAGAAATACCCCCCCTGCAGCTGTTTCCAGTAAGGTACTGTGAGAGTACTGTCAGTTCAAAATGTCTAAGCAGTGCAGGCCAAAAGAAGGAAGAATTTGAGAGAGAAAGGCAGTCTTTACTGTCCCTTTGCTATAAATGCTCAAGTTCTCCCAAGATGCTCAGTTGCGCCAAGCACGTTGGATTCAGTCAGCCGGGGCGTTTCTAGGGCTTACGTCAGTCTGGACCCGTGTAACGTCAGCCCTGGTGGAGGGGATTCTGGGAGTCTGTGGAAATGCCATCGATTTATCCGTCCTTGTCAGGTTCGGAGTGGGGAGTGGATGAGCAGTACCAGTGGGCCTGCTGTGCCCAGTGGAAACTGCTTGTGCAGTTTACGAACTATCAAGGGCTACAGTAATTAGATTTCATACTTCAAAGACTAATATCACCTGTCAGCTACTGTAGTGACGTCGCCCAGGGTCCGAATCGTGATTGCATGGGTCAACCGGCACTCTCACAGACACCTCTACCAGCTAAACCTTCGGGAGATCCCAAACTGGTCATCTTAACAATAATTGTCTATGACTGATGCTTTTATCTTAGGTAACCTTAACACCCCTTTCTAAAGCTGGAGAGCTGGGATTTGAACCCACAACCTTCCAGTTAAAGAGTCCAGAACGTCCAACTATTGCTTCCCCGTTTACTCACGATTGACGAGCTGATGCCTGTCAGTCATCTCCTTTTTAAAAAAAAAAAACGTATCTTTTCGGTGGAAGAAAGTTTGACGGAGCTAGGAGTGACTATCGCGATGCGGCAGGCTGAATAGATTATTTCACAGCTCCGCAGAGCCCGCTTCAAAAAGGCGAAAGTCAGCTCAGGGCGTTGGTTAAGGGTTGGGTTAAGGCCCCGGGGATCCTGCAGCCCATGCAGGTCACTGGGTTACAGCGTGAGCTGACGTCTCAGCCTGCGAGAGCCCTGTGCACTGTACCGGTACGGGCTCCTGGGCTCCTGTACTGTACGTCTGCAGCGCTGCCCAAGTGCAGTATCAGTCCATCACGACGGAGCTGTGGGTGGAGAGGTAGACGAGGCAGAAGCTCTCTCTTCCTCTTTCCCTCCCACGCCCGCGCTAAAGCGCTCCTCAGCGTTTCACATCCGCCGCGCCGCTCGTCCGGCCCCGCGCCATGCCTCCCTCTCGCTGGGCGCCGCAGTCGGCGCGTTTGATCCCTGCTCTTGATCTCGACCCGGCGCAGAGAGAGAGGGAGAGAGAGAGAGGCTTGATCTGGGGGCGGGAGGGAGATGTGGCTGTGGTCTGTGACCAGACCAGCCCCCCGCCTGACGGTGGAGCAGAGAGAGAGAGTGAGAGAGCGTGCACACGTTGGGGGGTTGTTGGGAGGAAGTTCAGCAGCCCTGGCGTCTGTCCAGGCACGTGGTACAGCGTAACAACCGCAAGGCTACAGGAAAGCTGAAAAACCACTGCGTCTCCAGCTCCTCCCCATCTCCCCAGGAGGACCTCGAGCTCCTTAACTGACCTCTTACGCTATACCTGCTAATTTGGACCGATGCACAGACGCACAGATGGGTCTTCAGTCTTTGGGTGGGTTTATTCTTGGAGAAGAAGACCCCCCCCCCCCCGGCACGCAGGACTGTTCCCAGCGGAAGCACCCACGCGGTTGCCGTGGTTTCAAATCGGAACCCCTGCTTCAGCCGGCTGGGCCGAGCTCTTGGGCCCTCGTGTCCTGACCTTTGACCTCCCGGGAGGGGGACGTCGCTCGGGACAGGCATGAGCCGAAGGCGCTGCTCGGCCCGGCAGCTGCCGGGACGCTTTCACGAACGCGCAGGAAACGGTGTGGTCCCTCCCGCTAATGAACGGACGGGCAGAGCAGCAGCGCTCATTGAGTTCACTGCTGGGGCCCGGGGGTCAAAGGTCACCGGCAGACAGGCAAGATTTAAACAAGTAGGTGAAGAGTTATCCTCACGAGCTCTCCTTGGACACCAGAGGCGCAGTCTGCTCAGCGATAACCTAGCGCATCCGGCTGCATGAATAGATCTCGAATGGAGAATCGCTCGAGCAGTTAACCACTTGAGCTGACCTCACTCTTTTTGTTGGCAAAGGGGCGTTTCTAAAAAAGAAATAGCAGAGACCGCGACCGCGGTGACGTGGGCAGTTCTGACCAGCGGAAAGGCGAAAGCCAAGGCCTGCATGTGGAACGAGCTGTCGGAACAGGAGGCTGATGCTTGGGACATTTGCACTCCCTCTTCGCCCGTTCAGGGGCAATCGGAAAACGATGGCGCGGACTTCGAGAACTGATTTTGCGAAACTTCGTCTGGGGGAGAGGGGAGCCAGCAGGGGCCACCGAGTTCATGGCCCCCGTGGCACCCCAAGACAAAAGAGAGGGTGTACCCCAGTAATAATCCAACCCCCACTGGAGACGAGGGGCCCTGTTATGACTTGTTCTGCACCCCCAAGGATTAATCAACACCCCCTCCTCCGTCAGTAACGACATGTCAAAAAATACTTGATATTGGGGTGGGGGGGGGCCTGCATTTAAATTCTGTTGCCTTTTCACAACTGGGGGCGGGGGCACTCCTGAGAGCAGCCATGTATTCTGTGGAAAGAGGGGCGGCGGAGCGTTCATTCCTGCGTCCCCCCAACTCCAGAT